>NW_023416307.1:75044793-75656579 GCF_014176215.1 Rousettus aegyptiacus
CAGATTCTCCCCTAGACCTTCTAGAAGGTATGCAACTCTGCTAACCCATTTTAGATTTCTGAAGTCAAAATGGTAGGATAATAAAATTGTGTGGTTTGATATCACAAGGTTGATAATAATGTGTTACAGTGGCAGTAAGAAACATTTAGCTTGGTTTGTTCTTTAGGTAAGAAAGGCTTGAGCATGTTTACATATTTAAGAAAGAATAGAAGCGAAGCTGAACACAAGAGAGCAAGTTTTTTATATTTTTGCTAATAAAATTGAATAAATTTTGGGATAAAAGTTTAGGTTGATTCTTGTGTCCCAGAAATTCTACGATTTCTGGCCAAAATGCTGAACAACTAAAGTTCACCAGGAAGTGGGAAGAAATGTAATAAAGAGCACAGGCATAAGAATTAGCCATGGAAAAGAAAACAGACCCTTCTTCTACTAACAAGGAAGGAGAGGGGAGGGGAGGGGAGGGAAGGGGAGGGAAGGGGAGGGAAGGGGAGGGGAGGGGAGGGAAGGGAAGAGAAGGGAAGGGGAGCGCGGACGGAAGGCGGGAGGGAAGGGAAGGTCGTGCAGAGCGGGAAGGGAGGAAGGGAAAGGCAGGGCAAGGGCCGGGAAGGGCCGGGCAAGGGAAGGGAAGGGCGGGCCGGAGTTGAAGGCCGGCCGGGAGGGCCGGAAGGGAAGGGAAGGAAGGGAAGGAACGAAGGGAAAGGAAGGAAGGGGAGGGTGAGGAAGGGAAAGGAGAAAGGGGAAAGGAAGGAAGGGAAGGAAGGGAAGGAAGGTGAGGGTGGGGGAGGGAGGGAAAGGAAGAAAAGGAGTAGAAGGGAGTGGAAGGGAAGGGCCGGAGGGAAGGGAGGGGAAGGGAAAGAGGAAGGGAGGAGGGAAAGGAGGGAAGGGGAGGGGAGGGAAGGGAAGGGAAGGGAAGGGAAAGGAAGGGAAGGGGAGGGAAGGGAAGGGAAGGAAAGGGAGGAGAAGGGAGGGGAAGGGAGGGGAGGGGAGGGGAAGGGAGGGGAAGGGAAAGGAAGGGGAGGGGAGGGAAGGGAAAGGAAGGGAAGGGAGGAGAAGGGAGGGGAAGGGAGGGGAGGGGAGGGCATCTATATAGATAAGTATAAAATGAATTGAGGAGGATAATTTACTAATCAGCACTTGTCTCTCTGTCATTGAAAATGCTACAAGACAGAAATTATCCACACAAAATTGTCCAAACTCCTAGGATTTAGACACAAATCTGTTTGACTCAAAACACAACATTGAAAAATCTGGTAGATGCCACCACAACCAAGTGATCAAGGTTAACACCAGTAGGAACAAGATATATCAACATCACACACACCCTTTGGTGTGATGTAGTGAGGACACCTCACCTCTGTGGTAACCCACTGCCCAATAATACATTAAAACCTTTATCAAATCACAAGAAAACATCCAAGAAATTGAGAGGTGTTGTATAAAACAACTGATAAGTGTTCTTCAAAGTCTTAAGGTTGTGAAAGACAAGGAAAGACTGAGCAACTAACAATTACAGACTGAGAGACCAAAGAGACATGACAAAGCAATGTGGAATCCTGGATTAGATCCTAGAGAGAAAAAAGGGCATTAAGTGTTAAAACAGGAGAACTCAGAATAAAGTCTGCAATTTGGTTAGTAGTATTGTACCAAAGTTAATTTCTTACCTTTGATTATTATATTATGATCTCAAAATAAAAGTTAAAAAAAGAAAAAAAAACTACACTACACTGCACTACTTCTACAGGAGCAAGATACTCAACTGTGGGTCTAGCTATTAGTCTATTCAAGACGAATTTACATAGCTTGAAAGCCAAGGTTCGGATTCTCACTGGTAGTTTATAATAGCATATATGTTGTCTCTGAATTGTCTGACATCCTTTTCCCGACTTCTGACCTAGACTGGTGCTTTAACACTTGATCTCTGAATTCCAGCCTTATCCTTATCACATATTTTGAAAACTGCATCAAATCCCTGATTTTACTTCTTTAATAATATGCTCACTGGGAGAACATCTAAGAGAGGACAGGTGGGTAAACCCACAAAGTGCAGGATACGTTAGATAAGTCAGCAAAGTAACTTCAGATCGTAGCGTATTAATAAGCATCAAGCTCTCTCTTACAGTCACTTCTCACATTTGCAAACATATCTTCATAAAATATAAATATGAAGAAACTCAGTAAGGAGCAGCATGGCCGAGAAACTTAAAAATACAATAGATCATAAAAGCACAAATTTTATATAAACTGTAAATCAGCTCACCTCTCATTTATTCCAGTAAATGAAACTACTTGTTAATATTATTTACATTAGGATGATTATATACAATATTGTGCAAATATTCATTCAGACACTATTATAATATAGGCATCAAAGAAGGATCCTTAAAAGATGGGTTATCCAACTTGCTTTTTAAGTTCTTTGACAGTTAACACTATAAAACATTGAGAGCTGTTGTACCTATGCCTTCTATATTAGGCCATGATCTTGATCTAGATCAGGAAGACCCAACAGAAATATACTGTAAACTACAAATATAAGTTTAAATTTTTTAGTAACTGCGTCTTTAAAAAAGTGAAATTAATTTTAATATTCTATTTTATTTAATCCTATATATATGCAAGTTATTTCAACATTTAATCACATTTTAAAAAGACTTAAAAGATATTTACTGTTTTTTCTTTTGCTTAGTAAATCTTCTAAATCCACTTCGTATTATATACTTATAGCATCTCAATTCAGACTAGCCCCATTTCAAATGGTCAAAAGCCATATGCAGCTTAGTCACTACTCTGCTGGACAGCACAGATCTAGATGCTACTTGGATCTCAATACATTCTCCTTTCTCTGAATACTGTCTCTTCTTTAAACAGTCATTCCAGAGATTATACTATATAGCTGCTAAGAGAAACAAACACGAAGAATGATTAATTAAATTGGAAGTCCTTTTGGAGTGTAAGCTTTTTGAGTGTTTTTAGTTAAAAGGACAAATGGTATTGTGTCCTCTTCCAAAAACAAAATAGATTTTTAAAAAGCAGATAAATAAAAAAATATAAGGAGCTATTCATTATGAATGATCTTCAAGTCTTTAGTAGACTATACAATCAAAACAGAAATGATTAAAACAATAAATCAGAATCTAGACACCCAAACACATCTTTGACTCTAAAAGTCAATAAGATCATTTATATATAAAACATTTGAAAAAAGTTAAAAGTTAATAAAGGGAAAAGAACATCAAATGTTTCATTTAGAGCATACTTCTTTTCCAAATGTACACATATATTTTTTCCTTATAATTTAGAAGCACTGCTTTTAGGATTCATTCCTAAAAGGATAGTTCATCTTTACTGCAAATACTATATTTTAAATGTTAATGATTTAAAAACCCCAAAAACTATGCAACAATTTGTCATTGGCCTAATTCCAAAGTAGTACTATAAGAACTCAATATTATTTATAAAGAATAACAAACAAGCTTTCTTCATAGGTTGAGGTTCTCAATTTTAAAAATATCATTTTCAACAGAGACTCAGGAACATGGACAATGGACTAGTGGTTACCGGAGGGAAGGGGGTAGGGGGAGGAGGGGAGAGGTAGAGGGGATAAAGGGGGTCAAAAATAGGGAGGTAGGGGGAGGGTTAAGTGGGTAAAGGGGATCAAATATATAGTAGCTGAAGGAAACTGGACTTTGGGTGGTAATCACACAATAGAATATATAGATGTCAAATTATAATGTACACTTGAAAATTATATAATTGTATTAACCAATGTTTCCCCAATAAACTTAATTAAAACAAAACAAAACAAAACAAAACATCATTTTCACTGATCCCTTCCCAGCTCAATGGCTGGCACATGATATTTTCTCAATAAGTATTTGTTAAGAAATGAATGAATACCTAGTAACAGGCACTTAATATTAATATATCTAGCACTTCAAAATAAAAAGTTAAGAAATGGACTCTTTCAATTAAAAGGAGTAACTAGATTTCATGAAAAAAACTGAAGCTACACTACAGTTAAGAAAACACTTTCCATTAATTATTCTCATTTAATATACAACACTCCTAAGGCATAGATATTATCATCCTCATGTAATATATGAGGAAGATGGCGCCAAAGGTGTTTAAGTGTAATTTTTAAGAGTACAGTGCAATTTATTAAGTAGTGGAGCCAGATTTCAAGTCCAAGTAAGTCCTCAAACAAAACGTGTGTGTTTGTGTGTGTGTGTGTGTGCGCGTGTGTGTGTGTGTCTGTGTCTGTGTGTGTCTGTGTGTGTCGGAAACAGATATGTGGATGTTATGAACACTATATCCCATGCTTCTCTACTTAAAAAAAAAAAAAAATCCCATTACAAAAGCTTCAGAGGGAAAACACACAACGGACAGTTTCCAATTCCACACACAGAAAATCCATACATTTTAAAGAAATTTGAACCCATTTAAATTATAACAAGCATTGTTGATGAGAACTTAAATGCAACTCGATAAAAAGGTTACATCCTTCTATCCCTCCCTCCGGGGACAAGTCAAACTAGGCGCGAAAGCATCTCCCGCGGCCTGGGAGACTCAACCCATGCTCCTCTGGGCGTAGCTGTTCCCATCCCCTAGGACGACTCCGTGCCAGCAGTCTCAAGCTTACCTGACGGGCTCCTGCCGCCGCTTGAACCAGCTGCAGCAATTGGCCATCAGACTGAACATCCCAGGCCGCTGCTCTCTCCGCCTCCCATCCGAACCTGGAGAGGGGATGGACCCCTAGTTGCACCCGGCCAAGTCCCAAAGCCGCCGCCGCTCCGAGGAGCCTCCGAGGCGGTTAGCCCAGAAAGAGAGACCGGAAGGGAGGTGAAGGCGATCAGTCGGAGCACAAAGCTCGGATAATTGCGCCGGCCCGCGAATGTTAAACCACCGGCCTGCTAGCCCAGGATAGCCCAGCCAAAGGTGCAGATTCCCAGCCCAGAGAAGGGTTAGCGGAGCGGGCCAGAGAAAACCCCCGCGTCGACGCGTTGACGTTCCTCCCTGGCGCGGAAGGCCCTCCTCAAGCACCGCCCATGCACTACTCCAATCATCGTTCGAGGACTCGCAGGGGGGGGCTCTGAGTGGCTGAAGGGTACCGGGGCGTGTCTTGAAGAAGGAGGTGGAGTTCTGGGAGGGAGGTTGCTAGGCAACGGGAGCTTTTAGAAAGAGTTGAAGGCTACGAAATGAATCTCAAGCAAGGTTTACCTGTACACTCGTCCAAAAGTGTGTTGCCGGCCGAGGGTGCTGCTCCTCGTCTGTCCCCAACCACAGCTGAGATCCAGAGATCTCAGATCTCCTGCATGTTTTGTTTTGTTCTCTTTTATGCGCCAAGAATGGGAATCCTCTGGGATTCCAGCACACTCTGGCTGCACAGCCATAGAAATAATACACTGGGGCAATTATTACAAGAACGATGGAAAAACTCATTTGCTAGTTACACCAATAGCAGATGAGAGTGAGGTTTTAATCTGTATACTATTACTGTTTGTTACATAAACTGTGAAATATAAATCTAGGATATTTATTGTATGGGGGGGTGTTATGATTACTTAAAAAATATTTTGTTGTAGGAAATGTAAAAAACACTAAAAAAAGAATAAAATTAATACGATCTCATACTGACCACCAAAAGATAATTAATGTTAACATTCTGATATATGTGCTTTCCAAGGTTTTTAGATACAAAAATTGACAGCTATTTAGTTTCTTCAAGATGGAGATGGTGATCTACTGGCTGTTTTGTAACACATTTTATTTTATTTAAAGATATGTAATGTCTGCATTTCTTTTTATATTCTTTGGAAAAGAAATTACAAGTTATTCCTATAGAAAAAAAAAAATGCTTGCTTCATATATTGGGACCTGCACGTCCATTCAGTTTTTACTAACATATTTTCAAATCCTGGTAAAAGAAGAGAGGGCCCCAAGGAAATCAGTGGTTTGGAACTAAGATATAGGTCGAACGTTATTCTCCGTTCTTTAATAACTCATGTTATCCTAATTCAAACTCATATACATCTCTTAGAGCTTTGTCTCTAAATCAAAGTACCCCATATGTAAAACGGAAATGATAATAACTACTTTGCAAGGTTGCTAAGATGATGAAATTAGAGAAATAAAGTTCAAGTGGAATTTCTAATAAATAATAGCATATTTTGAAGTTGGTGTTCTATAAACATTCATGGCACATATCTTTCTACCTCTCTCCAAACTGCTAGGGACATTGTTCACCATTCTCATTGTCCTGCATTTATAACTTCAACTTTCTTTCCAACTGCTCAAAGCTATATGGCCTCTACTGATTTCTTAAAAACAACAACAACAACAACAAAACGAACCCTACCCTTCCTCAGCAATGCTGATGTTACTCTGCCCAGACTGCTCTGTCCATATAAAGAAATACTTCTATTATAAGTACTAATAAAGAAAGTTAAATGATACCTTTACATATTTTCTTCCTTCCCTGTTATCCCTGTTTCTTATTTCCTAATATCTAAAGACATCTACCTCCTCTTTCCCAAGGTTAAACACTTTCTTGGAACTTTGACAAACATCATTTTTCAACTTTTCTGAAATCCTGTTCCCTCAATTATTTCTTCTTGATCCAACATCTTAAATATATCTCTCCCCATTTTTTTTTCCCCTAGATCTTAGGCTACTGACTCCAGGGAGGGGTGAGTGTAAGAGGGCAAGGCAGAATACAGCCACAATTCCTCTTTAACTACAAGCCAGATTAGTACTGTTCTGCTGACTCTTAACTTTATAACACAACTTCTTAAACTACTGGTTCACTCTTCTTATCAATTACTATGATTGAGCTTTGCCCCATCAAAATATTTGAAACACACTTTTTCAACAGAATTTATGTCTTCCTAATTACCAAGTCAGTTCTCATTTTCTTTTATATCACTTAACAAATTTAATAAAGTTAACTTCTAAAGCTCTTTCCTTCCGTGACTTTTCATAATTATATACTATTCTGGTCTTCTTCTTATCTCACTAGTCATTTCTCCTCCAGCTCCCTTTTTGATTCTCCGACCTTATCCCTATGCTTTCCTTTTCGAAAAAACATTCTTTTAAAGAATTCAATTATTACATCAGTGCCCAAGGTCCTTACTTACTATGAGGATTTTTCTTAAGCATTTCTGGACACCATGTTCGACATCCTTTTCTTTTTGAAAAACATACTCAACCCAGCTCTACGTCATGGCTTCTCTAACTCTGATAGCGATACATTACCAAACATTTCTGTTGCCAACATACAGTCAGCCAGCCAGTCAGTCAATTAGTTAACTAAGTTAACATTAGTTTCCAATATATTAAGTGGTTTGATAAACATAAGCGTTCACTATTTCTAGTTTTCTTTTCCTTACAAGTACATGAAATAGTTATTCTTACCCTCATGCTTCGTTTAGTGAAATGTGTGCAATACTGGTTGTGTTACTTCTCCATGAAAGTATTTAAATGCTATTGCTCAGTTCTCTATGTTCTCTCTTTCCCCTTGCAATGTTAATTATGGAAGTCTATGTTAACTTCAAAGTAAAATCAAAGCATCATGAAATGCTGAGCCAACACATGGAGGGCAGCTGCTTGGAAAGTCCTACAGCGGACTTCCCATGAGTAAGAAATAAACATTTGTTATCTTAAGCCATTGTAATTTTGTGGCATTTTATCACATTATAATCTAGTTTATTCTAAATGATGAAAATAGTCTTGCTGCCATCATTCTAGTCAAGAACTTCATTTCATATCTCAGGAATTGCTGAAATAACATCCTAAATGTTACCTTGTTTCTTCTTTTTTTCTTCCAGCTGTATTAGTTATGATTGACAAATAAAACTGTGATGCACCTAAATAGTACGATGATCTGAAATATATATACATTAAGAAACGAGTCCCACAATTGAGTTATATAACACATTCATTACTTCACATAGTTATTTTATTTCTGCTGAGGACATTTGAGATCTACTTTCTTAGCAAATTTCAAGTATATAATGCAGTATAATTAATTATAATCATCATTCTTCACATTATATCCTCAGAACTTTTTCATTTTATGACTGAAAAGTTGTACCTTTTACCAACCTCTCCCCTTTTCCCATACCTCCCAGCCTTTGGCAACCATCAATCTACTTTCTGTTTCTTTGAGTTTGACTTTTTTTTTCTAATTCCACATAAAAATGATACCATGCAATATTTCTCTTTCTCTGTCTGGCTTATTTCACTATCATATTACTCTCCAGGTTTATCCATATTGTTGCAAATAGTAAGGTTTCTTTTCTTTCTCTCTCTTTTTTTTTTTTTTTTTTTGGTAAGGCTTAATATTCTGTCGTATATATCACATATATGTTAGATATACAAAATATATGGCATATATGTGGCACATATAACATACATAAATACATAATGTATTTATGTATAACATTTGTTCTATCGTGAATAATGATGCAACGAACATGGGAGTACAGATATCTTTTTGAGATAGTGATTTCGTTTCCTTTGGTTACATACCAAGAAGTGGGTTTCTTGGATCATATAGTACTTCTACATGTAAAAAAATATATATATATATATATATATGTATAGAGAGAGAGAGAGAGAGAGAGTTCTATTTTTAGTAGAACTAAAATATACAGTATTTTGTTACTATAAATATATGGTAATATATAATAGTATTAGAAGAGGAGTTAAATTTTGGTAGGATTTCATTGCATATTTAGAACTGCACCAAAAATAATTTTGGCCAAATAAAAATTACCAAGTGTTGATTAATTTTGAGCTAAAGCCAGATATTACCATCTGAGAGTGAAGTTCTGAGAAAAATTAAAGATCCAAAAATTTTTTTCAAAGATGTGTTATCGAATTTTAGTAGTAGAAATATCTGTATATAATTTTTCAAAATTTGACATTATATCATAGATAGGATATATTTTTCAGCATTGATTAATATTGCTAGCACTGTGATACACATTTTCCATATTAAAAAGATATTCACTTTCAGCTGACGTCTTTGGAAGAGTAAGAGTTTTCTTTCAGGTATTTTCCTGTTTCTCTAACATTCCCTTCTTCATACTCTTTATATTCTTTTTTTTTAATATCTGTGTTGGAGGTGATTTGTTATGAATATTGTTGCTTCACAATTTTGGAGATTTTCTCCCCTAGTGAAATGTCGTGATCTCAAAGTTGGTATTCCACTTTAAATTTTTCCTCACAAGATGAGGAGATTCCTAAATCAACCTTTTGCTTGAAAGACTCGTGGCCAAAATACATTTAATTATTAAGTATAGTACTTAAAATTTATTTTGTTTAATGTTATGACTGCTAGCACATCAAACCTACAGGGATTAGAATTATCATTAAATTACTTGGGGGCTGGGAATAAAGTAGTGAATAGACTGACATGGTAGAATCACACAGTAAAAAAGGAAGAGAAGTTAAAAGAGAGAAAGGTAAAAAAATTCAATAATTTCTTTGCAAACGTTCTTATCAAAAAAGGTGACTAATATAAACTTCCATCCAACTGGATTACAGAACCCAAGAAAGCTAGAGCTGGGAGGGACTCTTGAAAGATGATGAGTCTCTCGAATTTTGTTCACACACATAGGAAATCAATTGATATATTTATCTGGGCAGAAATACTAGAAATGATGATAATAGTAAATATGCCTTAAATACTACTATTTAACACACTAATTTCTTTACTTGTGTTATCTCTTTAAATCCTCATTAACACGATGAAAACTTACTATGGTCCCCTTTTTACAGATGATACAGCTGAGGCTTAGAGAGGTTAATCGATTTGCTTAACGTTACATAACTAGTAAGCGGCAGACTACTGCGATTTGAATCCAGGCAGTTTAACTCCACAGTCAGCCTTAAATATTAAATAACGTATTTCAAAAGGGTGTGTCTAAGCATAAAAAGCAGAGGTAATGTGTAAAAAACAAAACAAGCTGCTCGAAAGTGATGGAATTTGATACATTCTTTCTTCTCAAAACATTTTTTTGCTATGGCTTTTTTTTTTTATACCATACATGCAAGTACAAAATAAAAATATTGATCAAAACTATTCCATTTGCTTCCATTCTCTCTTTAGTCTTCATAGAGTCCTCGTTCTCTTCTAAGTTTCAGTTAATGTAATCATCTCCAACATCGATCTCTCACGATTTTAACTTCTAAGCAGGGATACCCTGTCACTTCTGTCCTCAAAGGTCTCTCGGCTGCTCAGCCTCCCAGCCTAGCTCGCTGGAGATTTTTACTGCGTTTGCTTCCCCTTCCTTTTGGGAAACTTCACATTCCGCAGACCGGGAACGAAACGCTGGAGTTTGGGGACCGGCAAGGAAGGGTGGCTCCGCAGTGTTTACTAGGCCTCCAACGCTCGCCGCGAGCCCTGCCCCCAGCTCCAAAAAGCTTCCTGGAAATGTCCTCGTTATCACTTCCCCTCACGGGCTGGGGGCTGGGAGCGGGCGGTCCCCTCCGCCCCCGGCTCCCGCTGCCCCGCGGGCGCGCTCGCTCGCTGGCGCTTCCGCGCCTCAATCTTCAGAGAGCTGCGCCTAGGTTCGCAGGTCCGCCGCGCGCCGAGCGCTCAGGTCCCCACCGCGACGCGCCTCGGTCCCCTCCGCCCGCGCCTTTGCTGGCCTGACCATGAGGGTCGTAGGTGGGCGTTGCGGGGCGCTGCTGGCGTGCCTCGCCCTAGTGTTTCCCGTCTCAGAGGCAAACTGTGAGTACTCAACAGCGTCCTGTCCCCTTTCCCCAGCAATGCCAGCTGAACTACCAGCCTTGTAGTTCAGGATTTTCTTTTCCAGGACTGCAGCCTGGAAAAGACGATCACCCGGCTGATGGAAGCAGTCGTGGATCTAGAGGGCAGTGTAATGGTGGGGCAGGGTCACTATTTGCCCTGCTCTGGAAATCATCTGTTGTCTGCAGGACAGAATCAAAAACCTGGGTAACAGTAAATATCAGTGAAGAAATTAGATCACCTATCCATTCACCCCCAACAGCCGAAGTTCCCAGTTAGAAGACAGGGATGAGTACATTCCATTATAAAAGTAGGGAGGAAAAGGCAAGACACTGTGCCTTCTCTTTGTACAGGCGTCTGTCCCCAACCAGCCCCCCCACCCCCATGTTGCAACCGTCCTCCCTTGGACTTTGAACTTGGTTCACTTATCTCAACACTGACAAACGAATTGTTTTAGGATGACTGCAGGTTTGTCTACCAAGTAGACAGATGCCGTTTTCTGACCTTGAAGTAAAAAAGACATAAATATTGTATTTCTTAGGTCATTTTGTACTGAGGATTTTTGACACTGAGTGCCACTAATCTGTGTTTGTAGTATGAATTTTTTGTCTTTCTCTTTGTATTTCCAGTATTTTATGTTCCCATGCCTGGATTCAAGGAAGGATATTGAATTTTCTCTGAAAAAAATGAGTATTGAGGCATTTAGAATACTTTATCTGTCAGTGAATACGTTTGTTTTTCTAAAGTTTAAGCATGTTTGTGGATTAAAAAATGCTTATTTGTGCTATGTTTTATTCTCAGGAAATGGCATGGGAGAGATAAACTCTGAATTACGAATAACTTAGGCTGTCTAAAGTTCCAATGTAAATTTTACAAAGAAGTTTATTTAAGGAGAATTAAATCCACTCGTTCCTTTTAATTACTGATCAGGATGAATGAGGTATTTTTAAATTCTAATTTAGAGGCTAAAATATTATTTGTTGATTTTATATTAAAGAGCTACAATAGCAGAACTTCAACATTCAAAAACCTATCATTAAGCCTATATGTGGACCATATGCAGTACATTATTATCTATATAGTTCATTAGGACAATCAAATATTTGCTTGTTAACCAGTGTTTTGGAGAGGAGAAACAGTCAAAGTGGCTTGCCACACTTACTGCTTATCATAACTGGCCCTTTCTTTTTATACACATTGTTATATTTTTATTGAACCTAAGCAGAGTTAAAAATTGTTTGTCTGTCTCTCTGTGTGTATTATATGCAAGTATTCAAACTATATATGTGGAGAAATATACTTGTTATATATAGATACTGATAGAGTAGATAAGTTAATTCTACCAGCATAAAATATAAAGGCCTTATATATATATACATATATATGTGTATATATATGTATATATATAAATGTGCATATATATATTATATATATAAGTGCATACATATAAATGCATATATATATGTATATACACATATACACACAAATGAGAGAGGGAGGAGAGAGAGAGATAGAGAGAGATACTTAAAAGATATACTGTCTATATAGTCTGTCATTTTCCATAATGGCTGTGGGGAAGAGAAATAGGAGAAAAGGGGATGTCCTCTCTTTTGGCTGTGCTAATTCAGTCCTATCTAGACTTCCACTTTGGGTACAGTTTATCCTAGACATTACTGACTCATGTTTTCCTTCTCTTTTTCACTCTTGTCTTCTTTATCCCTTTTATTATTTGTCTTTTCTTAAAGTTTCTTTATTTCAGAGTTCAAGATGTTATACTGGTAGATTTATCAAAGTTAGATTAGAGTTGGGGTTGGTACTGGAAAAGTTAGAGACAGTTTCTGGTATACAACAATAGCAACCTCTGGCATATTCTCTTACCATTAATTCTATCTGAGGAAACACAATAATACTTTTTTGTAATACACCCTTTCTGCCCACTAAGTTTAATAGTCTCTTTATGGCTATATACGTATATAAACATTCTAAATAGTATGACACAAAATATAAGCATATACATATATTGGTATTCTTTAGCTACAACTAATAGTAATAAACTCTTGCTAACTAAAATAGGAAGAAAAGAAAGAAAAAAGAAAAGAAAGAAAAAAGAAGAAAAAAAGAAAGAAAGACAAGGAAGGAAGAGGGAAGGAAAGAGGGAGGAAGGAAGGATGAAAGAAGCTGAGTGGATTTATTGGAAGGCTACTGAATGGTATACTGAATAACTAGGCCAACGGAAGCCAGGGGCTTGGACATTTAGATGATCTATATAGTGGGAACTCGTGTGTTCACTATGTTAGGAGCTGCCACTAGATGACTCAATTCTAACTGCCTTCTATTCCTGAGTGTCTCTACTCATAATTGAAATTCAAAAGAAAAGAGCCGATCCTTTTAACTTAGCTTGTTTCTGGAGTCCTGTGATTGACAGCTCACTAGAATAGGGTAGAGTGCCAGGACAGCTCCCACAAATGAATAGATGCTGGGAAGGAAGCAGAAACAAGAGTAGTCTAAACATTCTTATTATTTGGCTGTGCAACATACACACATGCTTCTTTCCATAAACACCATTTGAAAATATTTCAAGTATATGTAAATATTTCTAATGTAAATCGGTAAAGTGCAGCAGAAAAGACCTCCTCAAAAGGTTTTAGTCACCACACTCAGAGAGGAAGGCTCAAGCCTAGTTTAGAACCATCAGGTGATGTCCATGCCTCTTCTTGTTCTGTCACAATCCCATGTCAATGTGCTATGCCTTAAGGACAAAATAAATGATACATTGTAGTGTATCAACACATTCTATATGCCAAATAATAACAATAATAAAAGATAAGCAAGAGAATACAGGTACTAACTTAAGAGCTTACTTGTTTCTCTTAATTATAAGCTCGAGCTTGTATTTATGAAGAACTCTATCCTTCACTACTCAATTCATATCTCTTTTACTCTATGGCAGTTAGTTCCTCATGTTTGGTTTTTTGTCCGCTCAATGAGGTGAACCACACGTTTATTCAGGAAGAATCGAGCCCTTTCGTTCCTACCCTTTGATGATTTTATCCATCTCTTTTTCAATTCTACTGTGTACTACCGTTATTTTGGAGGAGCAACATTTCTTCTAACCCTGATTTATATGTGGGAATAACAACATTTTGCCTTGATTATTGTCATTCCAGTATAATCTCTTTTTAAATCACTTAAAAAAAACAAGTAAAGAACTTAAAATGGTTATAAAGCAGTCTCAGCTTCTTCTTCAGTGGAAAATGTATTAGGCCCTCTAGTGAACCTATTCCCCACTGGTTTTACAGTTTCTAGATGAGCAGAACTCAGTTGTAAGGAAAGAAAGAAAGAAAAGAAATAAGACACTAGGTCTTTGAATTCCTTTCTTAGGGTTGCTGTAACAAAGTATTACAAACTGTGTGCCATAAACAACTGAATTTATTCTCCCACAGTTCTGGAAGCTAGAACTCTGAGATCAAGGAATCAGCAGGGTTGGTTCCTTTTGGGGGCTGCGAGGGAGAATGTGTTCCAGGTTTCTCTCCCAGCTTCTGGTTACCTAAGACATTCCTTGGCTTGTGGATGGCATTCTTCCTATGTCTTCGCCTCATCTTTGCTCTATACAAGCCTGTCTCTGTTCCAAATTTTCCCCTTTTGATAAGGACACCAGTTATATTTTGTTAGGACCTATTCTTATGACCTTGTTTTAACTTGATAATCTGTAAAGCCCCTATTTCCAAATAGGTGATATTCACTGGTAGTGGGGGATTAGGATTTCACCATCTTCATAGGGGACACAACTCAACTCATAACAATCATTATCAAATCATAACAAGTAAGTACTTCCCTTTCTACTTTCATTCCTGACTTGTATATTTTGGCTTCAGGAAAAAGAGCACTGTATATTAATGATTGCTGATACACAATGTACCACATTTTTTCCTCCCACTACATTGGAAAATAGTGTTGTGTCCCAAAAGACAGTGACTGAGACCTTGACAGTTGGTCAGTCCATCATTCCCTGAAGCTAGCTCCTTCTAGGCATTAGAGTATACATTAAGACCAATGAAAACCATTATCATTCCACTGATTTACCTCCTTGATTGTGTAGTTAATTTCTTAGAGGTTATGTTGTGTGGCTTAGCATAAAGCTATCAACTGAATAAGTAAGTCTACCAATAGTTGTGCTGACAGAAAAGTTAAATCCAAATACAGAATAAATATCTCTCTGAGTACAAATTCTTGTTCCGCCATGGTAGAAAAGCCCTAACTAAACAACCATCCACTTTCTATTTGATTGGATTTTGTAATATGTCCAATTTCCAACAGCTGAAAGAATAGCAATTTGCTGACAAATTTGACGGGTTATTGTTTTTTTTTGTATTGTTTGTTTGTTTTGTTTTTTAGTAATGAGTGCCTGGTGAGCAAAAGTCATTGTAGCTGAGTCTATGTATAGTCTCCATCCTTGCCATTGTGACTGCCTATTTATTTGTTTGTTTGTTTGTTTACTTATGTATTAGTGAATGGGTGAATAGTGAATAAACTAGACTGAGTCACATAAAGTGACAGCCTGAGTACCACACGTTCCCACAGAATTGTGTGTTTGGCCTTTATGGCATTTTAAAAAATTAGAAAAATTTCACCTAAAAACTTGGTTTTATGATTTGTCTTAAAAAAAACAAAGGAAGATTTGGCAACACTAGGCCCACATTCCAACATGGTAAGATTCAGCCAGTGTTGATTCAAAGCTGCCTTCTTGAGGTAGGAATAATCTCTCCAGTTTGCTGCAATTCTAAGCACTTGCTGTAATCTTTCACCAAATTCTCTTTTCTTATTTGTGGTACCTGTCTGTCACTAGTAGATTTTGAGTTTGTGACCTTTGTACTAGATTGCCTTGAGAAGAAACACAATGGACAGTCATTAAGGGGGTCATTCTGTGTCCTTTTGTTATTAAGAACTTCTCTGGTGTGGGGCTATCTTATGAACATTCACCTGAAACAAATACTCTCAGCTCTGGGCCAGTCCTTGCCCACACTTTCTTGTCCCTAGGCCAGAGAACTAGCTCTGTACAGGTCCCTGAACCAACTAGTTCTGTACAGGTCCCTGGACCAACCATTTGTAACAATTTGGAAAGTAGAATAGAGTCTCATTTCAGATAATTTCTCATCTAGGCAAAGTGGACAATAAGAAATACTGTTTATATATCTGCCCATTGTGAAGGTTTTGTTTGTCCAGTGCTCCTTAGGCTGTAGTTTGTGTTTTTGTTCGTTTCTGGCTGAAGCAGGTCTGCCCCTGGCTCATGTTGGCACACCACAATATCTAATAATCACTAAAAGTTTGGGGGATCGCTTTCCTTAGTGCAGTTACCCAGTACAGTTATTTTGCTTTAGAGAAAACTAGGAGAAAAGTTCACAATACTATACACAGATGCTTCTTTAAGGGCATCTCTTCTCTCCTTCATTTAAGAAGTTCTGGATCCATCAACTGATTCAAGACTAGTAATCAAGGAGAAATGGTGATTTCTTTCCATTGTGTCTGAAGTACAGTCTCTGTTTGCTAACGCAGGGGCATTTGAGGTGAAAAATACTCAGTGAAGAATTTGTGAGTTGTCTTTCTATCATTCTAGGAAGATTTTTTTTTTTCTTATTAATCCTTTCTCTAAGATTTGATCAGTATATATACCCACCCTGACTATGATTCAGTTGAGTTCAGGCTGCTGCCGAAGCTCAGCCACCCCAGGTTCTTCCTATTCCACCTAGGTCTGGAAGCTCATTGCAGCTGCAGCCTCTCCCAACACCATTTCGGATTTGGGCCAGATAGTCACTAAAATGCTTTTTAAAAACTCCAGTGATTTCTTCAATAATCTATTTCTATGATAATCATGGAAATAAATCCTTTTCTTCTATACTGGGGAGTGAGATGAATGAGTGAGGATGTAAATAGGTAGGAACTGCATGAATGATTCAAGCCAGAACATGTCTCCCAGTCTTTGTGAATTCTTTCTTTTATATTATGCCAGGGAATGTCCAGCTTTTCATTGTTATTTTAGCGTGTGCAGAGGTTTCATCTAGAATGGCATTTGTTGTTAGAACTGAAGCTGGTCTTAGCTAGCCCATGAAATAAAATCAGCAATATTAATACACTCAAAATTATAAATACCTTTTTGTATTAGTTTTCTATTGCTGTGTAACAATTAGCACAAAATTCGCATCTTAATATAAAACTATTATCTCATAGTTTTGTGAGTCAGAAACCCAAGCACAAGTCCCGGGACCTGCTCAGGGTCTCACAAGGCTAAAATCAAGCGGCCCACCAGGGCTGAGGTCTCATCTGAAGCTCTTCCAAGCTCACTGCCTATTGGCAGAATTAGTTTCTGCTCCTGAGGCCTCCTACCAATCCCACCATGTGGCTGTCTTCACAACATGGCAGTTTGCTTCTAAAAGGTCAACAGGAGGCATTTGCTGCCACTTCTTGCCTCTACTATTTCTGATATCTGAACTCAGCATACAAGGCTCATGATCATGTCAATGTAGCAGCATGAAAAAAATATATGGTTAGCTGATATTGAAATTATTCCTATGGTGAGAACTGGTATTATTTTATTTTACTTATTTATTTTATTTTTTAAGCAAGGCAACTCTTGCTTGATCTCATAGATTGCAAGGGCCTTGGTAGCTTACAACCCCTTATTTTTTATTTTTTATGCCTACAGCACCTGGTCTTCCTAGGTGGTCTCCCATCCAAGTACTAACCAGGCCCAACTCTGCTTAGCTTCCGAGATCATATGGGATTGGGCTTTTTTAGGGTAGCATGGGTATAGACTGCTATTATTTTATCAATTACCTTGAAACACACTTTAGGTTTAGAAAGTGACATTCTGAAAATATGGTCTATAACTTTACTATTTAAGTGTAGCCCAGGGACCAGCAGTGACATTACCTGGGGGGCATTTTAGAAATGAAATATCTCTGGCCCCACGCCGGACCTGTTGAATCAAGATATGAATTTTAACAAGACTCTCAGGTAATTCCTATGTACACTTAAAGTTTGAATCATTGTGGTCTATAAGGAGATATCAAGAAAGATAAATACTTCTGCTTTTAGAAGTGAACAGATTGCAAGGGTGACAGTAGGTAACAACCAGGGAGAGAGAAGTGGAAAGGATGTCAGAGAAGGGAGAAAGGAAGCTGAACCACATGGCAGAGAAAGCAGCATGTGTGGAAGGTCCTCAGTCAGAAATTATTAGATGAGAGGTGGGCAAAGGATTTTTAGGAACTGGCATTTCTAGGACTCAACTTTCAATTGCAAAAGTTGCTTTAATATAAACTGCAGCCCTTCCCCCCTTCCCCCTGCCACCTACCTCCAATGTTTCTTCAGAAAACAGTTGATTTATACATCTAAGTTGATTAAGAATGGAGAGAAAAGAATCGTGAGACGAAGTTTTTGAAAGCTAACGTGGAAAACCAATAGTGACCATAAAAACCACAGCTCCAAATGAATGCAGATGTCTTGAAATAAACTTTATCAGATGTGAGATTGGTATATTATGTCACCATTCAGTGAATCAAAAGGGCAGGATGATATCTCACATTAGCAAAACTTAATTATCTTTTAATTGTCAAGCTTTGATTGAAGGTAATGTTTTGTTATGATAAAAGAAAAAAAATCACCTTGATGCTGCAAAAAAATAATATGTCTTGGCTCTTGTTCTTTTGAGTGGTGCAAATTTTATTATCAAAACATTCCTGTTTTATTTTACAGTTTTCTGGGAAATATAGTTCATTATAATAATTTGGGAGGATAGGCAAGAATGCAATTTTTATTTAAAAAATTAAATTGAAATATATAATTGCAAATTTAATTTGTACATTAGTTAATTTGATACATTTATATGTTGTAACACAATTGCCATTAAGAATTTAATAATTTAAAGAAGAATATACTCTGTATAAAAGGTATAAACTTTCAGTTATAACATAAGTTGTAGATCACAATGTACACCATGGTTGTTACCGCTGAGGTGATGTGAAATCTGGTGTTGCCCCAGCGGTGGACTGGAGGATGGAGGTGTTCGTGTAGTATGTTGCCCCTCGGTTTTTCCCTGCCAACATAGCAAAGAATTACAGGTCAGCGAGATTTAGACATTTTAGAAGGAGATGGGCCACACCAAGGAAGGTTGCAGCCCTGTGTAATTTGGAAGGTAAAGAGGTAAGACAGAGTACACTCGAAGGCCGGAGGAGCAGGTTTTCAGCAAGGAGAGCTGTAACAATGTAGAAATGGGAAGGTCTATTCATATTTGGGCCAAGATGGGTGGTTCCAAATGTATTCCTAGATGATTGCCTCATGAGGTATTAGGGTAGTACCTTCTGTGCAGGCACCTGCAGTCAGATTAAACAAGCAATAGTTTATGACCCTCCTCTCCTTTGTCCCTGGGGATGCAGGAGGGATTCTCTAACCACCAACACGGTGTTCTTTGGGTGGTCTCCAGGCTGGGTCCTTCTTCCTTTGCTTCCCTGTTGCTCATGTCTACTAGCTGCCTAACATGGTGACCATAGTTAATAATAACATTGTTATTAAAGTTGTTAAGAGAGTAGAACTTAAAAGTTCTAATCACACACACAGAATTTGTAACTGTATGAGAGGTAGATGTTAATTAGACTTATTGTGGTGATTTCATAATATTTCAAATTGTTATGTTGTATACCCAAAACTAATATAATGTTGTATGTCAATTATATCTCACTAAAAAATTTTCCTCTGCATAACAAAAAAAATTCAGAGGAAATAGATAACATTTTAGTAGTGAGTGTTTTTGGAAAGCAAAGTTATAATGCTTTTTATTATTTACTTTTTTGTTTTTTTAAACATAATAAATTGTTATTAACTTAGAGAAAACCTCTTTAAGAGGTTTATTTATATTATATTGTTCTAAATATAGAAATTTAATCCTTCAGGGTTATGGGGAAGTGAAGTAATTACAGTTTGTCTAAATAGATTCTGAGTATTTCTATAGATGAGTAAATTTTCAGTAATTCTAGGCCATCAGTATGTCTTCTTAGTCCTCTCGTTTAATTTTTGGAATAGATTTTAAAAAAATAAATTCAATAACAATGACTTTTAAATCTTCATAAAAATGGTATATTTTCCATCTTTCAAAATGGCACATTTGGTCTTTTCTCATAGAGTTTCACAACTATTCTGTGATGCATCTTTCTAACTTTAGGAAAATGTTACCTTAACTCTGCCTCTATCTACATTTATAACCCCCTTTTTCTCTTCCTGCTCTCAGTTGAGCTTCTTAAAGTAAGAGTTTATTCTGTAGATCTCTATTTCCATTCTTCTCACCTTCTTGCTAGTTTCAGTGACTGAGAAAGTTTATAGTGATCCTATTATTAAACCAACTATATACATTTTAACTCTCATCTTAAATAATAGTAATTATTATTAATAAATTCTTTGCAACATTCGACATTGTTAAAATTTATCTTTTTGAAATTGGCATCCTTTCCTGTCTATAATCATTATATTATTCAAATTTTCTCTCTCTCTACATGTTTATTACTAATTCTGCTTCTGCTATTTTGATGATCTCTGCTTTCCCTGAAATGTTAATGTTATCTGAGGTTCCATTTTGACAATCTATCCTCTTTGGTCAGCAGCTTAAACTGGCTAGTTATATTCTACTGATTCCCTAAGATTCTTTAAAACATTCAAGTACTCCATGCTTAATATAACTGATTTGGAAATACATATATGCACTAAAAAAATGTGTCTGTAGTCAGACTAGCCAGAGACCAATATGACATTTCGCTCTGTATTCTTCTAAGCTCCATTGTCTTCATATATACATTTTTAGAAATTAAAATATATAAATAAAAGAATTGTGCTCTACATTTGTACCTTGATATTTCACCCGAAAAAAATGATCGTTTTTATCAATAAATTAAAATCTATGTCACATTTTAAAAGATTAATAATTTTCGCTATGTACATTCACTATAATATATTTAATTAAGCTATTTTTTGAACATTCAGATTATTTCCAGTTTTGCTTACATCAGAATATTATGATGAATATATGCATATATATTCTTATACATTTCCTCAGGCTAAACCTAGAAATAGAGTTTTTAGATGATATGGTAACTTTTCTGGGCTGGGGGAATAGTTCATTCTATTTTTCAATTCATCCATTAACTTTTTTATTTTGAAATTATATTTTAGTTCTCTACTTTTTCTTTATCACAGCAGCCCACTTTTGTCTTATAGATGCCAGATCCTCTCAGTTTATTTGGGATATTAGTTATACTTTTTTTTTTTACACCTACATCACTGGGTCTTCGTAGGTGGTCTCCCATTCGAGTACTAACTGGGCCCAACCCTGCTTAGCTTCCGATATCAGAAAAGATCGAGTGTGTTCTGGGTTGCATGGCCATAGACAAGTTAGGTATTTTTAAAAGTTACTTGTATGTCTTTGATTGCTTTGATTACCTTTGGGGTCATGTTCTATATGTTTCTCTTGTCTTTCACTTTCATGCTGTTAATTTTTTGCAATTATCTGGTGATCCTTGGCTCTTAGTTCTTTCCTTGAAGTTAGTCCTACGTTGATTAGATAGACTAGGTAGCTGGCACAGGGTTCTCTTCTGTGGTTGCTTAGGTTTGCTTCCCTAACAGGATGTCTCTTGAATTGGGAAACTTGTAATTAGTCCTATTTGAGTGGGTAGGTTTGTCGATAGCCAGGCTTCTCTTTAGGGCCTTATGTGAGAATTGGGTGGGGTCAGTTGCCAAGGTAAGGAGGGCATTAATCTTTGAAAAGAATTCTTTCTAATTTCTCTACCTGCTGTCTCCCACATTGTACTAGGATGAGGTTTGGAGCGACAGACTGGAAGTTCTGCTCTTCTTCGTCAACCCAGTTCCACGCATGGATCCTTCCCAAACAACATCTCCCCTGTCTATAGAGAGCAGTTTTCAGGTTTTATTTTTAAAGGCTAAACTCATAGCCTTTTATCCTCTGTAAGTGGAAGAGGAAGAGAGCGATTCCAATGGCTTTGCTGTCCTTAATGGAGATGTGTAATTAATCTGATGCTTATTCTTATCAGTTGATTCTGGAGCTTCTCTAATGCTAATTGTTTTAAAATTGTATTATACTATGTCTAAATTGGCTTTCTTTTCACTCATTTGGAATAATAGACCTTCTTTATATTTAGTATCTCATCAGCTATGGAAAATTTTCTACCTTTACTTGTATTATAATTCCCTCCCTCCATATGCTCTAGAACTCCTCTGGAATGGATCCTATATGCCTTTGACTCTCATATCTTCTATCTCTTTGAAATTTTGCTCTTGATTCCAGGAAATTCTTTAACTTTTTTTCAACCTTTCTATTTTGACAATCATACTGTAAATTTTTCAATGCATTTTTTATCTTACTTTGAACTTTCATGTATGCATTATCGTCTAATATTGCTATAAGGATATTCATTACATTTTAAAAAGTTTTTAAAAGTTCTCTTCTCTGAATTACCTCTTTTTTCTCATGTCAGTTCTCTTTTTCACAGTGCCAGTAACTGTTAATTTTTTTCCTCCATATTTCTGATGATTCTTGGTTCCCTCTTTATTTAAGCACTAGTACTGGATTGATTTTAGGTGACTTATAAGGGTTTCTTCTGCTGTTTTACATATTGATCTTGATTCCTGCTGGTCTTCTAAATGGGAGAATTAGCAGGTAGCTCTGTGTATACTCATTAGTTGATTCATTTATACAATTAATGTTTATTGGGCCCACTCTGAGTATACTGCCTCATGCACATTGAGATGTACTGGGGAACCAGTGCTGTGTGTCATTGTTGAACTTTCAAATTAATCTCCTTACTTCTAATTACCTTTTTCTCTCTTTCGCATTAATGCTGTATTAGAGACTTTCTGAGGATTATTTACAAAAGGCAAAAACATTCTTACTTTCATTGCATCTCTCTGTGTGTATTTTGGGTAAAGACTTCTTTTCCTTTGTTTTATTCATCAACAGATTATTCACTAGCTTTTCAGCTTGAAGAATTGCCTGAAGTCACTTATCTGGCAATGACTCTTGCCATTCTCTCAACTGTTGTGGGTTATTCTTTTTAAAAAAATTCTTTATCATTTTAATGGGACCTTTAAATACTCTCTGACATCATTTTAAAAAAATATTTATTTTATTAGTTTCAACTATACAGTACATTGGTTAGATATGGCATCCTCATAGGAATTTGTAAAAGACATAAAGATTCAGTCCATAATGACTTCTCAAGTAGAACACAAATGCTTTTTAAAAATTATTGTTATTATTTTCATTGCTATGGAAGGGGACAAGTAGATTTTGGACTTTGTGGTTATTATTATTTTTTTTCAAGGAGGCCTGAGTTTCTATATGTTAAGTGTCCCTTTCCTTATTACTTGTTTTGTTTTCTTTCTTTACCCTGACACCTTATACCAGTAACTTTCTCTCCTTTTCTTAATAATTATAATTTTATTCCATTGTTATTTAGACTATGTCTTATAGCCTTTTGGAATGTCAACCAGGAATTCTGAAAGGCTGGCAAAAATTGTATTGAATTATAAACCCTACTTGATGATATATAAATATTCCAAATTATCTCATTTTCACATCAGCACTTTTTAAAAAGTAAATAATGTAAGAGTCAAAAAGGAAGCCATTGAGATTGAGAGTCATTTTTCAAGCCTCTAAGCATACCTAGATTTCCTTATTGGGAAGCTCTGGGAGATAATGCAGAAGTGGGATATTACAAAATTAGGCCAGCTCTTTTATTGTTGCCTTTAAAAATGTCCAGGAACAGTTTGCCTGTTGCTTTTCCAAACATAAATGCAGACACAGTCCAGTGAACTAATAGTATTAATTGATGCCATCCTAAAAAAATAGGTCAAATAGAACAAAAAACAAAACATTTCCTGTGCTGTAAAATCTTGGTACATGACACATGACGTCAAAATCAGATGGTATTTTAGTGTCCTAGTGTTTAGGAGACAAAAAAGACAAGGAGAGCTGATTGCGTGAATATTTTGTTGTACGTCATAAAAGAGACCTCCTGCTGCAGATTCAGGAAGTATAGCCAGTTGGCAACGTAATCAAGAAAAGAAAAGAGAGGGCTATAGAAAATTTCTCTTCATACCTTGCCAAATTCTGAACTGTGATGGAATATAGTAATTACTATATTCCATCTCAACAAACAAGTTCTCAACATGTTTGTTGAGAACAAACAAGTCAAGTAAAAGATGGTCAATGTAATTTTTTTCTGGGTAATAGGCTGCCTGTCCTGTCTTTTGGGTAAAAGTGTTTCTTGTTTTGGAAAGAATAATTAAATGGACTGCTTTCTCTGTCTATGGCTAAATTGAAGGTTTTAATGGTTTTAATCGTACAGAGACAATGGCAAAGTGTTTGATTTATTCTTTTCCCCCCTTAAACTAAGGGCTGTAAATTAGAGTTATAATTAAATCTTAGAGTAAGGAGAGGTCCATTTCACTTTATTGTGGCTAAAAAATTGAGGCTTTGTTTTCCTATTCATTTATTGATCTGTCCTAGAATGGGGGTCAATGGTCATAGTTTTTTTTTTTTTTTTTTTTTTTTTTTTAATGCCACCAATGGCTTTCCTATCTCTAAATAACTGTCAGCCTTCGGCTCTTCTCATCCAAATCTTTTAGAACTCACCTTTATATGTATGGTATATAATTCACAGATTATTTCCTCTTTTTCTTTCCTGGATTTTAATCCTTATCTAGACCAATCCCTTATAATCTTTGACTTTCATAAAGTCAACCTGCTCACTCCTGATGGACAGAGGTATAGTTCATCTTGGGAGAATATTTCTGTAACATTTTCCTAACTGTTAACATAATAATATGAGAAGAATCAGTTATTCAGCAACATAGACCTCAATACAAAACAAAATGTGAAATTTACAGAAAAGCAAGGGTAATATCTTTCTTTAAAAGAAACAAAAAAATAATTTAGGTATAGCATACATACAGACAGCATTTCTTTCTGAAGGCTAATGCATACTTTTTTGAAAATTCATAATAATTATATAGTCTAATGAATGCCTAATTAAAAATCTAGATATTTCTTCATTTTTTAAAATATTTCTCTTCAATTAGAAATCTCTTGTAGGAGAAATATTTATTAAATGAAATGTTTTATAGTTAATTAATATGTGAAAATTTAAAATTTATAATATCTGGCCATATGTTTTACTATCATTATTAACTAATGGTTTTTATGTATTAATATAATTCTATTTTTTTCAGGCTTTGATTAAAGAAAACATGCCATTTCAATAATTGAGACATATGAAACAACAATTATATATCTTTCAAAATATTATCTAGTTGTTCTATTTGTATTTTGAAAGCCATTTTCCCTGACCTCATCCCACACTGAAGCAGAAACAAAGATTCGAACACTCTGCTAACCCAAATGCTAGCCAAAGATTCTCTCCGCAGGCACATTCTTTTAGGGATAGTTTTTCATTCTTGGGAAACCAGATAGGAAGGGCCTGGGGAAAGGAGAGACAGAAAGCAAAACTAAAAATAAATGAGCTTTTGGGGGGACACCTTTGCAAAGGACAAGAGAGCAGAATGGAAGAGATTCAGAGGATGAGCTATCCTAAAGCTTGGACCTCCTTCATTTGCTACCTTATCCTCATCTGACTGATCAGTTTGAGGCAACTTGCAGATCTGTGATCCTGACCTCCCACCCTGCAACAGAGCAGGACAATAGATTGGGAAAAGGGGCCGCAGGCAGGACCTCCCTTTGACCAAGGTCAAACTGAATTGAACAATGGAGGAATTTGCCTGTAAGCAGTTGTGCGTAAGTGAAGTACCAGTAATAATAAATTACTTTTTTGGAAATAAGACAATCAAACTTATGCTGAAAAAAAAAAACAAAGATTTACTCCCACAAAAAATATTAAAGGAAACATGTGAAGGCTGTGAAGACAGTTTCAAAAGAGAATTCCAGATAGTGTTTGAATAATAGTTATGTTACTGATAATTGTTCAACCTGCTGTGATCACTATTTTGAAGAAAGGGATGGCTTAGACAAGTTAAAAAACAAGAAGATTCAGTCATTCTTCTAATCTTGAAAGATTCATAACTAAACATAATAACCTAAAATTTTGAATCTGAATGTAACACTTTTCAAGCAACATATTTGGATTTTAGCAAGGACTTTCTTGAAAAACCTTAATCTAAAGAAGTGCAACAAATGATTAGAGAGAATGTGATAATGCAAAAAGAGAACAGATTTTGGAGGCAGGCTTGGTTTGCTCTGTTCTCAGCTGTGTGAACTTGGTAAAATTAAACTCAACTTCCCTGAGTTTTAGTTCATGTATAAAATGGGAAATTTACTATCGACTTGGAACAGTTGTGATTAGTATTAAAGGAGATAATGCAAAAACATCATTTACCTGTTTATGTGCCATGGCTATTATGATGAGAAATAATGGAACTTTCTAGACATTCCTGCAGGCCAGTTAGGTAGATGATTTGGGGCAGACAGACTTTGAGACAGCTGTTAAAAATCACCTCTCACCACATATTTGTCTCATCCTACAGTTCTATAGTTCTTAGTTTGGATCTGTGATGTCTTGTTTATATCTTTTTGACAAGGAATAGTAGACTCTCAAAAGCCCACACTTAGATAGATGGGTTTATTTTATAAAGGACAATAAATGTCTTATTTAAGATGTCAAACTTGTCCACTCCACAACCA
Organism: Rousettus aegyptiacus; assembly: GCF_014176215.1. Classification (NCBI taxonomy): domain Eukaryota; kingdom Metazoa; phylum Chordata; class Mammalia; order Chiroptera; family Pteropodidae; genus Rousettus; species Rousettus aegyptiacus. Next base: position 75,071,298 of record NW_023416307.1, read on the forward strand.
CATAATTTCTTGTTTTTTTTAACTGAGTACATTGTGGTCATTTGAGTGATAAACTACACAGGAGAAAGAGCACTAGACTAAGAAGATGATAGGTATATTTATATTCCTGTCTCATTTAGCACTACTTCCTAGCTCTATGACCGCGGGCAAATCATGTAACCTCTTTCTACTCCAATTTCTTCAATAGGAAAAAGAGGATGATTATTTTATCTTTTAGTTTATTTCATTATTTATGAGGATCAAATGAAATAACTAACATATACTTTGAAAATTATTAAGTACCATGCCAATTTGAAGCATTATTGGTTAAACTTGGATAAAATAAAACCTAAACATTCAAATTTAGATAATACTTATTTTTTATTGTTCGCTTCATTATCTTTTAGGTCAGAGGTGTAACAATTTTCCTTTTTACTGTTCCTCTCATCAGTCAACTCAGAAACATGTGCGCGTTTTCTGAGAAGCATCAAATAGTAATGGATGGTCACAGGTCTGAGCAGTGAGATGTCTGTGATCTAAGTCATACTTTTGCTATTTATTAGCTTTATAATGTAAGGCAAATATTTTGCATACTCTTTACCTGAGTTGCATCATCTCTGAAATAATAGGAGTTATTACGTTTCCTTCAAATTTTATAAACTTATGTGGGCATTCCTTTAAACCATGTCTTGGTTCTCCCTGGACAGTTGAAAATGTCCCCTGTCACAAACGTGAATATAGTATGTGTTATTATACCTGGTCTGTGTCTTGCAGTGGGGGCCCTTGAAGGTAAGAGATATTCTTAAATATCAATATTCTATATGGGAGAAATTAAAGAGTGATGTTTATGGTTTGTTTCCTAAGTGCATTTGACCTTGATTATTTTTGTTATTGGATCAGTCTATTCATCTTTCAAAGAAAGTGTTATAATTTTCCCCAGAAAGACTCACCTATTTGCTTTGAAGTTCAGATGGGCCGAGTTTTTGATGTATTTATTATAAAGTAGCATGCTTAAAACTACTTCAAATAAGTGAGATAATTGCCCATGTCGGACTTTCATTGTTTATAGGGCTGCCATTTATCAGGCAATAATACACTTGGCACATACCATGCTGACAGATAGCATCCTTTAAACACAGTCTTGATTTAATCTTTATCTTAGTTAGTTCTTTTGCTTTTTTTCTCTTCCTTCTACTGTCAACTTTGAGTATTTGTTTCATATTAATTACCAGGTAATAAAGGAAATAAGAGAAAAATAAATTTAGCTGTTTATATTACTTGCTCATCTTAATGAAAGAACCAATTGTGGTTAAACTCTGGATTTAAAAAATTATTTGTAGATTTTATTTGTGCTTTGAAATTTTTTCGTTAAAAAACTAGGTTGTGTTCTTATAATAAAATAAGAAAACCAAAACTTTATACTCTCTATTCTTTCCTTCAAATATAATTGTAAAAAGTAATTTGAGTGTGTTTTCCATCTTTTCTACGAATTCGTCCACATAATATTTATGTTTCTACAAGTTTGGCTATTATACATAGGATGATATTATAGGCATGGCAATCCACAGTTTCCATTTTTTAACTTACTATATCTTGGAGATCTTCAGAGCAAAAATATCTTCCTTCTTTTTAATAGCTGCTTTTTATTCCATAATATAGGTGTATTTTGTAGTTTAGTTTTCACTCCTTTCTTGATAGTTATTAGGTTGTTTTTACTTTTTTAAGATTGTAATCTTTCAATAAACATTCTATGCATTGCCTTTTCCAGCAGAAGTGCATAGCTGTAGGACAAACTTCAAAGCAGAATTTTTGAGTTGAAGTATATATGTGCTTTAAATTTTTAGATACTACCAATTTACCTTTCAATAATGCTTACCAGTTTATATTTGCACCACCAATGTACGAGAATACTTGTTTTCTTTTATCCTCATCAATACTTGATATTATCAGTTTTTTATTTTTGGAAATTTAATGGGAAAAAATATTTGTATTGAACATCCTTTCATATGTTTATTGCCTATATAATTTTTTATGTAGTGATCTTTATATGATTTTATTTACGTTGTTTTCTTTATATTTTATTCTATTTAAATTATTTTGAATTAATTTTGCATAGATTCCTGTTTTTGGCTTATCCTTGTTTTATTTAATTTTTTAATTTGTAAAAACTGCTTATAACTTCTGTATGTAATTTTTTTCTATTCTATATGATTCAAATATTTTCCTCCAATATGTTGCTTGATGTTGAATTTTATGTTAAGTTTGTTATCCAGCTATTCAAAAATTTTTGTGTAGCCAAACTTACCAATTTTTTTCTTTGCCTTCTTTTTTTCGATATTCTGTATAATGCTGCCATTAAATATTTTTAAATAATAAAATACATATTATACTACCAAAGAAAAAGTAATATATTAATCATTTTAATATTAATTTTTTTTGAAAAAGTGTACACTTTTTTTTGTCACAATGAACAATATTAGTTAAATATTTAAGTTCCGCAAACTAGCAATAACTTTGTCAAAACTGATATTCACATATTCAAGTGCTATAGATAGTATTGCCTTTTTTTTTTTAATCTTGGCTCATAGTTGGTTAAAGGACATGTTTTATTAATTTTAATTATGGAAGTTTAAAAATGAAAACAGAATTTACCAGTAATAACAGTTAAGGTAGTAAGAAGTGGTCTTATTTTCTATTGTTCTTGAAGAGAAAGCTGAGAGGATTTCATGATGATATGGAATCGAGATGTGAGGGGGGAAGAGGAATGAAAAATTATTTCAAAATTGTTTGCATGAACACCTAGAAGTTTCCATCAACTTCCTCAAGTGGAGCCAGTCTTATGGAGAGGAGAAATTAAAAGTTCACTCTTATCCTGCCATGACTGAGATTTTTAATGGTTATCCAGGTGGAAGTCCCTTAGCCAATTGGACATATGATCTGAAGTGAGGAGGGAGGCTTGGGCTGGAGAGATAATGTATTATTAGGATACAGCCATGAAAGAGGATGAGATTGTCAAGGAAGTGAACGTTGGTAGAGAAGAGAACCAAGAAATAAGCTTCAAATAACCAATAATAAGACATCAAAAAAAGGAGATGAGTAGGGCCTAGACCATGATACATAATAATAATGAAGAATGCCCAATGACCTGTATGCAAGGTTAAAATGTTATATCCAGGAAGCAATAACCAATACTATGAAATGTTGCTGGTAGGTCATGTAAAATGAGGGCTGATAACCATTATAGTTAGTATTGTGAACTTGATAAGAGTAGGATGATGGAGTCATGGAGCCTGATGGGTGTGCATATATGAGAGAATGTGAGGAGTGGATGTGGGGACTATAAATTAGACAGCTGTGTCAAGGGGAACAAATAAATGGGGAGTGTTCTGATGAGATTGAAATGCCGTTCATTAGAGAATGAAGAAAGTCATCGAGGGCATGACAGGATTAGTCACTAGCTATTCAGGAACCCTCTGTGTGGTCTCCCTTTTGCCATAAATTTTTGTTTTCCTGTTTGTATGAATAATTAAGGATGTTGCTTATTAAATATCTTTTATATAGCGAATTGAACTATACTCCTGCATTTCCCAGTTTCCTCCTTAATCATGTAAGTTTTCCATTAAAATTGAGAAAGTTTATTAATATAGCATAAAGACGGCTCTGACTTTTGACATAGTCATTTCAGCGTGATGCTATTTCCAATGTAGTTATAAAGTAAACAGTAAATATTGTCTGCTATGTTTGACTTCAAGCAAGAACTTCAATAATTTGTGTAGATCATTATATGAGTGCAATAGCTACACACCAAACCTGCTCTTTGAATTTTTAACCAAAGTGCTGTGTATCTGCATTTTTTTTTCTCAGTTCGACTATACTGATTTTAAATGTCATACAATTTACAGACATAAAATGATTTTAATTCTCAATTTTTAATAAAATAATACATTTTAGGTGGAGAAATAAAAAGTTTATTTATATAAACTTAAATTTTCCTTTAGTTTTGTCAAAGCAACATGCTTCACAAGTCCTGCTTAGGAAGCGTCGTGCAAATTCTATGTTTGAAGAAACCAAAGAGGGTAATCTTGAAAGAGAATGCATCGAAGAACTGTGCAATAAAGAAGAAGCCAGGGAGATCTTTGAAAATAACCCTGAAACGGTAAGAACTCATGAAAATTAATGTTAACATACCTGGGCATACAATTACAGACAGAACATTTCCAACTTGAGTCTTTGTTCTCTTGTGTTCTTTTTTAAAGTTAATAATTGTGTATGTTACATTCCACCTGTAACCACTGAAGCGTTTCAGGAGGAAGGACCTTCAAAGGAAGGTGGGCTTGTTAGGAAAACAGTATTGCCAAAAGCACTGTGCTCTGATGAAACTATAATTCAATTATACCTCATTAACAGCGAACAGTATAGACCTCATAGTCTGTAAATACTTTCTCCCATCCAGAATTTGGTAGTTTTGTGTGAAGGGGAAAGGCATCTCAAGTATAAAGTGTGTGTGTGTGCACACGTGCACTCAGGCACATGTGGTTGCATTGTTATCCCTATACTTCATTAAATCTCTTCATTGGCATTTTTAATCAGGCTTTCATCCAGAGCTTGCTACATAATAGGTACTCAATAAATGCTTACTGAAGAACTCATTTGGTACTGCGTTTCCTGGGTATACTTTAATTTATTCCATAAACCCTTGGGAAGTTTCCTGAGCCATTTTTTATCATCAGTCATCCCTGGAGTTAGAACTTATATCTTTAGTGTATAAATGTGTCCAAGTTATTTTTAAGAATCTAATCATAAAGACCCCTATATATCATACAGATATATGGGACCCCTACACCTTATTTTTAGTCCTCTTATTTCCTGGGAAAGAATATTCTCTAACATGTTGTACGGATAGCAGGAATATAAATAGTGCCTTTAAGTATTAAGGTGAGGATGACCTTGAGAATTCAAGTTTGATAACCTTCATGGTTACCTCAGATATTTTTCCTGAGATGAACCTGAGGAAGAAAACATATACAAAGTACCTCTTTTACCTCTTCCATGGCTCTTGGGACCATGAGACTATCTCTATAACAAGAAAGAACAATCTCTGTAGTTAGAGAACTTGCTTAAGATAGTAATAACTTGTGTTTTCTTTAATTCTTTTACCTCCACATACTCTAGTAGGTTCAAAGAAATTTTTTTTCTCAAGGTACACTAAAGATTCATCTTTAATACTTTCTGGGATTGAATCAAAATGTTTTCTCAGTCTTGTTGCTTTTGTGAAGAAGCCATTGGCAAGACTAAAATATCGTATTCCATACACTAAAATAGAGTATTCTTATTTTGCAAGAAATAGACCTACACACATGCACATGCATACATTTATTTTAATTATGAAAACTTGAAATACATACCAGACAGAACAATAAATAAATCCTAATATACTTTCCTCCCACGTCAACAATGATCAACTGTCTGTCACACTTATTTTGCCTATTCTCTACCCCGTCGACTCTAATTTTGTTTTGTTTTGCTGTAATATTTTAAGGCAAATCTGCATGCCTGAGATACCATATGATTATATCACTCATAAATACTTGTTTATATATTTCTAACACTGTAGATATGTTCTTTTGGCTTAGCCTCTGAGTAGCAAATGGGGAGTGAGGTAGAAGACATAATGGAGAGAAGGGAAGATAGTGAAAAAAGGAAATTCATTAATGTGCATCCTATCCTCCACTCATTTTGACATTGGTCTCATTCACAGAAGAGAAAGATATGATAGAGGGGAAAAGGAAGAAATAGGAGGAATGAAAGGAAAGAAAAAAGCATTTGTTACTTTTCACTTCTATCTCTTCGCAAACACTCACTGTCCACGTCTCTAATACCCTAGACTTCATTCCCAGTCTCTACCCTATTGTTTACCTCCCCATTACCCCTAATATATGTCTTTCACCATCGCATAATTTCCTTTTGAACCCATTCATTGTTGCCTATCCTCCTGGATTTTGGTCAGTAGAAGACAACACTGCTGTCTGAAATACCTGGTGGAAGATCCTGTCCTTAAAACGAGTAGGTAAGTGTTGTGTGGGTTTATATGTGAGAGGAGGTAACAGTGAGGACTTCCACTCTGTATTGGATGAAGTTATGTTTTATACTTGAGTACATTTTTGTGAATGAACACTGGTTTCTCATGAGGTGTCCTCGTGCTATTAATGTTGTGTATTAGATATGTTATGGCTTAAGGAGGTGTTTATGAATCAGCTTGGGAACCTTTCCATTAGAAATCATTTTAAACATTTTTCTCTCTTTGGTAAAGTTCATTTCTTAGTCCCAATTTTTATTTACAGCCAAACTTTGGTACATAACCAATTAATAAGTAAGGTATTAGTTATGCCTATGATACTAAAAGATAAAAGTACACTTCAGTTCACTTTAGATGATGTCAGTTTTATTTAATATTGAATCTGGTGTATGTAGTCAGCATGACATGAAATGTTTCAAATGGGTATCTAATCATGATGGAAAAATTCAAGGATTTACAAAAAGGGGGCATGTAGGATTACATTTAATAGCTTCAGTTGAACCTGTTTTCAAATTAGAAGCTTTTGAAGCATGATTTTATTGATCAATATCGACTTAAGCCTAAGCATCTTCTTAGCTTAATATTATTAATGATCTACTCCTGATATATTTTACTATAGACAAAAAGTTATAATGTGAAAATAACAGTTATATATAATTTGTTTGCATCTTTAAAATAAAAACACATTTTAAAATTGTTTTAACTCTATAGTGAAATATAGGTTTGCTAAGATAATCTTTTTTTCTTTTCTTTCTAGGAATATTTTTATCCAAAATATTTAGGTAAGTTCAAAGGATTTCAATCATATAATCTTAGAAATGGAAGAGAACTTAGATATGATAAAGTCCAACCGTCCATCCACATATTTCATTCAATACAATTTCATTAGATTTGGGAGTAAGATCCCATTCTTCATGCAATATTGCTGTCCTTTTATTTAAAGTTGTGTGAACTTATACTAAATAAATTATTGGCAAAGACCAAAAAAAAAGAAATTTTTAATGTGAATAAGGAAATCATGTCCAAACTCAGATTAATAAGCACTCAGGTTTGTGATACAGGATGCCTGGCATAAGTTATTCAAATACAATTTTAGCATTTGGGACCTGCCAACTTACAGCTCTCTAAGGTGACAGAAAAATAAAATTGTTGAAAGTACAACATACACAAGGTAATTTTTAAAAGCTAATATCTGAACGGTATCTATCCATGCAAACTATAGTGGGGCACTGAGTATTTTTCTAAATTTAGTAAAATTCACAACACACACATACACACGTACTCACACAAACATACACATGTATAGACTAGCTGATTAGAAAAAAATAAAGTTATGTAGAAAAATTTGGAATGGTTCATTAATACCATGTGGCACTTGACTTTTAGTCTTTTCATTTTTGTGTTTTTCTCATAAAGAGTTATTGGGCTAATGCTAAGTTATATTTAGATCATGTGTTATCTTTTAATGAAAGGAAAGATCTCTATACTCTCCGGAGCTTGTGGTGTAAATAATTATTATTTAAATATTTATAGAAATGATTAACTATTTCTCTCCTTACATCATCATTTCATCATTCCCTGCAGTAATCCTCCGCATATTTTACTTTTGTACACGATTCTGAACTCTCAAGGAGTGAGGTGTCATTTCCACAGCTAAACAGATTAGGTGATTTCAACTAAATATCAATTAAAGATAATAAGGTTTCAGTGTGCTTTAAGCAAATATGAAAATATTTTGTATTAATATTACTCGGGTTACTTGTCAACATTTCCTAACAATAAAAGTTAAGTATAATTTGCACATCTCTTCTTGATGGGATTCTCTGTAGGTCCAGTCCACAAAGGCATGCTTTCTCTCCTTCAGGCTCAAAATAGTCCCCATTTGTGCATCTTTGCACCAGCTCTCATCCCAGCTAACTTGAGCAGCAAGCCCTGCTGAAACGAAAAGTGAATATTTCTTAAAAAAAAAAAAAAGTAGAAATGTACTCTGGTACACATTAGTAACTATGCAGCTTAAACTTTATTAATATAATTTTGCAGATTACTTTCTATTAAACTCTATTTCTCTTGAAATTTTAGGTTTAATTATAGTTTAGGGCTTTACTTTTTGTTTATTTTTGCTTTGTTTCTCAATACCCGTGCAAAGCTTCCAGAGACCATCTTTAGATGGGGTATGTTTCTTCCTTTCCCCCTTTCTTAGGGAGCCTTACACTAAAATGTTGGTATGTACTTATATTAACCTTTCGGGACAATTAGCAAGATAAAACCCTAAGAACACTGTGTAGAGCCAAGTGCTTTTTTTTTCATAATCCTGAAGTGGGTACTCTTCCATTTTTTGAGTGTCCCCAATGGTCTAAATATTATTTGTGTGGCACATCTTGAGCCTGGAAGACTCAACTATAATATACGACATCTCATTTCACCCTCTCATCAATTGCAGGGCCTCAGTTCAGTGATATCTCTCTTTAGGACTTCATGGAATGACCCATTTCTGTTCTGTGGCCTGCTGGGCATTTTCCAGTTGACTCATTACAATTCATTTTATAATTTCCTATCCAACATTTCTCCTGTGAGATTATAAAGTTATTTAACCTCTATCAGTTATGGTTTTCTCACTTGTTAAATGGATAGTGACAATTTAACTAATAAGTTTTTAGCAAGAAATAAGAATGTTTTCAAAACACTTAGTAAAATATGTTATGCTGGTCCTCTTCATTTTTCTTTCCTGACTGCTCCTTTATTTCCATTTTTATTCTTCCCTTCCTTTCCCTTTTCTAGCTATTAATGACAGACTTAAAAAGGTTTATTCAAATTTGGAAAGGGAATATTATAAAAGTTGTTTAGTAATATTTATGTCTCTGTATGTGAAAATGCAACGAGATTTTCTAAAACTTTTAATTGCTACATCTTAAAAAGAGCAATGGGATATAAGTACACATCTATGAAAAACATCTCTTCTTTTGTAGTTACACATGACTCACTTTCTAAACCAAAAACCAAGAGTTTGTACCGTTAAAGGGGAGAAAAGATAGACTAGTAAGACTATTTCAGCTTTGCAATTTTAGATAGAAATTTGAATATTTTTTTTAACTAAAATAGATAATATTTGACTATTAAAAATTACAAGCTTGCATTAAAAAAGAATGCAGTATTAATCCCTGTTTCTTAGGTCCATGTATTGAGACTCTTTCTATAGGCATGAACACTCTAGAAAATAAATTCCTTTGATCACAGATTATATTTGGATAAAGATAAATAACATTTTAACACAATATTATGTGTTTTGGAGAAGTTCCTTAGATAAAATATTTTTCTTTTTTCTCCTTTTATGCTGGCTCGACCCAACTTTTTTCTCCTTGCCTGTCTTGTTTGGCAGCAGGGTAGGAAAATTAAATACCAAATAAATAAATAAGCAAGTAAGATGTAGGCTCTAGTCCCAGACCTAAAAATTTCTGCTGTGTCAGAGTAAGCAAGTTATTTAACCTTTCAAGTTCTGTATTTAAATGTACACTATATAACTGCTCTCTAACCTCAGAGCTGTTGGTAATACCAAATAAGTATATTTATGTTGATAGACATTTTACTGCATCAGACTTTCTTCAGATGTAAAGTTTTATTATTTAACCAACCCACAACATAAAATAAAAATGCATTTTTATTGTGATTTATTTTCTGATTCAAATTTTATTAGGTCTTCATTTATACATAGGCATAAGTGATGAACTCCACTGTTGAAAAAAGCAAATAAATGCTTTACCTAAGTTAAATTTTTCTGTCATTTGATGTATATATTCTGTAGCCCAGATTTTCCTACTTGGGAAAAACCTTGATAATCCTGTTCCTTGTAAACTTAACAGTAATTTTACTAATTATCACAGCCCATGCACAGAGCATCGTAAAGTGAGATAAGGACACTCAAGAGATGAGACCCCCTAATAACCTATGCTTTTTGGACAATGTTTAGATTTAGAGTTTCAGGGGTTCAGAAAGCACTTCATTCTATCAATATATCCCATTACTTCACAGAAAACTTGGAATTTGGACAGAAGTATTTTTGATTTTATTATACAAATGTAAGTCTTTAAGTTGTGTTCCTTTCCTTAAAAAATAGAATAACTCTATCATCTATATTGACTTTTAAAATATCACCTGATAGAGTGGAGGACTGTATTAGTGGGAGAGAACTTCTTGGGAGGAATGCCAAATTGTAAGCCTGAATATAACCATTAAAAATAATTTTTAGTTTCTAGTTCTTGCGAAGTTAGTTGAATGCACCTAGACTGCTGACTCCTTCTCTTCAAATTATCTCAAGAGAAACAGTAGCATCCCAGGCAGTAATATTCAGAAAATTAAATGAAAAACAACAGGAAATATGAAAAACCCATGGGTAGACTGGCTGGTAGGCTGGCTTGACCTAGGACGTGTATGTAGGAAATGGGGTGCTGAATGCTGTTGCGGAGATGGTTAGGGAGAAGAGTCGGAGTCTGGAAATGCTTTTACTAACATGGATCAGGGAGAGGAGGAATGGCAAGGAATGGCAATGCTAGCAGCCCCCACCCCTGTTGCCATGGCTTTTTATTCTCCCTCACAAAGCTGGCTTTGCAAAACATCATCAGTTACTATCAGGTTAGCAATTTATAAACTACAGCCAATTTCCAGACTCAGCCTCAGGGCCACAACTGTGTTATCAGCTATTTCTTCTCCGGTAACTTTTCCCCATCCTCGTCCCTAGAACAAGAAGTCCCAGAATAGGTCAGGCGTGTGCGCCCTCCCTGCAATGTGTCCTTGTGTGCAAGTCCACATCTGCTTCTGATGACTTTGTTGCTCCAAGCACCAGGCATCCCACCAGGACTGCAGGTGTTTCTCATAACATATCCCCCTTTTCTTTCTGCTGCATTTTATTCAGCATTACTGAGCACACAACGGCCTGAGTCTTTCTTAGTCTTTGGCTTCTTGAGAATCTCTTCCAGACTAAACAAAGAAAAATAAGTAACAAACAAATTACAATCCAAGAAGCGATAGATGAGGCCAATAACCCATGAATTTGTGGAATAGGATGTAAGTCCTCAATACTATTGACCATGCTTTGTAGCACTGCGATCCCCTGTAATTCAGGAAGGTGCTTTTGAAAAGTGTCAGCAATATGCATTTGTAAATCTGTAATTAAACCTGAAGCATTACCATACCCCAAAATATGCTGTCTTACTTTATCCCATTCAAACACACTTTCATTATACAATACAGGAGTTATACAAAAAGAAGTAGTATTCCAATCACATTTAAGTTGCACACGTTTCTGCAAACTAACAATTTGATCTCCTAACAATATAATAGCTTGCTGTAAATCTGCTACTTGACTGCAATACAGAGTCAGTTTGTCTTTGAGAAGTCCATAACTGTTCAGCATCCCGATGCCAGGTTCTAACATAATCAGCAGTCTGTACAGATTGATGCAGAGCCACTCCAGCCGCGGCAGCAGCAGCAGTAACAGCGATGATACCCACAACAGCAGTGATCAGCATGCCAAGGAATCTTTTAGCTCTTCTTACAACATGGTCCATCAGCTGCTGCAATATCATAGTGGCAGGAGAGTCTTGCCAGGGTCGAGACAGTCTAACCGACATCCATACTCCAGTTCTAGCTCTAAGAATATATAAGCTTTCATATGACTTGTTAAAAGAAATAGAAGAGTTAATACAAGTGTAAAAAGAACAGTATTTACATGAAACATAACCTAAAGTTTCGTTCCACTTCACCTTGCCCTTCATAATGATATACGGGAGCCGAACACAGGCTCGAGCAAAGTGAATAACATTCTAATGAAAGGTGATATGAGAAGAACTCCCAGATTGAACTATGAAACTGTTCCAGGCATGCGTGGGAAATAAAGCAGCTCCTAACTTCCAAATATGATTCTGTAGCCTGTGATGGGGTAGTTGAGGAGATGGGGGGGGGGCGGGGGACCCTCCATCATGCCAGATGATTGTGTTATTACTAGTTCCGTCTGAAAAAACACTTACTGAACCATTCTCTATCTTTCGGTGCCGCCGCAAATTTACTTTTCCTCCCTTTGCTTGGGCGGAGCCAGAAGGACTCCAATCAATGACTCTTCCATGGGAAGTATTAACTAAAACCCAAGCTTGTTCAGCTCGACACTGAGTCCACTGAGCCCAATATTCAAGCGTCTGAACTTTCGGAGTGGCACACCACGGTAAATCTGGTGGAGAGGTGTCATCCACAGGTTCTGTAACATTTTAAAATCCTATCATACTTAACAAAAACAAGTGACCTACCCCAGCATTCTGTTCAGAAGTCTGCAAAATTGTCAACCACGCTTGAGCACCTAACTGTAAACAGTGCTCTCCAGCTTCCATGCAAATTGGCATCCCTTCCGTTCCCACTGTATAGTTCTCAATCACTCTCCCTTCTTCTTCAGGCCTGAGAGGCCCTCTAGTATCATAAGGCCCAGGCATCCAATTAGAATCATTAACATAAACTATCACTGAAGCATCTCCCCATCCCACTGCCTTATTTAAAGGGCGATTGGGCACATATGCCCAATATGAATAATTTCCTGTCTCAGCTTGTACTCCACTTACCTGTGCTGTAATCAGGGCTGTCATTGCAAGGAATAGAGAAGTTGGAGTTATCTCCTGACCTGACTCACTCACAACCCACCACTTCTCTCTGCTCCTAGAGCCTGACATTCTTGGCTGGGACCCAAAGCTTCTCTGTTCCTGTAGAGATAAAAGCAAAAGCTCGGCCCCATTTCAGTACCTCAGCAGGCACCCAGTCCCCTTTCAGATCCTTGTAGTATACTGGCTGCTGTAAAGGCTCACTGGCCCGTTTCACCCAACACCGATGAGCCCCTGTGCTGCCTTGTTCATCTTGATTTAAAAAATTTAAAATATATAATGTTCTATTAAGCCTTTGTCTCGGGGTATTCTATATTCCCCCTTTTTGTTTTGTAAGCATCTCCTTCTTTGAAATGTTGCAGGAGACACCCCAAGGGTGTCTTCTATGAACTCCGGTTTCCCCCATCACTTGTGCAGAGAACACAAAACAGCACAAAACAGACACTCAGACAAGGACAATTCCTGGGTGCGGGTGGACCCAGAGAAGTTTGCCACCTACCACTTAGACAAGACTAAAGACAATAAACAGAACCTGACAACAGGGCACAGGAGGTGGCATCCCGCAGCCTGGCCATGGTACGGGAGATATGACTGCGTCCAGTCTCTCCACGGACCTCTGATGACCAGTCAACAGAAACAGGAACAGAGAGGTACCTTAAAAAGCACTGAATTTTGTAATTTAGTCATTACTTTTCTCATCTCCAATACAAAATCATGTTATCTTCACTGTTGACTCCATGCTAAAATGTCCTAAGTTTTAGACTAATTAACCAATAGAAGAAAAAGGAAATCATTAATAGCTTTTAAATTCCAAGTTAGAGAAAGAACCTTTACCACACAATAATGAAACCTGAGCAATGCAAGTTTGTGACTACAAGAGTGTCTTTCAATAATACAGTATTTAAAATTCCTTTTCTGCCAACAGTTATAGTTCCCGAGGACTGTCCAATGCTGTAGGCCCTTCTAAAATAGAGGATAAGTTAATTAAAGCATATGTGGTGATACTGAGGGAAGGACAGGGCTAATTTATAATGCCTAATAATTTTTAAAAATCATTAAGAGTTTTGAGAACATCCTAATTTCTATCTTTTGAAGAGTAATTTTCTATTGCAAAATTTTATATCCTAAATATTGATAAGGAACAGAATCTTGTCATTTCTCAGGAGCTATCTCGAGCCATACTTTTCCAGAGTAATTTTTCAAATAAAAACATTTATACATGAGTCCCTGAGGGAACCTTTCCCTCACTTCTTAGAAAGGTATATTCACAAATGCTTGGCACATGGTAGGACTATTAAACATGCCTTGGGGTAATACTTTCCGTTGATATCACTGAGTAGGCTGAGCACTGTTTAGAGTAGGAATAGTAAATGCAAACTTTTCTCTATCTTGAGGCTGTAAAAAGGATCTTTTAAATCTATAATCTTTAAAAACCAATTTCAGGGAATTAATGTGGAGTTAGGGAGCCCAGGTTGCAAAGTTCCTATAGGCTGTATGACAGCATTAACTCTTCATAAATCTGTTAACATTCTCTATTTTCCTGACTTCTTTTTTATAATAAATACTGGTGAATTCTACGGAGAAGAGGAGGATTCAATATGATTACTGGCCAATTGTTTGTCTACTAGTTGCTGTAACACTTCTAATTTTTCTTTTGTTAGAGGCCTGTTCCCTACCGTGGGGTTTGTATAAACTACTTTTCCTTCTCCCTCATTCCCTCTCCTGCAGTCTTTTCGAAAATGCCCTAGTTTCCCACACTGATAACATTTCATTCGAGAACTTTGAAACCCTTTCTGTAAAGTTCCTGCTAACAAATTAGCTTGATGTGTTAAAGAGCCAATATCATGATGAGCTTTAATATATTCTTCTAAAGGTGCTCCTTGGGCTTCCAGGGGCCTTAAAGCCCTTTGACACTCTGCATTTGCATTTTTATAAGCTAGAGATTCTAAGAGTAACTCTTGAACTTCAGGAAGAGCCACCGCCCTGACAATGGCCGTACTTAGACGAGACAAAAAATCGGTGTAACTCTCCCCAGGACCCTGCATAATTTTAGTGAACGACTGAGGATGCTTCCCAAGTGGCTCCATTCGAGACCAAACTCTTAACACTATTAATTTCACTTGCAACAAGGTTTCTTCAGTCGAATGACATTGTTGCTCAATGGTGGTAAAGTTTCCTGCACCTGTCAGTTCTTCAAGAGTAGCCCCTGGAGGTTCCGCTGCGTTTCTACAAGCCACCTGCTGGGCTTCCTCTCTCCACCAGGTTTTCATTTGCAAATAAGGACCTGGTTCTAACACAGTTTTTATAATAGCTTCCCAGTCTGCCACTAACAATTGTCGTTCTGTGGCTATATTGTTTAAAAGACCTGTCACATAAGTGGACTGCATACCATATTGATTGATAGATTGCTTAAGTATCCTCAAGCATTTATGTTCCAATGGGGTATATTGTACATTAATACCACCCTGAAGAAATTGAGCATTAGGAGGAAATGCCTGTCTCACTATAGGGAACCCCATCAGTTGAGGAGTAGCTGTCTGTCTAGAAAGATTTTCTCGGCTACTCTCTTTCTCTATTATTTCCTTAGTCAAATCATGTGAAAGAGGAAAAGTAAATGAAGCAGGACGAGCAACTGAAGGATCGGCCCTAAATAAAGTATTTACAGGTGGTGCAGAGGGCTTTCTTGGTTTTTGAAAATATCCTCCAGTTGGCCCCAATCGCAGTTGCTTTAACCTCTGATTTATTGCTTTTACTTGGACCAAAAGAACCTGATATGATTCTTTACTGGGAGGAATGCAGCCTCCACATTCCTCTTCAGATGAGGACTCAGTAGATTCCTCTTGCTCATTATCAAACTCTATTTCTATAGGATTTTCATAAACAGGTTCAGTTTCTTTTTGGCGTGTTGCCAAGTCAGTTGCAGTGCCCTCAGAGTCAGACTGCAGAGGCTGTAAAGGCTGAGAAATTAAAGTGCATAAAGACCAAACAGAAACGGGGATGGGATCCCCCTGTTGATGAGCTCTCCGCAAAGCTCTTATGACTTGTTTCCACACTTTAGCATTTAATTGAGGTTTTCTCTCTGGCTTGAACCAGTAGCAATGTCTACCTATATACAAAAACAATTCATGAAATTGACTTTTCTTCACTTCTACTCCTGAAGATGACAGTAAGTGTCTCAATAACTTAATGCACTGGGTCTCCACCTTTGATGGAGAATTCCCCATGCTAGAACTGTGTGCTAATGAACTATGCCGAAGGTGCTGCTTACTCTGAGTGGACTTGCCCCTTTTGGTTTCCAGTGTTGTCTGGAAATGTGCTAAAAAAAACTGTGCCGAAGGTGTCGCTTACCATGAGCAGACTTACCTCTTTGGTTTCCAGCATAGTTCTGCACCCTCTTCTTTGGGCCCCACATTGGGTGCCAATTGTTGCGGAGACAGTTAGGGAGAAGAGTCGGAGTCTGGAAATGCTTTTACTAACATGGATCAGGGAGAGGAGGAATGGCAAGGAATGGCAATGCTAGCATCCCCCACCCCTGTTGCCATGGCTTTTTATTCTCCCTCACAAAGCTGGCTTTGCAAAACATCATCAGTTACTATCAGGTTAGCAATTATAAACTACAGCCAATTTCCAGACTCAGCCTCAGGGCCACAACTGTGTTATCAGCTATTTCTTCTCCGGTAACTCTTTCCCATCCTCGTCTCTAGAGCAAGAAGTCCCAGAATAGGTCAGGCGTGTGTGCCCTCCCTGCAACGTGTCCTTGTGTGCAAGTCCACATCTGCTTCTGACGACCTTGTTGCTCCAAGCACCAGTCATCCCACCAGGACTGCAGGTGTTTCTCACAACTGCTGAGGCAGCAGTAAGAGGAGAGGTTGGAATATTTTTTAAATGACCTAAGCATTCAAATCAAGAACACTTTTTAAAAGTACAATAAAGTAAACCCCAAGCAACAAAAAATAAGGAAATAACAAAAATAGGGGTAGAAGTAAGTTAAATGGAAAACAAAACAGAAGATAAAGAAAAGCAAAATCTCGTTCTTTGAAAAGGCTTGTAAGTTTGACCAATGGCAAGAATAATCAAGGAAAAAGAAAAAAAGGCAATGAGAAAATGCCAAAACACAAAGTGGAGGATGAAAAAGGAAATACTGTAAACCCATCAGAGATCAGATTTATCATAAAATAAAATATAGTCATAAAAATTACAGATAATTATATCCTAATATAGTTGGAAACTGAATAAAACAGATACATTCCTAGAAATATACAAAACATCTATACTTTCACAGGAAGAAATAGAGAACTTGGTTATACAAATGAGTACTAAACAAGCATAAACTCAGTCAAAGCCCTCTTCTTCATATCCCCCCAAATTCAGACCCAGGTGTTTTACAGATGAATTCTTCCACTTATAAAAAATTGTTAAATTCTCTCTAATAAAATTGTCCTAGAGAATAGAAAAAGATCTGTACTGTGAGCTTATTTTAAAAGACTGTTGTAATCTTGCTTCCAAAACCAGATAAGGACAACACAAGAAAATAAAAATATAATTCCTTTTTATTTATGAGTTAATTCTAAATGATATCCAACTTTATCTAAAGTATATTAAAGATAATATATCATTGATGAAGTAGATTTTATTCCAGAAATTCAGGATGGTTTAACATTAGAAAATTTATTGTAAATGTCCACATAGTTTATTATACCTCAGTTCATACAGAAAAAGCAATTGATATAGTTCAACATTTAATTATGATAAAAACTTTTGTCAAACTATGATTATAGAAGAACTAATGGATAAACTTTAGATACAGTTTATTATTGAGAGCAAGAACTGAAGGTTAGAGACAATTCAATAAGGAAAGAAAAATAAATAAGAGTTGTGTGGATCATGAAGGAAAATGTATGGCTTGTAATTGATATGATGATATACCTAGAAAAAAATAGAACTCATAGACAAAATCTTAGAACACATAAGAGATTTTTGAGTCTATGGCTATGCTACCCTGAACAAGCCTGATCCCGTCTGATCTCGGAAGCTAAGCAGGATCGGGCCTGGTTAGTACTTGGATGGGAGACCTCCTAGGAAGACCAGGTGCTGTAGGTTTAAAAACTAAATTAAAAAAATATGAGATTGTAAACTAACAAGGTCCTTGCAGTCTGTGAGGTTAACCAAGGTTTACCTTGCTTAAAAAAAAAAAAAATTTTTTTTGATAGTTCTAAGACTACCCCATAATAATTAGTTTATACAAACAGTAGTCTAGTAGAAAATTAAAGTTGGTACTATTCCCAATAGCAGCAAATTCCATAGTGCATCTTGAATTATCTTTAGTATATATAATAAGTCCATATAGAGAAATTATGGAAAGATTTCATAATCAGAATTGAGTGATGCTATCAGGAGATCAATTAATCTCTTTCTATATATATGTATATTTACATATACATATATATATTTATTTAGAGCAATTCTGCTTAAAATTCCAGTTTAATTTTGAAGAAATTCAAGAAGTTCATTTTAATATTTAAATCACGGAATGAAAGTCCACACATGTTTAAATTAACTTTAAAAATGCAAAAGAAGGGAACACTTTATCAAATATTAACAATACAAAGCTATAGAAAGAAATTCGTATGCTATTGTCAGAAGAACATATAGACTAATGAACTTAACAGAGTTCAAAGATACCCATTTATTATGGCAATGTAATATTTTATAAAGATGATACTACATATCACTGTGAATTGTTTAGAAGACTATTAGGAAGACTGCCTAACTATAATCAGAAAAATAAATCTTGGCTCCTAACTATTACCAAATGTAAAGGTGGATTCTAGGTGAAATAAAGACACAGATATTAAAATAAAACTATGAAATTAGACAGAATATATGAGAATATCTCTATGATCAAAGGCATAGAACAAAAAAACTTCAAATGCACAACTATAAAGCAAAAAAATTGGTAAATTTGATTAACGAAATTAAGAACTTTTCTTAAAAGACAGACATAAATGTTAAGGTTAAGAGACAGATAAGAGAATGAGATGATATAAATGTTTAAATATCTGCAAACTGACATGGACAGTAAATGAGTGCCAATAGAAGAGTGGTTAAATAATAATAAAATATTCAGAGGCGGAAACCCCTAAATTTTTTAAATGACATGAAGATATGCTCAATCTCACTAGAAATCAGAAAAATATGAGATATCACTTTATTACCTATTTTGGCAACAATTAGAAAGACAAGACATGGAAATTTGTATGCTCTGCTGTGGGAATGCACCTCTGGATAGTTACTAAGTTCATGCTTATCTAATGATCCTACAATTCCAGAAGGAATTGTACCCTTGGAAAATTGTACCAAGGGGACCTTCTCCAATAGTACCGTTGGTACCTACTCCGAAGAAATTCTTGTGCATGTACTAACAAAACATTCATGAAGATATCCATTGCAGTGCTACTTGTAGAGATGGGCAATTGGAAGCAATCTGAGTCTCTATCGTGGGTAGAGAGGATTTTAAAAATGGTGATTACATGCCATGAGTAATGTTTAGCGGTTAGAAGTAATAAATTATATGTCGCCTCATGGATATATCATAAAAATATAATGCTGAGTGAGAAATGTCAGAGAACATGATATATAATGCACAATCATTTACAAAAATGAAAATTCATGGACACAAAATTAAAAATATGTATTTTATGAGAACACATACAAATGAAAAAATACACATAACACATTAGAATGGTTGCCTAAGGGATGAATGGAAGTGGAAATGGAGATACAAAGGAATATGTATATATTTTAAAAAGCAGCAAGCAATGCCTTTTCAAAGGCCAGTAATAATAAGGTATTATCAGAGAGGTAGTGTGAATAATTCAGCCTTCCACTCCTGAAGTCAAAACAGGCAAACTTTTAGACTTTTTATGTGGTGGCCTCTTTGTGATTTAAAGACAGAGGTCTGTAGTTTCCCAGAGAAAAGAAAAATTTGCCATATTCCGGTCCCATTATAGTTCCAATGTAATCTTTGTTTAGATGGCAATAGCTGTTTGAACTGTTTTTTAGAACTGACAAAACAAGACACGTGGGACAGTCGTGCCTACAGCAGGCGGTAAAAGGGAATTAAATAGTTTTTCCCTAATAAGGTTAATGAGGGAAAAAAGTAAACACAGAGTATTTGTAGGAACTGTCATAGTCTAAAACCAAGATTTCTTTCTAGAATATTCTGTCCTGACTACTGAAATCAAAGTGCCTTTTTCTCAGGTTATCCTCCCTGGTGGCCCTATTTTCTGTTTCCAATCCCATTTCTTACAAGAGCGTCTGCTTCAAGCTATAAAAGCTGGGCCAATCTTTCTTTAGCTCTCACCTTCCTACTCATTCTCTCCAACTTTCCCCATTCCTGTTATGCGAGAAGAATGAGAAGTGGGAAGATGAGGGTTCTATAATACATGACTTTGCAGTAGCCATGCAACTGGCTCTTCACACTGTAATTCTAAATGCAGTTCTCCATAAAAACATTATCACATATGCGTACAGACTTGTATATAAGGTACATTATTGATTAAATCTACTTTATAGTCTAGTCTGGGGTCCTAATCACCATATGAAACACTTCATCTGGACATCCATCTTTCAAATTCTGGCTATTATTTACTGTTCAATTTGTCCAGAGGTGCAAAATGAGGTCATGAAGGAGGATCCTAGGGTAATATCTATATTAAAATGAGCCAGTTCTGGGATTGGGTAGTTCAGGGGGAGGGACAAATGAACCTGGAAGGAAGAATATTCAAGACCTAAAACTGCTCAAGTTTCAAGGTTGAAAATCACATAATATCACTTATATGTGGAGTATAAACCTAAAACCAACAAATGAACAGGACAAACAGAGACTCATAGACATGGACAATGGACTAATAGTTACCAGAGAGAAGGGGGATGGAGAGAAAAATAAATAAAATGTTAAAATAAATAAATAAAATTTAGCCATTTAAAAAATAAATAAAATATTTTTCTTTGGCCTCCGAAAAATAAAAAAAAAAAATAAAACTGCTTAGATCTTATTTGACCTCAAGAAAGACCATCATGATATAAGGCGTTGTTTCTTTGGGAAAATATTCTATCCCACCATAGTAGGCTGAATAATGACACCTCCAAAGATGTTCATGTCCTAATCCTTAGAATATGTCAGTTTTACCTTATATGACAAAACAATTAATGATCTTGAGATAGGAACATTATCCTGGACAATCTGGGTGAGCCTGATGTAATTTAATCATAAGGGTCCTTATACAAGGGAGGCAGGAGATCCGAGTCAGTAGTGGCTTATACAACAGTGAAGCAAAAGTTGGGAGTGATGTGAGGATGGGTCCAAGAGCCAAGGAAGACAGGTGGCTGAAAAAGGCAAGGAAATAGATTTTTCCTTGAAGTCTCCAAAAGGAATACAACCCTGCTGAGAGCTTAAGTTTAGACTTTTGATCCCTATAACTATAAGAGAATAAACTTGTGTTGTCTGAAGCCATTAAAATTGTAGTAATTTTTCACAGCTGCAATGGGAAACTAATACACACATTAACTTCAAATTAGCCTTTGAATCCATCTGTGATAAGTTGTGTTTTCCAAAGACAGCTGCAAAACTGTCTCCTATCTCACACACTCTTCTGCAACATCAGCTTGTTGCTTCATCTTCACCACATGGAGTCTGTGCTTGCCACCTCTTTCTTGAATCTGGGTGGAACCTAGGACCTCTTTATCGATAGAATATGGTGGAAGTAACAAAATGCCTCCTAACTGCCCTGGCAGCCCTTGCTTTTTTCCTCTTGGAAGACAGCTGCCATGAAAGAAGTGCCACTTTAGTACTTGCGTGCTATCAGAAACTCAACCACGTGGAGAAGCCCTGCATCATGACATATCATGTGAAGAGAGAGTCCAAGGAGCCGGAGCTGTCAAGACATGTGAATGAAAAACTGTCTTGAAGGTGTATCCTTCAGTGTGTGCAGCAGAGACAAACAGCTTAATCCAACCCTTTCCAAATAAGTATTCAACCCACAAATTATGGGCAAAGTAGAATGATTAAGCTACTAATTTTGGGGTTTGTTACTCAGCAAAAGATAATCAGATTTA
Organism: Rousettus aegyptiacus; assembly: GCF_014176215.1. Lineage (NCBI taxonomy): Eukaryota > Metazoa > Chordata > Mammalia > Chiroptera > Pteropodidae > Rousettus > Rousettus aegyptiacus. Next base: position 75,093,105 of record NW_023416307.1, read on the forward strand.
CCTTTTTAGTAATTTGGTGACTATCTGCTCAGTGAAGTGATAAACATAATGTTGTCTTCAGTGGTGATTAAGAAATGTTGCGCTATATGAACCCTAGTTACTTAAAAGTCTGGAAGTGTTTTATATCTATTATTTCAGCTGTTATTTTCACTACATTGCTATATCTAATTTCACAGTGAGGAGTAAAACAAATACAGTAAACCTGTTTTGCTTTGTAATATTGAGGCATTATGCAAATATTATTATATTAGTCTCTATGCAACAATGGAAAAATTGGAGTTGTCTACAGTAACCAGAAACACTAACTCATTCTATTGATTTAATTATAGACACTTCCTAAATCCAGCTCCAGTCTACAGATTTGAGGATTACTTTAAGTCTCTGCTACAGAATTAAGAACATAGGTTTTTGTGACAAATTTCTCTGCTAATGCAAGATCTTTTTTACTTTCAGCTTTAAGTTTCTTCTCCAAAGAGAAGCTTCCATAACCCTATTTTTCATGATTCTGTATTTTTGCAATCTTGCCTTTTTTTAATGTTTATTAATTTTATTTTTTATTATTTTTGGCAAGGCAACCCTTGGTTGACCTCACAGATTTCAAGGATGTTGTCAGCTTACTATCCCTTATTTTTTATTTTTTATGCCTACAGCACCTGGTCTTCCTAGGTAGTCTCCCATTCAAGTACTAACCAGGCCTGACCCTACTTAGCTTCTGAGATCAGTGCAATCTTGCTTTGAATGCTCAATCATGTAAATCCACAGGAGCATAAATATTATCTCTTTTGATAATTTCTACAATGATTTCAGGTCAAGTGAGCATGTCTACTCTAAAAAGATTATATTTGTTTGTATTTACAGGTTGTCTTGGCTCTTTTAGAGCAGGATTATTCTCTGCCCCACATCAGTCAACTAATGCTTATACTGACCTAAGGAGCTGCGTCAATGGTAAACACCTCTAAAATGAATTTAAAAACAAAACTAAAACATGCAAATAAAGTACACCCATTAAATATAACTAATGTTTAAAAATCATGTAGGGTATGCCTAACAAGGACGTATTCTGAAAATGCATTTGTAACAATATTTTCAGATGTAAATGCTGCTATTTTACACAAAATGAATTTTCCACCTAACGTTTAAGTTTAAATTGAAAAGTGTGCTTTGTTTACTAAATTTTAGGTCATTGACTTCAAAATTTTATTCTCAACAGCTTTATTTTTGGCTGTTGTTGCATAATCATATGGTATGACCAAATTTTATTTGATTAATAAGTCAAAGTGGAGCTGTGTTTATTCTAACTTTTGGCATCAATTACATAAGTGTGGAAAATATGATATCAGGTTAGCTTTCTTCTGAAGTTCACATAAGTAGATTATTTGTCTCTGATTTACCAATTTCCAAATTGAGAGAGAAAAAGGTGAAATTGCAAGAGGTAAATTGGATCATTTGTCTAGTGAATATTTTACAGGCAGCATTGGCAATACCTAGATATTTATCTGCATTTTCTCTAATTTAAAGATGGTTATAATTACATAAGTAAAGCAATTTGTCTGATCACATGTATTTAATTCACATTTCATCTTTTTTTAACTTAATAAAGAACAGTGAAATGATTTGATAACAATTTTCTGATTAGTCTATCATTTTAACCAATACCTAATTTATTACTACTTTAAAAAGAAATGATGATCTTATGAGGATATATTTTGAAAAAGTTGGTAATTAAGTTTCAGCTTGTTTAAAAACATTTTCTTTGTAAGTAACAACAATTTCTTCTGGCTAACTTAAGCAGAGGGGGATGTATTGGAAGGATGGAAGGAACTTGCAGAATTGATTAGAAAGTCTTGCGAAGCAGGTATAGAAATGTGTAGGAAGCAAGGGACCACTGCAGAGTCTATCGAGGAGAAAGGAACCACAAATGAGTAAAGAAACCAATAGGCATATCACTTAAAACAGTAATAAAGTGCTGTGACATTTTATGAAGAAAAGTTCTCTCCCCTAAGAATAACAGTACTCTGCTACCTGTCATCCAATGTCTTAAAACTGCTGTTTCATGTATTTTGACCAGAGTTCTATTTATTTAAGGCAAATTGGAAGTCCCAATATTTTTTCTATTGATATTGAAAGTAGTTTTATTTGTTCTGCATAGCTCATGGAATTGTTTTAAGCATCAAATTAGGTAATAATATATTTTAAAAATCTAAATTAGTTATAAAATATTGTATATATTTGAAAATATAAAAGTGTTTTCCTTATGTAAAGTAATTGTAAAGATTTGTCTAAAGGACTCACTTTTTCATGAAAAAAGTATTATTTAAAAAAAGGCATTACAATTTTTTTCGTTGATTATAGGCTTCATGCACAGAATTTGTATTAAGGGGCATATAATTTTTTTTTACCATGGCTTGTAGTAAACATTAAATAGATGTCTGTTTCCTTCAGCCATTTCAGACCAGTGTAATCCTTTGCCATGCAATGAAGATGGATATATGAGCTGCAAAGACGGCCAAGCTAAATTCACTTGCATTTGTAAATCAGGTTGGCACGGAGAGAAGTGTGAATTTGGTACGTATAATAAACCCACGTGGCTTATCTTGATTGACCTGAACAGTTTTCTGAAGCCTTTATCACTTTAAAAATAATTTCTTTTCCTCTTTCTTTTAGATATTAATGAATGCAAAGATCCTTCAAATATAAATGGAGGTTGCAGTCAGATTTGTGACAATATACCTGGAAGTTACCAATGTTCCTGTAAAAGTGGTTTTATTATGCTTTCAAATAAAAAAGACTGCAAAGGTAAGAACAAGAGGGTAGAATAAAAAGGTATTTAGTGTGTGAGAGCAAAATTCAGTTAAAGAAATTTCCCCAGGAAATTCTTGGAAAATTTCTTGGTTATTAGTTGTTAAAATACATACACATTATTATCCACTTTAAAGCCTTGTGATATTATGGGACTGCCTTTTAGTTTGTTTTTTTTTAGGGTATTTTGTTATATTGTTTTCTTATTGTATTTTATTATCTATAGGGTATTTCATGGTTTTCTTATTGTATATATATGTGTGTGTACATACTCATGAGCACATTTTGATATATAATCTTACTATATGGTGATAAAGTTTCAGTGTAAGTCCTTGCATACTATGGTGTTTGCTAAATTGTTGTTTGTACTTTTTACTAGATGCTATAGTATGATTTTCTTTATTCTAATAAGATAAAAAAAACTTTATGAAGAAGTCCAGCACAATCTTAATAACTTTTTCATTGTATTGTATATTGCCTTATCAGAAATGCTTTTCTAATTTCCAGTATAAACCTGTCATCTTGCACCTCATTGTTCATGTGGTTTTGGGAAAAGTGAATATCTGGTTTTGTTTCTTTTTGTACATCTAAGATCAGATCATTGGTCATAACCCTTTTTCTAAATTTCAGACTTAAATAACTCCTGCCAATTTACCTTTTTTAACAGTCATTTTACTAGTGTATTTCTTTTGTTTTTCTTTATACTTCTCTTTCCCCCAAATTTTGACTTTTTCCTTTCTGCATAATGTCTTTTCCATTAAACTGCCTTTACTGCCATAGCTAAATCTTCAAATGTAATTGCTAGGTGTGTGGATGACTGAAAATGAGATTTTTCAGCCTGGAGTTAAATTTTGCATTTAGAAACTGGGAGTGAGGTTTTCTTTCTTTTCCTTCATTCTTCCCTCTCTCCCTTCCTTTTCTCCTCCCTCCCTCCTTCCCTCTTTCTCTTTCTTTTTTTTCTCCTCATTCCCATCCTTTACTTCTTGCTATGAGGTTAAAAAAAAAAATTAGAAAGTTAAAATGTAAATTTTTCTTGTTCGACTAAATTTGTATCTGCTTTGGTAAATCCCCAGATCGAATTCACAGTCAAGGAAGGGTTGGTCTGTCCCTCACTGCACCATGGTGTTTAAAACAGAATAGTTTAATAGTATCTAAAGTGCAGCTAAATGACTAAAGTGAGCTGTATTAACTAATAATTTCTTCTAAACATATATATAATTTGTGACCATATGTCTGTCTTGTTTGCCTATTAGGAGGTCTGTTTGTTGTTAGAAATTTAGAATACAAATATCATTAGCACACCAGTTATAGAAAACCATCATAATATCAAATACCATATGTATCCCATAAGGAAGTAATACTGACTCATACTTCTGCATTTAAGTACTTGAGTAGTCTGTCCTTCTAAAGAATTTGTGACTTATATTTTAAATTTATTTTTAATTTAACTTTATCCATTGAATTTATACACATACATGTAAATTATTACAAAAAAGTACTCATAAATAAGAATATCTCTGACCAGAACATATGATCTTGTACACGTCATTTACAGTTTTTTTAATGCATGATACCTAATTGATAGAGTACAGAACTATTAGAAGAACGTGTATACAACTATGACAATAGGGCCTTTGCCAAGATGTTGATATGCTTGGCAAGATCAAGTTGCCAGTAAATGTCTAAAAATACAAGAATAAATCTATTCATCAGTCATTAGATGTCAGTGTAGAGTCATAAAATCAATGTGCTATAACCTGAACTCATATGATTTAAATAATTCCTTGCAATATGCCTCAGACCAAATAATTTAGGCATATGTTTTCACTTTCTTTTAAAAATATAGATTTTAAAGCTCTTTAAAAATATTAAATATTTTATTTTGAAGTAATTGTAGAGTCACATGCTGTTTTAAGAAATAATAAAAAGAGATTCCCACGTACCCTTTACCTAGTTTTCCCCTACAGTAACATTTTACAAAACTATAGTACATTATCATACCCAAGATACTGACACTGATACATTTAAGATACAGAAAAATCCCCTTACCATATGGTATTATTTTTGTGCAGGCCATTTTAAATAATGTCTAAAATTTTGGCTATTAGCCTATGGAAAAACTAAACTCTCAACTTTTTAGAGTAGAAATATATTTTCCATTTTGAGCTTGCCCTTCTCCAGACAGTACAAATGAGAAAAGTTCACTAAGAATTACATCTTCATTGAACTCTTTCTGTCACTTGCTTTTTTTCCCACAGATGTTTATCTAGTAATTGGTTGCAATCAATCCTTTGTCTCCTACTTTACTATGTAATATAATAAATGCTTATGAAATTTCGAGAATATTAATTTAGCATTAAAATTTGTATTGGATTAACTGCAGTTTTATAAATACTTTGAGACATTATTCAATCTCATTTTAAATTTGAATAACTCTTGAATACTTTAAGTGACAATAATGGTATGTAGATTTAGTTATTCATTTCTAAGGGAAAATGTAAGACCGATGAACCTTCTCATTTTTATTTTTTATATTTGTGATAATACAGAGTGAATATACTTTTAAGACTATATTTCAGAAATATCTATTTAGGAATACATGTTAAGAATACAGTGAGTCTATGGCAATGCTACCCTGAACAAGCCTGATCCCATCTGATATCAGAAGCTAAGCAGGGTTGGGCCTGGTAAGTACTTGGATGTGAGACCACCTGGGAAGACCAGGTGCTGTAGGGGTAAAAAATAAAAAATGAGGGATTGTAAGCTCACAAGGTCCTTGCAATCTGTAAGGTTGTCCAAGGGTTGTCTCACCTTAAAAAATGAAAAGAATACAGTGAATCTCTTACTTATTTGTTTTCATACTATAACCTGATAGATAAGAAAATAACTAAAGTCCTCTCTTTCTTTTACAGAACTACAAAGGAACATGGCAAAAATTAATCAAATTCTTTTTGCATTTGTATAAAGAAATCATATTTAGTGAACTAAAATATGATGATAGATTTAATATTTTGTTATTCCCAGGCCACTCTGTTGTCTTATTTCATGTATTAAACTAGATCCAGGAAACACAGATCAAGGGTTCTTTGCTAGCATCTTCTGGTATGGAAAAAATGTTTTTTATTTTATCGGTTTCATTTATAGATGTGGATGAATGCTCTGTGATGCCAGGCATTTGTGGCACAGCTGTGTGCAAGAACATGCCAGGAGATTTTGAATGTGAATGCCCTGAAGGCTACAGATTCAATCCCACAACAAAGTCTTGTGAAGGTGAAGTTGTGGTGGTTTCATTGTTGATGGTGGAGAGGAGGGTGGGTTTGAACCCTGATTTGATATTAGAAGCATTGGTTCTGTTTGACATCAACAATCAGATTTTCTAAGACGGTAAAATCCATATATAGTTTGGTCAACTGGATAGTCATTGGCTTCTTTCCAGAGTAAAAGTATGTAAGACACATGGTCTTTAGATTAGTGTTATGAGCTCTGATTGGCCCTGTAAGGTATGTATGGATTGGAGATCTCCCAAGTATGGTGAAAGCAAAATAAACACATTTTCATATGATTTAAATAATGTTGGAAGATAAAAAAAAAATCGAGCTGGAAGGAAAAGCACACACACAGTAAGAAAGACAAGTTTAAAATTCATGTGGGTGTTACAACAAGGGTGGTTAGAAACCTTTGATTTTATACCAAACTTATCAATGATTTTCTGTGTATGTATCATTATGTCATTTATTAAAAAATGACATAGTTCTATTGTCATTAAATACGTATAAAAGAAACCAAATGATAGGTGAGCTTCAGAAATTAGAGTATTGATTAGTAATGTTAACACCCATGGATCAGGCCAAGGCCTTTGACTTGCTCTTACTTCATTTGGCTACCATGGTGCTGCCATGTGTGTCTTTGATAACTTAGATGTATTAGGGGATTTACTTTCTATCATGGATGCATTTTTTTTCTTTTAATTTCAAAATGAATTTAATACAATGACTAAAACTAACCACACCAATAGTAATTTTTCTATTGTGGCACTGCATGTAAGATATAGTATGCCCCTTTAACCGTTTTTAAGTGTACAATTCAGTGGTATTAATTACATTTCAAATAGTTACTCAGCCATTACCTCTATCTGTTCCAAACCTTTTTCATCACCCCAAACAGAACTCTGTAACCATTAGCAATAAATTGCCCCTCCTCCCTCTCCCAACCCCCTGGTAACCTCTAATCTACTTTCCATCTCTATGAATTTGCCTAAATCAATAATAATTTTAGAATAGATTTTTAAATGTACATACTCTTCTTGAGATTTTGTTACCATACCTCCTCATGCACTCAACAAAAATCCACCCTAACACATACCATGTCTACTCTCACACTACTCCAGAGAGAAATTACAGTGGCAAGCCCTAACCATTTGTAGGTTTATTATTAGCTAGCCAACTTATCTCTATTGTAGTTTTATGCAATGAATGACAGATTTTTTACAAAAGGATTTATATGACATATATTTTATTACTTAAATCATATATTCAATTTTAGTGGTTAGAGGGGTCACTAATTTGGGTGTTCTGTTTTAATACATTTTATTGGGGAATTTACATCCTGTAATAGCACTTAGGAAATGGGTGATTTTCAAAGATCACGGGGTGCACTCATTCAAAAGTTCAAGGATCTTAGTAGCTCTGAAGTGGACTTTAGCTGAAGCATATTATTACAACTTTCAAGAATTATTTTCTCAAAATATGGAGTGGGGTCAGAGACCACATAGAAAATTTCACAATACGAGAGGTAATATAGCATAGAGGGGTTTTTGTGTTTGTTTTTTGTTGTTGTTGTTTTTTTTAAAGGTACGTTAACAAGAAATAAGGATACATTCTTAAATTTATTGCCACCATTAATCATTGCATTACGAAAAGTCAGATGTTTTTGATATTGTCAATTAATCCTCAATTATGTTGATCTTCAGTTAAAAAAGATCTTTTCTTCCTTATCCTCTCCTCTTCTCCCCTCTCTTTCTTACTTCCTTCTCTTCCCTTCCTTTTTCTCAAAGCAAAGAATTGGGAGGTAGTCTCAATGGAATTATATGACCAGAAATGACAACTAACTTGAGATTCTCAATCTTTTTTCCTTCAAATTCAAAATCAGGAAATTAGTGTACTTGTTATTTTTTATTAATTATAATTAATGGAATAGATACATTAAATTTGTTGTCTCAGGTGCATAAATAAATAGAAATTACACTGATAACTCATTTAAATTTTCATGCCAAGTGTTTAAATGTAATTTGATGTCATAGAGATTTCTTTCACTAAGGATCTACTATCATTGATATTGCAAACTAAAATCAGAATATTTCTTCTTTTGAACATTTAGAAAATATTAACATTTATGTTCTCTTTTACTCCAGATGTGGATGAATGCTCTGAAAACATGTGTGCTCAGCTTTGTGTCAATTACCCTGGAGGTTATTCTTGTTATTGTGATGGGAAGAAAGGATTCAAGCTTGCAAAAGATCAGAAGAGTTGTGAGGTAACATTTTGCAATGCTAAACTTCCCATGTTTTTTCTAAGAGATTCTGGTTCTTATTTCCCCGTAGCTGAGGTAAGTCAGGAAAGTGCAGATGTCCTACAAGAATTGGTATAGTTTCATGTCAGAGTTACAATCTATTTATTAATTATGGTCATGTAAGTTGTAAATATTGGGAATGAGCCGCTGGGTAAAAAAAAAAAAAATGGCTGCAGGGTCATAGTTCAGAGAGTGCTCATGTGTACAGCGTGTATGTTTACAAAATACAAAAATGTTTTCTTTTTAAAAGAAACTTAAGGAAAGCTGAAGTTTATACTCCTCTGTGAGAAAAAAAAAATCTTCCATGGAAACTTGAGTGAAAACATTTCCCAGTGTCTACTTTTCTTTATTCACCATTCGGACAAGTTCGATCACGCCTTAGGCGTGTTAGTACTTGCAGGAGGCCTCATAAAATCTCAGGTAGAAACAGCTTTGTCAGAATAGAAGATTTAGTGGTGTTTACGTAGATCAGATTTCAGAGAGGTTAATTTTGTTAATCTGTGTTTCTAAAGCTTGCTTTTAGTTACTCAAATTTTATACATAATTAACCCAGAAATTGAATGTTAGGGGTAGGTCCTAGTTTTTCCTTTATTGAAATAAATAGGTCAACTGCAAGCTATTTTTTTTTCCTAAATAAGGATCTCATGTTAATGATCCTTAGTCCAATTCTAGCATTTCTTTTACTTTTTCACAAGTGAAGCTGAAATTTTTATATGATTTTGAGGCAAACAGTATTATCAAGACAAGCTGTATATATCCAAAAACTGTAGCATTCAATATTTACCACGTACTTGGTAAAAGAAGATGGAGTATACTAGTTGGCATATGTAGTAACTTTAGTAGTGCTTAATTGAAATGCCATGCTGTGTGAATGTCTATTTTGTAGTTTAATCTCTTATTATTTCAGTATATGTTGTAGTTACTTATCACCATCTTTCTTGGAATAGATTTGTGAAAGTTGCAAGAGAAAATAAAATGTTATTTCTGGAACTAGATTTAATACAGTGCTATGTAGACTGTTTCTTCCAAAATATCCCTATATATACGCCTAAAAATTTATCCTTAGGAGGCTTTCCATTTTAATGCTTATTTTCATTCTTAGAAAAAAAAAGTACTTGATATCAAATTTAGACTCTAAATCACTTTTTTGTAGCTTCCTTGGAGACTAGGTTGATATTTTTATTTATTTCATTTGGGGTTTCCAGTATTCCCTTTACTATCTAGAGGGGACAATTTTTGCTCAAAAAATTTTTGCTTAATAATGAATGAGTGAATGAATGAGGTACTATTTATTGGTACCTTAATTTTCCTTATTTCTGACTCTAAATAAAAATTTTTAGGTATAATGTAAGGTATCATACCTATACCAGTTAATTGAGGGGATACATTTTGTTACTAGAAGAAAAAGTTTATATTTCAAATTGAGATTTGCAAAGGAAATATTAAGGACAAAAATCTGAGGCAACATACATTGAACAAGATTTTAAAACACACATATCCTTGGAGGTTATACTGATGGACTATTCAAGGAAGTGAAAGATACTGCTTTATTATTACCGAGGTGTTCTTAATTTACCTTGGTGTATTACAGAGGATACCTTTGACAAGAACACGAGGAACCAGAGAAAGGATGCATAAACTGACAAAAACACCAAGCAGTAAACTGTGTTTTTCCCACCCCTGCAGGCTGTTCCAGTGTGCCTTCCCTTGAGCCTTGACAAAAATTATGAACTACTTTATCTGGCAGAGCAGTTTGTTGGGGTTGTTTTATATGTAAAATTTCGCTTGCCAGACGTCAACAGGTGAGGAACCAATATCAATGATAATTTCTAGAGGTAAGCAGGTAAAGACAGAAGAAGGAAGTGGCTGAAAGGTTTGAAATGTATGAAATTGCTTTATAAATTGGATAATTTAGGTATAGTATCAGTCTGATGACATGGGGAACCCTAAGGTGAATTTGCTCCTTCACACGTGTCATTTTCATGCTAGAAACAATTAGGGTCATTCCAGGCTGACCTTCCCCAGTGATCAGTTTTCCCTTATTTTCTCATTCTTTTCTAGTGAACTCATATTTATTAAGAAGATGTGAAGGTAGATTTAACGTATGTCTAAAAAATTTTATTCTTTTTCATGCATGTTAAAAACTAGCAAGAAAATACTCAAAGTATTTCTTTTTAAGTATGCTTATATTCATAATTAAGGAAAATTCATAAGACTGCTTAAGTTCATTTAAAGAAATGCATCACATGATTTTAGCACACTGAGTACATTATCTGCTATTCCTGTAGTTAGGTTGACTATAGGGAGGGAGTATTTGCTTACGGTTCTGCGTCATGATTCTAATTTATTAAATTTTCTCAGAGCCATAAAATTTGAAAAAAGAAATAGGAGTTTTGTTAAAATCATGGAAGGTAACATGTTTAAGACTGATTATAGAGTTCAAATTTTAAATATTTTAATTGAATAAACATGCATACTCAGAATTTAATACATTGGATATATGATTGATTATTCATTAAATATAAATTCATTGAAATGTTTGCATTAAGGAACATTAAAATTTATTCAAAGATTCACTGATATAATTATGCTTCTTTAATACTCCATTTCCCACTAAGACCTGGTTTTTCCCTTTGACATCTCAGAGCAAATAATATCTTCTAGTGTTATAGATTGGAGACAACCATTCCTTGCTATGAGGATAATGAGAATGAGAGAGGAAAATAATTATTGCATGCCTTCGGGCACGTTCAGGGGTATTCGTTCCTCAGAGACAATTCACAACAGCTTGGGCTCTAACATTGGATCAGATTGGCCAAATGTTTATTCTTCCTAGTATTTATTTATTATTTAGATATTTCATTGCCTAGTTTAAGCTTTTAAGTGAAGTTTAATATATACGGAAATGTACGCATGTCTTAAATGTACAGCTTGATGAACTTTTATAAATTGCCACCTGTATAACCAACAAAGAACAGCCAGTGCTTTGTAATATTTTTTTTTATATTTTACATATTCCTTTAGCTCTGTTTCCAATGATCAAATGTTTATCCTACCCAAAAGTTAACGAATTCACTCTTTTTTTTCACTCTACAGTACTTCTAAAAAAGAATGAATTATACCCCAGTGTAATGAGTCAGTATTCTGATGTATTCCAGAAAGAAAATATGCAGAACGTGATTCTTTGAATTAATGGTTTAGCATGATTTTACAAAGAGAAGGAAATTATTTCCATAATAAGGTCAACTTCTGGAAGATTCTGAGCATACACAGATTTCTGTTTTAACACATGCTTCACATCAGCAAAATGTGATGATTATGAAAGAGAATATAAGACCATATTATAAGCAAAAAATTTCTACTACATTGTTATCCACCCAACACAACACCACATTTACCTCTTTAGACTATTCCCATGGAATTCTAAGATTAAAAAGTTTATCCTATCACCTTTCCTTTGTTCCATTTGAGGCAGATCTGAGCCCTATTGCAAATAGTGCCTCTAGTGCTATTACTAGTATAGTGGGGATAAGGGTGTGGGGTTCTTTGCCTTATTTAGCAATTATCTGAAGGACTGACATTTTAGATTATTTTAATTTAACTCAGATGACTAACAGTCATACAACTATTTTTCCTATTTGTTTGCTTTTTTTCAATCATTTTGATTTGTTGGTCCTTTGAAACTTTATTGCAGATTTTCATTAAAGTGTGCTAAGGGCACTGAATCAATACATGTTATTTTTAAATACAGTATCCTTAAGATTTTTCCTTCCTTGTAATAGCTACATATATGTCCAGAATCTTAATAGCAATAGGCATTTACAGAGCTAATATACACCCAAACACAGAACTAGACTATATCTTTTTTATTTTAGGTAAAATTGGTATATAACATTATATAAGTTTCAGTAACATTATATAAATAACATTATATAAGTAACATTATAATTCAACAGAAGTATACACTACAAAGTGATCATCACCAAAAGTGTAGTTACCATCCTTCACTGTACAGTTAACCCCCTTCATCCCTTTCATCCAACTCCCAATGCCCTTCCCCTCTGGTGCCACCAACCTATTCTCTGTATCTGAGAGTTTATTTTGTTTTGTTTAGGATTCCACATATGGGTGAAATACAATATTTGTCTTTCACATCTAACTTACTTCACTAAGCATAATATCCTCAAGGTTCATCCATGTTGTCATAAATGGAAAGATTTCATTCTTTTTTTTTATGGCAGAGTAGTATTCCAGTGGTGTGTGTGAAAGAGAGAGAGAAAGAGAGAGAGAAGTCTTTATCCATTCATCCATTAATGAAAAATTAGTTTGTATTTTATATTGTGGCTATTGTAAATAATGCTGCAATGAACATAGGTGTACATTTATGTTTTTTAAATTAATTTTTTTGTATTATTCAGAGAAATATGCAGTAGTGGAATAGTTGGATCATATGGTAGTTCTTTTCTTAATTTTTGAGGAATCTCCATATTCTTTTTCCTACTAGTGCACCAGTTTATATTCCTACCAAAAGTGTATGTGGGTTTCCTTTTCTCCACATCCTCTATAATATTTTTTGCTTCTTGTTTTTTTGATAATATCAGCCCTGACAGGTGTGCAGTAATATCTCATTGTGGTTTTGATTTGTATCTTTCAAATAATTAGTGAAGTTGAACATCTTTTCATTTGCCTGTTGGCCATCTGTTTATCATCTTTAAAAAACTGCCTATTCAGATCCTCTGCCCACTTTTTAATTGGATTGTTTTTTGGTTGTTCTTGAGTTGTATGAGTTCTTTGTATGTTTCAGATATTAATCCCTGTCTAGAAACTTTTTACTTTTGTGTAGTCTATTTGTTTATTTTTGTTTCTGTTTCTCTTGCCTTTGGAGTCAGGTCCACGAAACATCGCTAGGACTAATGTGAGTTTATCTCCTATATTTTCTTCTATGTATTTTATGGTTGCAGGTCTTGCATTCACGTTTTTAATCCATTTTGAGTTAATGTTTGTGTATGATGTGAGATAGTGCTCTAGTTTCATTCTTTTGCATAGGGCTGTCCACTTTTCCCAACATCATACATTGAAGAGATTGCCATTTCTCCATTGTATGCTCTTGATTCCTTTGTCATAAATTAGTTGTCCATATGTGTAGGTTCATTTCTGGGCTCTCAGTTTTGTTCTACTCATCTGTAAGTCTGTTTTTATGCTAATATTATACCATTTTGATCACTATAGCTTTGTAGTATAGTTTGAAATCAGGGAGCATGATACCTCCAGCTTTGTTCTTTCTCAAGATTGCTTTGGCTATTCAAGATATTCTGTGGTTTCATGCAAATTTTGGAATTATTTGTTCTAGTTCTGTGAAAAGCCATTGGAATTTTGATAGAGATCGCATTGAATCTGCAGATTGCATGGATAGTGTGGACATTTCACTATATCAATTTTTCCAGTCTATGAGCACAAAATGTTTTTTCCATCTATATGTATCTTCTTTAATTTTTTTAATCAGTGTCTTATAGTTTTCATTTACAGGTCTTTTCACCTTCTTGGTTAAATTTATTCTTAGGTATTTTATTCTTTTCGATGCAATTTTAAGTGGGATTGTTTATTAATTTCTTCTTCTGATAATTCATTATTAGAGTATAGAATCACCACAGGTTTCTGTATATTGATTTTTTTTTTATTATGGTGACATTGATGAATGAAATCCAGTAAGTCACAAGTTTAAAATTCAACAGTAAGTCATATATATTTTAGATTGCATGTTTGCAGTGCATGTTCACATACATTGTATGTATATTGATTTTGTATCCTGCAACTGTTCATTTATTCTAACAGTTTTTGGTGAAGTCATTAGGGTTTTCTATACATATTATCATGTCATCTGCAAATAGTGAAAGTTTTATTTCTTCCTTTCCAACCTGAATGCCTTTTATTTCTTTCTATAGCCTAATTTCTGGGGCTAGGACTTCCAATACTTTGTTGAATAAAAGTGGTGAGAGTGGACATCTTTGTCTTATTCCTGACCTTTGAGGAAAAGCTTTTACATTTTCCTCAGTGAATATGTTAGCTGTTTGTTTGTCATATTGTCTGCCTTTATGATGTTGAGATACATTCACTTTAAACTCTCTGTTGAGAGTTTTTATCATAAAATGGATGTTGAATTTTGTCAGATGTTTTTTCTTCATTTATTGAGACAATCATATGATTTTTACCCTTTATTTTGTTAATGTGATATATCACATGATTTGTGGATGTTAGACCTTGTATCCCTGGAATAAATCCCACTTGATCGTGGTGTATGATCCTTTTAATGTATTGTTGAATTTGTTTTCCTAATATTAGACTATATCTTTTAAGCTCTCCTTCCGTGTATTCTAGAATAGTGATTTATGAAGTTAGAGTTTTAGAGAGCTTTTGAAATCAAGCTAAAGGAAGACATTTTAAAGTTTTTATTTTACCTTTTTTTTTTTTACCACATATGAAGGCTTAATTATTTTTGCTATCATCCAGATGCTGTCTTGTATATCTGTGAATGATTTCTTCTGGACATATATGAAATCATAAGAGAACTATGCTTTATGATGGATAAACCAATCATGAAATTCTAATATATTTTACTAATGATTTACAGATACAGCAAAAAAAAAAAAATCTTAATGTCATTATATAGTATATAAAAGGGTCCAGGAGAGATACAACATGCCTAATATTTGTACATGTATATTCCAACATTTGAAAGACTGCCTTTAAAACAAATGCCCCCCCCCCAAAAAAAAAAAAGTTGAAAAATTACCAGAGTATCTCTTCACTGGGAAAAAGACTGCAAAAATAAGCAAGAAAATATAATAACTTGATTTTAAACATACATGGAGCCAGAGATAATACACATACAGTCTAATTCTGCCCTTCTCTTTTATTAGTTCCAGGGACAGAAATAGTTAACTCTTTCAACATATTGCTGTTTGCCAGCACAAGAAAAAAAGGAATAATACATCGAGCCTTCAATATTTTTCACTATTAAGTAAGGCTCTCTATCTATTGTTTAGATTTTCAGCCAAATTCGATTTCCGGACATATGATTCAGAAGGTGTTATCCTGTATGCAGAATCTCTTGATCACTCAGCTTGGTTCCTGATTGCACTTCGTGATGGAAAGATTGAAATTCAGTTTAAGAATGAATATACAAGCCAAATTACAACTGGAGGCAAAGTTATTAATAATGGTCTATGGAATATGGTATGTTGTGCAGATTTCATCAAGAATATTTCCACTTTTATGCAGTTTGTATAAAATCATTAGTAATTTATTTTTCTAGTGATAACAAACCTAAATGGGTTGGGTTTAATCTGATGTTGTATGAAGTATATTCTATGTACTGTTAATCCATGAAACAGCCTGCAAAAGAGTAACCTCAATATATTTAGGATTTTTCTGAAGTTGTTTTCAGTTATTTGTTTGAACTATTCTGTTTTTAACTTCTTACCCTTTTTTAGTGGCTGTCGCTGGGTGAACAGTGATTCTACAGGTCAGGGATTATCAGTTTTTGCGAAGACACTACAGATCAAGGACAACTATACTAGATTTTTTAAACGAAAGAGAAATACACACAGGAACAAAATCAAAATTAATTCAGTTTTAAATATTAGCATATAGATAATCAAACTATAAAACAGTATACACTAGCCAGTAGTAGAGTGCCTAGAAACTAGCATTTTTAGATATTCCCTAAAATGAGCCTTTATTGTAATGATCAAGAAAAACATTTTCTATGTTATACTGTGTTTAAAAGGATTTTTTCTTGGAGAGGGATTACTGCTAGTCTATAGTGGGGAAAGCTTTTCTTCAATAAAGCCATTGCCACTTCCAGCAGAGGATAGCTGAGAGATCAGCTTCACCTTAGAACGTGGTACTTGAAAGAGAAACTTTCTGTGCTTGTGGGAGCTGATGAGAAGTGCATGTAGAGAAGCCATATGAAGTCATCGCTGACTTTATTTACCCACTCATGCACTCATATATTCAAAAAGCTTTTAGTGAGCACTTTTAAAGTGTTAAGTTCCTGAGCTCGAGGCACTAGAGCTATGGAAAGGTTTTCCTTGCGCTTGAGCTTAGTGCTTCAAAGTTCAGTAGCTGATGCTGCCTTATAAACTACTACAATGTAATGTGAAATACATTACAGTAGAGGTAGTAATAAAGTACAGTTAGGCACAGATGTGGTTCACCAAAAAAGGGGCTATCTGCCTTTTTTTTTCTTTTGGTCACACTTTCATATTTTATTAAGAAATAACTTTATTTTAAATAATAGTACAAAATTTGTATATATAATACAGATCTGTATAGGTATATACACACACACAAATGCTCTCTCTCTCACACACACACAAATTTGCTTATCAGAATCAAACCCTATTATATTAAAACCCTAAATAAAAAAGGGAAATATATTGACGTTTTCTTAAAATGCTGTACATAAAGTTGTCAGACAACCTGAAAGACAGGACATTTTGAGAAGCATCTAGGCACTCTGCCTGCACTCTTTCATTCCCCACCTCCCTCCAATCCATCACCCCCTCCTACCCCAACTGAAGGAGGTATAGATTTTGTGTCCTAACTAGAAAAGGATACTATCTGCGCAGGATCAGATGCGACTGTCATAGAATCACTAACATTCTCTGGTTTCTCCTAATGCTGTTATTAGATACTTTGCTACTATGCCTTTCCTAATATATCTATATCTAGAATATTTGATGCATACAGCTGAAAAATACGTTTTTCTGCCTAATGTCGCAAAGTAGTCTAAAATTACTAAAATCTTTTTTTCAGCAAAAGAGAGCCAACACAATTTGTTTTCAATGAGTTGATACAAATTGAAAATATCAGCTGTTTGTAGTAGAATTTAGATAAATGGCTGCGTAGACTGTATAATATGTATAATGAAGAAGGCAAATGCTTACCTGTGAGGTTAACATTATGGTTGCAGATTGTGTGTATTAAAGAATTGTCCATGAATGATGATACTGTTAAAGGCAGGATTCTGGCCCGGATCGAAGGCAGATGTACAATTCCATACATTTTGTTTCCTATGTTTATGATCCTTGTTAAAACAAACAAACAAAAAAACCCCAACCCCCCCACTATTATTTAATGATAAACTATAGTTTAATTAAAACATTTTGATGAAAATCTCCCTTTATAGGCTGAATGAAATTTTACATACAATTTAAAAACAAAAAACAAGTCAGAGAAAATTCTACTTTAATCTGGTAATAAATGTAATGCTACTGGTTTTTCTTAAATTCATAATTCAATATTTTAGTAATTATGAATTTTTATCACCTTCCATTTAAGATTTCTTTTCTCACTCCATATTTTTTATTTTAAAAATATTACCACGTGATATTTTACCAGTTTATAACCTTGATGGCTTATTAATAAATTATACTATTTTAAACTAATTTATGCAGCACAGATATTATTCCAAATACATAAATATTTTAAGTAAGCATTGTAATCAACAAAGTTGTTAAGTTAAATGAATAAACTAGACTGCTTATTTGATAGAAATTGTTTCAATAATTTTAAATTATTTTAAAATTTCAAGTAAAATACTTTAAAAATAAGGAGTTAAAATTAAAATGTATACCTTAGAATTATTTTGTAACTCTGATAAATTAAATAGAATATGTAATGATTAAGTACTTAGAATGACTATAACCCACAGACATAAATATTCTTTCTTTATAAGTGATTATATCTCATGTTTGAGTTTAATCCTACTATTGATGGGAAATCTATAGTTTGTATCATAATTTCATTCATTCGACAAAATATTCATTGAGCACTTTATGTGCTATTCCTTTTTCTAAGTGGTGAGGACACAAAAGTGAATAAAACAAAGTCACTGCTCTTAAGGAGCTTACATTCTAGTGGTGAGATAAAAACCACAAATGAGTGAACAAATAGATATGTCAGATAGTGATCAATGATAGGAGGAAAAAGAAAAACAAGACCAGGCAATAGACAGTGATGATGGTGGGTGTGCATATGGAATCAGGAAAGCTATCTCTGATGAGATTATATTTGACCAGAGACTTAAGTGCACAAGCCATGAAAACTATATTGGGGGAGATGATTCTGTGCCATGTGAACAGCAAGTACAAAGTCTTAGGCAAGAAGATATTTGTTGTGTTTTAGGAACAACACAGAGGTCAGTGTAGAGGTGGTGGAGTGACAAAGGGAGAGAGTCCGAGGAAATAAGTTCAGAAATGTGATCTGGAATAACGTAATGTGGGGCCTTGAGAAACATAGTGAGGACTTGGATTTTATGCTAAATAGAAAGATCTTGGATGATTTTGAGATGTGACATGATCTAATTTTCATTTTAAAAGATAATCCTGGTTAAGATCTCATGACTATATGAAAACTAGATAGTAGAGAGTAAGAGTAGAACAGGATGTGGGGTGAGGAGACCATTGCAATAACCCAGTAGAGAGAAGATGGCAACTTTGGCTTTAGACAAAGTGTTGATGGTGAGAGTGGTGAGAAGTGATCAGATTCTAGACATATTTTTAAGGTCAGGCCTTCCAGGTAGATATAAACTTTTGAGTATTCAGCATAGAGATTTAAAGGCCATGAGACTGGGTATGTAACCTGTGGTTCTAAACTCTGTCTCATTCAATGCCCAAATAGTTATATTGTTCCTTTACTGTCCTATAATGAAATGCATCAATAACGTAAGCTTCCTTCACATATCGCTAATAGAAACAAATAGAATGATCCAATTATTCATAAATGAAGGAAAGTAATTTATAATAAAATAATATATATTTCAAAATGTGAATGTTCAAGTACAAGTACAATACTTACCAAATCTTTCTCCTATACATATAATAACATGAAAGCTACAAATGAAGAATTATGCTGGGTGTTGTTTGGCATCTCAAATACCATAAGTGCATAAAAGGTATTGCCATCAGTAATAGTAATTTCCCCAAATGGTGAGAAACTCTTGGTAAAGATCCGAACAAACACCAATCCATCCTTGGTTTACAAGACTGTTACATTCTCCAAAAATTCAGGGAATACTAAAATGGTACAAGAAATATTTTGTGTTTATATGTGCACAAACCAAAATAATGATAAGCATGAGTATACTGTACATGAATATCCAGTAGGGATGTTCAGAAGGTTTGCAGGATATTGGATATTTTACCATTTATTTTGCTTGACTATCCTGCAGATTTCATAGTCTCTGGCATCTTGCAGTGTCAGCATAACTCCTCCTTATTGTGACAACTAAAAGTGTCCCCCACCCCCAGATTTTCCAAATGCACTTGAGTGGGGCAATAGGGCACCCATTTAGTAATATTGCATGGTGGCAAAGGGAAAAGGTCTGGAGGATGAATTCGGGCTCATTTGAGAGATTGAGAAGAGGCTCCAGCCAGGAGATTGAGAAGGAATGGTAGGAATGTAGGAGAATGAAGCCAGACTGAGATCTGTCAAGGAGGCACTAGTCATTAGAGTAAAATGCTGTGATTAACTATATTTAGGACAATGTATACAGTGACTAAATCTGTAAATGTTACCAAATTTATTTTACTTCAGTATAGTTTTTCTCTTCCTGCAGTGGTGTTTTAATGTACCTATTGCTTGGCTTCTGTTAGTGATTAGTATATGAAGAGTTTGCGTTTTAAGTGCTACAGTTTTACATGAGATTTCAACAATGGTTCTTCAAACTGCCTTTATAAAAGGAGGATATTTTTTATTGTTGTTTACTGTCACTATCATTCTTTTTTTTTTTAAAGCTACTTATAAAATTGAAAAAAAAGTTTAATTTCATGTATTGTGCTTCCTTATGATTTAGTTACTTTTGAATTTTGAAATAAAATACAATTTGTGTGTAATGAACAGAATTATGGATGTTGTGATTACTCTTAGTTTATATTAAGAATTTATTTATGTTATTGATTCTGTTTGTGTACTATCAGACAATTGACAAATGAAAGCACTTAAAAGTTTTCTAAGATTTTGTATAGTGACTCACATTTTTTTTTGCAATTGTTTATTTTATGGCATACTGGATTGAAAGTCATGTGTTATAATTGGATATTTAAATTTAATAATAATAGCGACTTTTTTTAAACTTTAAAAAAAGTTTAATTTAATTTTAGATCAAGTACTATCCCCTTAAAACACATTTTCGTCACCTTTATAATCATTTAACATTTCAAATGGATTAGATCAAAGTAATAATTCCACTAAAATTATTACTTTGGAAAATTATTTACTGTAATAATAACAGGATTTTTCAATCTTAGTATTTCAAATGACATGCAATAATGCATGGTTGTTTGATAATTTTTGTCTTTTTAATTCTAGGTCTCTGTGGAAGAATTAGAACAGAGTATTAGTGTGAAAATAGCTAAAGAAGCCGTAATGAATATAAATAAACCTGAAAGCCTTTTTAAGCCTACAAACGGATTTCTAGAAACCAAAGTATACTTTGCAGGATTTCCTCTGAAAGTGGTGAACACACTCATTAGACCGGTAATGATCCAAGCTTAGATTATTGATCATGGGTGAATTCCTTTTGTCTGTAATAGATTTGAAGATGTGTTTTCCTGAGAGTCAAAGAAGCTATTTTATTAAACATACCAACTGTGACAACTTGAAATGAACATGGAAAAATAACATTAGTCGCCCTCAAAACTATAGTAAAGAAAGGTGGCTGAGTGTAGTGTTTTTGAGCCCATTTAAATTCCAAGTATTATTCATATTGAAGTAGATTTTTTTAAATTCTCAAGCATAAACTTAGTGTTAACATTATACTAGTCCATACTTAGCTACTAAGCTATAAATACATATATTTAAATCCCAAAATACATTGTTTTGCAGAAGTCAGTCAAAGAACCGTCTTAGGTTTATTTTATTTTGGGAGACAAGAATAGCACATAAGGTGGAACTTTTTTTTTTTTTTTTCAAGAAACCTTTGCTGGAAGTATAACTGCAGCCTGTCATAAATTGAAGTTAGATATAACAGGTAATTTTGTCTAATAACTATGGCATAGGCTTCATGAAGGAGACTAATCACTGTCCTTGAAGGGTTTTAAAAATTTCATCTGAAATCATGGACCTGCCAATTACACTTGCTGATTTAACTTAAATATTTACTATTTTATATCCGCCTTTCACTCATGGCAATTTACAGTTACCTTAACTTAAATAATTTCTGCAATATGATATAAAATCCGAATTAGTTAACTCATGTCAGAGTGAATATACCTGTCCTTTGAAATTGATAAATCAAGACATTTTAATAGTAAAATAAATTATTAAAAAAGAATCAACCATTTATGAAATGGCTACTACATATCTTCAGTCTGTCTGGATGCTTTGGTGAGGTTAAAGAATGCAAACACTTTAGTTCCTGAAGAGGCTCTGAGTAATAGCAAGATAAACCTATGTGGTAAAAGCAATTAAAGAAAAATAGAAAGCAGCATAGGACCCAGGGCTGCAGCCAGAAGCATATATAGAACTTGAGAGCAGAAAAGTTACCCCTGAATGACACAGAAGAGACAAGTAAGGCTTGAAGTATTAAAAATTATTAGGATCCTAGTGGAGGCCTGTGATGGCATAAACCCACTTTTACTGAAAAAGACTATACATCTGAGGAACACTTGGAAAAGAAAAATTTAGACAAAATTCAAAATATTTAAAATATTTTTAAATGTAATCAAAGAAAAGGTTTTTCGTCTAAATGAAAACCTGTATCTATTATCAGTTAAGCCACTACCAGTCTGACTTGTTTAAGTTAAAAATGCACTTCTTGACCTTGATCTACATTTTATTTTGTTAGATTAATCCTCGTCTAGATGGATGTATACGAGGCTGGAATTTGATGAATCAAGGAGCTTCGGGAGTAGAAGAAATTATTCAAGAAAAACAAAATAAGCATTGTTTTGTCACTGTGGAGAAAGGTTCCTACTATCCTGGTTCTGGAGTTGCTCAATTTAACATAGATTATAGTAAGTAATTTCTCATTTTATCTCCCTTTCCTCATTAATGACTAAATTTATTCAGTGACAAAAGCAATAATTCCTTCAGTAAACATTATGAACACCTACTTTGTGTCAGGCATAGTATTAGCTTATTCATACTTTTATATACTTTTTATAAAAATTTCCCAGTATGCTGGTGGTGTGGGGGGGAGGAGTAGTTGAATGTACTCATGTTATTATTTAAAGATTATTGGCACATAGCCTGATTATTCTTGGGTAAATTCTATTGACCTATTATAAAGCTTAACAATTTCTTAGTTGTATTGAGTCAACTGGTTAATACATTGAAAGGATTCATCTTCATTTCTAGCATATCCATTTGATCCTCCCTTAAAATTTCCACGTCTCAAAATTTCTCATCTCTATATATATGTTGTCTACCTTCTCTACCTGAGCCTTCAGTATATTGTAATTATTTTAAATTTCCTGATAGTTCCAACATCTGTGTCAGATCTAAGCTTGATTGTGTTGATTATTTTGTCTCTTGACTATGTGTTCTTTCCTCCTTTCTTCCTTCTGTATCACATAATTTTTGTTTTAAAAGTGAGCATCTTATGTAGAAAAGTAGAGACTGAGATACATAATATTTAGATTTGGAAATAAGCATACCTCTGCTTTTGCTAGGCCCTTAATTGGGGAAGTAGGGAATCAACCTAGTCAAGAGAAGAGCAGGTTAGGTATGGTTGTTTCTATAACTACTCATCAAATTCCTTTTACATAATCTTATGCTATGGTAGCAGCTGGTTTTCCAGAGGGTTTTTCTTTTTAACTAATCCATCCTCAACTTTAGGTATTCTTATTATCCTATGCCTGAAGAAAGTGTCTCTCCGTGGTCTTGCCTCACCCAGCAGAGTGTTCTTATCTGTTCCTTCACATTTGCTAGCATATTACAGGGCTTTAGGGGTTAGGAGTGGAGGGGAGCATTCTTTATTGTTCTTGTGCAGATTGAGTCTTAGGTGAGTGTTGTATTCCTGGGTCCTGGGTATGAGCTTTTCATTGTCTCTCTCCCCTACACCAGTAGGGGAGATATCTAATGGTTAAAATTCAGGATGTTTTTCTGTTTCTTCTTCATGGTAGGTTGTTTTTGTTGTTGCTTTTTTGTTTGTTTGTTTTGTTTTTTTCTTATTTCCTTTCCCTAATCTGTAGGTACGATGGGTCTTCACATGTGTCCTAATGGTGACAGGTTTGCTACCTTTTCCCCAATGCTTTAAGGCTTCTGTTACATAGAGCAGACAGAGAGGAATCTGGGTGGGACTTTGTCCTTTTCTTACAGATTGCTGCTCCTCTCCCCCAGGCCTGCATTAGGAAGGAGGCTTTTTCTAATCTCTTTCTCTGTTCCCAGTTTGTTTTTCTTGAGCACCCAGTAAGGTTTGTGAAGAAGAGGCCATGAATGGGTATGAATTCCTTATGTGTCGACAGTTCCCAGGGTTTCTGTACTCTCATACCAGCTCCCACTAGGACTTTAGCAAGTAGTTAAAATTTTTACCTAAATTCTTGTTAAATTATATAGTATCTGGTGTCTGCCTTAGGTAAGAGAGTACTTTCATCCTGTCTCTCCTCGGAAGCACCTGTCTTTCTTTAGGTTTCTAGTTAGTTGCTCTGCAATCTCAGCTCTTTGATAGCCCAAGGAAAGTTGTGGTCATGTAGATAACTGGGCACCTGATATTGTTATAAGGGTGGGAACCGTGCTTTTTCCAGTTTTCTACAGCCTAAGTGGACTTACCAGACTGACCCAGGTTTTTACCTTTACAAATTATATTTCCATGAATGTCCTTGGACATACATTCTTGTACTCATATAATTAACTCTGTAGGAAAGAATCTTAGATTATTTCTCTCAGAGGTTATGCAAGTGTATAATTCTTATAGCTTTATCAGACTCTCTTCCAAAGATGTTTTTACCAAGTTAGAGTTCTACCAACAAAGTTTATGCTTGAGATTTGTTTCCAATCAAAGTTGAAAAATTAAATCTGTATATAGTTTTCAATATTGTCATCCCAATTTCTTCTGAAGTTGAATATCTCTTCATGTGGTATATCTTAATTATTTTATTGGGTTCTTTGCCTTTTATTCTGTTTTAGAAGTTTTTTATTTGTGGTACTAAGAATTTGCATTATAAATTTAGTGTTATTCTGATAGCTCTGCTTTGAGAAAAAAATTATAATTTAAATGTGTGTATGGCAGCCTAAAAATGGAAGAACCAGTTTTAAGGAAGAACCTTACTCTAGCACTTTCTGTTTTTCTAACATAAATTAACAGTGTCTTTAACTTTAGCTCAGTTCTGTAAATGAAGATTTTTTTAAAAAAAATGTTTAAATCGAGTTGATGACTAAATATAGAAGCAATTGCCCACAATAATTTGTTGAAAGAAAAAAATCTCAGAAAATATGAAAATTAGAATAATATGGTCTATAAAAATTACTTTCATCAGTAATTAGTTTTTCATGGATAATTTAAAGTTACATTATATTTGTATGTAGTTACATATTTAATGTTACATTATAATTTCTGTTTATTTGCATATTCATTTTAGTTTGTCTTTGTAAATTTACTTATTTCAAAATGATTATATATATTTTTTCTCTTAGGTGGGAATTAGAGGGTTATAATGAAAAATGTAATAGCATTAGCTATAGCTAAATGGAAGAACATCTTGTCAAAGGAAAATTATTGTCTCTGTTCACATTAACCCTTTCAAAGCCTCCAAGTGGCATTTGGGCTACTGTTATATATTACTTTATATTAAATGAGGGAGACTTCATTCAGATCATGAACTAATGTTTTAAGGAATCAAATTATTTTAGGAATATTAATTCAACAGATATTTGTTGAGTGACTACTGTGGGAAATAAAGTGATGGTAGAGACTACAGCATGCACTCTAATAAGATAGGTTATTAATCAAGGATTTAGAAGAAGAATGGTATTATAAGAGAATAACAGAAAAGCATTTCTATTCAAATGTAAGAGTTAACTATTAACTTCAGAGTATTTCTCTATTATCGAACTACCCAACTTCTCTATTATACAAATTGTATTTTTCTTTCTCACTGTTCTAGCCCGACCCCTTCATGGATGAGGAGTGGTGCGGTGGTGGCGGCAGCTATACCCAAATTTTACCTGAGAAATATTACACTAGATTTGTTGAACTTCCTTCTAAATGTGAATTATAAAATATGACTACTCAGATTAGAGCATTAGTGAATGTGCAAAGCAGAAGGAAGAGCTGTTAAATGGCAAACAGGGAAAATTCATAATATTCCTAAATGCCACAATTCAGAATTCTATTCTAGGAAGAACAGAAGGATGGGGCTCCATTTATGTGTTTCTTGCCAGCATTAAAAATTTTTTTCTTTTGTTTTGCCTAGGTTATACAGATCATTAAGAAAAGAGAACTAAAATCTCTAGTATTGCACGAAAATGGCTTTCAGTGTTAATAATATTGTAATAATTCCTTGTGGTGTACTTTAGATGTACATTGATCTCGCTTCTGTTTCATTGTTTAAACAGAGAATACATCGAATCCTGAGGCTTGGCAAGTAAATGTGTCTTTGAGTATTCGTCCATCCACAGGCACTGGTGTTATGTTTGCTTTGGTTTCTGGTTTCACAGTGCCCTTTGCCTTGTCCTTGGTGGACTCCACCTCTGAAAAGCTTCAGGTATCTTTATTCTAAACCTTTATGATCTTTGGTGGTGGTGGTTGTTTTAATCTGTAAAATGGACATAATAGCAATATTTACTTCAAAATGCTGTTTTGAAGATTAAATGAGATGATGATGTAAAGTATTTGACACAATCTCTAGCACATCATTAAGGACTCAATAAATGTTATTTTTTGGCTGATTTATTTCCAAGGTCTGAAACAAGTAGTACTGGGGAGAAATTAAAAAACCCATTGTATCTGTAGCTCAGATCAGGTAGACTCACACACAGGCTGCTTGCAGCCTTCTCAGAGCACATAGGGATCCACCCTTATTCAGAATCCTTGAGGTATCATGGGAATTAGTCTGTACTAACACAATAGAAGTGAGCCTGACTACAATCTGCTCTCAGATATTTAGTGCCTAATTATAATGTTTTTTACTTTAGTGCCTAATTATTATGTTTTATACTTTCCTAATCTACTCATGGGAGATTAGGAAAGACTAGAGAAAACTAAAACCAGTCCAGTTGGCTTCTTGCTGGCAACTCTGATTTGAAATTAGGAGGAAGAACAGGAAAAAACTCTTGGATAAAAGGAAACACAAGAGTTATCAGAAGATCTGTATTATTCAGCCTTCTATTAGAGGCTAAGTGTTCTATCCATGTGTCATATGCAGTGCATTCCAACAAGTTACAACAAGAAGCGTGCATTTGTGCCAAGGTTGGCTTGGATGCTCTCTGTACCTTTGAGAAAGAGACATGTAATTGAATAATACCTGTAGTAGTAAACAAGGGTGCTGTTTACAACTCAAAGGATGACTTGGGGGGAGTTTCTGGTGGTTAACCTAAGCAAAGTAAAAGGTCCTGCTAAGTTTTTAGCTCCAGTCTACCACAGGAGCTTCCTACATTTGGATTTCAGCTTTTTTGTTTCCTGTTTTTTTTTTTTTTTTTTTTAAAAAGGAATTCCTATCTTTAACACTAAATTCCTGTATGGAGGTTAACACATGCCATGTCTTTGATATTTATTTCATCATTTTGTGTTTGTCTCTGTGGTACCATTATTTGCATGTCAGATTGCTTTCTCAAAATCTGTGTTTTATAACATTGTTTTATAATATTATTCCACATACTACTGGCCATTCTGGAACATTTTCTCATCTGGCCATCTTTAAGTCTTAACAAGTTCAAAGATATGGACTGTATAACACAGTAACAGATTTCCTAAATAAACTTTATTTACAAAGTATAGACTTCACTTAACATAGGTATCTTAGTTTTGATTTTATTTTCTCTTATGTTTTACTCTTCCTCTACACACATATAAGGCGTATGCATAGATCACTGTCAATGAGTTGAGTTATTTTGTGTATCAGCAGTTTGAAAAGTTCAGCAAAATGAATACATTTTCTCATTTGAGAATCTTCTTATAAATACTTTGTAATTTACTGCTGGCGATCCTTGGTTTTTCTCTCTTGGAGCTTCTTCATTCATTTTGTCCCAAGTCTGTAGGATTGCTTGGGTGGCACAAAAATCCTTTCGGTTTTGCTGGCATGTGCTTACTAAAGCACTTCAAATTTCTTGAATATTTTCCCCAACAAAGAGTAATTCAGCTTCTTCCTTTTTCATATATAAAATTTGAAGTTAAGAAGGCTCATCAACAGCAAAATTTCTTGAGTACTTTCCCCAACAAAGAGTAATTCAGCTTCTTCCTTTTTCATATATAAATTTTGAAGTTAAGAAGGCTCATCAACAGCAAAATATTGCTTAAGACACTATTTAGGTTCCTGTTGTTGTACAACTCTGTTGGTTACTGAATTTTCATAAGCCACTATACATTTACATCTTAGCTAAACCTAAAGTTTGTAAATATAACATATATTTTAAAACTATTATTTTTGTAATAATTAGTAATTTTTTTTTCATTTAAACTTGGAGGCTCTATCATACTTTTTCCCCCTCATTGCAATTCAGTTTCTGAATTTCAAAAACTCAAACTCACTCGTAAGTGGTATTATCTTTGTACTCGCTTATATTGAGTCTTTGCCTATTCTTCAGGATATCTTGGTGTCTGTTGAAAATACAGTAATATTTCGGATGGAGGCCATAAATCTTTGTTCCAGTCAACAATTCCATCTGGAATTCGGCATCAACAGGAAAAACCTGGAGTTGTCAACTCCACTTAAAAAAGATATTGTCTACTCTGAAGACCTTCAAAGACAATTTGCCATCTTGGACAAAGCAATGAAAGGAACAGTGGTCACTTACCTGGGTGGTCTTCCAGGTATCTTATTTTTTCTTCAGTTTTAAAAAGTATATTTTTAATCAAATCAATGACATTTTCAATATATAATTTTAGTAAAAAGGCATCAGAGGGAAGACCAAATTCCAGTATTCATTATTATTTTTCTGAAGGTTTATATTGACATTTTATTGGTACATTTTTATTTTATTTTTTTTTAATGATGAACTGACACTAACCAAATTCTGCTACATTTGACTATCCTGGCCAGAAAGAATTTGTTATTTAATTTTATCCTCACAGTAGTCTGATGAATTCAATATTTATTCCATCTATCACACACCCTATATTTCTTAAGAACCTACATCCCAGGAACTAGGGATGTAGTAATGAACAAATAGATTTCATTCCTGTTGTTAAGAGCTTTAAAATCTAGTAGCAGAGGCAGACATTAAACAAGTGATTAGGAAAAGATTAAAAAAAAAATTGTCATAACTTCTATGAAGGAAAATGTAGGTTGATTTTGGAACCTGAAAATGGGGACTTGTTCTGTTTACGGTGAGCAGAAACAAGCTCTCTGAAGAAGAGACTAAGATATAAATCTGATATTTGAAAGATTAAATGGATTTAACCATGTGGTGGGGGTGGGGTTTGGTGTTAATATGCAAGTAAAATGGTCCATGTGTGGGAAAAATGCGAAGAGGTTGATTGATATTCTTGAGGAATATATAGAAGATCAGTATGATGAAAGCAGTGGGAATGGCATTGCAGGATAAGGCTGTGAATTGGGTGGTGGTAAGATAGGAGGTTTGTAGACCTAGTTCAGGGTCCTGTGTCTTATTTTAGGAGCCATTAAAAAGTTTAAGGCAAGGAAGTTGTATATAAATATTGTAGTTTAAGAAATCCACTGTGTATAATTGACGGAGATGGACAGGTGGGAGGCAAAAGTGGTTGAGATGAGTTGGGGGCTCCTGACGTGGTCTAGGTGAAGAAGTAGTATTAATAACAGCAATGACAAGTATGCTACCATTCGCTGGTACATAATAAACAGTCTGGGAAGTATTTAGAGTGCTTTGAATTTATCAACTCATTGGATTTTTGAAATAGTTCAGTGAAGTAGGCACTATTATCCTTGTTTTACAGATGAGAAAGCTGCTGACCTAGGGTCTTCATTTCCCATATAGGGAATTTTTATCTGTGGTTTTTTTTTTTGAGAATTAGAAGTAAATAGGCTATAAATATATAGAGATAGTTAAATTAGTATGGTTGATTATTAGGAAGTTAAGTTACCAGGATTAATTATTAGGAATTATGATTATAGTTTAAATGAATAAATTCTATATTGAAATCCACCTACCTTATTCACAAATTATTTGAATGCAATTTCAGGAAATCAAACAAGCAGTGAAAAGTTCAAAACAAGTAAAAATATGAAAGATTCAATAGTTCCAAATCTTTGACCATAGCACTGAAGACTGACTGTTTTGAAAGAGTGAGGAAAAATTAAGGGGAATTAAAAATTGAGGTAGTAAGTGTAAGCTATGGGATGAGTAAATTATAATTGATATGCAAAATAGGCTTGTTAAATTACATGTTATGAATTAAAAATTAGGGAAAATTGATGATTCTGAAGTTTTTTATAATAGTGGCATAATCTATGATGCTCAGCCAGACTTGAAAGGATTTCTTAAAAAAGTGCTCTGAGCCCACAGAAAAGTATGGATTTTATTCACAGTATTGTCAATTTAGATGTAGAAAATTTAAAGTGTATACACACACACACACACACACACTTTATATATACGCATACACACGTATACATACATACATGTATATATGTGTGTGTGTGTGTGTGTGTGTGTGTGTGTGTGTGTGTGTATAGATTAAGGTTCTGAGGAAGAAGAATGAAGGCTGAAGAATATCCATTGGGAATTAAAATTAATGGAAAGGAGATGCCAAAAAAAGAGGAAGCAATGGAGAGATGGATGTTTTTAAGATGAACCGTAGTTCTTAGAAATGCAAGGGTGTAACTCAAATATTAAGTTTGATAAAGTGAAAGTGTAGAAAGGCCCGAAAGGCCATAAACTTATTCGCTGAAGCATTATTAAAGGTGTTATTTTTTAGAACACTAAATATTACATATAAGGGAATTCCCTATCATGACCTGTCATTGTATGCTCAGCAAGAAACTATTTCTTTGGAAAATATAGAAATGTGCTTTTATTTCAGTAATAATAAAAGAGATATATCGATCATGGCATTTAAAAAAAGAGTTCCAAGTAGCTATAATTTAGAGCGAAAAGTGATTTAATAATGCTTAAACCGTTTGTCAAATTTAAAGAAACAATAATGAAGTAGAACATTATAAGTAAGAATATGATCTTTTTTATACATGAGTATGTTTATCTTAGGTTTGGATGGAACTGATTGTGTTTATGGAATCGAAGGAACTTGTGGACGCTCAGTTCAGTGCCAAGCACAATACCTTAATAAAAATTTATAAAATAGAATTAATTACATTATTAACTTTTCCTTTAGGATTCGAATTTGGTTGGAAATGTAAAGTCTTAATAATTCTTCCAACTGTAAGCAGAAAAGATGCTAAAAGTCTTGGGCTAATATTTTAATGTTCTGTTTTTGCAGATGTTCCATTCAGTGCAACACCAGTGAATGCTTATTACAATGGCTGTATGGAAGTGAATATTAATGATGTACAGCTGGATCTGGATGAAGCCATTTCTAAACATAATGATATTAGAGCTCACTCATGTCCATCAGTTTTGCAAAAAAATAAGAGAACTTAAGGCATCTTTTCTCTGCTGATATTATCTTTTTCCTGGGTGTAATTATACTTCTGTTTCAATAATAGTTGAAGGGTTTTACTTATGACGCGCAACCTTGATTATTTTATGGTATTTTGGTCTTCTCAGAATTTTAAAAAGGTCCTTTTTCAAGAAAATAAGATTCTTGTGTGATATAAATCACATTAAAGAATTACTTCTGTTGTCTAGAAATTAAATAATGAAACATAAATAATTTGATTTTTTTTGCCATAAATGACATTTCTTCATTTTTATGTTTGTAAATGTAAACTTTAACTTTACCATCATAAATTAGTGCTTAAATACCTACTTTTCTCAGAGAGCAAGGAAGCAAACACAAATAGAAGTTCTTGTGACTAAATACTATTGATCATAGCAGGTACTATTTTATTCTATTTTATTTTTATTCTATTTTATTTTATTTTTTATTTCTTTTTAAGGTAGTAGAAGAAGAGACAGTGGCATTAATTCAAATTGAGGGAAAGTCCTTAAAGCTTTATTCCAAAACAACACCTCAGGGGGACCAGCTTTGGCTTCATCTTTCTTGCACTTGGTTTTACATTTGAACTAGTAGTTTTAGAGAATTAGAAAACAAATGGGACAGATTTTCATGAGAGCAGTACATGAATCTAGCTGGTTAGTAAAACTCTATGAGTGTGAGATTCTAGATCATGTTGGGATGGGTGAGGAAAACCTGGCTGGGATGGGTATATTACTTAAATTAGGCTGTGTGGATCTAGAGCAGAAAAGGCAGAACCTAATGATGGAAAGAATGCATAATATGAAAGTTCATAGTGTTCCTTGAACTCAACTTTAATTACCAGATTAAGTTGCCAGAATATGATTGTTGACATACAAAAGGAACTATGAAAACTAGAACAGACTAATGAAAGGATAACCACAGAGGGACATAATTAATATCGTGTCTTTGTAATATTGTATCTTTGAAGGAAAGAGGTAAGATTACTTGCTGGTAATTCATTTCAAATGACAGTTTTATGACCCCTAAACCTACAGTTCACATTAAGCATGTATCAGATGTTTCCTTGACAGTTATAGAAAAATAAATTTCTCTTCCACTATAGATATTTTACATCATGTAAAACAATAAATTGGTGTATATTTAAAAATTTATATGAATAATATCTATATTCTATCAACTCTTTGAACAGAATATAAAATAACATAATATATATGTGACTTCATGTAGCACAGTTGTTTTTTAGTTGAAAGACAGATAAAGTTCAAATATTTAATGACTAATTATGGTTGGAACTCAAAAGTGAGAAGAAAAGCAAAAGTAACATGTATTGAGTATTTGACACACCAGAAATTGTGTTCACTCATCTTCCTGGGTATAATTTCTCTCCCAATTACCACTGCACACTATGGATGACGAATTTGAGCAAGCAACTACTGATAATTACGTGAATGTAAAAAAGCAAAGCAGTAGAAAAACCTAAAGTATATGAAGAAGAAACAGAAAGGAAGATGAATAATTTTTTTTAGGTGGAAGAGCTCTCTAATTCTCATTTAATTATGCCTAAATACACTCAGCTGTAGGGATCAAGTCCCCATTTCTCAGCCAAACTTCCAACATGCAGTAATCTCCATAGAGGCTCCAGAGACTCATTTATAAATTTCATCTAACTGTGTTTGAGATGGGCTTGGAAATGGGCAGGGTGGCGGGAGGAGATAGAATGAGAGAGAGGGAGAGAGAGTCTAGACCTCCTTAGGCTGACACATTTTATCTTTGATTTTGATCTTTGCCAAGGGATATGGATTCCTACTTTTAAAGAGTTGGCAGAGAACAGTGGTTTCATGAAAGCCAAAGTAGTATACTTGGTGCTATTTGAGCTTTGTATCATGAAGAAATCCATGAAGAAATCCAAGTGACAGGGTCATACAGAGTCCCCCAGAATACTATTTACAGAGATAGTAAACATAATGGTTAATTTGTGAGAACAGAGCTATTCACCTCCATTCTGTCTGAAATTGTAATTCCAGTCTCAGTCTCCATGAGTCAAAGTATTTCCAACTTTCTTTTTATCTGGAAATGATGTTGCTGCTGGAAAGAGGACTTTTCTGTGTGTTTGTTTAATAATTGCCTCATTTCTTTTGGAAATCCCTTAGTCTCTCTGGTCAGTACAGGACTGGGATATTTGAAATAATTTTATTTCAGATTTCTTGATATTGCTATTAATGACATGAATTTTGGAGACGATATGGCCACTAGATCCTCTAGGGATAAGTGTGATAAATTTTTAAGTAATTCACTCAGCAACAAATATTATCAAGTACGTACTCCATGTATACAGAGGCAAAGGTAGTAGAATGTCTAAAATGCTAAGGCCCAACTGAATAGGAAGTGACAGGACTCAAGTCAGCCCATGGTAGGCCTCACCTGTTCCTCAGAGTTACAAAGCAGGTTCTTTCAGGTTGAACTAAGAAACTGAAGCAATAAAACTTTTGATCATTGCTCCTATATTAGAGTAGTTTTCTCTGCAAACGAGACTGATTTGAAAGTGAACTTGCACCTGGGTTACTTGCTATACCAGGCTTCAAAATTTCACAGAGAATTTATATTTGAAAATTGGATCTTATCCAGTGGAAGAGGCATTGGTGAAGGGCCGTTATGTGGGTCAGCAGTCTATGACATTTTTGGGGTACATATTAATATTAAAAATGCAAAGCCAGATTACTAAATCAGATTGACACTGTAAAAAGATTGAAACAAGATATGTGAAGGTAAGAAAGTCAGAAAAAGAGGGGAACTGAGCATGGGTAGGTTTGGAACAAGTAGAACACCATTGAGACCGTGAGGCATATTCTGAGCCGCAGTCAACTACTTCTGCAATGCTTTGGACCGGCCATGATAAAGCAATTACCTATGGACAAGAATAGCATCCAGTGAACTTACAGACTCATTTCTATATACTATGACAACTTTCCACCACGAACCCATTTCAAAGAAAATCCTAAAGGTTTTGGGAGGGCAACAATAACTTCATTTATTGAATGACTATATGTGGAACACACATAATATGTCAGACAATATTCTGGGTATGTGGATTACATGAGTGAATAAAACAGACAAATATTTTTGCACCTATGTACAAATAAGGTCATGGAAAAGGAACCTTAGAGCTTCAAGCCAGAAATGTCTTCTATGATTCTTTTCCTATCAGGTCTTAATTTAAATAAACTTTTTATCTTATTGTTAGGCTGACAGATTTCAGGTTACTTTGTATTGTTAAATTCAATGAAAAAAAAGTTACTAAGAAGTAGTCTTTAAGGCACTGTGTGAACACCTTCATTGGTATAGAGCTCACTATTTACCCAAGTCAGCCCATTTTCTTTTTGTTCAGTGCATCATTTTAAAACCTTCAAGAAGCAGATATTGAGAAGATATTATACAGGGATTATAGACTGAATCTCCTCAAAATGTATATGTTGAAGATCTAAACCTCAATGTGACTCCATTTGGAGATAAGGCCTATAAAGAGGTAATTAAGGTTAAATGGAATCATAAGTGTGGGATTCTAATCCATTGTGACTAGTGTCCTTGTAAGGAGAGAGGGATGCATAGGCATAGAGGAAGGGGCATGTGAGGACATATTCAGAAGGAAGTCATCTGCAAGCCAAGGAATGAGGCCTTAGGAGAAACTGACACCTTAGTCTTGGGCTTCCAGCCCTCGGACTGTGAGAAAACAAATTTCTGCTGTTCAAACCATCCAGTCTGTTATTTTATTATGGCAGCTCCAGTAGACTAATACAATAGGCAGTAGATTTATTGGAAGGGACACCCAGGAAGAGAAAAAGGGGAGAGAGCAGGAACAAGTAGGGAGAGTCTTCGGATAGCCACGTGAGACTCACACCACTGAAAGGAGGAAAGGAATTAGGTTGAGAGTCTCGTATCTCAGTGCACTTCTGAGAAATTTTCAGTTAGGTTGATGAGGATTTCATTAAAAAAAAAAAAAACAAAAAAAAACAGCATCTCATCAGAAGAGTCCTGCCTCAGGCAGGAGTGGCCTGGCATAAATACCCTCATCACGCTTACAGAGTATCTAAGTAGCCCAGGTGGATCCAGAAGACTGACTCCTGGAGCTGTCAGTTGACTATGTCTCCTGTAGCACGTTCTCTTGAAGGTGGTCTAAGCAGCAACTTCCACGTCTGCCACAGTCAACTCTGAGTATTAGAAAACTTTACATTAAACAAAAATCGGACTCTCCATACTTAACAAAACACTCCTCTACTGATGACATAAATGAGTTGAGACTCCATTAGTTGCAAATGTAACTGAAACTAGTGCAAGCAAAAGAAGAGCTTTTGGAAAGATATTTGATTAATTTATGGAATTTGAGAGATTAAAGAGTATTTCTGGGGCTTGGATTGCAGTGGTGAACTAAGGAAGTTCATGCACGTTGTTTCTTAGGGGTCTTGCCCTGTGAGCAATTGTATTTTGCTCTAAAAATACATACTGGCTTTCTCAATTCTTCAGTTGGAACATTATGGAACATGGCTGCCAACCATTTCTGAATTTACATGTTCATGTCACGTACAGCTCAAATATGGTAGAAAAATGATCATGTTTATTTTTTGGTCCCAGTTCAAGAATTCCAAGAGAAAAACTTGATTGGCCCAGCGTGGATCAAATGTTCAGTACTGAAATGACAGTGGTGTGAAGGCAAAGTGGACTTACCTTAGACCAGGTTCTCAAACTTGGCTGCACAGTGAAATCACCTGTAGACCTTTAAAAACACTGACCATTCGCCTCCTTACCCCTAGCTTCTAGCCTCTGGTCTCCAGCCTCCAGTCCAGGATTTAATTTAACTGATTTGGTGTGCTGTCTGAGCATAGAGAACTTTAAAACTCTACAGGTGATTCTAAGGTATACCACAGAAATATGCATCTCTCACAAAGCAAGGAGATAGAATGGGGAGCTGAGCTCAAGCAACTCCCATCAAGGGGTCCTGGCAACCACTTGTAGATCCCCATTATGAAATAAAACTTTCTGCTGTTTTTTTAAGGAGAACGTATTTAAGTCATTGGTAAAAGTTATATTTCTACAACTCAATTTTTTTTTTTTTTTTTAAGATGGGGTCTGGAGGGACAGGGAAGGTCAGAGGTGAGAGGAGGGAGGCTGCGAAAAAGGAAGGGGTGTGGCCTAAGCACAGGGTCGCGATCAAGGTGGCGTGGGTACTGGCCCAAGATACACGTGGGAGACCTGGGGTTTGGTTGTGGGGAACAGGTTGAAGAAGGTGGAGGGTGAAGGTGGGAGAGGAAGGTAATGGTGCTGGGGAGGAGCAGGCTGGGGCGGAACAAAATGGGAAGGTGGGGACGGGTGGAGAGGAGGAAGGAAGAATTGGTAGAAGAATTGGTGCAGGTACCGGAGAGCAGGGCAATGGGGTGGGAAGCTCTACAACCCATTTTTAAAGTACGTCTTATTTTGCCATATTTTTGATAAAGATTACATTAAAAATAAGTACCAAAAAATTAATAATAATAATTCCTCTTCTACCAGAAGAAAAGTAAGTTATTCTAGTATATAATATACCTCTTATGCCTTATACGACGTAATGGTTGTGTAAAAAATAAAACCAACTTTTAACTTTCAATACAGAAAATAAAAGCTGAACCAACTGTATGCTTCTAAAACAATCCAAATTTGGGGCATAAAACATACTCTGGCAGACAACTCTTTTTCTAAAGAATCTTGTTCCATTTTTAAGAAAATACTATTTTGTCAGTGGGATCTGCTGAGGCAAACTCTTCTACAAGTTTCATTCTGTGTAGCTCTTAAACATGTTTTTAAAAAAACTGTCAGATTAAAATATTACATTTTCTCTTGAATTAATCTTTATATGGGTTCAGAGAGTCTAGGTAAAACGTGTTTAAATGATTAGTTTTTGGGAGAGGTAGACGGGGAAAAGGGGGTCAAATATAGGGGGGTTGGGAGAGGGTGAAGTGGTAAAGGGGATCAAATATATGGTAGCTGAAGGAAACTATGGGTGGTAATTACACAATAGAATATATAAATGTCAAATTATAATGTATGCCTGGAAGTTATATAATTGTATTAACCAATGTTACCCCAGTAAATTTAATTAAAAAAATAAAAGTGTATTTATAAAATAAAAAAAATGATTAGTTCTTTTGCTAATTATCTAATAAAATTTCTGATTTTACCGCTCTATTTGGTCATATTAAAAGTTTAGAATTTATTATAAACAAGCACTCTCTGTAATATTGCAGAGACATATCTACATAGATTTCTAGATGGACAGGGCTATGTTGCTTTTAAAATTGTGATTTTTTATTATCTTACTAGGAACTCAATGATCAGATTTTGAGGATTGTTATATATAGATATAAACAAATAGCTGAAATCTGCTGTCAAAAGCTGCAGCTCGAAAGAAATTACTTTAAATATCCTCCTAAACACTAATGCCCTAAAATTGAAGAAAAATAAACAAAACCTCTGTCCTACAAACTTTTAAAATTCTAAATACAGTGCATAGTAATTTATGTACTTTTACATCGGTGAGATTCCTGTGTCTTGAAGTTTTGTGTATTTTATGATTTTTGTGATTTCAGACTGACAGATCTATGAGCCTTGGCTAAATAATTTATAAAGTGGACACCACGGTATTTCAGAACACAACAATTCTACTGGGCTAGAAATTTGGCATTTCGGACATTACTTAAATTTTTTTTTTTGTTTTGTTTAGAATTATAAATATTATACATGCTTCTTAAAATAATTTAAAATATGTACACTTATAAATAAGTAAGTATTGTTAACTGTATGGTTCTTTTTTTGTTGAAATTACAGAGTGAAAATAAATGTTAATTTAAAAATTTGAGAGATCATTGTGAATCCCCTTCAAATTTCTATACCGATTTCTATTCCTTTAGAATTTATAAGTTTCTTCTGTCTCCATTTCCTCACCACTAGTTTTAATATTCTGTTAATCTGACGAGAAAAAACATGGTAGCTTATTGTTTCTATTTGCATTTTATTGATAATTAATGAGTTTTAGCAACTTTGCACATATTTATTCAGGTTTTATATTATTTTGTTTTTTTGAGGGGGAGAGAGATTTGCTTATTTAATGCATATTTTGCTATTGGATGGTTTGTTTTTCTCATTGAAGTCTAGGAAAATGTTATGTATAATAGATATTAAGAATCATCTGTTATTTATCTTATAGGCCATCAACTAACTTAATGTTCCATTTGATTGGAATATCTTTTAGTGGATTTCTTTAGTTTTCTGCTGTTTTAACTATAATGAAAATAATAGTAGTTTTCCTTCCCTGTACACTATACTTAATTTGTTTTTCTTGTTAGCTAGGGCTTCTAAAATATTATTTTTAAGTCAGTTTTGTATTATTCTTGATTTTAACTGGATTACTTTTAATATTTCACCATTAAGTTGAAATTTGCTGTTGACTTCTAAAGATATTACTCATCAATTTACTTATACACTACTTATCAATAATACTTTATATTTTTCTAGATTTTTGTTTTTTTTTTGCAGGTCGC
This sequence comes from Rousettus aegyptiacus, assembly GCF_014176215.1. NCBI lineage: Eukaryota > Metazoa > Chordata > Mammalia > Chiroptera > Pteropodidae > Rousettus > Rousettus aegyptiacus. The sequence goes on from NW_023416307.1 coordinate 75,131,772, forward strand.
TTATCGAAGCTTATCATATATGTTAGCTGTGTCTATTGAGATGATTTTTTTTTATTTAATATACTCTAGTGCTAAGCAGGGTTTGGGCCTGGTTAGTACTTGGATGGGAGACCACGTAGGAAGACCAGGTGTTTTAGGCATAAAAAATAAAAATAAGGGCTTGTAAGCTGATAAGGTCTTTGCAATCTGTGAGGTCAACTAAGGGCTTGCCTTACCTAAAACACACACACACACACACACACACACACACACACACACACACTCTAGTAAGTTACATCTACAGAATGCCTAATACACATCTACAGATTTCTTAATATTGAACTATCCTTGTATTTTTCAAATAAAGGGCTCTTAATTTATAGTATATTCTGAAACTTCTATATTCATAAATGTAATAAGTCTAGATAATTTTTTCTTGGTTCTATTCTCATCTAATTTTGCTATTTGGGTTATGCTAGCTTAAAGAATAAATCCAAATCTTTTTAAGTATAAAGGTTTGGGAAGATGAAAACAGTAAGGACCATGATGGAAAGGTAGAGAAACGATCATATGTATTTGAAAGGGTTATGGAAGGTGTATTAGTTTGCTAGGGATGATATAAAGAATAGCACACACTTGTTGGCTTAAAAAATAATTGGTCTCATAGTTCTGGTGGTTACCTTATCAGGGCTATGAGGAGGATCTGTTCTAAGAAAAGGGTAAAATCTGAAAATTTTGAAAGATGTATTTATTCTATGTTTTTACCATAGTAATTTTCACCAACGCCACTAGAAACATACATTCAGAATCAGTTAAAAACAAGTTCTGGTGCAAGAACAGAAGTGCTATTCAAATAAGCACTCATGTTAATGTTCATTTAACAAAAGAAATAGATTCTGACTCTCATCAATTATGTAAGGTAAGGAACCCAGGAAATTATTAACTAGCATATTTAATTTCAATGCATTTTCTCTGAGAGCATTAAAATATATTTGTTGCTTCCTGCAGACATTACTTTAAAGCATTGATATATTGTGGTTCTTCTATATAATTTTCAGATAGTTGATTGTGTGGTTTAGAAGATGTTGAAAAAAGACTCTAAAATTTAATATTCAACTTGGCCTTCATTTGTCAACCATAAATTCATTAAAATAAAAAGTTGTTCCCATGATCTAGTCAATTATACAGACAGTTATTATTTAATGTTTTGTTCTTATTTTTTAATTTTTTTAATTCTTTGTATTAAAAATGAATATAATCTACAGCCATGCTACCCTGAACAAACCCAATCCTGTCTGATCTTGGAAGCTAAGCAGGGTCAAGCCTGGTTAGTACTTGGATGGGAGACCATCTAGAAAGACCAGGTGCTGTAGGCATAAAAAATAAAAAATAAGGGATTGTAAACTGAAAAGATCCTTGTAATCTGTGAGGTCATCCAAGGGTTGCCTTGTCTAAAAACACAAACAAAAACAACAACAACAAAAATATGACCTCTTTGGGTGGACAAAATGGGAGATACTAAATAACTCAAGTATGAAATAAAAAAATCTGTTTTAATTAATAAAGCTGTGCTTCTGAAAGTAGTTTTTATCTACTTTATTTTTACTTACACTTAATTTGCCTGGAAAATGTCAGGCTTCTAGGTCTAGAAAAGTGATCTCATGACCATGTTGAGGTAAAGTCAGGAAAATAACATATTTCAAAATTGTTCTAGGGATTCTCTATTACTCTGTATTAGCGGGTCTACTCAGTAATATTTCAAATATAAAAAAATATTTAGCTCTATTAATTGCATAATAAAAATATACCATAATCAAGTATATTTTAGGGCTGAGAAAAGAAGCTCAAAATATTTATTATGAGTTGTTCCAAATTCAATAACATAATTAGGTGTTTTGTTGTGTTTTTTTTTCTCCTTAACTTGGATTTTAAAGTAGCACTTTGCTTCCACTTTCTTTCCACTTATGTTTTCAGTTTGATTCATAAGTAAAACCCGTGGTAACTAAGGACAAATGTGACAAATTGCTACAAGTCCTCAGTTCCTTTCCCTGACTCCTTGTTCACCACTTGAAAAATTCTTCCGTCATAGGACAAAGAGTAAATCCTCATTATAGACAAAAAGGGCAAGTCCTGTTAAATGCATTTTAAAAACAGACGACTTCCCTAGCCACTAATTTCTTCGTTTTATATTCACATTCTCTAGAGGGTTTCCAAGGTCCTTCATAATCTTTCCCCTTCTACTGTCCCCAGACATCATCTCTGCCTCATTAGATGGTTACTTAGTGGCCCTTCATAGGTGCCATTTATTCCATGTGTCATCATCTTTTGCTTTGGCCTATGATGTTTTACATTCCACTAACAGAGTCTTCCTCACCTTTATTCCAACTTTCCCACATCAATATATTCATTCTCCCTTGTAGCACTTAACCATGTTTGTATATACTTTTATGTCTACTGTTTATTTACAATGTGTCCTTCCATAGACACATGTAAGGAGGGGCATTTGGCATTTGGTACCCTACACATATTTGTCGAATAAATAAATTATATTGTGCTTACTTTACTTCCTCTCTGACAAGGTTGCAAACATTTCTGTACAGGGAAAATTACCAATTATTCTTTTCATCCACAGCTGCTTCTGACAAACCTCACTACCTCCTAAACACCAGTGACTTCATGGACACTTGAAAAATCTAGGCTCATTAAAATCATGAGGCACCAGTGAAGGTCAAAGGGAGCACAAGGAATAAGATAAAAAAAGAATGAGGCGTGTAAATTTCAGTAAGCACTTTTTTTTAGCACGCTGAGATGTGCTGTATTGTGCTTCACCATCATCTCATCTAGAAGAGGGAACAACTCGACAATGAAGTTTTTTGGAGCTGAGCAAAACATTTGCAGGAGATAAGGGGAAACACTGAAGGCATCTGTGTTTGAGTTCTGTCTATAGAGAAGCAAGAATTAGCTGTCCCTACTCAAATCCACAACCAGCTGATTTAGGGTAAAAGGCCTTGCACTATAAAGGGCTATTATTGTGTAACAAAGACATTGACATACAAAGATGCATCCCATTTTCCCCTCATTCTTAGAATTTCATGTCCCAGGCAAAACAGATGACTCATGTTACAACAGAGCAGCCCACTCCACAAATCTTGTAAGAACAGTCTCAAAGGAAATCCTCAACTTTATATCAACTTGGACATGTCATTTTTTTTTTTCCCTTCAAATACTCTTACAAAGGAGTGTTTCATCATTACTTTGACATCCTTGGGAATAATTGAACAAATTCTACTCAAAGAAAAAACCCTCCAGTTATTTACATTTAGCAGACCTGTTTTGCCTCTTTTGATTTAAAAACCCAATATCCAACTGCTTTTTTCTTTTTCTGCATTTTATATTTTTTGCCTGTAATACTGCTTTTTCTCTCTGTCTACCTTTGAAGATAAACTCATATTTCGGTCTTAATTTGTTTCATGTCAGTAAAATCAAAACAAAACTGTAACACATTTGGAAGAACATGTCACTGTCTTTGAGCATCCTGTTCTCTTCCTTCCTATTGTCTCATACTAATCTTGACCACATGCTTTCCAGGCTCTCAGTTTTGTTCACTACACATTTTTTAATTGAAGTAAAATTCACATAACATATAATTAGCCATCTTAAAGCCATTTAGTGGCATTTAGTGCATTCCCAACGTATTCGTTAATTATTTTACTTCTTTCTTAGTGGACCCTTTTCCCCATAAAATTAACAAAATTTTATTATACTTTCATGCCTGAGCTCAACCCTGTGCTTTCAACCCTCACTAGATAACCTACTGTCTAAATTCTCTGAGAGGATAGAGACCCCACTGCCTATCTCATTTTCCACCCCACTTCACTCCTGCTCCCCAGTGCAGAGGGAAAGCCTTGTGTCTCCTGTCCAGGTTTTCTCCCATCCAATGTGCTGCTGCCTCATTTCTTCTACCTTGTGGTATATCCTGTACCACCAAATAGTTTGGGAATTTGTCATCTCTTCTCAATTGTTACTATAGCACTCCTGCCCTAGGCTCACATTCTCTCTCATCTGATTTATTGCATTTGCCTCTTAAATGTCCTTCTGCCTCAACTTTCTAATATTCGTCTTCTTTTTTGTTGTTGTTGTTATTATTTACATTTTGAAAAGAAAGATCTGTCAAGTTATTTTTGTGCCTTAAAACTGTCTATGACTTTCCACTGCCTAGAGGAGGAAGTTCAAATTCAATATCTACTTGTGGGATTCCATTGTTATTCTCTATGTTGTATTTCTTCTATAAGTTACACAGTTCAGCTACTATGAATACATTTATTTTCTGAACACATTTATTTACTGAACAGCTAGCTACTGTATGACAGGCATTGTGATGACTGCTGAGGACAGAAAAAAAAATGCACCTGAAAGAATTGCTGCTTTCAAGAAACTTCATTTTAAGCTTCCACTGGTTTGGTCATGCTGGTTCCCCTGCATAAAATATCATTTCTTTATTTGCCTCTGACAAAGTTTAATTCATTATTCAAGTCCACATTCCATGCTATTTCTGTAAAGTCTTTTTTTACTTTAGAAAGAATGACTCATTCTGTCTGTATTGTGGCCAAACATTTTTATACCCTTGTATATTTTTGTTATTAGCTCCTAAATATTTCTTAGAAGTGCCTATATATCTGTCCATTGTCAACACCACTACTCCTGGCCACCATCCACTTGTACTGCTACAATTATTTTCTCTCTGGTTGTTCATTATTCGTTTGCTCCTTCTCATCCATTTTCCTCACTACAGCCAGAATGATCTGGCCAATACTGAAATCTCTTCAGTGGCTTCTATGGTTCTTAGTTGAAGATCAACATTCTTAATTCTGCATCCTATTTTTTAGATGGTCTGGCCCACATTACCAGCCTAATCTCATAGTTTTCACTCCCCCAATCCCCTCATCTTTGCTCTTAAGTCACTTTGGACCTTATCCAGTTTCTCAAATGTCTGTTCGCGGGACTTTAGTTCACGTTATTCTTTTGCTTTAGAAATCCCTTAGCTCCATTTAACTCACCTTGACTCTGCCATCAAATATCAACTTTATCATTATTTGTTTAGAGAGGCCCTTTTTGCCCTCCATGATAGGTCAATCTCCCATTTATATACTCTATGGCCCCATGATTCTTTTTTTCATTGCTTTACCTATTTGTAATGATTATTCATTTACTAATAACCATCTGCCATACTAAATATCATTAAAGCAGAAATGGTATTTTTTCTCCTTTGATCCTTAGTTCCAAGAAGAATGCTGTCTCTCTCTATACACATATATAATAAATATAATAATATAATATAATATAATAATAATATAATACAATACAATATAATATAATGCATACTATGTATGATATAACAAAATATATAAATATACAAATGAATATATATTGATTGAATAAGAGCTTAATTACAGTAAGACTTTAAGCTCTCTCATGAATTCCTCATATTGATGTCCTTAGAATCAAACACAGTGCTTGAGTCATAAAAAAAAAAACAAAACAAAAACAAAACAAAACGATAAAACATTTTTGCTTCAGGCATACTGTGCTGACTTAGGTTTTAATTATTTAATATAATTATGAATGTGTAGTCAATGACAGATGCATGGTGATCCATAAATGTGGTTTAAATTAACCAACTGAAGTACAAATAATAAAATAACTGATGCAGATTTTAGCAAAGTTTTGTATTATTTTCATTAATTTCTATGATATCTAAATTCATCTTAATGATTTAAAGTGTACTTTGTTATTTTTATGACTTTCGATGAGGTGGTACTTTTTCTATTACACTGTCTATCTTTAAGCAGTAATCTCTACTACACAACTTCAGTGGAATAAAGTCATATTTAATTTCCCATTTTCACTAAGGACAATCAGAAACTATTTTCCATCTTTAAAATTATTCAGTGGCCTAATTTGTAACAAGTTAATTATTTTTTTTTAAAAAAAAGAATGGAGTGAGACGTCATTTAGTGCAGGAGTATGAACTCGTACCAGTCCACGGCCTGTTAGGAACTGGGCCACACTGCAGGAGGTAAGTGGTGGGTGAGCAAGAGAAGCTTCATCTGTACTTGCAGCCGCTCCCCAGTTCTAGCATCACCATCTCAGTTCTACCTCAGATCATTAGGCATTAGATTCTCATAGGAGTACCAGTCCCTGGTGCCGAATAGTTGGGGAATCCTGGTTTAGTGTATTCTGCTGCCTGTTGTCTAACTGCATTTGATTCAGTTCAGAGACAAACATTTAAGCTTGTTCGAAAGTTCTCACATGGAACTGGATGAGGGTCCATAATGCCCCATAAAAGAGATGTGTGCACATCCTAAGAAACTGGACAGAGTGTGAAATGGAACATAAGCATGAGTGATACACTCTTTACCTTTCAGGAGTCTCTTCCATTAATACCATGACACCTTGGGGCAGACTTCTAAAAGAGAATGAAGTGAAGCTGAGGCAGCCAATGTAGTAGAAGCAGCACTGACTTGGAAACAGGATTGTTGGCTGACACCCTGGGGAAAGAGTTGTTGACAGGGGTTAAGAAGGCAAGTGAGGGTGGAAATGACTTGGGCTTTGGTAACAAAACTACCAGGTTACTAGCTGTCTTGACTGTGAGTCACTACTTTTTGAGTTTCAGTTTTGAATCTTTAAAATGGAGATAATATGCATATCAAGGTATCACTGTCAAGTAAATTAAAATACAATGCCTTGTATATAATAGGTGTTCATTAAATGATGACTAGCTTTTAAGTAATAAAGATAATATTGTATTTCATCACAATTAGTAAAAAATGTTATCTTAAAGTTATTCTAATAAAATTCCCCATGATTAAATTGTGATTTTATTCTTTAGTAAAAGGTTAAATTGTTAAAAAATCTTCCTGACCCTACATTCAGTTTAAGCTTTTTCTGTACCCAAAGACAAATACACTTTGGTTCTCGAATACACTTCCTTCTCAGTAGGGTTTCCTTCAGTTTGTTTCTCCAGAGTGATTCCTCATGTCTTCCTCCAGATATTCCCTGTAGCCAAAACATGGGTGGTATCTGCCCATATCATATGCCTCTTCTCTTAAAAGAGAAGAACCTTCTTAAAGGTGTGGGATTTGGAAGTTATTTATATATTTTACAACTCTACCGATTCTACCCAATATCATCACCATTTTACTCCAATGTACTGAGTTAATCAGATCCACTTTCATTCCTCACTTGAGTGGGACTGAGAAATAATATTGCTTATTACTGTAAGGAGTTTTGTGATTTTGTAAAGCTATGGCGTCATACATTTTTTTCTATTAAAGTTTGTTGAATAAACTTCTTTTATATAAAACTATTGTAAAATTTACAAACAGGTTGTAGAAAGTCTATATTAAGTGGAAGGAAATTATAAATTGAGACCAGAAAGTTAGGTTGATAGTTATGGTTATACACAGTAAAACAGAGATGGATGTGTGCAAAGACAAAACTAAAATAGACATGCTGAGAGAAGCAGAGGAAATAGTTCATGAGGCTCCGGAGGTCCAGAGAAAGCTGGATGAGAAAGCAGGTTCGGGTTTTTCAATGAGGTTTGGATTCTCATACTGTTCTTTATTCATATGAAATAGCTTTTGTCTTAGATTGGACTCTCAGCCTAAGGAGACACTGAGCAAGGTATCTGTGAAATACCCTTTGTGTTAGGTCAGTTTCTTCAAAATAAGGAGACATTAGGCAAGAGATTCATATGCAAGCGATTTATTAAGAAAGTGCTCCCAGGTAAGGGAGGGAACATTCGAAAGCAAAGGTCCTATTCCAAGCAAGTGTGGTGACATCCTGATCTAGCCAGGGAATCTTGGAATCTAAGATACAAATCTAAGTTGGTCCTGACTGAAGGCAAATTTACTGGATTTTCACACTCCCCTGCCAACCAGTCATTAGCTTGCAGCCATCTTGGGAGGCAGTGGTGGCTACCTGCTCTCTGCTTATGCTGGCAAAGATGCTTCACTAGCTCAAGGACCCCTTCTAAAGAAGATTGCAGGAGTGGTCTCCAGAACTGTGAAAGAATAAGCTTCTGTTGTTAGCCACTAAGTTTGTGGTAATTTGTTATAGTAGCTATAGAAAATTAATGTAGTGTCCACATTATTTTTTAAAGAATCAGCAGCCGAAAGTACTCTATAAATGCTATACGACTTCCAAATGCTCAATCTCAATTTCCATAACTGTCACAGCTGGGGTGAGGTGAAATCTGGTGTCAACCAAGTGGCATGGGGGAGGAGGAGGTGGTGAATAGTGGACGGTGGAGTTGTGTGTTGTTCCTTGGTTCTTCCTGCTGATACATCAAAGAATTACAGGTCAGCAAGACTGAGAAAAAGTAAGATTTATTGAAAGTCCATTTTAGAAGGAGATGGGCCGTGTCAGGAAGGCTGCAGCCCTGTGGAATTTAGGAGGTGAAGAGATAAGACAGTACACCCCAAAGGGAAGGGCAGGTTTACAGCCAGGAGAGCTGTAACAATGCAGAAGTGGGATGATCTGTTTATATTTGGGCTGTGATGGGAGGGCCTAGATGATCCCTATACCAGGTCACCTTGGCTGACACCTGGCTGCTATATAACTCTTTGCCTATTGCACATGCACTTACTCAGAATTCAGTCTGTTATAATTAGATTTATGAACTTCCAGGCATAGTCATAAGATTATAATGATGATATAATGAGGCTGAAATTATGGGCAGTACTTTCTGCTCATGTATTTGTAGCTGGTTTAGCCAACAGCTTCTATGGCCTTTGTGCTCTAGGATTTGGGGTAGTTTATAACCCTGAAAGGGAGATATTTCTGAGAGGTGTTTAAGGAAGGTCTTTCAGGGAAGTTTCTGTGGCTACAGAGCTGGGCCTTCACTCCTGTCGCTCATACCTAAGTACCTAATATAACTAATCCCATTATGGTCTTTGGATTGTTCTTTGGGTAGCGCTATACATTTATATCCCTATAATAAATGCCCCTTCTTTGCTTAAACAGTCTCAAATGAATTTCTGTTATTTAAAAGAATGTTGACTAAGATTACCTCCATTCTTCTTTCTCCTTAAGACAACAGATATGTAGCTATGAAGGTCACCAATACTTCTTCCTTGTTACCGTAACTGCACGAGAACTTTATTTCTTTAGTATGTCTTTTTCCTTAATTCAACCTAGCTTTGTTCAGTCTAATAGGACTATGACTCATTTGCTTTCTTTCAACCAGATCCTTCTACCTTTGCACATACAGCACATCCACTCTCTTAATCATTAAGCCCTTAGAACATTAGGTTCTGGTCAGCGACAAACTCTCTTAAGAATAAAGCTTCATGTCTATTGATCATGACAAGGACATGATAACCAGATCCCAAACTAAAGCAGAGTTTCCAGTCAAGGTAAAGACAACATCTTGACCTCAGTTATGTTTTAGCCTCAGACCAAGACCTATGAAAGCAGGATGACCTCACCAATCACAACCTCACAAAACCAGACAGGATGGCACTATGGCTGACATCAGGACCTGATCAAGTACCTCTTACCCAAGCCCTGACCAATCAGTAGAGCCCATGACCCCAACTCCCTTACCTACCATGAACATTGATTTCATCCCTGTATAATCCATCCCCTAGAGGACACCACGGAGCCAGGTCTTTGAGCACTAGCTCACCAGTGTCTCTGGGCTTGGTGCCAATTCCCTAAATAAACCTTTGTTTTCTTCACTGCAAACTCCTGCTTGTATCTCATTTAGTTTTGATTAGTGCCAGCAAACAAACTCCTTTAGTTCAGTAATGTTACCTCATAGCCAGATCTTCTGGTCACCCTTCATCTGCTTCATGGGGTTGAAAATTCGGAGTTGAAGATTCAGGAGATTTTCAGTTTGTAGCCCTACCATCGGCAGCTGCCTCTGACACCCCTGTTGAACCAAACTCAAAGTGGTTAAATTAAATTTTTCTGGAATTGGTAGGCTTTCTACTTGTTTCATTATATCTATTTACTGCATTTGTTTTGTTTTCTATAACAAACATTTATAACCAGAATAATAGTACTTATCTAATCTTTGGTTTAAATAAACTCCATCTCTACTGAATACATTTTTTTTCTTTCTTTATTAGAATATTTACCTACTAGATTTTTTTTCCTTCTTTTCTCTCATGTAGATATCCTTTTCTACTAAAAGTCATCACGACAAACTTATTTTATGGAAAACTATCATAAACTCATGAACGTATTATAGAAAGTCCCTATCTTAAATAGAAAAAAGTTATAGTAGTGACAGCTTAAGACTCAAAATTTAGATTTATAGTTATATTCTTTCTGATTGTATATCTGTTGAAAATTTCATACATTTTAAATCTAATAAGCAATTTGTAGTTGGTGTTCAATAGAGAAGGGAAAAGAGAAAAGCAAATTAGAATTTTGTCTCACAAAGTTGATTGGTATGTTTAAATTTTATAATCTGAGATAATATGTTTGAAAGTGCTTGGCATTTCTTAAAAATATATATGACAGTAGAATTTAAATGATCACATTTCTCTCTTTGTACTCTCAATTAAAGGCAAAAATCTCTTCAGCTCATTTAATGCTTTCTAAAGAGAGGTAATTAACTAAATTGCACTTCTCTGTAGTTTTTACTATATTTAAATTTTACAATGTTTTATTTCTGAAAAAAATTTTTTTAAGGCTTTGTAAGAACTTTTGTATTTAAATCACTCTCTTACTGACTTGTTTTTGATTTCCTTGAAAGAAAAATTTTAATTGATAAAATATAAATCCATTAAAATAATCTCATTATTATCATGATTTGAATGATTATGCCTATCCCTCAGTATTAGAGATGATATTGAAAATTAAGTAGAAGAGAGTTGGAAGGAAAGTTTGATATTTTACTTTTGAAAAGATGCAAATCATCTGAGAAAAGTACAATGCCATGCTATGCGTTTAATATTTCCAATTTAAGTTCCTCTGATTCATTCCACATGTGCACTTCACCTTGTCTATTTGTGCACCCAGATTTTTTTGGTTAGATAAAAAAGGGACTATGGTTATAAAATATCATTTTGACTGTAACTTGTGATTTTGGAAATAATTATACGAATAACACAATTTTGAACAATTGATAGACCTTTTATATAAGATGCCCAGTATATTAAAACAGTTTTGAAATGGGAAATGTCATTTGCTGCCTGAGGTCTTCTCGGCTATTTTGATATGGTTCTGACTTCAAATACACACTATTTGAGACTGCTGGTAAATAAGTGCTGGCTTGGATCTATAGTATGAGATTACTAAGGCTAACTTTTTTTAGCTCTTTCTAATAAGATGAAGGTTCTCAGAATGAACTAAACCCACCAAATAGCACATTCTTTCTCTTTTGGGATTTTTCACACTATTTCAAATAAACTGGCATGTATTTGGCTTACCACACGATGGCGTCACATGAATGCCTTATAATGAAAGCAAACTCTCAAGAGGTTTATTTTCACGCTGTATAATGTACCAACCCAGGTTATCTGTTTAAAACATGAATGTGACCTAATTTGGTTCTCCTATTCCACGAAGCATTCTTCATATTAAAAATATTGTTAGTTTATGTTGTTTATATTGAGATTTCCTCTCCCTTGCCATAAACAGAATTATTAGTAATCTGTGATAGTAGACAGATGTTAAAGACATTATTGTTTTGGTTTTGTTTTTAATGAAAAAAAATGATCAGGCATTAACATTGTGTAGGAAAATAGTAGCATTAACTATCAACCTATAATTATCGCAAACCTCATCATTTCATTTCTGCAAAGTGTTTTTATTTCTCTTGTATTATTAATTCTCAGAACATCCCTCAGAGGTAGTAAACTAATTATCATTTTAAAAATGAACAATACGTTATCTTGATTTTAAAAGTCCAGGATAGATGAGAAAGAATGAAAATTACTTTTTAGAAGGAGACAACTTTGAGACTGATGTTAATACTTTTTTTCACCCAACTGACATAAAACTAATGGGTAGGCATATACATATTTTGAAAAGATAAATGAGACAACAGAAAGTGAGATGAATTTGATTATTTATATTAGAGTTAAACCTCATATTTTGTTTTCTACTCTTATAAAATGTAGGGTAAAAAAAGAAAAAGTCGTTCCTATAATTCATAAATTTTCATGTGACACATTATTTCTTTTAATTTATGTATTTTCAAGCACCTTATTAGTTGGAGGTTTTAAAAATGACTTAGTCAATTTAGCCTGCAGCAGATAATCTCACTGTTCTTGAATTCATTCTATGAGGAAAATAATCCTGCTAGTACATTTAGGTTGCCCTTTGATTAATAGAAATTCCAAACTTCTATATAATCTCTGTATACCATCCTGCTCTTCTTCATTATTTTTACTTATCAAAACATACTTGAAAGGAGTCCCATATCCTATTTTATTTATTATTTGACCCCACTTGACCTTATGTGTTTCATCAGCCTCCTTGGATGATAGAAGTCAATCACTGATGTGAATTTCTCTAATTTTTTCCTAAATCTTCCAACATGGAAACTAAGCACTGAATTTCTAGTTGTCTTGTGCATGCTTCTGAAAATGGACAATTATCAATCTGTTTTCCTTTATTAATTTATTTAATATGTAAACTCTCCTATATGTACAATCACAGAGGTTTTCTATTAAGAGTAAACCTTGTCTATTCTGATTTCAACTTTTGAGTAAATCCATTCTCTATTGTTTAGCTTGCTGCCTTAAATTACTTTTGGGTGCTGAACATCAAAGCTACAGAGAAAGAACTCATATAACAAATTGCAGTTTTTCTCTCACTTCATTTTACCTTTCTCATTCTTACTTTCCTCTTCCTGTCTCTCCTCCCTTATGCTTAAATTTGGAATCTAGGTTCTCAAAACTAGAGAAGAAGAATAAGGAATAAGGGATAGGTGTGAGGGAACACGCAATTGCCAAATTACAACCTCAAGGAACACAGTAATAAACATCAACCTGAAGTTATTTTAGACTAGGTTGTATGGTTATTACAGATGCATACAAACTGCATGTAAATAATCTTGTGACTCACATACATATTGATCTTGGAAGTCATAACTAACTTCTTAAATGTTGCTCAATCTGACTATAATGAAATTTCTCTGTCCTTAACATGGAAGATTATCTCTATTAAAAATAGCACCAATATTTTCATTTCTATAGCTTTAAACACAGAGCCAAAATAAGCATTTGTAAACTGTTGCTTCATCCTGTTATCCTCATTTATTTGGCCATGGTAATTATACTACTGTAACCAGCTTGAATTTTCTTTTAGTTCTAATTCTAAAATGATCCAAGTTAGTATGATGAATATGTGTTTTTATGAAACTGGCTTCATTTCCTCATCCTCGGAATTGGGTGATTGTGTTTCCTCTCTGGATGAATTAGAGTAGTATATTTGAGATTATATTTCATTAGTTTTATTGCTGCTTGTTAAAGTTTTATTATCCTCTCTGTGTTATACTTCAGGTTTGCAACACTTGCCAGCAGTACTAAGTGACTTGATATATATGAATCATAACTTTGTGACCTAAGAATATGCTGTCTGCAAATATAATGGTGTCTTAGAAGTGATACTTTATAATGCTATTAAACATATGCATTCATAGAATAGCTATCTAAAATTAAGGAACTTTATATCAAATTTCCTTTCATCCGAGTTAAAGTATTCCGCATTTAAGAGGTAAGTGGTACATAATATGCTTTAAAAAAGAATTAATTCATTCTGTATGATTTTTATTTTACGTAATTGTTATCTACTATGCAATTATAATTCAAGGTCTTTAAAGCAGTCTAGCACTTAGGTAAAATATGAAACTACTTAGTGCTACTTACGTTCCTGTCGCTTTCTTCAACCGAATAAATAGTTGAGTAGATATAATGGATAGTTACACATCACATAATTATAGTGGTACTAGACAGGTTGAGGGTTGAGTAGGAAATGCTAGAATATTCTAACATATTCTACCTTATAATTATATCTCCTGTTCCTCTGAACTCACTATACTGTGGTTTCTTATTCTATAAATGGAGATTAAAAAGTAGCCCTCCCTGATAAATATATTGATTATTAAAATGTCTGCAATTATTATCATAGAAAACATAATTCAGATAAATTACCTGAAATTGAACTCCTTAAGAGCAAATTTACTTAAGGAATTTTTTGTTTTCATTTTTCAGAAAAAAAGTAATGTTTTAGTTTTCTAGTAAAGAAAACATTATCTGCAACCATCATCAATAATTTATTCTCTAGAAAGAGAATGACTCATTTATGAATATTTATCAAGTTCCCACTATGTGCCAAAGGAAACTTTAAATTGTGTTTAGCGCAATGTTATTTTTATATCATTACACTTTATATAATCAAAACTAGTGATTCACATAAAAATCTCTAGTTTCCTAGATGTTTACTACAAAAAATCCTAAAATTCCCTGGACATTTCAGAAAAAAGGGAAGTTTATTCTTTATTTTTATAGGATTTTTCTTCTTTGATGGTACTCTAACATTAAAAAAAATAAATAAAATTTAATTAATCATGAAATCAAACTTTTTCTTACTAAAAGCAAAATAGGACAAAAAACAAACTCTGTGGGAGAAAAGAAAGCAATGTGGAACTGTCAACTTACTAATTCTTGGAGAAGATAGAAATTCCATGCTTGTTTTCTGGTGAGCGGCAATGCAGACAGCCACAGATCCGTGAGCTCCTGGCATTGCACTGTGTCATGGCATTTCATTTCAGGTGCCAGGGAAGCACTGAAGACATCTGACATCTCCAAGGTTAGAGGACTCTTGAGGTCTCTGTGGTTTGATATATGGAGATCTCTATTTGGTTTCCCCTAATTCCAAAAGCCCAAGTTATCCTAAAAGAGAGTGATCAGGAGACCTCTTGAGAATTTTAATTGTCTTCTGAAGAGCCTGGAGTTTGAGAACAAAATAAAACATAATAACAGAAAATTAGTTTGAAACTAAGTGTTTACATGTGATGGTAACAGAAACACTAATGTGTGCATGCTTTCTGCTTCCTACATTAGCCCTTCTTTTCTCCTTGCCCCTAACCACCAAGAAGAATTTTTTCGGTTCCAATGTTACTTAGACAATGCTTTGGGTCGATGAAAAAAAAATGAAAAAGAGAGGACGGGTATTTACTTTGGGAGGAGAAAAAGGAATAACGACTCAAGGAAAGTGAGAGGGAGGAAAGACAAAGGCCCTCATGAGATGTTGGAACTGAGGACAGTGCTTGGTTGGAAGTTGAGAGGATCAGAGAGGGAGAACTTTCGGAGTTGCTGCTATCCATGTGGGGAGTGTTAAGAGCCACACAGATGGGGAGAATGGATATTTAAGATGATTTGTGGTTTTTAAAGTATATTTCTGTACTGTCGGTATTTTTTAAAGGACATCTTTAAATAATTTGAATGTCTTTTAATTCTTTCTGGTTACTCTATTGTGTTTCTTTGACCACAAGTCTGAGCTGAGCCTGGATCATTTGGGCCTGGTTGTTAGCTGAGTTACTCTGTATTTCTAGAAGACATCAGGTTTCCAAATATGGGGAAATCTTATGGTTATTTTGCTTATCTTTTGGTAGGGGGCTTGAATCATGCCATTTTTCCACGAGTTCAAGGATGGAAGTGTGATCATGATAGTGACTATCTTGATATTATAGGGTCCTTCACTCAACATATAGTTTTCTAGTGTCCTTGGAGTAAAGTTCAAGTTAAAGAATTAGAAGACTCTTGGAAGACTTAGACAAACTTCTGGCGTGGGTGGGAAAGTTAACCTTTAAGAAAGGCTGTGGGAGAAAGCTTGATTCCATGTCCCTGAGTTGAAATTCAGTCCTCAAAGATGCTGAACATTGAGGAGTCCTAGGTGTTCTATTGAAACCTTCAGTGAGACTATCCATTGCTCTCTGTTTCTGTATTGAAAGAGAGACTCTGTGGTACAAATAATTAAACGTTTTAGTGACTGCTTTTCCCAGTAGCAGAAGTGGTAGCAGCAATCTTTTCCTGTCATCACTTATCTTGTTCAGGTGTTAATACTACTCTTTTTTTTTTTTTTAGTTGTCTTCAAAATAACTAAAAATTTAACATATTCAAACCAAAATGCAAGCTTTTCCCTCATGAGATTTGTTCTCAGACTTACCTTGGCATTGTTCCCCAGGTTTGAAATTTAGGAATAATCTTTTATTTTCATCTTCACTCTTGCCTAATCTTTCATGACCAATGTCTTCCTTTTCAATGTTTTTCAGACCTTGAATATTGCCAGTGATATTATTTTACTCAAGTTGTTCCTCCAAATGCAGAAGCCTGCCCTTTTCCCTTCTTTCCAATTCTTTTAAGCACAAAAGTTAAGTGTCCTGTCTTAGAGTAGTGTCTGCTCCTCTTTCTAATCTCAGACCTTTTCCCCTTTCCCCATATGTGCTTGGCGATTATTTTATTACTGTGGAACTACTGTGGCATTTATTAAATGTTTTATTTCATGTGGATCTGTCCTATATGCTTATTGAATCTATAAGTTTAAAAATTACTATGCTTTTTTTCTTTCCTTCCTCGATTACTATGTTTAATTCTTAAGTATTCCTTTGAATGTATACAAAGTGCTGGGTTCATAATAAGTTCATTACCTGTTTGTTTCTTTAATCAAAGAAACAATTTTTTTCTTATAAAATGCAGGTAAGAGATGCAGTTGACAGTTCAATGAACAAAGAGGAAAGAATACAGCTATGCTTCTCAAACATTTTCTCAGAAGTCCTCCTGAAAGCAGAGGAGAGTGGAAAGTATCCCAGGTAGCTGAAGTATAGCCTGAAGCAGCTATATCGAATATGTTTGCTGTCTCCTGTTTAATCCTAAAAATTTGGAGGAATTATTCTTATCTCCATGTTCTTAGTATTTGTTGCAATACAAAAACAATGTTTTAAGTTATATATACAAATTTAACAATTTTTCTTCTGATCTATGTCTCCCAAATCCTGCAATGGAATCGATGGTTCAGAAAGATTTGCCCGATTAATGGTATTTCTTTTAGTTTGAGATTTTAGAGACTTGCTGATAATGAGGCCACACTATATAGAAAAGTAATGGCATATTAATGACTACAAAACTGCAGTGGGGAATTCTCATTTACGGAGGTTCGTATATATTTTCACTTACTGAAATTGCAAATGTAGTAACATTAAAAATTGGGAACATTTGTTTGGTTCATAATAATTTGTGTTTTATTTATCCATTACATGCTCAAATTCAATTACCATTTCAGTATATGTCTCTGAAATATAAGATCTAATTAAAAAGTTTTCTATAAGAGTTCATTTTATTTCTAAAGAGATCTATATAAACTTAATGTAACATTCCTTAATCATTTTAAAAATAAAACAAAAAACTTATAGAAGTAGGATTAGAATATTAATATCAAAACTGTTTTGTTCAAATAACACACATATATATATAACGCGATCAAATGCTTTAATTTATGCATTCAAAATATTAAATATTTGCATTTAATTGTGCATAATACCATTAATATTGCATTATTATTTATAAGTATATAAATAATTGAATAAAATTATCAAATTATGTAAACAAATATAATTACCAAAATTAATTTTCAAAATTAATTATTTATATTATGCTTACAATCTCATCCATTCTTTTTCTATTTGCAAATATGGTTGCAATTAATTTAGTTATGGCACAATTGCAAACAAATTTAAATATTATTGGTTAGTTAAATAAAGCAAATATGACAAAATGCACCATTAAAAACATCACCAGCATTAGTCATTTGAGAATCACATATTAATAATCTGTTATCTTAAAAATTTATTTAAATAGTGTAAATGCGATACTCATATTTATTGTAGACTATCCCCTGGCACTCTGGTAGTCTTTGAAAATTTTCTTTTTGCTGTTAACAGATTACCCTCATGTCTTCCCTCAAATTCTGAGTATACATACTGTTCTTGTCAAATTTTTCTACTTATACATTAAAAGGTATGTAAAAAATATATCAAATTTTCCAATTTTTCAGCTATAAAAATTATGTTCAAATCTATGTAATTGTAAGTGCTTCCAACTTTCTAGAACTTTACTGTGTTATTTGCATCTTTTCAGATAGAGTGACTGATCCTGAGAAGGTGTAAGTGAGTCTCATAATTTCAGTTTCTGAAAAATAGACCAAGCTGGACTTTGATGATATCTGGAAGCCCCTAATCCCACTCTTCACACACAGTGCTTTTAGGCCATAGCCTGTTACAATTACTTTAACTGGGACTATGAGTTTTCTCAGGAGTAAATGCTGCAAGCAATTGATGCTTAAAGCCATACTTAACACTGGTGACATTTCAGTCATAATCAATGGGATTTTGTGGGAAGTATGGCATTATAGCAGTTACCTTTATAATCCAACCATAGAAATAATTGTCTACTCTACTTACTATTTCCCACTTGCATTATATTGTTTATTTATAGATTGCCCCTTTTGAATAAGGATTTGTAGTAACTATAATTTTTTTCTAAGTACCTAAAATATTCTTAACCCTAAAATTTGAAACATTTGGGGAATAACAGTTTCCCAATATTTGTTATTCTTTACATACATTAGTTCTTTGATCTTTTTCATTGAGACTGACAAAATATTTTGCAATATAAAATTTTTCTGAAGGTTTATGCTGCTTTTCTAAAAATAAAATATTTATGTATCTTATTTAAATATATGTATTAAAATGTATGTATTTAAAATACCTTAGAAATTAAAATAAATAGGTTAAAACAATTCATTCTCCATCAGCCAATCAATAATACTTCTTGAGCTTGTGTCTGGGCTGGAATTGTAGAGGTTCCTCAGTTAATTTAAAACAAGGCCTCTGTTCTACTTGATCAAATGTTACAAGAACACTTCAGGATGATTGCAGGGTATTTGTCTTTAACGCTCATCAGACTAGGAAACAAAAAGCACAGTTAGGGAAGAAACTATTTTTAACAATTATTTTAAAAAATTATTGGTGTGCCTAAGAATGTAGTATATTATATACTCATAGTGGAATTTTTCCATGAATGAAAATTTTTCAATGAGTAAGAATTTCAATGAATAAAAATTATAAAGCTGAATGAGATTTCTATTTGTTTTCCCCAAAACTTCACCCCACAGTAGACTGTTTCTAACTTTCCTTGGCTATAAATTTGTAACTATACATGTAAAACTAATACTATAAATGTTTACTTATTTTATGATAAATAGTATTGTCTATTTTCCTTACGAACTCAGTGACCTTATGCTTTATGGTTTTTTTAATGTAAGGCGGTGGTGCTCAACCTTGACTGCATATTAGAATCACCTGGAGAACGTTTAAAGCACAGTGATTCCCCAGTCGTCATACATGTTTTTGCTTAATTGGATTAGGGAGGAGCTCTGGCATCTGTATATTATAAAAGCTCATAAAGTGATTTAATACACAATTAGGATTGATAACCACTGATGGGAGTAGTGGAAGGAGTTTTATTTGAATTACATGGAACAATCAAAACATTGGGCATATTAACATATCCTGTATGGATAGTCACATAGCGTATGTTTGAAAAAGCTCTCTTACTAATTCTAATCTTGCAATAGACACCAGTATGAAAAATAAGTTCTTTCTTTGTGCTTTGTTCTGCTGTCCATTGCAGCTCTTTAGTAAAATAATGTTGGCAGGAGTTTGGTTTGTTCAGCCACATAAAAATCAGTCAATGTCAGCCAATCACCTCTGTACTTCATGGCATATTAGCATTCCAGTTTGATTTGTTCTATTTACAGCTGAGATTAGGAACCACTGGGACTGGAACATGGGACAGATATGTTTCGATGGAGGGAAGAGGACAATCTAGAGGGTTTAAAACAGTTCTAGAGCCCTGTCACCAATGTGGAGGAGTTGCTGGGAAGGAGGAGAGTCAGCTTCATAACTGTACCTCGAGTGAAATCTTTTGTTTACAGGCATCTCAAAATTTTATTTAGAAAACTGTCCTGTTGGGTCACTAAATACACAGAACTTTGTCACTGGTTAAGACAAAACTCAATCACTTTGGACCATTAAAATTTTATTGTTTCTACCATCATCTGATTAATCTGAAATTTTTTAATAGTAATTTATAATAATAACGAGATTTGGAGAATAAAGTTTATTCCTTCATGTTGGATTCAGCACTGTGTACAGATGAGAACATGTGTGATTAATTTTGTGTGTCAGTTTGACTGGGCCACGGTGCTCAGATATTTGGTTAAACATTATTCTGGATGTTTCTGTGAAGGTGGATTTTTTTTTTTTTATATATTAACATTTAAATTGATGGACTTTGAATAAAGTCCATAATGTGGTTGAGCCTCATGCAATCAGCTGAAGGCCTTTATAGAACAAAGACTGACCCCCCTAAGCAAGAAGGAATTCTGTCAGTGGTCTGCCTTTCGACTCAAATTTCAAGACCCCGGGTCTCCGGCCTACTGGCCTACCCTGCAGATTTTGAACTTATCAAGCCTCCACAATAATGTCAGCCAATTCTTACAAAACAAAACAGAACATAACAGAACTAAACAAAAAAGAATACCTATCCACATTTATATATCCTGTCAGTTCTGTTTTCTGTTTGTCTGGAGAATCCTGACTAACAAAGACCATACATAAGATGTGGACAGTGTGGTGGTTATTATGGGCTCATCTGCCCTAACTCCCGATCAGTGGACCAGCAATATGCATTCCATGCAAACCCCTGGGCCTTATCTCAGGCCTACTGATTCAGAAACTCTGTGGTGTAGCTAGTAATCTATTTTAACAACTTATCTCAGTAATTCTGGTGCACACAACAGATTAAGAACAACTGTCATAGACCATAGGAATTTTGAGAATTAGCATCATTTATCTCCAACAGCACTCTGACTATATTTTCTAGAGGTGGCCTACCTATGTAAGAAAGAACGTAGATCAGTGGTTCTTAAACTTGGATGCACATTAGAATAACTTGGGAAACCTTTAAAAATTCTCATGCTGAGGCCTACACCAATTATGAGTCTAAATATTTCCCAGGTTATGCCAACGTGCAGCCAAGTTTGAAAACCAGTGGCATAGGTAAAGAAGCTGCATTTTCTACTGGGAACAGAGAAAATTGTTATAGTGTCATATGATCAAAACATCCTGATTGACTGTAAATTATGAAATATAACAATATAACTAGTGTATTTTTTGCGTTTTACATATACGTGTTAACTAATTTAACTCTCATAACCACTTTATAATTATCTTCCTTTTGCAACTGAGGCAACTGAAATGAAGGAAGTTTAAGTAACTTGGTAAAAGGCACAGAGGTGTCAGAACAGGAACTTGCACCCAAGCACTCTGGCTCCAGAGCATTGGCTCTTCATTGTTACCCAGCACTACCTTGCAAATATTAGTTGATGTCATTGAACACATGCTTTTCGTGCAGCTAATTCATCACTTGAGGAATGCTGGCATTTGCCATCCTTGCTAATTTACTCTTACAATCCACAAGCATTAAAAGACATTGCTAACCAAAGGCCAGAACATAGTCACCACTCCTTAAGCACTAGAATGAAAATAGACTACTGGAAAATATCTCAAACTAGATTAAAAAAAAAAATGGAAATGACATGAAAAGTTTTTTGTGTTAGCCCAGAGGAACAACAAAATCAAAAAGAGCAGTTTCTGGTTGGTGACAAGAAATTGTCCTGACCATGTTATTAGCCCAGCATTGACCTAGCCTCTTCATTAATGGAGCCGTGTAGTATCATCAATGACATTTTTGTGTCAAGAAAAAAACACCACTGTTTCGGGAAAGTTTTTAATAGTTGTTGCATGCTCTCATTCGTGACTAGTGTTGTTTGTGATGTAAAGAAAAATACTGTGTTTGTGTTATATGCCTGTTAAATGTTGGGACTTTCTAAATATAATATCTATTGAATCTATTGAATGTTCGCTATGTTAATTAAGTCTGGAACTTCTGTTTTATTTATCATTTTACACATAATTAAACTTAGGGTCTGGCTATGGCCTTTACAGATGTCTCTATGACAGGTTTTAAATTCAACTTGCCAGTATCAGGATTTAATTTTTGGGACAAAAGCAAAAAAATAAATCAAAGGAATAGCTGAAAAACAGCTACAGTGACTTCTTTGTGGACTTCAAACATCAATCTGATTGATTTTGTGAGTTACCACGATCTTTGTGTTATTTGAGAATTTTAATACAGCATCTATTGTTTGATTCTACAATATGAATTTGTCTTAAACATAATTGCAGGCTATCTGTGTTCTTGGGTGGTAAAAATGTGCTGAGTAATCCCCTTCCTGAGAAAGGAAAATTCACAGACATGAAAGTTTGGTATATATCCTATCTAGTGACTTAGTCTCAAGCTCAGAGAGAATAATAACTCTTTTTCTCAGTTTAGAGATACACTTAGTGCTTATTTATGTTATGAGTGTAAAACTTACACTTTGAAACATTCTTAAACACTTTAGAACCTTTGGTTTTATATATACATATATATATTTATATTTATATATATATATAAAATATATTTCAAAGTATGAGAGCTTCTGAAAAACCTGGTTTACTTTGAAAATGTATCATTTCTTCAATGACTGTTAAGCAGATATAGAAATCTATTCTTGGCAATCTCATCACAAGAAAAACTCCTTGCTAGAGAAATTACTGGCCTATTTCTTGTTAATTGTAAAATTATTGGTTGCAGCACTGGTGATCTTTTCTTTAATGAAGCTCTTAATTTCATCTACTGTTATTTGATGACCAGTAAAATCTTTAAGTTATTGTTTTTTGTTGTAAACTCAGTGGAATAGCGATTTTAAAACTATGAAATATAAAATTATATAAAAAAGTATAAAATGTCCCCCCAAATAATAGAAATTCAAGGGGTTACAATATATACAAAATAAATTCACTCTCATAATTAATTTAGCTGCAATCATTTGTTAAACCTAACATATTTTCTCTGAAATAGAAGTAAATAAAACCAGATAAGAGACCACCTAATAATTTTCTATTAGCTGTTATTTTTTAAAATCATAAAAGAACTTTACATATTAAGAAAATAATGATTATTTTATGTGCCTGTGTGTGAGGGAGAGGAAGAGGGATAGGGAGAGAGAGACAGGTAATTTTTAATTTGTGGTAATTTAGCCATGCATATCTTTCCATAAGAAGTTAAAGCATGGTTAAAATTGAATAATACATGACTTATTGCTGTGAGGGAATAAACACTGGCTCTCAAACCTTTTTCATTTCTTTGTTTTGATAATTATTTAGTAGAAACTGACACACAAAAAAAGATGCTCCTGCATGGTAGTATAAACCTTCTTATCAGTTAAGACAGATATTTAGTTCTTAGAAAAAGGAAAGTGTATGTAAATCATGAGGAACTTCTTTCACTTGCTAAAAATAAAGGTTTTCCTAAGAAATTCATTGTCATATATGTCACTTTTAGTTACTCCATATTAGGAAAAATGAAAAAAGGTCATTGCTGATATAGAAATAATGTATGTACAAGTATACTCTAAATAGCAACACAATTTTTAAATCTGAAGTATATTTTAGTTCCCTTTCTTCCAAAAAAAAAAATACCTCTGACAGCAAGTAATTCATTTGAAGGGAATAGAATATTAATATAATCTTTCAGCAATGGTTTGAGGCAACAGACAACTTTAAAAGGAGATGATAAATTTCCTAAAGAAAATCTCAGCCAATAAATAATTTATACAGCTTCGTTATCTCTCTTATTTCTTCCTTGTCTTTTTTCCTTATGTATTAGCATTTTGTCCAAGTTAAGTCAGTTTTGTGAATATATCAGCTCCTAATGATTAATAAAGGTTTTAAAAAACCAAATATACTCTGAATTGAACTGCATTGTCCTTGTAACAATAAAGTTTTTAGAATACTAGAATAGACATCACAGATGTATAAACTTTAAAAATATAAATAAAGGACAGATATTGAACACAAAGGAGCAGATTATTGTACTGGGTAAGAACATGGCCTCTGGAGCCATAATGGCTCTGTTCAAACCCTAGATCTTCTACTTACTAATGTGTGGCACTTGGCAATTAACCTCTATATGCCTCAGTTTCTTCCCTTGTAAAGTGGGACTAATAATTTATTTATCTCATTGAGTGGTTGTGAAGATTAAATTAGCTGACACATGGAAAATATGCAAACCTTAGCTCTACTAAAAAATAAATTAGAGAAGCACTTCAATTGATGATATGCGCAAAAGGCTAGAGTTTAGCATACATAATCTGGGGAAATTGATTAGCTTACTTTGAAAAGTAGAAGGGAACTCATGGGGATTTTATATTGTAGTTCAGGGTAAAGAAATGTGCCAGCTTCCTTCTATTAACTGTGGAAATCTTCGAGAGAAAGAGGAAGACTGAAAAGGTTAATATGTGGGCTGCTGAGAACTTACAGTGAAGAGAGTGGAAAAAGAAAGTTAGGTGTTGAAAGCTATAGGAAGATCAGTGTGAATTCAAATGTGACATGAGAGAAAAGATTCTAGTTTTAATCAGAAATGTTACGGGAAACTATCTTGAGAGCGTGAAATGAGTCATGTTGCAAAAAAAGAGGGAGGATTAACTGTAGCTTTGGCAATGAGAGGAAGTTTTGTATATAGAAGTTAATGAAGTAGAGTGTGTGTATGTGTAGAAAAAATAGCTTTTAGTTATAATATATTATAATCTTATATAGAATAATAGAAATAATATAATTCATCATGTTTACATAGGGGTGTGTGTGTGTGTGTGTGTGTGTGTGTGTGTGTGTGTGTGTACGGACACAAAAATGTGGATAAGGAAAATTATTTATCATACTTTAAGGTTAATTTACTTGGAAGTGACTTTTTGATAACTCTCATTTCTTAGACTTCAAAGGAGAAAAAAACCCAAATGGATTGAATTTACGCATGAGGTGACTAAAGGGAAACATATTCCATGATGCAGGTGGTGGTGAGTGAAGATACCTGAAAACAAGTTATAATACCTAATAAATGTGACATAATTGGATAAATTATAAAAAATTTCTCTCTCTAGTTTTACTGAGGCAGTATACTAATTGACTCATAATTTATTGTGTATAAAATGCCAGTTATCTTAAGCATGGCCAGGTCATATAATTGTCAAAAATTGACTAAGTCATAAAGTTGAGGCTAATTCTTAAGGCTGATACATAGATCTTGGGTTCTTCCTTTGGTTGCTCTTGTATTGCTAGTTTCAGAAGTTTGAAGGTAAGTATAAGTAAGTAAGTTGCTTAAGATGAATACGTAGGAAAGCCTTATCAAATTAGACAAAGAAGTTTAATAGGTGGGAAATAACGGTATCATCATTGTGTAGAGAGGTTAGCGCTTTGGGGAATGATTATTTCATAACCATCATCCATATCTCAAAGTCTATTGTATAATATACTGGGGGCTACCTCTGTATTATGTGTGGTGGGGCAGGAAGGACATAAACAAAAGGGAGAGATGTGAGCTGCGCAGACAAAGCCTAGAGAACTTCAGCTAACAGGGGAGTGACTAGACATTAAAAGCAACATTCAAACAGAAATGAGGTCAAATTATACCTGATTTTGACAAGCTAACTATTCAATGTGAGTCTCATTCAAGATATTAGGATGATTTGCCCACAGGTAAAGAAAAGATTGGCAGTGATGAAGAATCCCAGGTTGGGTTTTGCTTAGGACTATGAATACCACCCTTCTATTCATGTTCCTCTCTCCCACTCATTCACCCTTGAACTCCAGTAAGAAACTCTGAGACCTTGGGACTCAAATGTACCATTGGTAGCACACTGCTCGTCGTGCTGGGAGACAGATGAAAATGTTGCTGTGTAATGGTGGTGAGTTGTAGGGCTCTTTCACCCTCAAGCACAGGGCAGGAACTGCATAAACAGAAGGGACTATCTCTAGATTTTGATTGCTACCATTAATCAGTCTAATTCCCATTAGGCTTGGTTTGCAATAAATCTTAAACTGATCTGGGTTGAATAGCCAGGTACATATTAATCCTGGTAGATACAAATCATGGAAGGGTTAAAGATAGAGTAAAGGATACTTAAAATTTTAAGAGTTTATTTCACCAAAAATTGATTTGAATTGGGAAGTCCTGAACCAGAAGTGGTTAGAAGCAATCCAAAAGGATCTCTTATGAGAATTTTATAAGAGAAAAGGTAAAGGGAAGCAAGGAAATTATTACTTGGCTATAGCTTAAAGCTAGTTGGCTGTTTATGATTGGTTATCCTTAGGTTTTAACATTGCAACCTTGAGACATTTACAAATTTAGATTTTGCTTTGCTTGTGTAGGCACCTCAGCATTAGAGCCACCTCAGTCTAATAGCTCCCTTTTTACATTAATTTAACAGAAATAATATATTAGAGATGATGAGAATCAAAGCGTCTTTTGTATACTGAGTGGCTTTGCTATCCACGTGAAACGGAAGGATTAGAATCATAGAAACCAAATTGTGTCCTACTTCTACGTTCGAAAGGTTTGTCTTCCTAGAGGAAGAGATATTACCAACCTATTCCTATATATACATATATTTTTTTCTTTTCAGAGGTAAGCATTATTATTCACGAATAAAAAAATATATATATATATATTTTTTACTGATAGACATTATTTCTTTGAGATGCAAAACAGATATGGGAGAAGTAAACTTCATAATGATTACAAAATAGAGAAATGGCTAAATGAAATGAAATAATCAAAGAAAATATATTTTCTCCTTATTTGTAAGTGAATACAGTATTACTTAGATAAGTTATATATGTTTTACATACACTAAAGATTTCTATTTTATTTCATTAAATTTATACTTGAAGTTATGAAAATGGTCTTGAAAAGCTTTGGTTTCATTTTGGTTCTAAAATTTAGTGGATGAGTTTGTTTTTCAGAAATATCTGTCTTCCCCATTAGATGGTAATGCCATTTCCTCTCTGTGTGTCTCACATCAGTCCCTTCACTAACTGATGTCAGTTGAATCTGATCCTTCTCGGCGCCCCACTCTTTAGAAGAGGTTGAGTACTTAAATCTTCATTAAAAGTCCTCATGCCTCAGTGTAAGCATTTTTTGGTCTTAAAGAGGTAAAGGAATTTGTGGGTGCCAGGCCTGGCTGAATCCAAGGTCTTGCTGGCCTAAGGTCTGGCTGTGATCCAGGCCTGTGGCTAGGAATAGGACCTTGGATTTAGAGTGTTCAATTAGTATAGTAGAGCGCCTGTGCCTAAAATATACATACTTCAGCTTATTATATCACGCACATGTGGCCGAAGGCCACTATTGTACTCGGCTATGTGTGGAGCCACACGGTGCCCTAGGGTGCAGAAGGGGAGCACAAGAAAGGGGAGAAGAAGAATTACACACAATACCGTGCACCACCAGCAATAGACTGCACTGCCCAATAGAACTGCGCTCTGTGCAATAAAGTCGGTGTCTGCCGTTTCATTCTCATGTCTTCCTTTTGTGCATTTTTCCAACTCGGCCTCTCACCATTGAGCCTTCCCTTCTCGATCAGCTCAGCACTGACAGAATTGGATCATTGTGTTGACTTGTCTATGCTCTTCTATTAATGATTTTCACCTAGAGTGAATTCAAGAAGTTTCTGATAAAATCTTCACTGAGTATTATGGATTTAGAATCCTTAACTATGAGGAATAAACTGTTCTTTTTACTGGTTGGAACTTCTTATCCATTATTTGAGGCCAGTCCTTTTTTATAGATTCTCTTGACCTCTTCGATATTTGCTAAAGGTAAATTGTCAAATGATAAACTCTGTTATTTATTGTAGAAGGTAATAAAAAAGATTCAATGGTCATATTTTCTCTAATATATTTCTTTAGCTTTAGAATTAAATCAAAAGTGATATATATAAAAAAACTCACTATAGTTCAAACAAAGAGTTTTGATATGAATAGCCAAAACACTACTTCTTTCTTTAAAATATTCTATTTAGGGTATATTAATCTGAGGTACATATTTTATAGGATGCTAAAACTTCCAATTATTTTCTAGACAACAGTTATTGATTCAAAGAATACACAAGGGTAAGATCTTACATGTTATGCTCCCTATATTTCCGTCATGTTTTCCCTTTTTTTCCTTTAATTTTCTCCATGCTCCTCCTTGCTCTTCTTCGAACAGCCAAGCACTTACCTGACTCATTGACTTGGGCTTTGCTACTCCTTCTCCCTGAAATGCTACTCCCTTAGATTATCAGTAGAGTTATTTTTGTGTGTGTGCTTGTTAGCGCCAAGCTGATCCAAAAGGGAAGGTTTCAATAGTGAGACACCAGTTGGAAGAACGCATGAGGGGCCAAATGAAACAGCAGGTACCTACTTTATTGCAGGGAGCATGTTTCTATTGTGGGGAACACGCTTCTATTGCAGGGTACACGCTTTTGCTCCTGCTCCATTAGGGGACGACATGGGCTCCCCATACATCAGAGTACAATAGTGGCATTTTGCCACACATGCATGATACGATAAGCTGAATTATGTTTACATATGTTAGGCACAGGTGCCTTGCTACACTAATGTAACATTCTAAATCAGGGGTCCTATTCCTAGCCTCAAACCTGAATCACAGCCAGACCTGGGACCAGACAGGCCTAGAATTCACAGTGCTTTCAGGTTTATCATCAAAATTCACCTTCACAGTGGGCCACCCAAGTCAAGGTTTAAAATTTTGGCCTTCCATCTCTATACTTCATATTACCCCTCTCTTTTTCTCATTAGCACTGATTACAATCTAACACATCATATAGATTATTTATTTATTTTCTATCTTCAACATCATAATTTAAGCCCTGTGAGCGCAAGAAATTTTTTTTCACTATCATAGCCTCAGTGCTTAGTAGAGTATTGGTACATCTAAGTATTCTATAAATGGTTATTAATTTAATGATTGAAACAAATGACTCCATGAAGTCTGGTCATATAACTAATATTTTCTTCCTTCAAGTATGGTCTGTACTTAATGTGAATCTCTCCTTCTGCATATAAGTCTAAAGATTTTTGGAAGGCATAGAATTAATTTAAAATCTCTATAGTATTTGAAATCATTACTGCAAATACAAGGTCAAAGTATTAAAGATGTACATGCCTTTTATAAGACCCTTGGATAAGTAATTATATTTTTTGTCATATAGCTTGCTTTATTTTTATTCTAAAGAATAAATAAATAAATCAGCAGAAAAAATATTTAGATAGGTGGTATGTGATGACACCACAGGGAAATGTATTTGATGACTTACAATAAACTATGTTTCAAACCAATTATAATTGCTGCCCAGGAGAGAAAAACAAAAACCAAGAAATTGTTTCTGCCTTTATTCGGTGGGAGTTGTGTGCACATAATGCACTTGACTAAAAATAATGACAGAGGAGAGGAAGAACTATTCACAACAGAATACTTTTTAATTTCACAATTGGGTACAAGTCAAATGAGTCTGCTTAAAATGGAGAAAAGCCATAAAAATTTTCAAAAGCAGTTCCTACACACAAAGAGACTCATGGACATGCACAACAGACTAGCAGTTAACAGAGAGTGAGGGGGAGAGGGGAGAGGGAGGCAGATGGGGTAAAAGGGGTCGAAAATGTGGTGATAGGAAGAAATCTAACTATGGCCAAGGAACACACACACACATATATATATATACACACACACACACACCTTACTGTTTAATTGTATACCCAAAACTTGCTGCATTTTGTTAACCAATGGCACCATATAATAAAAATAAATAAATTAAAAAACAGAGTTGACAAATGAAAAAGATCAAGAAAGTCAGGAAAGAGAGATAATTAACTCATGATTCAAAGATGGAAAATTCCCTTGCTCCCTTGACAGTGAGATGTGTCATCATAAAGAGCAAGGGTCCCCCCCAATCCTAGTACAGTCTGTGCTTTGCTAGGAACTGGGTGCAAAGTAGGAGGCACATTGCGGTTGAGCAAAAGCGGCTTCATTTGTATTTGCAGCTGCTCACTAGTGCTAGCATCACCACCTCAGCTCCACCTCAGATCATCAGGCATTAGATTCTCACAGAAGCACCAGTCCCTGGTGCCAAAGTTTTGGAACCACTGCTATAGAGAGAAACAAAGGGGGTAGTAAAGCAGTAAAACAAATGCCAAGACGCCCCATCCCTCCCCCTCCAAAAAAAAAAAGATGATTTGGAGTCTGGTTTGGGTGTAGTAAGCATCTGGAAGTGGGGCAGAGATTATTAAGATGTACGGACAGAAGAAGAGGTCTTAGAAAAAGCTACCTTTTGGTTGTTCGTCATTCTTTCTATTGTGACTACCCATTCCTTTTGTTGTAGGAAAAGACTTTTAGGCTCTGTTTTACTAGACTGTTCCTTACTTCCATCCTTATTAGCAGCTTACTGATTCAGGACTGCCTACAAGATGTTTTACAAACAGATTTGATCATGGTCACCAGTTCTGCTGACTCAAATGCTATTAAACAACCCATGATTTCTTTTACAAACTCTGAAGAATATAATATATATATTATAAACCAATAACTTTTTCTTATTTTCTCTCCTTTCTTTGTTTAAGTTTCCCTGGCTACTCTTAAAACTCTACCCACTTTTCCCTAGCTGTTAAATTCTTCCTATATTGTTGTGTTAGTCATAATCCATTGTGGATTTTATATTTTCTGATAGTAATTTAATCTGTTATAGCATAAGCAAGTTCAATTTGTTTACTTCAGTGATCTACTATGCTGGAGTGGTTTTTTAAAAAAAGCCAAGTTCCCTTATGGGAGTTTTAAGCCAAATTCCCTCTGTCCAGATGGCTTCTTCTACCAAGCCAGAAAAATGTAGAGCCTCTCTATTTCCTGCTGATTTGTTTATAGTGGCCCTTGATTGCTATTAACGATCCCCAGCTGTACCAGCTACCTAGCCCTGTCTCCCTTCTGTCTTTTCCACAATCATTAACCCCTTGGGGTTGGTTCCTGCTTCTCTGCTGTCTGATCCTTCCTCATTTCTTTGCAAAGAAACAAAACTTGAATTTTAAGAATTTTCTAGGAAACTGAGAAACACAAATAATTAATTCTGTCCATAAAGGGGTAAATGGCAATGCTGAAACCTGAACAATTCTAGGGAGGGTTTCTTTGACTTCCATTTTTCTTAACGTTGTACTCATGCAACCATATACAAGCTCATTTTCATTTACTTTTTAAAGAAATAATAAATTCTGAAGTATCTAAAAAAATACAAAAGCTGTGTGTGTGTGTGTGTGTGTGTGTGCGCACACACACACACACACACACACACACACACACATACTCATTTCAGATTGGGGAAGTTTTAGTGTATTTTCCAAACCTATGAAGTTTTTCATTACTCAAAGTCCACTCTTGATGACCGCCTCCTGCTTCTTCCTCGCAGGTGCTATTTATTTTAGGTGTCTAAGACATAAACAAAAATATCATAGTGTTAACCAATTCCCAATATATTTAGAATGGAATATTTCTATATGCTCTATTTAAAATAAAATGTTCTGTAAAGGAAAAAAAAAGACGGAATGGAGAATCAACTCAACATTTATCCTTTTAGTATTTAGGTAGGTGCTAAAGCAGATATGGCTCCATAAATTAAGGTGAAGTGAATT
This sequence comes from Rousettus aegyptiacus, assembly GCF_014176215.1. NCBI lineage: Eukaryota > Metazoa > Chordata > Mammalia > Chiroptera > Pteropodidae > Rousettus > Rousettus aegyptiacus. The sequence goes on from NW_023416307.1 coordinate 75,163,444, forward strand.
AACGTGTCTTTTGCCTTTGGTCTTTTTCTATCTCCTCTTTCACTGTTCCTTTTTCCTCTTTCTGCCTGAAATATTACACTACAAATTTCTCTTAAAAATATTTAGAGTGCCTCTGTGTCTTTTACTAGGGGACTTAATAATAATGATGTAACATCCACAAAACATGTTCTAATTGTCGTGTTATATCATATGCTTTACATGCATTAACTCTTTTATTTATCACAATACCTTATGAGATAGATTTTTAAATCATTCCCATTTATAGAAGGAGACACTGAGACTTAGAGAGGTTGGGTATAAACATCATTTGAGCAGTTCTTCCTTAAAAAGCAGTTCAACAAATGCAATATCTAATTGTTTTCAACTCCAAGCAAAAGCCCTGAAGCTACAGTGACTGAGGAAGTAGAATCTGTAATCACTGCTTTAGGGGGAAGAGGCTGAGAACTGGAACCCCCTGGCTGTTAAAACAGCAGCAACAGAAAAGTCTTGATACCTCCAGTTGGGTACAGGTAAGGAGGGCTGCCAAGATTAAATCGATTTAAGAATCTTACCTCTTTTTCTTTCTGAGGAAGGAAGAACAGATTGGTTTTGTTTTCCTTACTAGATGACAGAAAAACATCTTCATATAACAGAAATAAAGAATATATGTTTTTAAAATGAAAATACTTGAAAGCTCTCTGATAAACTTAAAATGCCATAAATTAACATTTATTAGTACTAGGCCTCATAATCTAGCCTATTAAATTATTTTAGAATCTGTGGACAATTTTTCTGGTATTTTGTGACCCAATTCTTTGAGAGACTTGTTTTATAACCTTACTAGAATTCAAGCAACATTGGTAGATTGTATACTGAATAATAAATCACTTGGGTATTATCTTTGCCACTTAGCCTTTTTTGTTTTTAAGCTTTTGATCCCCCTCATTCCCTTCTCCCCGCCCCCTGCCATGTAAATAGTTTCTCTGTTTAAAAATAACCATTATCAGATAGTTTGTATTTAGGGCTGTGACCAGTGAAGCCAGAATACCTTCCACTGTCTCTCTAGGAGGGATTTTTGTTTGTGGGAACACAGGTTTGCTAAATGAATTCCCTTGGTACAGATACACTATCCAAGGGAGTCCATTACCATGTGCTTTAAGTGAACAGATATATTCTAAAATCAAATGAGGACTTGGGGAATTGCCCACATTTAACCAAACAACCAGCTGTGTAAATGTTAAAATGCAGTTGATCTACTACAGTATTTGAGAATCATGGAGGGTCATTTAGTTCAGCACTCAGATGGTTATCCAGCAGGGCTTGAAGCTTTGCAGGTCCAGCCATGACTGATATTAGTCATTATTGGAGATGTTCAGAAAGGCTGACTGGGCCTCTTTTAATCCAGCTACTATTGCTTTTATGCATTCCTCCCAGATCCTGTAAATTTATTCCCTAAAATTTGGCTAAGGAGAAGTTTTTTTGGTACATTTTTTTCTCCCTCCTCAGTTGATTTCTTATTCCTACAGGGAAATGACAAAATTAAACACACATACAGTGGTTTGTATCGAGGGGAAAATAAGAATCTTAGTAAAAATATTTTTGCTTTCTGATATCTTTCTAGTCCATCCCTCATGCTTTAATCAAATTTACTTTGATAATTTTTGGCCTCTAAAGTCTGTATTCACTTTTTTCTTCTATATGAATATAAAACTCTTACACAAACCTTAGACTTCCCATTGTTCTATTTCCTTTTTCTTGTGTTGGCACTCAGTTTTTTTACTCCGCTCTATTTTATTGTGTTATTTCTGCTGATTGAAATGTTGTCCTGGTTTATATATTTCATTTTACTGCCAGTACATAAAATAATCAATTAATATATTAAAAAGTTATGCATTCCACTTAAAATTATAAAAGCATATTTTCATACTATTTAGAATAGAGTTGATGTAAATGTTGTTGAATTGGTAGTCAAGTCCTTTGCTTTTTAGGTAAGGGTTCATATGGCAAAAAGAAAAGTATTTCTTCTTGGCTACACAAGGCATTTTGAGTTTCTAAAGTGTTTTGGAACAATGATTTGGAACATGCTTAAGAAATGTAATTTTGATTAAAATAAAAATATTTATTTTTCGAAAGTATAGCCCAGAGCTGAAATTTCCCATTTTTTAATAAGATGCAAGCCAAAAAAATAGTCAGTTAAAGTGGTTTTTTTTTTTTTGCTTAAATAGCAATTGCAGCAGAAAATGTTGATAAAAATCTTACCTCAGCAAAGCCTAGAATTTTACGAAAAGCAGTGTTATTGTGTAAAAGGGTCTAGGAAACAAAAGATAGAAGGAAAATGAAACTATCAAGTGGACAACAGCTTTTTACTCTGGATTTGCTTTAGTGGAGTAGAACACTGCCCCAAGAGGCAGAAAAACTGGTTTTAGTACTCTCTTCCCTAACTAGTCATGGAATTCGGTTTCCCATCACTAAGTAATCCATCTGGAAATGATTCTGTGGTCCCTTTCCACTCTAGGGTTTTATGAATTCTAGGAATATTGATTCCCCTAGAGATTATTTCATAAGTCATGAGTACAAAGCAACCAATCCCATCACAGAACCAGGAGTGACCCTCTGGACTTTCCATCACCATAATCTGAGCTTCCTAGACAAAAAAGGAATCTTATCTGATGTTACTGAAAGGTTTCATTTTAATAATAAAAGTTCAATATATATTGAACTCTGAATGTCAGGGGCAAACTCTTTAAGTTTAGCTTCATCCTGTTTCTAGGCATTAGAGTTTCAAAAGATAGCCTCTTTCTTAGATAATTTGTGTGGAGATCAAAGACTAATAGGTACCTCCGTTGCACTCTAAACACTTTGAAATTAGACTTCTATTTGTATATCTGACTACTAAGAAGGACAAGGAGCTATCGGGATGCATATTTAGAGCAACTTTCATACTTAGATTTAAAATCCAGTGTGTTTCTTCATGAAAGGATAGTTTAATTTAAATTTGCAAAGTCACTAGACTACTTGGTATCTAGTGTCAAGTTACAGGCTTTCTTTTGTCTCATTTCGTGCAGGAAGGAACACCTTGTATACTGTAATTACTGATCCATCTTTTACAATACCTAGCATGAATGACCAGCACTTTTAGAACACCAGTAAATCTTCGAAGAGTCTGACTTAAATTGCCCTCTGATAATAAACAGTAAGGAGATGAAGAATAATTATGCTCACTAGTCAAGCTACATTTGTTCTGCCATTTTGGGAAGAAGTGGGACAACTTTTCTATAAACTTGCTTCTGAATTTGCAATCTGATACTAGGCCAAATTCTGGATTGATGCCTTTGAATAGTTTAATTCCTGTTGTTAACTTCAGGTAGCTACTTAAATATTTTTTTTGTAAACCAAGATTTTGAACCTTACCTCCTGCTACCTACCTCTCTTCTGATAAATCTGGTTCCTCTCTGAGACCTATGACTAATTAATTCAGTTAGATATTTAAATAGACCATCTCCGCAAAACCAATTCAACCCTTCCAACCTAGAACTTAACAAACGTGTACACAAAGTTTCCGGGTTAGGATTAGAATAAGAGCAAATGAAGAGGAGGACAAGATTTGGCAATGATGGGAGATAGGGAAGGAATTTGCCAAAAAAGAGGGGAGGGCAAATAAGTGTTAACAAAAAAGTCTGGGTTGGAGTTACTATGCAAGAAAAGTGGAAGGAAAAGATGACACAAAACATTTCAAGCCAGGTATATAGAAGGTGAAATATAATGGACAGATTAGTGAAACACATCTGTGTTTTCAAATTATTGCAAGAAAATGAGGGCTAAAATAAAAAAAGACAAAACTAAAATGTTGAAGTACTTAGTTTCACTGATAACTACAATATATGAAGGCACAAGCCCTTAAGAGAAACTAAGTGATAACAAAGCTTGTTGTTGCTAAAATCAATTATAAGAAGCAAAATATTGTTAATCTTTTTATGACTAAATATAATTAGTTTGCATAATAAGTAAGGTAGCATATATTATAGAAAAGTTAAAACTTTTTTTGCAAATTGCACCAGGGATTACATTGTTGAGAAAGCAAAATTATGGGAGAAATAATGATTGGCTATGTTAAAATAAAAACTCCCCATCTAGTTACTACCCACTTTAAATACTGATATAATCCACACATGTAGTTTATACTGCATTCTAAGAGTTTATTTTTACAAGTTTGGCTATAAATTGGTATTCTTCTTTATTTTTGGTGAGGTAGCGATTGTGTTTACCTTATTTTAGGTTATCTGCTTTTATTGGTGGTAAGTCAGCATTGATTGGAATTGGTTTATGGTCTGAATTTAGGAAACTTTTCATTTTATACTTGGTATTTTTCAACCTTCTATTTTTAAACAAAAGCTCTACTTTTAACCTAGGCACAGGCTGAGGAAAATAAGAATTTAGTACTATGAATTAGGCCATTTATTTATTTGCGATTAGTATTCCTCTCTCAATTATACAATTTTCACAGTCAACTGCTTTGCTAAATTAATTCCTTTTGTTCCTTCAAATTGTATTCTCTTTAAATATGTTCCCAGTAGTAAGGGAAGCTGCAAATAAGAAATATAATCTATGATGTAAATGATAAGTCTTTATTTTATTGTATTATACTGTTATACATATAAAAATAATTATTCCCAGCACTGATATTGTTATATTAATCAGATTCTTTAATACTCCAGGAAAGAGGCACACAGGAATTACCTTTGACAAGAGAAGCTTATTAAGTTTATATAGAAATATTGGGTTGAAAGTTCTTCTAAGATTGGCATGTCCTACCCCTTTAGAACTGAAACCATAACAGTATTATCTGGGATCTAAGAGGAATATGAGACATCTTTCATTTAACCTTTATATTTCTAAAAACAAAAGAATTTGATTGGCTTAGTTTATCATCTTTCAGTATGGGGCAACTTTATTGGGTAGATTTTCAGACCAAAGCCCTTCAGAGCTGCTTGGCCTCACTTTGACTTGTTCCAACGTGTTTGTCTTTCACTAGCACACTGATTATTTCTTCAATCAGTTGTGGCCAAAGGACTGAGCTTGTTTTCACTCAGTATACATTTGAGAGTGTCATATATATCTGGTTGCTTTTCTGAGTGTCCTATGGGCTTGGCAGTCATCTGAGGTTACATCGATCTCTCTCCAGTGTATCCAGTAAAAATACCATTTTCTGTTAGGATCGTCTTTCTCCTTTAATTAAATGAATTAAATTAGTTATTTTCTTATTTAAATAAGTAGAATATGTGGTGGGAACAAAAGGATTTAGGAAAAATTGTTCTATAATAAAGTAATAAAATCTATATGTTTTCTTATCAAGAGACTGGCTTCCAATTTCATACTTTTCTTCCTTGAAATCACACACATTATATATGAGAGCATTGCATATATGAAGGAGTTGGCAGTTATTGTTTCATAAAAGTTAAAATTTCAGGGTTTATTATATCTATGATCTGTAGGCTTAGCTGTGAAGTATAGTCCTGGAGTATAGAAACCAGGACTTAACAGAAGTTTATGAGTTACTGGTGATAGCTCATGGGATGTGAGTCTAGAGACATCTTCCCTAAGTTTAGAGTTCAGTTTTATTACCATAAATAAAAACAGTGCCTATTTTTTCTTTTTATAAATAAGGAATTCATAGAAAACATAACAAATAAAAACTGCTGGCTTTTTCCCACTAGTTTTATCTTTTTAATGGGCTATCTTATGAGGCAGAGCAAGAAAGAACTGACACACTACATTTTTGGGTGAGGTAGCCAGTAAAACACTAGTGGCAGGGGAGACGTTCCTTAGATAATTCAGCAGTCTATAAAACTGAATTCTACAAGGAGCTGTCAGATTCGGTTGTCACATCCTGGAAAAGTTTCGGTATGCTCTGGGAGGAAGTGTCTAGTGGCTTTAAAAGAGGGTTTTGTCACACAAGCCACAAAAGGTGTGGAGTGTTAACACTCTCACTTAGCCAATCACACCAAATTAAAAACGACTGGGGAGAGGTAGCTTGGTGACTCTAAATTATATAGGAACAAGAGGTTAACTACTGAAACTCTGGCCATCTGCACACATGTTTAAAGATTGAGAGAAATAGGCTGTATTATTTTGGTGACTTGAGGAGAAATACACTTACATTGTTTATAGGATGTGGGAAGAAGCTAATATTTATGGCATGTTTATTATATGTGTCATACTATATGATAGAACTTTTTCTATACCATTTATAATCCTCAACACTTTTTAGGTTGGGTCTTATCATCACAATTTATATCAATGAGAAAATGAGGACAGAGAGATTAACTGATTTGCCTAAGGCCCCATAGGCAGCCCATTTGGAATTGAGACCCAAAGCTGATTAGTTTAAAGGCCTATGGTGCCTTCAAGGACTTGAAAATTTTATTTACTATTATTCTAGGAGCAATAAGAAGCTTCTTCATGGAGTTATTTTAGAGAACTGCTTGCTAATTAAAAGGATATTAAATAACTTACAAATAAAAAATTAGTACCTCTTTCATTTATTTAATTGTTCAACAACACCTGCCTTGAGACAGTGCCATATTCATATGCGTGTGGCAGAGAAAACAGAAATAAGGTTACAGTATCCACTCCCAATAAGATGGATATACGAAAGAAAATTACATTATATAAAAAGAGCTAGAACATAAGAACCTCTGACAAAAGTGTGAGTTCCACCTGTTATTTATTTAAATGTGTTTTCACTGAGGCAAACTTTATATACAGTGAAATGTACAGATCTCAAATGTATAATTTAATAATCTTTGAAAGGTATTCACTTCAGTAACCAACACCCAAAACCAGACATAGGACATTTTTGTCACCATAGAAAGTTCTCTCATGCTCTCCTGCAGTCATTTCCCTTCCCTTAGCAACAATTGTTCTAATTTTTATCTCCATAGAATTTCAATTTGAGCTTTATACAAATGAAATCAGTTACTATGGCCTTTTTTATTTCTTTTTGGTCTACCTCCTTGCTCTTAGCATTGTGTTTTAGAGATCTGTTCATGTTGTTGATTGTATCCATAAGTCCATTTTTTAAAAATTATTTATTGCAGAGTAGTATTCTAGTATATCAATATACAACTATTTGCTTATCCATTCTCCTATATATGGACATTTGGGTTGTCTTGGTTTGGGGCCCATCTATTGTTATTTAATATCCAGCTCCTTAAATATAATACTTGTCTCCAAATATTTTGGTTGGCTAGTCATTTATTTATTTATTACATATATAAATACTATTAATATTAACCAATTTCTCAATGCACAATACCAACTTATGGAGCCCATCATAAGTTGAAAATACTTTAAGTCAAAAAGAATTTAAATACGCTTAGCTTACTGAACAGTGTAGCTTAGCCTAGCCTACCTGTGCTCAGAATACTTACATTAGCCTATAATTGGGCAAAATCATCTAACACAATGAATACTGTATAGTATCAGTTATTTACTCCCATGATTGTTTGACTGGGAGCTGTAGCTTGCTGTGGCTGCTTAGCATCATGAGAGTACATACTGCATATCAGTAGCCTGGGAAAAGATCAAATTCAAAATTTGAAGTACAGTTTCTACTGAATGTGCATCACTTTTACAACATTGTAAAGTTGAAAAATCTTAAGTTGGGGACTGTCTGTATAGATTTAGGGTAAGATTTTTTTGTTATTGGTAATGGATATATGTTCATATTTTTAATAGTTTTCTAGGTAATTTTAATTTTTGGTTGATAACTTGTTAGATCTGATTAGACTCTCATTGATTTTACTTTGTAATGTGGCTAGTGAGGCTCTTGGACTAGAATTAGCAATAAGGTAATTCTAGCCACTTGTCCATTTTATGTAGGTTTAATGTAATTGAAACTAGATGATATAATTTGTAAATTCACTTGTTGGTTAACATTGAGTAATGTAATCTATAAACCCACTTTCTGGTGCAACGTAGACTATAATATGCATCAATAAGATAAAAGCAAATACATATGTGAAGGAGCCTTTGTCCCATTTGTCTTAACTGTAGCTGACCCACTTTCCTCAGGACAGCTGAATATTATTGCCATGAACATCTGATATTTGTATCACCCTAGTGAGGGAACTAATGTCAATCTGTATATTAAAATTTTATAAATCTTAATTCCTTATTTGTTCTCTTTTAAATATAAAAGTAAATAATTAGAAATGCTAACATTTTCACACTCAGTACAGTGGCTTGGTTTATGTACATCCTGTGATGTACACATTCCACTGATCTAGAGCACTGATTAGAGAAAAATGTGTGGCTCAGCTAGCAGCCAGAATATGTATTTTCTGATTGTATCACATTCCCTGACTCACTGTAGAATACTATACCACTTACTCCATACCTTTGGATGTTATTTGCAAGATAAAGCCTTTGGACTAAATAATCGCTAAGATCTCCTCGGGTTTAACATTATACAATGTTGAATTCTTTATGTCTTTGTGTCCTTTTCACCTCAGAAACTCATCTTTTCTTAAAGTGATCTCCTTCTTATTACAGCAATGCCCTCTTATAGCTTTCAAGACAATATTGTGGGTTAAGTTAATCTCTCATGTTTTTTCTCCCTTATAGTATATTATATGTCACATTCAGAAAAGATGCCCAGTAGATGTTCTGCCAGGTGTAGTATGTAGGAGTCTATGATGTGCAAACCCAGGGCTACCCAACACTTAAGATCCTGAGGCAAACCTCCAAAAGTCAAGGATGAAAAATAGAAGACAAATTACTATAGCAAATATTTGCTGCCTTAGAAAGTGTTGGCAATAATAGTACAGCATTTAGAAGCAGGCATAGTCACAGCAGGAAGTTTTATATCATTGTTTCCTTGACCAGGAGTTAGTTCTTTTTCTGGTGCTAACTAGAATATTAATCTTAAACAGAAAGTTCAGTATAGTTTAGATGATCATTATAATAGCTGGCAACTTATAGAATACTTTGAAATTTGACCATAATCTTACCACTGAATATATGAATTATTAACTTTAGTAAAATGAGGATAAGCACTTAATTCATTCAAGAACTATTAAAATATAACTATTTAAAAGGCAGGAATAGAAGAGTAAGGTAAAGTTTGAGATGAAAGTTGGGTTGGATTTTGATCAGATCGAATATCATCAGGCTGTAGTCCTGGGGCTTCATTTTGATACTTTTGGAGTTGGTTAAGATCTAGTTGTAAAGCATGTTTTAGGAGGGAAAAAGATTGCTGACTATGCATAATATGAAATGTAGGAGTAAAAATAAGCAAGATACACAGAGGAGATCAGACACATAGTGATGCATTCATGTTGAACTAAGTCCAGAAGTTAAAAAATATGTACAAACTGGTAACTGATTATAAGAAGGGAAAAGAAAGTGTTAAAGACGATACTGAGATAGTTTAAAAATTTCTTCCTCTGAAATTAATGCATTTAAAAGCAATAATTATAAGTTTATGTACTTTTATCATATACACTTATGATATAAATGTATACATATGTTATCACTTAAATTCTACCAATGCTAAATTTTCTGAAGAATTACTATTCTTTAGCAAAAGAACCACAAAGAGTATACTAGTGAAAGGTTTGCTCTCACCGTATTCTTTCCATCCCCTCTGGCAGTGCTGTAATGAGGAGCTATTAGTATTTTTGTTGTCACCAGCTACTCATGCAAACCACATTAATTGTGTTGAAAATGGTCATTAGGAAAGTTAATTATTTTAAAAGTGTTAACTAATTATTGTGTAAGTATTATGTATTCATTAATTATTATTCCTTTCCATTAATTATATATAATTACTTAATTCCGAAAAGCAGATGATTCTTGTTTTGCCATGCTATTCACTTTTGTTAATTTGGCTTACCAGATAATCCTTTGTACTAATGCAGAACCATACACTTGAGTGTTCAAAGTAATTTGATAAACATTAATTTGTTAATCCTAATGACTTCTTGGTATCAAAATGAAAAAATTGTTTTTGCTAGCTTGTGTTTTATAGTCACCATCAAATTGACAATTGAGTAACATCTGAATAAACAAAGATAATGAAACCATATATAATGCTGGATAATCCATGGGAATTAGCCCACTTCCCCAATAGGGAAGGAAAATAAATCATACTTGAGATATGGAATTAAATTATTCCACTTCTCTTATAAATACAGAAACTTTAAAGATCACCAGTTTCAATTGGAAGAGGAAGTAAATAAATACAAACAAATATAAATCAAGTAGATGGAGTCTTCTTTATGTCTACGTTTTATGTTTTTGTGCATAAATTCAATTTTATTTGCAGATTGATCCAATTTTGGGACATAGTCTGATACAATTTGTTACACCTTATAGATATAAACAAATACGCACAGAATAATTTACTATTACGCTAATTTTTTTCTATTTTCAGAATATCTGTCTTTAGTGGTTCCCCCTAAATGTTAAAATGATGGGTTTGAGTGGCAACAAATTCTGTTATTCAAAACAGCATGCTTCTTTCCTTTTATTATATTTCAGTCCCTACTAGAGACATTCATTATAATTTCATTTATATTTGGAAATATCTCTTTTCTTCAAGATATGACCCTCAACATTTTATACAATAGCCTAGAAGAAAATGCCGAGAAAGCATAATAGTGAACAATTCACCATGAAATAAAATAAAGTAGTTTAGCCTTATATTTTCTGCCATTCTAGTATATTAGAATACATTTCATAGATCATTTCATACTCTTCTGACAAGATTTTAGGGAAAGAAACAACTACATAAATTTAGATATTTAAATAAATGAGTGGTTAAATTTTGGCTTACACCAAATGAGCATAGAGAATCATTTACTAATCAAGTAACAATGATAGAAATGTGAATTAAGAAACTCACTGGTCTCATTCATTAAGGTCAATAAATCAGAATATTACTGACTGTCATACAAGGAAGTCACCTTGCTAAAGTAGAAGAATGGCATTCATCTAAAGAAGATAAGCTGTTCCATTCCATTAAAAAGCAGCTAGGTAAAAGGCAAGTGAAATAGTTTATTATTCCTGTACACAATTATACAATTACTTAGAATAAACAGGATAAATCAAATTGAGGGGGGAAAACAGGTTGCATGGTAGAAAGTGCATTAGATAAAATAATGTTTGGAAGTATTTTTCTAATTGTAATGCAATCCACTATTTTAATTTATTATTATTTGAAATCATTAAACGTGGATTTTATTCCCAATTTGGCAAACCAAATAGCAGGAAAATCTTGTGCAAGTATTTCATCTTCTCTTGACCTAAATATTCTCCACTCTAAATATAATTGGACTAGATAATCTCAAAATGCTATTTTATAAAAGTTCAAATAACCATGTAATAGCTTAGATGTGTTAAAAATCACATAATTATGTAAATTAAGAACTCTAGATCCAGAACCATTTAAAAATGATCAACAAATGTTAATTAATTAATTAATTAATTAATTGTTTGTTTTAGCGTTTACATTTCTGTGAATTTAGGTTTGGTTTTTTATTCATTATATATATATAATTTATATATAGACATTTGTGAGTGATTTGTCATCTTCATTTTTTAAAGTTAAGATTGATTTTAGAGATTATAAAATTAGATTTCTAAAGTGATGGTTTCACTTCTGAACTTTATTTCTTTTATTTATCACTATATAACAGAACTTATTTCAGTGTAAAATGCAAACTTATTTAGTAGGCATGACTCGATTTCACAGAGTAAATATGATTTCCCAAGACTCATAATTATCACAGAGAAAATCTCTGAAAAATAACAGAATTTTATCTTCTCCTTTATATAGTTTGAGAAAAGTGAGTATTTGTTATTTTCTGTATGGAGTTACCCTAGGATTTGACATACTGAAATTCTCCATTTTTACAGACAAATAACTAAATAAAGGAATTTTCCAGGACAAACACAGGAGTTCAAAGATTGAGTCACATTAATTCAATTAAAAGAGAGTGAACTTTTGTTATTCTCTAAGCCATACTTTCTCACCCCACCTGTTTTTTTCTATTTAACACCAACTTGAAGTGTAGGGTAAAATGGTGTTTACTACATCAATGTGTTATTATTTGTATTTTTATCAACCCCTTTTAAAGCCCGGGAAGTGATTCCTGGATACCTTCCTTTAAAGGCAACTGGGCTAGTCTCTGGATAATAAGCACATTCTGCTTTTCTTTAAGTTATATTTACCAAATGAAAGAGAAGACAAAAGAATGTCTCATATAATATTAATGCACTTTTTAGGAAAGGGAGGTAATATAAAGACAAGGTTGTATTCACAGGAATAGAATTAATGAAACTTCTAACAAATGTTACTTATTCTCTCTTATGACCATACTCTTTAAACCTTTCTGGAAAAATATTTCCATTATTCTAGATATTAGAATAAAGGCTGATAAGGTCACAAAGCCAATACATATTGGCTTCTGGAGAGAAGCAGTTTATGGAAAAACAATTCCCTTTTCCTTTTATTTTTACTCCAGCAAAATTAAGTTTCATAGGTACGTGATTGTGGAGAATTACCAGAGGGTGGCAGAATTAGTTCTGGTAATGTATTGTACTATCATTAATGTAGATAACAAACAGTGACTCATATTTATAATTAAAAATGAGAGTTCATTTGGGCATCTGCTACACACCAAAGTTTAGATCAATCAAAATGAATCTACTTGACCAAAAGCCATTAATTGATCAAGCAAGATCATGTATGGCTTGGAAGTTATTTTGGTGACAGAATCTTTTTTGCCATCGAAAATATCTTACTTAGAATTCCAAACTATAAAACAGATAAAAGTGAGATTTTATTTGTATAAATTTTCCTTATAATTAACTTCATATTTGTTATACATACTTGTAAAACTAATATTTGGAAAAATACTTAATCTGTCCACACTATAGGTAAATAGTATAAGCACCTTAAATGTAGAGTTATCAGGATGAAAAAGCAAACCTCATCCATATGTTGTATACAAAAAACACATAAATATAAAGACAAAGCTATGTTAAAAGTAACGCAATGGAAAAAAGATGAACTGTGTAAACATTAAACATAAGGAAATTCGTGTGATTATACATCAGGAAAAGTAAACTTCAGAACAAAGACTATTTCCAGGGATAAAGAAGGTTATTACATAATGATAAAAGGGTCAAGTCATCAAGAAAATGTAAGAATTCCAAATACGTATGCTCCTAACAGAGCTTCAAATTATGAAACCCCAAACTGGCAGAAATGAAAGAATAAAAAGACAAATCTAGAATTATAGCTGAGGATTTTGACACTCAGCTTCTTGCTGTATCCTCACATAGCATTTCCTCTGTTAGCAAATGCTCCTGGTGTCTCCTTCATTTCTTATAAGGACACCTACTTATAAGGATACTGGATTAGGGTCCCATTCTTATGACCCCATTTAATCATAATTATCCCTTTAAAGGCTCTATCTTTATTCACACTGGAGATTAGGGCCTCGATGTTTAAATTTTGGGGAAACATAATTCAGCATATAACATTCTGCCCTTTCACTTCCCAAATCCATGTCCTTCTCACATATAGTACGTTTGCCCTATCCCAACAGCCCCCTTAATCTTAACCATTCCAGCATCAATTCCAAGCCCAAAGTTTCAACAGAATTTATCTAAATCGGGTATGGGTGAGACCTGAAGTATGATTTTTCTTGACTTAAATATGCTCTCCGGCTGTGAAACTGTGACACTCAATGAATCGTATGTTTTCAAAACACAGCTGTGGCACAGGCATAGGGTAGACATTTCCATTCTGAAAGGAAGAAATTGGAAATAAGAAAGCAGTAACAGCTCCCAAGCAAGTCAAAGGCCATTAAGTCTTCGACCTTGAGAACAATCCTCTTTGGTTCAATGCTCTGCTCTCTGGGCCCAGTGGGTGGTAGTGTCACTCCCATATCTGCAGATGGCAGCCCCACCCCTGAAGCTACGTGGGGTGGTCTTGCCCCTCTGGGGATCAGCATTGCTGCCCACAGAAACAAAGGAGGTAGTCTCGCCCTCTGAGACCATTGAGGAAAAAGCCTGGCTCCCTAGGCTCTGGTGGGAGTGGCATTTCTGATGATCTTTGAATTGCCTTCAGGTTTTTCTTCTCTTTTTCAAAGGATAACGTATGTTCAAAGCCAGATAGCTCTCTGTTCCATCCTATGGAATCCCTGAAGTCCAACATTCTGTCCCATTATTATTATTTTTTTTTTACTTTAGTCTCAGTTGGCAGGGTTTCTGACACAGTTTTAGATTTTTTTTTTTTTTTTTTTTATGGCAGCACCCCTCTTCATAATACCAAAATCTGTATTAGCCTGCTCAGGTTGTCATAACAAAATAGCACAGATTAAGTGGTTAAACAACACAGATTTATTTTCTCACAGTTCTGGAGGTTAGAAGTCCAAGATTAAGGTTCCAACAAGTTAGTTTCTGCTGAGTCCTCTTTTTCTGGCTTGCGGAAGTCCACTTTCTCAATTTGTCTTCACAGTCTTTCCTCTGTGTGGGGAGAGAGAGTGAATGAGCAAGTTCTCTTCTGTCTCCTCTTCTTATAAGACCAGTTCTGTTGAATTAAAACACCACCCAAATGACCTCATTTAACCTCCAAATACAGTCACATTAGGAGTTAGAGTTTGAACATATGGATTTTGGGGGGACATGATTCAGTCCATAATAATAACAAACCCATAATACTTCATGGCCTAAAACCAAAACAACATTGATTTTGTTCACAAATTTCAACTCAGGAAGTTTCCACTCAGTGTCAAAAGGGCAGCCAGAGGCTGGGGCTGGAGTCATTTACTTATGTTTAGCAACTGATACTGGCAGTCACATGGGATTTTAGCAAGGGCTGTCAGCTGAACACCTATGAGTTCCACATGATGGCTAGGTTCCAAAGGTCAGTGTCCCAAGAGACTTAGCAAGAACCAAGCAGAAGGCATATCATCAATTATAACCCAGACTCAAAGTCACGCAGTATCAGTTGTGGTACATTTTATTAATAAAGTCCCACTTACTTTCAAGTGGAGGGAAAATAGACTCTATCTCTTGATATGGGAATGGCAAGGATCTGAAAATATTTCTGTGAAACAAGAAATATTGCTGTGGCCATTTTCTGAAAATACATTCTGTCAAAGCTTGTTAACAAGCTTTGAGGAGTATAAATTGGAATCTTCTCTTTGGTTTACCACTAATCATATCTCCTTTTGCAGTTCTCTATCACAGCAAGTAATCAATCATAAATATTTTTCTTTTACTCTAGAATAACCAAAACAACAATAGCAGAAGTTTATACATGGCTCAGCAATTTGCAGATTTAATGGATACCATTTATATTTAATCTAATACACATACTTATAAAGAAAAGAGTCTTAGCACAGACAACTTTTTAAAAACTATTTTTAACCTGGAAGTCAGCTGGATGTATGAAACAAGAGGAAAACAGAGAATTATAATAAACTACTGTGGAAAATATTTTGAAAGCCAATTAAAGCCCCTAAATTATTCTACAGCTAAGTGTTGTTATAGGTTAAGGCAAACATATGACACATTTTCTCCAGTAGGTATGTTAAAATTATTTAATCGCTTGAAATTAATACCTTAAGTATTTGTTAAAACTTAATCTATTTAATAATAATTTCAATAAAATTTTATTTGGGTTTGAGCATCCATTCTTTTAATTCATGGTTTCTGTAAAACTCTTGATTCCTGTATAGTTTACTAGTTGTATATTGTTACAATGGCCCTTTATTCCAGAACTTTGTTAGAGCTTCCTACCCATTGTCTCTTTTCTTTCTTCCCCTCAATCATTTCTTTTATATACTGCTTCCCTTAATGTCACTTTCTTCCCCATTTTCTTCTGAAATAGGTGATATAACACAGGAAAGGCATTCTTAAATGTTTGAGTGTTCTTAAAAACTTCCCGGGTTAGATGCCAATTAGCCCATGATGGTCAGCAGAAACACAAACTGGTATTTTGTACACCCACAGGAACTGGCTGTGGATTTGTCTTTCCTGGTGCCAGGAAAAAATGAGAAGCAAAGTTGTGTTGAAGCACATAATACTTCTGATGGGCATTAAAATTTAAGTTTGTCCAGAAAGAAGATGAATTCATGAACTGCAGAACACTGGATCTTTTGAGTGAGAAGTAAAAACATAAAATGAGGTACAGTACAGTTTTATATGAAATGCTGAAGCTGACCAGCATTATTTTTCAAATATATTATTGTTTTTTGTATATGATGTGCAATTATTTAGATAATTTTAGTTGACAAAAATTGAAATACAATGAAAAAATTGACATCTATATTAAAACATCATTTTTTGAATAGCTGTAGGGTAAAATTCATTATTGAAAAAGAAGAATTTGATAATATCAGTGTAAGAGATACTTATTTAGAATCTACAGAAACCTATCATTGCTAAGTAGATGATGTTTTATATATTACTTCCCATGATATACTGGCATGCACACTAAATGCTGGCATCCTTTAAGGAGCAGACAATTGCATGCCACCTGGATTTAAGAGGATAAGTTATCTACCAGTGCATTTTTCTTAGACTAAAAAATAAATAAAAAAAGATAAATAATAACCAAGCTTATGAAGACAGGTTCTTATTTTAATTTGAAACAGTTCTACTCATAAAATTTGTCAATCAAAGTATACAAAGCGAATCCTATTTATTTTATTGCAATTAAGTCATGAGTGGACATTTTCCACACTATCCTTTAAGAAATAAACAATAACTTAAGTTACTTGTTACACTATTTATTTTCCCAATATGAAACTAATTACTGAGTTCATTCTTTTAACAGCTGTCTCTGTTGTTCAGGATTTTCCTAGGAAGATTAGGGCCACTGAATGGAAAAATAGAACTTAAAAATCTAACAGTAATAATAAAAAGCTCACAAAGCATGTCTGAGGAATTAAGTAAAAACAATAAATAAGTCATTTTACAAGAGTTCAGTGATCTTGAACTTCCTATTCCACTTATCCACATTGAGGTTGTGTTGGTTAGTGTCAGTGGGAAATTTTACCGTAAAACGGAAAAATATTAGCAATGAGTCAACCTCAAAGGGTTCACAATGAGTTTGAGTAAGTATTCTGAGTTCAAAAGTCTAATGGGATCTTAATTAAACCTCCACAATCTGCTAGAACAGAGCAAAAATTTAGAGAGAACTGGCTTTTTTCCAGTATTGTCTCAGCATTTTCTTGTTTCTATCAGAATGTTAATTTTCAAATTCCTATATCCCTTAAGTTTAATATCTTTTCCATTCACTCTCAGTGGGTGTTCCTTCACCACAGACTTAGTAAAGCTGAAGGTAAATTTTTATATGCAAAGATATGCAGTGGTAATATAAAGGTAAAAATCTAATGCCAAAGAGGTAAAACTCAGAGTTTTAGAACCTTTATTTTAAAGTGAATATGAAAAACAAATGGGAAAAAAAGGTTAAGAATTCCTAAAACCATACAAAAATAAATGGCAATAGGTAAAAACAGTGCTAAGTTAGCAGGTTACATACATTAAATACCATTTGTTTAGATCTTCATAAAAATAATTCAACTATTTATCAATTTGTACCTCAATAAAGTTTGGGGAAACATTCAAACTATTAGCTCTTTGGTTTGCACTACCAAGCATAATTTGTCCATTATCTGTTGCTCAGTCTATCAAAAATTTCCATATATTCTAAGTAAATTTTGAAAATTGATATGGGGGTTAAGACTTCTAAACATTGATCCTTCCTTCCTTCCTTCCTTCTCTCCCTCCCTCCCTCCCTCCCTCCCTCCCTCCCTCCCTCCTTCCTTCCCTCCCTTTTCCTTCCTTCCGCAAGGCAACCTTTGGTTGATATCACAGATTGCAAGGACCTTGTCAGTTAACAATCTCTTATTTTTTTTATTTTTATTTTTTTGCATCTAAAGCACCTCATCTTCCTAGGTGGTCTCTCATCCAAGTACTAACCAGGACCAACCTTGCTTAGCTTCCAAGATCAGATGGGATTGGGCTTATTTACGGTAACATGGCCATAGACTGATATTTCTATTACTAGTTTTCCAGACTCCCCTTATCTTACACAATCCGGACCTTAAAGTAGGCACTTTTACATACAGAGTAATTCTCTTTATTGATTGCAGCTGTGATAATCCAAAATTCCATGCTAGTGTCTTCAGAGTTGAACAAATTAGAAGGAGATGGGGGATAGAACAGGCTCTCTTATATCCTACAATAAATTATCATTGGATATTCTTCTAACATTTTTTGTAACTTCTAATAAAATATTTAATTCAGGGAAGGATCATTAATGGGTGATAAAATCACTAGATGGAAGACTGCTACAGATATTCATAATATGCCAAAATATCATCACAAAGATTATTTGCAAGTTACAAAGAGAAAAGGATGTGATTTTACAATGACGAGATCATGCTGTCATCTCCTTAACAAGGAGTTCAGTGTTAATATCACTAATAGTGCAGACATTATGGGCTTCTTATTGTCATATGAGGTACACAACATTACCCATAAAATATTTTGTCTCATCACCCAACACCATGTTTGGTTCTTAATTGGCTTCTTGTTTGCATAAAAACATTTTTTTTTTGATTATTGAATTTCAAGATGGAGTGAATATTATATAAAGAATTACTAAGATTGGTAAGTGTGAATAGAGAATTTTCTTATGTAGGAAAATATTACTTGCAGCAATTACAGATAGTAACATAATGACCTGTTTAGGGATAAAATGCCATGATGTGTGCATTTACTCTAAATTACTACACACGAAAAATAGATTAAGTAAATATAGCAATTGCCAATTGTTGATGGTGATGATCAGTGTATTATTCAGGGTTCCCTAGATAAATAGAACCAATAGGGTATGTGTGCATATGTGTGTGTGATGTGCGTGTGCACGTGTGTGTAAATTTATTTAAAAATTTATAAATATAATTATTTTAAGGAATAGGCTTACACAATTATGGAGGCCAGCAAGTCTAAAATCTGCAGGATGGATCAGCAGTCTTAAGAGTAAGAACGAGACAATATTGCAATTGAAGTCTGAATGCATGGCATAATTCTCTCTTGCTTAGAGGAGATCATCTTTTGTTCTAGTTAGGCCTTCAACTGATTGGATGAAGTTTATCCATCTTCTGAAGAGCAGTGCACTTTACCTAAAGTCTACCAATTTAGATGTTAATCTCATCCAAAAATCCTTTACAGAAACATCTAGAATAAGGCTGATTAAATATCTAGGCACCATGGCCTAGACAAATTGACACATAAAACTAACAATCATAATAAGTATATGAAAATTTATTATATTCCTCTTTCTGCTTTTTGGGAAGATTAAAACTATTGAAAATAAAAACTTTAAAAATATTTTAAAATGTATCTGTACATGTTCATTTCCATAAAATGGCAGCCAACTGAAAAAGTATTGCTTTATAAGGCTCTTCAAAACATTACACAGAAAATAGTAAAAATAAAAATAAATTGAAGACTGATGTCTAAAATAGGAAAAACAGATGTAAGAAGTGGTTTAGTTTTCTGCTGTATTTTATGGTGCATCTGTGAGGGTAATGAAAAAAAATTCTAATCCCACAGAAGTTCTCAACGGAATTTTTTAAATATCAAGTCCAAATTAATTACTTTATTAAATAATATTTTATATGGACACATTTAAACAGAGTTTGAAATAAAATCTCATAGTTTCATGGCTTTCAATGCTGAGGCAAATTTTGTTTTGATTACTTGAATATTCTCTTTTTGGTAATCACAAAAGATTACTCAATCCATCTAGAATTCTTGGAGGAAAGATGAGAGATAATGTGATTATTCTTGATATTTCTGACAGAGATCAAATTGGACAAAAAAGGAAAACAAACAAAACTCTGATAGTGTTTTTTGTAATAATAACCAAGGCACTAAAGAAATGATTTTTCTTTTTAAAGAATACTTGAGTCAATGATTTAAATTGGAATGAACTGTGCTTAATTATGAGTGTCACTGATAGGGATAAGGTGTATTGCTGGGGCCACTGGACAGGAAGCAAACAGCAAGCATCTAGTCTTTTCTCCTTCTCTAGTTTCCAGGCTCCCTCTAGCACTTCCTATTGGCACAGTTCAATAGAGATTCAGTTAGGTAAAGCTGGAACTTCAGCCTCACATAACAAAGAGCAGTATAGAAGATTGGGTTCAAAGTTTATTATTCAGCACACATGCCACTGATATGAGAGCATTCGACATAATTAAAATTTTTAATTTTACCTTAACTAAAATTATGTCCTTTAGAATACCTAAACAACCATATATATCATAAAGTGTTGGTCTTGTTTCCCTCTACTTTCCTTCCTTGGGTTGCTTTTGGCCATTTTGTACTTTGTATTCCTTGTTTCAAAATGGAGAAGAAATGGCAAATAGTAGACATAAGAATGTATAGAAATTATTCTATGAAGAAAGGATTAGAGACCAAGCCAATCTCTAGCCTTTATCTTGAGAAATGTAAATTTCTAGTAAACACAAATGCCTTCGTAATGTTTAAGATGGGATTTCATTGCTCATTAAACCTTCCTTTCAAAGTATCAAGCATAGCAGAAAATATCATATTAACTAGGGAGTAGGATATGATCCAAAACAATCTTCTGCAATTACATTTTTTGTTTTTTATTAAAAAATAGAAAGTCTACCTCATTATATATAGTTTACACATGGTTGCTTATTTTAATATAAATTATTGCCCTCCTTCACCCCCTTACATTTTTAAGGTGCGCCAAGTTTAATTTCTGGTTTTGAATAACAACAGCACACAGCCATGTACCCTGTGGACACATAGTTTAAGAAACATAACACTGATATATATATCACTTAAATATATAAGTGATGTTGGCATTGTTAAATATAAATAAAAATATATGTATAGACTCACATCTATCAATATGATCATAAGTGAAATTATTTTCATTTGAAGCTATATAGCAGAAAAATCACAGGATAATAAATCTGAAGACTATGAAGGCTCTGGCAAGTTATTTGAATTCTTCTGGATTGTGTCATCTTTTAAATGGTGGCAATGCTCAGTCTGCGTAGGAAACTAATGCTTAAGTTACAACTCTGTGCCAAGCACTGTGTTTTAAAAATATTTACAACAACTCTATGTAATGAGTATTATTATTTTCATATAACAGAAAATTAAACTTTGAAAGAAACAGAAAAAGGAAAGATCACAATCACAAGCTAGACAGTGATAATACTTTAAAAAAATATATTTAAAAATTTTTAAAATTATAGTTGGTGTACAGTATTATGTTTCAGGTATACACCATAGTGATTAGACATTTATATAACTTACAAAGTGATCACCCTGATAAATCTAGTAATCACCTGACACCATATGTAGCTATTACGATATTATTAACTATAATCTGTGTGCTGTACTTTACATCCCAATATGTTTTATAACTACCAATTTGTACTTCTTTATCACTTTTTTTTTTTTTACCCACTTGCCAACCCCCCTCTCATCTGGCAACCATTAAAATGTTCTCTGTATCTATGAGTTTCTGTTTTGTTTTGTTTATTCTGTTTGATTCCACATGTAAGTGAAATCGTTATGACATTTGTCTTTCTCCGACTTATTATTCCATTCAGAATAATAGAGTCTAGGTCTATCTATGCTGTTGCATATGGCAAGATTTCAATCTTTTTTTTACTGGTGGCTAATATTCTATTGTACATATATACTTCCTCTTCTTTATCCATTCATCCATGATGGACACCCAAGTAGCCTCCATATTTTGACTACTGTAAATAATGCTGCTATGAACATATGGATTCACATGTCCCTTCGAAGTAGTGTTTGTGTTTCTTTGGTAAATACCCAGAAGTGAGATTACTGGATCCTTCTTCATTTCTTGTTACAGTATTTTTCTTAAGGTCTATTTTGTCTGGTATAAGTATTGCTACCTCATCTTTTTGTTTCTATTTTCATGAAACATCTTTTTCTATCCCTTTACTTTCAGTCTGTGTGTGTGTGCCTTTGATCTGAAGTGAGTCTCTTCTAGGCAGCACTTGTAAAGGTCTTTTTTTTTTTTTATCCATTCAGTTACCCCATCTTTTGATTGGAGCAATTAACCATTTACATTTAAAGTAATTGCCAATAATATATAATTATTGCCATTTTATTATACATATTTTTTATCTTTTTTCTTCTAAAAAAAGTCCCTCTGACATTTCCTACAATACTGGCTGGGTGGCAATGAACTCCTTTAGCTTTTTCTTGTCTCAGAAGCTCTACCTGTCTTTCGATTCCAAATGATAGCTTTGCTGGGTAGACTAATCTTAGTTGTAGGTCCTTGCCTTTCATCACTTCGAATATTTTGCACCAGTCCCTTCTTGCCTGCCAAGTTTCTCCTGAGAAATCATCTGACAGTCTTACGGGAACTCCCCTATAGGTAACTGTTTTTCTCTTGCTGCTTCTAGGATTCTTTTTCTTTAACTTTTGCCTTTTTAATGATGATGTGTCTTAGTGTGGGTCTCCTTGAGTTCAACTTGTTTTTAGGACTCTCTGCACTTCCTGGGCTTGTATGTCTATTTCCTTCACCAGTTTAAGGAAGTTTTCTGTCATTATTTCTTTAAATAGGTTTTCAATTTCTTGCTCTCTCTTCTCCTTCTGGCATCCCTATGATGTGAATGTTGATATGCTTGATGTTGTCCCAGTGGTCCCTTAAAATATCCATCCTCATTTTTTTGGATTTTTTTTTTTTATTGTTACTGTTCTGGGATGCTTTACCTTATCTTCTAAATCGCTAATTCAATGCTCTCCTTCATCTAATCTACTGTTAATTTTTCCTAAGGTATTCTTCATTTCAGTTATTGTAGTCTTCATTTCTGACTGGTTCTTTTTCACGTTTTCTATTTTTATGTCTTCTATCCCTTTATTAAAGTTCTCAGTGAGTTCATCTCTTCTTCCCCTAAGTTCATTGACCACCCTTATAATCAGTGTTTTGAACTCTGCATCTCAGATTGCTTATCTCCATTTTGTTTAGTTCTTTTTCTGGAGCTTTGTTCTTTCATTTGAGACGGGTTTATCTGTCTCCCCATTTTGGCTGGCTTCAGCCTTGTTCTTTTTTCTCAGGATGGTTTTGGCAATTCGGGGTCTTTTGTGTTTCCATACACATCTGATGATTTTCTGTTCTATTTCTTTAAAAAATGCCTAAGATTTTGATGGGGATTGCATTAAATCTGTATATGCTTTAGGTAATATGGTCATTTTGACTATGTTGATTCTTCCAATCCAAGATAATGGAATATCTTTCTATTTCTTTGTATCTTCTTCAATTTCTTTTAATAGAGTCTTATAGTTTTCAGTATATAGGTCCTTTGCATGTTTCATTAAATTGATTCCTAGGTATTTTCTTTTTGTTGCAATTACAAAAGGAATTTTTTCCACTTCTTTTTCTGATGCTTCATTATTAGAGTATAGGAATGATATGGATTTCTGAACATTTATTTTGTTTCCAGAGACTTTACTGTATCTGCTTATTGTTTCTAGTAGTGTGTTCTTGTGGAGCCATGAGGGTTTTCTATATAGAGAATCATGTCACCCACAAATAGTGACAATTTGACTTCTTTGTTTCCTATTTGCATGGATTTTACATCTTTCTCTTGCCTGATTGCACTCGCCAAGACCTCTGATGTTATAGTAAATAACAACAGTGATAGTGGACAGCCTTGCCTTATTCCTGATCTCAGAGAGAAGGTTTTTAGTTTTTCACCATTTAGTATAATGTTGGCAGAGGGTTTGTCAAACATGGTTTTTTTTTATGTTAAGGTACTTTCCTTCTACACCAATTTTGTTAAGTGTTTTGATCATAAATGGATGCTGTATTTTGTCAAAGGCCTTTTCTACATCTATTGATATGATCATGTGATTCTTGTTTTTTAATTTATGTGGTGTATCACATTAGTTGATTTGCATATGTTAAACCATCCCTTTGCCTCTGGGATAAAGCCCACTTGATCGTGGTGAATAATCTTTTTCATATGTTGCTGTATTCAGTTCGCTAGTATTTTATTTAGGATTTTTGTATTTGGGTTCATGAGAGATATTGGTCTATAGTTTTCTTTTTTTATGTTATCTTTACCAGGTTTTGGTATCAGGGTAATAATGAATTCATAAGATGAGTTGGGAAGTATTTCCTCTTCGATATTTTTGGAAGAGTCTGAAGAGAATAGGTATTAAATCTTCTTTAAATGTTTGGTAGAATTAACTGGTGAAGCCATCTGGGCCTGTACTTTTCATTTTTTAGTAGGTTTTTGATGATTGTTCAATTTCCATGCTGCCTCCATCTACACAGATTTTCCAGTTCTTCTTGATTCAGTCTATGAAGTTTGTATTTTTCTAAGTACTGGTCCATTTCTTCTAGGTTATTAAATTTGATGTTGTGTACTTTTTCATAGTAATTTTGTATGATCCTTTGTATTTTTGTGATATCAGTCATAATTACCTCCTCTTTCATCCCTGATTGTTTATTTGTGTCCTCTTTTTTCTTTAATGAGCTTAGCCAGGGATTTGTCAATTTTATTAACCTTCTCAAAGAACCAACTCTTTATTGTATTTATTTTTGTCATTTTGTTTTGTTTTGTTTTGTTTTTAAATTCATTTATTTCTGCTCTAATTTTGATTATTTCTTTCCTTCTGTTGACTTTAGGTCTCATTTGTTCTTTCTTTTCTAGTTTTTTAAGATGAAGTGTTAGGTTGTTTATTTGGGCTCGTTCTTGTTTTTGGAGATAGGCTTGTAATGATATGAACTTTCCTCTTACAACCACTTTTGTCATGTCCCAAAAGTTTTGATATGCTGCACTATCATTATCATTTGTTTCTATGTATCTCTTGATCTCTCTTTTTTATTTCTTCTCTGATGCAGTTATTTTTCAGTAGCAAGTTGTTTTAATCTCCATGTATTTGTGGTTCTTCCTGCTTTCTTTTTGCAGTTGATCTCTAGTTTCAAAGCATTATGATTAGAAAATATAGTTGGCAAGATTTCAACTCTTTTAATTGGTTGAGGCTATCTCTGTGTCCCGGTATGTGGTCGATCCTTGAGAATATTCCATGTAGAAGAATGTATAAGAATGTTACATGTAGAAGAATGTATAAGCAGCTATTTTGGGATGGAAGGCTCTGTAATTGTCAATTATGTCCAGTTGGTCTAATATGTCATTTAAGGATGTTATTTCCTTACTGATTTTCTGTTGGGATGATCTGTCCATATCTGATGGTGGGGTATTTAGGTCCACTACTACGACAGTGTTTTGGTCTGTTTCTCCCTTTAGTTCTATTAGTAATTGCTTTACATATTTCGGGGTTCCCTGATTGTGAACATAGATATTAATGTGTTATGTGTTCTTGGTGCATGATTCCCTTTATTATTATGAAGTATCCCTCAGTATCTTTCTTTACCTTTTTTATTTTGAAGTCTATTTTGTCCAATATTAGTACCACTACTCCCGCTTTTCTCTGAATGCCATTTGCTTGAAATATCATTTACTGCCCTTTCATTTGGAGTCTATATTTGTCTTTGGAGCGGAGATGTGTCTCCTGGAGGCAGCATATGGTTGGGTTTTGTTTTTTGATCCATTCTGCAACTCTGTGCCTTTTTATGGGTGAGTTCAGTCCATTTACATTTAGGATGATTATTGAAATATGAAGTCTTCTTACACCCATTTTATCTTTTGCTTTCTGGTAGCTCAGTGTTTCCATTGTTTCCTTGTCCTCGTGTTTCTGTTTCCTTTATTTTGGTTGACTTTTGTGGATTTTCCCTCTGCTTCTTTTTTTATGTTATATACTTCAGTTGTGAATCTTTGGTGTGTGGTTACCATTACGAACATGTAAAGGATAGTTATATGTATGTAGTTGTCCATTTTCTTCTGTGTATGCCTTATCTCGATTCCCCTTTGTGAATTTGGATCTTTGAATCCTCCCCTTTTCTGTCATTGTTGTCTCAATTAAGATTTGCTAATTTAGCAGGGCTCTGGTGCCTGCCTACTCTGTCCTTTATGTATGTCATCTTTGGATGTGGCACTGGGTTGTGCTCCAGCTTAGACAGAAGCTGACCACCCGGCATGCAGGCCAGGGCTTGCTGGGAGGGACCCCACTACAGACCAAGTTTAGCCATAGCCTGTGCCTTGCCCAGGGCCCCTTGGCCTGAGCCACCAAGAAATCCACAAATGGTCCACCCCTATGGTGGACTTGAATGTGCCTCGAGAGGCCAGGCTGAGGCTGCCTGCTGCTAGTGCTGCTCAGCAAGAGGTATGGGGCATGTCAAGGCCAGATGCTGCTTATTCAAGTTTTGTGAACTTTTGAGAGATTTTTAGGAAAGTCCTCAGAATGAGCCAAGACAGGGTGGGGGCGGGGTGGAGGAGAGCTCAACAAAAGAACAATGGATCCTGTCAGCAGTTCTATCTGGAAGAAAGCTAGTTCTCCAGCTCTTTCCCTAAATTCAGTTCCTTCCATATGTCCCTGGTGCCTTTCAAGCTGGTGCCTCTGCACTAGAGCTCAGAATTAGTGAGTCTATCAGCAAGTAAGTCCATTCATGGATCAGTTAAGAGTAATGTCTGCAATTCCAGTGGCCCTCTGTCTGACTCAGCCACAATCTCCACTGCTTTTCACAGCTAGGTGTAGTAGAGACTTCTCTTCCCAGTACTGGAACCCTGGACTGGGGAGCCCGGTGTGGGGCCAGGACCTCCTGCTTCTCAGGGGAGACCTCCACAGATAAGATGTCACTCCTGAGTCTCAAACACCACATGAGGGTATGGAATAAGGCCGTTTCACATCTCTACCCTTCCTACCAGTTTCGAGGTGGCCTCTTCTGTAGATTCTCAGTTGTAGGACTTCTGTTTAGCTAGACTTTAGAAGACTCTCAATTATGGCTATTTTGTAGTTTACTTGTAATTTTGGTATGGTTGTGAGAGGAGAGGAGCACAGTGTTTACCTACTTTGCCATCTTGACTGGAACTTATCAAAAATGATAATAACTGAACTAGTTATTCTCTCTCCAATCTAGGATAAAATAAATAATGTGATTGTACTTATAAAATGCTACATAAATCTAATAAATTAAAAACAATTTATCATTGAGATTTCATAATTTTAAATCAAGAAATTAAAAAAAAAATCTGTCAAGCCTGTGGTCTGCAAATCTTAACACAAAAATTTAATCCTTTAAGAGGAGAAATTGTTTTCTTTTTCCCTCCCTCTTAGTTTGCTATGATCACTTTATTTATTTATTTTTTTAACGTGGGTTGAAGTTACCCTAACAATCACTCGGTTTTTCCCTTAAATGTTTGTATGATGTAAAAACAATATTCATTAAGTTCACTTCAAAGTGTGTTTCATCTACAAAAGAAATGAGAAAGCTTCACTGTTCCAATATAATCCATGCTCGTACCATGTGTCTGATCATTTTTTATTGGCAATGTCATCCGATAGCCCTATTTTTTAAATATACCTTCCCTCTCAAGTCCTATTTACAGTTCAAATACTGTATACATCATTTAATTTCTTCTTCATCAGAATTTCATCAGTATTTAGAATACACGCCACATTATTTAACCCTTAATTATCCATTAAAAAGTGATTCGCTCTAAAAAGAGACTAATTTTCACAAGAACGTGCAATATTTGATGTTTACAATTTTTGTTTCATTTTGCTAATTGTTTTCCCAGTGTGTTATTATTGTTTTTTCTAAAGTAATTATCAATCCCTTAAAACAAGTTATATTTTTATTGTTATGCCAAAGGCTTTTAGCAACTATCATATTGTTTGCTCACAAATTTAATTAGCATCATTACTTCAACAAAACTTTATCATTATTATGGTTCTTCAAACTTTCTCACTACTGACATAGACTGAGCTTCAATCTCTACTAATAACCTTCTTTCAAAAAATTACATATAATATTTAAAAAGTTGAGGTAAAGAACACATAAAAGTGAATAATACATTCCATTCTTTTGTTGAGTTTCTATAATCATTTAAATGAAAATATTTAAATACTATAAATTAGCTATTTATGGGAAGGAATAAATGAAAAACAAATTGCTTCAGAGAAAATAATTCTAATTTAAAATCAGATTGTATATTAACAGAAACTATTATTACCTGGGTGGTAATGACTAACTGAACATGACTTTTTCTCTCCTTGTTCCACAGATGTCCCTAAGCAACAAAGAAACATCCGTTCTCTTACATCACAACTATTATTAGTGCTGAGCAAAGAGCAGGGTAACATTTCTGTTAAAGTAGAAAGGCAGACTGGGTAAGTGTAAACTTTCCTGAGACTTTCTTTCAATCTGGAAAAATGCAGGTCAATAAATTTGAACCCTATCTGACATTGGGTCCACAGAACAGTCATTGTTGGGGCCCGGTCCAAACCAGTTCTATCCTTCAATAAGTGTGGTGACTTGAATACATTCAATCAGAAGGCTTTATTCAGTTCTAACCAAAAACAAGTCTCTTAAAAAGTACAAAGATTCTCTTTTAATACATCTACCTTTACACTTATAAAGGCTATCAGAGGAAAAGGAATTATCGGACTAGATCATAATCTTGATACCACATTTTTAGAATCAGCTTATCCAGGTAAAAGGTAATATACTTCACTGGGTAAACTGTAAAAGAAATTGCCATCATTGCCTGCTAAACCTTGGAAGAAATGAAGAATTTCAATCTTTGGTGCAGACATCATTCATCATCCTTGAATTGGCTTTTGGTTTTAAAATAAATAAAATAAACCAGAGATTCCCCTCAGACCATGTAATAAAGGTAAGTCCCTTCTGTAGCTCATCTTGATTCTGCAGTTGATAGCGAAAAAAGATTTCAAGTTCTTAATACTCTCAAGACTGCAACTCACACCAGAGTCAGACAATCTCAAGGAGTTACTGAACTAAGTATTGATTGCAGACACTAGGGTTATTCGTTATTTGATTTTTCAATTTTCAAAGAATGCGGTGAAATTCACATCTCCCCAAAAGAATGTATGCTCTGGTTTCTGGTAGCCAGTTTACGTGACTTGAGTTCATTGAAAGAAAAAAGTTTATATTGGCATGAATAAATAATAGCAAGGAATTATATCTGGACAAGATATATAATACTTTGAGAAAAAAATTGGACTAACTTGTAATGTATACTGTATTTTATGTTATGAGCAACAAGGACAAAATCATTTCAAAATCACATATCTACTTAGTTTTTAAAAGTTGGATTTGTCAAAAAGTGTCCTGGCATCACTTAGTGAGACAGAGGAGCAGCATACATTGTAATCAACTGTCTCCTTGCTAAACTTGCTGAGTAAACTTGAAAGCAAATGATTTACAAAGGATATCCGTGACATTATGTCTGTTTATCAAGTCTCTCTCTATGAGAAATAATAGTTACAGAGCCAGTGAATTTTACAAAACCAGAAATCAACTTGTTTGGTGTAAGAGAGAAAACTTTAGCAACTTTAAATTAATTTGTATATGGAAACCTCCCCAGCTGTTGCAAATTAAGCCCTGCTCACTACTTCTGGTAGGTATATCTATACTGAGTACATTTTCAGGTTTTTCTTCCTTTGTTCACATTAAATCTTAATTGAGCCAATTTCTTTTAATTAATCTAATCATAATTGACTATTGAGCACCATCTCCCTGAATTCCCTCTTTTACACACCAGACCTTTGTTGGCCAGGAGTCAGTAAAAAATATTTATATTATTAAACCTAGAAATAAAGACTTAAATCCTAATTAACTAGAATTAATTTAATTCTAAGGATTAAAGATACCTGAAGAGGTGAGTGATTAAAACCAGCTTGTATTTCAGTAAATGACCAAATGTGGTGACATGGCCACAAGCCAAGGAACGTGGGCAGCCACCATAAGCTGGAAGAGATAAGGAACGAATTCTCCCCTCGAGCCTCCAGAGGGAGTGGGACCCTGCCAATACCTGATTTCAGCTCATTGAAACTGATTTTGGACTTTTGGCCTCCAGATTTATGAGAGAATAAATCTCTATTGTTTTTAGCAGCCACAAGAAACTAATACCTATGCTAATATTATTTTTCATTTTTAATACCAAAGAACATGTACAATCCACATCTTGATGCCAGATATTTGGTAAACAATGGGGCTATACTCAGCTTTGCTTCTATTTGGCATCTCTTACTGTAGATCCCACACTTAATGTTTTATTTTATTTTATTTTATTTTGTTTTTAGAGAGTAGTCCTAGGAAACTTTGTGTTCATGAGAGTATGGTGTATGATACTTATTTTTGATAATGAAGATTATACAACTGAGTTTTTCTTGGGTGTTTTGCTCCTCAGGAAGCTGAATGTGCAATGTAAAGTTTGCCCCTCCCCACTACACACACACACACACACACACACACACACACACACACACACATTTTCTTTTTGTATCACACACACACATTTCCTTTTTGCATCAGGTTGAAATTAACTTTATATTTTCCTGGACTGAACCCATATTCTTATTTTGATTTCACCATTTTATCATAAAAGTCTCTAATGAAAGTCATCTTAAAATCCTTTCCAGAACAAGGAAGTGTATACACACAAAATAAGTAATATACTACAGATAAATTCTATCCAATAATGAGAGATTTACTAACAGTAGGTATTGAGATGCTCATAGGTACAAATTAAAAAGTCTTTTGTCTGAATGGACAGAAAATAGAATGTTACATAAATGGTTTCCACTTCAAACATCGCTTTCTTTCACAAATCATCCCGAATACTTATCTACATCACAAATGAAATTTCATGGTATTTTATTCTTCTGCAATCAAATTAATTAAGTTAATAAATATAACTTAATAAACAAGCATATCATATGATATAGTTAAGAAGCAACTTTAGGTTTTTCCATTCCCAGGGGGCAACCCACGCTGTGAGCTGCATTTCAGAGATCCAGCATAGGCAATAACCATCAGTGGATTGCTCTGTAGTTCTCACCGAATAGCCCTGAGCAATCAAAAGCAGAGGCTGACCTTGGCCTACGGGGGAGTCCCTCTCAAGGGGCCACAAAACCAGCGCATCTGGAGGCTAGCACCAGACCACAACGAAGCAACTCCTGACTAGTTCCAGTAGTGATACACACAAAGGGTGGTTGCAACAAGTACACAAACCTGATAGGGCAAATCCCACTCAGTGGAGTCAGACCCCATACAACGACTCATCCTGAGGGTGCAGCCAATTCCTAGAATTAGTCAACCTGAACGTTAATTCCACCTACTGACCTATTAACAACAATAAAGGCCTGGCGACAACACAAGATCATACAACCCCCACACAGGTCATGTCCAGAGCTCCCGGCATAAGGGATCAGGGAGAGTGCACCACTGGAACACACAGGACATCATCCACATTAGGCCATCTGGCCAAGGCTGAGAGACGAAACAAATATTTATGACACATAGAAAAGAATACAGAGAGGATAATAAAATGAGAAAACAAAGAAACATGCCACAAATGAAGTAACAGGAGAAAACTCCAGAAAATAAATGAAATGGAGGCAAGCAACCTACTAGAGACAGAGTTCAAAATAAAGGTTATAAGGATGTTCAATGCATTTATGGAGAGAACTGATGCACAAAATGAGAACCTCAACAGCATAAAAAAGGACACAGAAATCATAAAAATGAACCAGACAGAAATGAGCAATTGAATAACTAAAATGAAGAATACACTAGAAGGATTCAACAGATTAGGCGAAGCAGAAGATCAAATCAGCGAATTGGAAAATAAGGTAGCTGAATACACCCAATCAGAACAACAACAACAAAAAAAGAATTTAAAAAATGAGGATAGTTTAAGAGACCTCTGGGACAACATAAAGCGTCAAAATATCTGAATCACAGAAGTACCTAAAGTGGAAGAGAGAGAGCAAAGGATTGAGAATCTATTTGAAGAAACAGTGACAGAAAACTTCCCTAACCTGGCAAAAGAAGTAGACATACAAATTCAGGAAGCACAAAGGGTCTCAAACAAGAGGAATTCAAACAGACCCATACGAAAACACATCATAATTAAAATGCCAAAGGTCAAAGACAAAGAGAGAATCTTACAAGCAGCAGGAGAAAGGAAGTTGGTTACTTACAAAGGGTACCCCCATAAGAATGTCTGTAGACTTTTCAATGGAAGCTTTGCAGGCCATAAGGGAATGGCAGGAGATATTTAAAGTTATGAAAAACAGGAATCTACAACCATGGATACTCTATCTAGCAAGGCTTTCAATTAAAGTGAAAGGTGAGATAAAAAGCTTCCCAGACAGAAAAAAACGTAAGGAATTTATTACCAACAAGCCAGCATTACAAGAAATATTAAGGGGTCTTTTGTAAAAAGAGAAGGGGTAAAAAAATAAATAAATTAATTAATAAAAATGAATAAAATGGCAGTAACAATGTATCTATCAGTAACTACTTTAAATGTAAATGGATTAAATGCTCTAATCAAAAGACATAGTGTAACTGAATGGATAAGAAAACAAGACCCATGCATATGCTGTCTATAAGAGACCCACTTCAGATCAAATGACACTTGCAGAGCGAAAGTAAAGGGGTTAAAAAGATATTTCAAGTAAACAGAAATGAAAAAAAAAAAAAGCTGGTGTAGCAATACTTATATCAGATAAAATAGACTTTAAAACAAAGGCTATAAGAGATAAAAATAAAAAGGACATTACATAATAATAAAGGGATCGATAAATTAAGAGGACATAACCTTAGTAAATATATATGCACCCAACATACATAAAGCAATTATTGACTGACATAAAAGGAGAGATCAATAGTAATATATTAATAGTAGGAGACTTTAACACCCCATTTGCACCAATGGACAGATCTTCCAGACAAGGAATCAACAAGGAAACAGTGGGACTAAAAGATACACTAGAACAGATGGACTTAATAGATATTTTCAGAGCATTTTACCCTAACGCAGCAAAATACACATTCTTCTCAAGTGCACATGCAACATTTTCAAGGATAGACCACATGTTAGGACACAAATCAAGTCTCAATAAATTTAAGAAGATTGAAATCATATCAACCGTCTTCTCTGATCACAATTGTATGAAACTAGATATCAATTACAAGAAAAAAACTGGAAAATACACAAACACATGGAGGCTAAATAACATGCTACTAAACAATGAATGGGTTATTAATGAGGTCAAGGAAGAAATCAAAAGATACCTAGAGACAAATGAAAATGAAAACACAATGACACAAAATTTATGGGACACAGTGACAGCTGTCCTAAGAGGGAAATTCATAGCAATAAGGGCCTACCTCAAGAAACAAGAAAAAGCTCAAATAAGCAATCTAACCTTACAATGAAAAGAACTAGAAAATAAACAGCAAACAAAGCCCAAAGTGAATAGAGGGAAGGAAATAATAAAGATCAGAGTGGAAATAAATGTAATAGAATCTAGAAAAACAATATAAAAGATTAATGAAACCAAGAGCTGGGTCTTTGAAAGGATAAAAGAAATTGACAGACCCTTAGCCAGACTCATCAAGGAAAAGAGAGAGAGGACTCAAATAAATACAATCAGAAATGAAAGAAGAGAAATAACCACAGACTTCACAGAAATACAATGGATCATAAGCAAATACTATAAGCAATTATATGCCAACAAATTGGACAGTCTGAAAGAAATGGACACATTCTTAGAAACATACAATCTCAAGAGTGAGTCAAGAAGAAACAATATCTGAACTGACCGATTACTACCAATGAAATAGAATCAATAATCAAAAACCTCCCAAAAAACAAAAGACCTGGACCAGATGGCTTCATAGGAGAATTTTACCAAACATTCAAAGAATTATCACTTAATCTTCTCAAACTATGCCAAAAATTCAAGAAGAGGGAAGGCTTCCTAACTCATTTTATGAGGCCACCATTACCTTGATTCCAAAACTATGTAAAGACCTTACAAAAAAAAAAACAAAAAACTATAGGCCAATATCTCTTATAAACACTGATGCAAAAATCCTCAACAAAATATTAGCATAACAAATTCAGCAATACCTTAAAAATATCATACACCATGATCAAGTTGGATTTACTCCTGGGATGCAAGGTTGGTTCAATATCCGCAAATCAATTAATGTGATACACCACATTAACAAATCGAAAGATTAAAACCATATGATCATATCAATAGAAGCAGAAAAGTGTTTGACAAAATCCAGCATCAATTTATGATAAAAACTCTCACCAAAGTGGAAATAGAGGAAACATACCTCAACATAATAAAAGCTATCTATGACAAACCCACCGCTAATATCATACTCAATGGGGAAAAGCTAAAAGCATTTTCCTTAAGATCAGGAACAAAACAAGGATGCCCATCTTCCCCACTCCTCTTCAACATTGTATTGGAAGTCTTAGCCACAGCAATAAGACAAGAAAGAGAAATAAAAAGTATCCGAGTTGGAAAGGAAGAAGTAAAACTGTTGCTATTTGCCAGTGACATGACACTATATATAGAGAACCCTAAAGATTTCACCAAAAAACTGTTAGAACTGATCAATGAATTCAGTAAAGTAGCAGGTTACAAAATAAATATTCAGAAGTCAGTGGCATTGTTATACACCAATGATGAACTTTCAGAAAGAGAAATTAAAAAAACAATCCTATTTACAATTGCGTCAAAAACTATAAAATACCTGGGAACCAAATTAACCAAGAAGATAGAAGACCTGTTTTCAGAAAATTATGTCATTGAAAAAAGAAACTGAAGAAGATACAAATAAATGGAAGCATATACTCTGTTCATGGGTAGGAAGAATCAACATTGTTAAAATGGCCATACGACCCAAAGAAATCTATAAATTTAATGCAATCCCTTTCTAAATACTAATGGCATTTTTTGGAGAGCTAACCCTAAAATTTATATGTAGCCATAAAAACCCATGAATAGCCATGGGAATCTTAAGAAAGAAGAACAAAGTTGGAGGTATCACACTTCCTGATATCAAACTATACTATAAGGCTACAGTAATCAAAACAGCATGGTACTGGCATAAAAACAGATATATTGCTCAATGGAGCAGAATAAAGAGCCCAGAAATAAATCCATGCCTATATGCTCACTTAATATATGATAAAGGAGGTAGGAATATACAATGGGGTAAAAACCGTCTTTTCAATAAATGGTGGTGGGAAAATTGGACATATATGTGCAAAAAAAAAAAAAGAAAAAGAAAGAAAGAAAGAAAGAAAGAAAGAAAGAAACTGGACCATCTTCTTACACTGTGTACGACAATAGACTCAAAATGGATTAAAGACTTAAATGTAAGACCTAAAACCATAAAACTTTTAGAAGAAAACATAGGCAGTAAACTCTCTGATATTGCTAATAGGAATTTCCTTTCAGATATATCTCCTTGGGCAAGGGAAACAAAAGACAAAATAAACAAATGGGACTACATCAAACTAAAAAGATTTTGTATGGCAAAGGAAACCATCAACAACACAAAAAGACAACCAACTGTTTGGGAGAAGATATTCGCTAATAATACATCTGATAAGGGGTTAATTTCCAAAATTTATAAAGAATTTATACAACTCAACAACAACAAAAAACAATCCAATTAACAAATAGGCAGAGGACCTAAACAGATACTTCTCCAAAGAAGAAATACAGAGGACCAACAGACATATGAAAAGATGCTCAAGGTCGCTAATCATCAGAGAAATCCAAATTAAAACCACAATAAGATATCACCTTACACTTATCAGAATGGCTATTATCAATAAATGAAAAAACAGCAAGTGTTGGCGAGGGTGCGGAGAAAAGGGAACCTTCATACTTTGTTGGTGGGACTGCAAATTGGTACAGCCACAATGGAAAACAGTCTGGAGGTTTCTCAAACAACTAAAAATGGATATAACTTTTGACCCAGCAATTGTACTTCTAGGTATTTATCCAAAGAAAGCCAGAATAATAATTCGTAAAGACCTATGCACTCCAATAGTCATGGCAGCACAATTTACAATAGCCAAGACATGGAAGCAACCTAAATGCTCATCAACAGATGATTGGATAAAGAAATTATTGTTTATATATACAATGGAATTTTACTCGGCCATTAAAAAATGAAATCTTACCATTTGCAATGACATGGATGGACCTAGAGGTTATGCTGAGTAAAATAAGTCAGACAGAGAAAGATAAATATCATGAAATTTCACTTATATGCAATATCTAAGGAACAAAAGAACATACTAATAAAAAACAGATCCACAAATATAGTGGACAATTTGGTGACGGACCGAGGGGAGGGGGTTTAGGGGGCTGGGAGAGTAGAGTGAAGGGTTAAAGAAGTACAAATTAGTAGTTGATAGTTGGGGATGGGGAGCACAGCAGAGGGAATGCAGTTAGCATTAATATGATGACTATCCAGCTTTTTTTGGCTGGAGCATTTTTGGCCCTAGAAGAGCCCTCTGGGATAGTACCCTGAGTGACCCCAGGCCAACACTTATGCCGTTATCACCACTGGAACAGCAGCGTGGTGGCTGTATAGCAGCAGTCTCTTGGTTCTGTTGTAAGATGGTTGTCAGACTCTCTCCAACCCTAGACCATCTTGGAGTTAAACCTAGGCCACTGTTTAATCATTGCAGGCATGATTTGGCACCTGTCTTCTGCTGTGTCATTCAACTCCAGAGAACACATTTCAAAGCTCTCAGAGTGACCCCCTTTGAAACAAGTCACCCTTTGAAAGGTTTGATCTGAGAAAGGCATCCTTCCATTAGGATGAGTGCAAATGGCTTTCCCCAAAGATATTTTCCTCATGATACCTTTACTTTTTTCCATACTCTGACCCCTTTATTGGTCAATGATCTGCTGAGAAGAATCGAGAGTCATGGAATTGCTTCACAGAGATGTTGTATGAATATCTGCACGTGTGCATTCCTTTCATACCTCCTGCAGCATTTGCCCCCTCTAGTACTAACACTTCAACTGCTGAAGTAGAAAGATTCACATTCACATATCCTAATAACCTGTGATCCTTCAACCCTGGCTATGCACAGATTTACACAAAGTGTTCTAGAACACATATGTCTAGACTGCTTTTCAGACTATGAATCATGACTTCCATGGTCCAGCAACCAGGAATCAAAATTTTGGATGCTCTTAAGTTTCTGGTCCTCTTGATGGAAAAATCATGGATATTGTGAATGATGTTCTCATAAACTACTCTAAAAAATATATACCCTAAAATTTTACTTTTATATATAAAAACTAGGCAAATTTTTAATAGTATCTTGGTGGGGAAATGATGAACCCATGAAGTTTTATGAATTTTGATGAATTCGATTTTCTTTTTAATTTCCTTAAATTTGGTAGATAATCAAATATGTATCACATGTGTTCATATGATTTCTTGTGTGTCATTGCAAAAGAGGTTAGCATTGGTGGAGAAAGTACGATTTTGCTCACATTAACAATTCAGACCCTCTTCTGGGACTTAATTTTCCCTAAACAAAGTAATAATATTGAAATACATTTTGATTTACTTAACAGAGAAATAAAGTTTTCCAGGGAAGTCTGCCCCTGAATGCATAATATGAAAAATACACAGATGATATTTTAACTAAGAATCATAATTAAACACTTCGGGCCAAATAAAATTTAACAGAAAGAAAAAACATTTGCTCTGTTAATTCATTTTATGCCACTGTGCTTTGGGATAGCATGCAGATATAATTAGGAAGACTTGGGCAATGGCAACATGGAATTACCAAATCAATTCGGAAAGTAAAGGATATTTTACACAAGTATTGTACTCATGACCCTATTTTGATATGAATTTAAATTTAACTCACCCTTGAGAATCTTA
Source organism: Rousettus aegyptiacus (assembly GCF_014176215.1). Taxonomy (NCBI): domain Eukaryota; kingdom Metazoa; phylum Chordata; class Mammalia; order Chiroptera; family Pteropodidae; genus Rousettus; species Rousettus aegyptiacus. The sequence goes on from NW_023416307.1 coordinate 75,201,371, forward strand.
AACCACACTTTTAAACCTGGAATCAAACAAAAATTATAATTAAATATTTCACGGACAGAAAGAAGTTCATTTGTAAAGTTGGGAATAACAGGCAGTCAGTCACCCATGTGGAATGACTTAAGGGGCTGTGTGGGCAGGGTAAAATTCTTACTCATAAATATCAGTGCCTGATATATCAGCATTATCTCACTTCCCCTCCCCCCCGCCTCCCGGTGGGTCAGAAATCTAGACAGTTAGCTGGGTTTTCTGCATCATGGATTTTTATGAGAATGTAATCAAGGTGCTGGTCAGGGCTGTAGTCTCACCAGGCCAAGGCTTACCTGGGGAAGGATCCCCTTTGAAGTTCACATGTTTGCTGAAGGATTCAGTTCTTTAAGTACTGTTTGACAGAGGGACTCAGAGTTCTTCATTGGCCATTGGCTGGAAGCTGTCTCAGTTTGTGCCATATGGGTTTTTTCAACAGGGCAGCTTGCTTCATCAAACCCAGAAAGAGAGGGAATCTGCCAGACAAGTAGAAGTTGCAATTTTTAAAATCTAATTAGGGAAGTGGTGGAGAAAATAACTAGGTTCAGCTCACTCTCAAGGGAAAGAAATTACACAAGACATGAATTCAGCAGACAGGAAATCACTGGGGGACAACTTAGAAGTCTGCCTACTATAGCCATCGACATGTAAGGAATCCTTAAATATAATCTTCATCTCAATCAAGCAAGTGCATGTGGATTCCCTCAAGAACCATAGCCCAAATATGTCCAAATCTACTTCTCTTGTCTTCTTTCATTTAATTTAATCCATCATCAGCCACTGAACTTCCCATCTTAGAAACTTGATCATGCTCAACAATTCTCCATTTTTCTCTCACTACTCACATATGGTTCATCCCTAAGTCAGGTAGAAACTATAGCCAGAATTTTCTTGAATTTCTCTAATTTACCCAACCGTCACTATTCTACTGATCATCTTTCACTTGGATCCATTGAATGAGCCTTCAAAGACTCTTCCATGAGTTCTTTTAATTCCAATCCACCACTTCCATAACTTGGTAGTGTGCTTGAGTTATTTCTTCTCCAGGCTATTTCTCTCTTTTTTCCTATCACTATTCCTTGCCCAGAAAACTCTTATTTATTTATTAAGACCGAGTTGAAATGGATCCAATTAGTAGAAACCTAGTTACACCACATTAGACTGCAAAGCTGCTACCTCTGAAATATTAGAGAAAAATGATATACAATATAAAGATCCCAAGAAAATTTTACTCCAAGGAGAAAACTTTTCAGATATGGGCAACAATTATGTATTCGTTATTCTTCTAAATGTAACTATGAAAATGTGCATGTAATTTTAAAGTAAAGAATGTTATCTCCAGTTTATAAGCATTCTCTAGAAGAGCTATTTTTTTTTTTTTTATGTGTGCTTTTCTGTGTTTTGCTGTTTCCTTTGCTTGGCCTAACAAAACACACACATATTTAAAAAGTTATTTAGCAAGAGAATATTGAAATATGTAGTTTGACTATGATTTATGAAACTGTCTAAACACATTTAGAAAATTATTCTCTAAAACACTATGGTGTAGTAGGTAAAAAACAAAACAGGGACTAAAAGACCTAGGTTTTAATGCTAATTCTGCTACCAACCAGTTTTGCTTCTTTGGAGAATTTTTTCCATTATGGTTAAATATCTTTATTTATATAATTAAGAAATGGGACTAGATCAGTAGTTAAAACCTCTGTTCTTCTAACCCTTAGGTGGCAGTGCTTTATGGGTTCTGAAATAGGGTCTTGATCATAGTGTAGATTCATTAAATATTTAAGTTTTTACTATTCCTTTTACCTCCACCACTAATAATATTTAGTTTCGCCTCTATGAATAATAGTTGCTGTCTCTTGACTCTCACCTCTTGTTTTTGCTGCTACCTCTAATTAAAAATAGAAATGGCAAGAGTTGGCTGTCCTTTCTTGCCTTACTGAGCCTCTCTTATCCTCTTTGGGCTCAGGATTTTCAGTCTACACAATGAGCTATTTCTCGATAAGCAAATTGCTTTTAAGAGAATTCGAGTCTGATAATTCTTGTTAATTTAAATCTATTCATACCTTTAGACTGCTAGAAAATCACTAGCTCTGAACAACTTACAATTTTTAAACAATTATAAATTCAAACTACTTTAATACATCGGTTTATCCTTTTTGTGGCTTTCTGTATTGTAGATCAATTTCATGAACACTTCATGTTAAAAATGAAATCATCATACAGTAATTGTTTTAGTTGAAAGTCTAAGACTACTGGGCAAACCATGCTTATTATTATATTGCATGTAGAATTAGTATACACATTAGTTTACATTAGGCTAGCCTCAGACTCTGATCACCAGCCTATGAGAATTTTCCTTAATTCTAACTTATTCATTAGAGTTAGAAAAATATTTTTGTTGTTAGGCATGCTATGATTTAACATTAATGTATTTTAGGGACTTTCGTTTTCCTGTAATTGTCTAGTGTATTATCGGTAGTCATGGAGGGAGATGTAGGGTTGAGGTACAGAAAAGAAAAACGTGACGATATCACTGAAAAAGTAGTGTTGCAGATCTTGTTTTTAAAGGTTTTACTTATTATTTTCTTGCTGTCAATATAACATCTTATTTAGTTATTAGATTGATCTACTAAGAAGTCGGGTAACAGTAGTCATTGTAATTCTCTGTTGAGGGCTTTGGGTGAACAACCGAATCTGTACCAAGACATGTAAACTAAATGGCTTCCAGGTCTAAAATGACTTCCTTGATATGTGATACATGGAAGCTATATAAGGGATTTTATTCTGCATGTAACAAATGAGATAGTGAATTCCCAGTAGAGATGCTGTACTTCTTATAATCCGAAAACACTAATATTCCACATGTAGTATCAGGTGACTTCTGATCTTGTAGAAAGACTATGACCAGTGAGCTGCTGAATGGACTCTGGAAGGGCCTATTTATTCTAGCTTGTCCAGACATCTTCCTTTATTGAACTGCTCCACTTACCACCAGAGCTGAGCTTTCAGGCCCTAGAAGAGGTCATGGGCAAAAACAGAAAGTACAAGTTAATCTCTAAGACATACGAGGAAATAGTTAATAATACTGCAAAGGAAATAACTTTTTAATGAGAAGAACCAAGAAGCACTGGGTGAAAAATCTGCATTAATACTGCAGACAAGGCCAGGGAAAAAACTTCTTGATAGAAGTAGACTGTTCAAAAAGTGCTATGAAGTGCCTTGAGGCCTTACCTGAATTTTGCTGTAATGATCAGAACTGTCTGTGACTTATTTGTAGCTCAAGGATTGGAGACACTATCATATCATCATTTACTCAACTGAGTTAAACGGATTGTTAGGCAGAAGCAAAAGTACTGTGACTTTAGGGTCAGATTTAACTAGTTTGCAATACTGGCTCTGATATCAGAAAGATTATTTAACAACTGTGTGTTTTCGTTTTTTCGTTTTCCAAATAGAGCAGTATCTATTCTATAGAGTAGTTGTGGTGATTAGATAGAATAGAATATTATTAGTAGCTAAATACTGAATGAGTCAAACAAGTGGCTAAACACTAAATGAGTCAAAGAAGTAAATATAAAGCCTCATGTTTCACCCAAGAATGCTGTCAATAAATGTTTCCTTTCCTTTCATATTTCTCACCGTAATTTCTAATGATTCCATGCTTTTTCAGGAAATGATTTTCTAAGAATGAACCTATACACCCAATTAGGTAACTGAGATCTCAGATTAAAGGTGTGTGTGCGTTTTTTTGTTTTGTTTTTTGTACGATAGAGAGTAGTATTTAATTACTCTGGGACTCAGTATATAAAATATAATCTCTCTCATAGAAATGATATAAGAATTACATGAATTAATACATTTAGAGCACCTAGCACACAGTAAGCTCTTTAAAAAAATGTTAGCTCAATTTAAACATAAAGCACTCAGAATAGTACAAAGAGCAAAATTATCGAGTCAGAAGTCAGGGCTCTAGTTTCACTTCTACATCTGCTAGGTTTCTAAATCAAGGTGCTTAACTTTAATAAATGTTAGTTTACCTGTTTATAAAATCAGATTACTATTACCTTCCTGTTTAGCCTATGTTACAGGGACAAACTAAATGACATGATGTAAATTAGATGATAAGCATATTCTGAGCAATGTTATTATTTAGGAAAGTGTTATCCTAACAATCTACAATCTAATGATGCTAGAAGAAAACCATTTATTAAACAGTTACATATGTACTATTTTAAACTTGGCAGTGCCAAATCAGGAGTGCATTCAATCCTATAAGAATCGGATTAGGAAAACAAACCACAGAGGTCTTCAACTATGGTTCAACTTATGCCCCATACCTTAATTCTCTCCTTTGTTTATAACATTTCTTTGAATAATTATTAATTGATAAGAAATATCTTCTTGACTTTAGGTCCTGGATTTTGAAGTTAAATTCTAAAGACTAAACTCAAGGCACATTATTATTATTTTACTTTTTTCACTAGTAAAATGTAATTATATGAACCCAGTAGAGAAGCCACTTCCACAAGTAAAATATTTAAATTATTCTATAAAAGTTTAACATTTCAAGTACTTCAACCTACTTAAGGGAACTAGTGCTGTGCTGGGATTAAGACAATCCAATTAGTTTGTGGAAAATACATGAAAGATGTTTTTCCGTAAGCAAGAATGAAAGGTGACAAAGCTGTGGACAGAATGTGGCTGATCTTCATGGTGAATTAATCTGAACGTTCCCGCCTTTTTTCCTCCTCAAATGCTCACTGCATGATTTCTTTCCAACCTCATTAACTTTAATGTCATGTATGAGGGAAATAAACAGGGTTGGAAGAAGAAACAAAGATTAAGGGAGGCAAGACAGGTTTGCAACGTGAAAAAATGTTTTTGCCTTCAACACAAATAATTTAACTGTCCTATCTGGGAAGGTTCTCTGCATTTATATGTTATATGTTAAATACTTATTTTTATTTTTGTGTTATTTATTAAAGTATAGTTGACATAAAATATTATATTAGTTTCAGGTTTACAGCATAATGATTCAACATTTACATACCTTATGATGTGAGGATCCCTTATTTCTCTATACATAAGATCTTAGAATTGCGCTGTGCTCTGAGGTTTTTTTTTTTTTTTTTTTTTTTTAATGAGGCCTATTTCTACTACTATTTATGAAGTAGATAATAACTACAGAGACAGAAGAGAGAGCCAGGTAAGGTGACAGACTCTTTCCAGATAAGCCTAGTGAAATGACTCAATTAGGAGCGCCAGACCCTCCATGCTCTGATACCACGTCAGCCTTCTCACCCATCCTGACCAGCTAATACACATTCCTGGAGAAGGGAAAATCTAGAATTCATGTGATTAATTTTCTGTCACTTCAGTGGAAAATGGCTCTACATAGAAATGAAATTGTGTAATAGTGTAATAGGAATATAAAATCATTTTCCTTTTTAAAACTGTATTTTGAAGTTATTTCAAACTGACAGAACAGCTGCAAGAACAGTACAAAGAAGTCACTCATCCTATCTATCCAGATTCTGTATGTGTTCTGTCAGCCTTTCTCACTATATGTAGATACCCCAAATTATCTAACAATATGAGAGCAATCAGCAGTTATGATGCCCTATCATCCCCCAATATTCCAGTGTTTTCCTCTTCAAATAAGGAAATCAACAATGATGCAATAGTACCATTCAATCCATAGACACCATTGAAATTTCACCAATTTCCCCAAAATGTTGTATTTTCATTGCATTTACTTGTCATGTCTCTTCGTTTAGTGGAAGAATTCCTCAGTATTTTCTTATCTCTAATGACCTTGGTAACAAGAATCCTCAACATGAGTTGAAATAATGTTTTCTCTTCACCATACCCAGGACACTTACTCTTTGCAGAAATAGCATGGAAATGATGTTTCGCTCTCTCAATTCATGATAATGGAGGCACATACTACTAGTGAAGTTAATTTGATAACTTGGTCAAGTTAGGGTGTACCAGGCATCTCCATTTTAAATTCTCAATGCCTCTTTTGTAATTAATTAGTTCTCTGTAAGGACTAATTCTGATATTACAGTACCCTCTTGTTATGTATCAAACCTCTAACCAAACTTAGTATCCATTGACGACTTTCACCTGAATAAGCCGCCAGTCTATAATGGTGATTTTCTATTTCGATCATTCTGTCTTCATTTATTAGTTGTCATTCTATTTTAAGGAAGAGCTGCTTCCTTTAATTATGCATTTATTATTTCTTTCTTTATATCATATGGGCCTTTATTCTTATTATTTTTAGCCTATTATACATAGACTTAATAAATTCCTATTTTATTCAATGAGCCAGTAATCCATTGCTCTCATTATTTATTTTGGCTCAAACTTGTGGATTTGACCCCTTTAAGCTAAATTCTATAACTTTTTGCATTTTCTTACTATCTGACATAAAAAGATGTCCCAGGCTCATCTTGTTTTTACCTTACCTAGTCCTGGAATCAGCCATCTCCCCAAGCAGCTCTAGTTTTCTCACTGGAGGACGAGAAAACTAGAGAACCAAGATCTAGGTACTCAATGTGTTCATTGCTATCGGGATGGCATTGCTTCAAGGAGCTCTCAGAAAACGAAACTAGGAAATAATGTACCTATATTTATACATCTACACATACATGCCTCTTTATATTTCTATACATATCTAAATATTATAAATAAAAAGTTCAGACTATTTATTTAAATTCCCCTAAAGATTCTTTCTCTCCTCTTTATGTTTGTAAAATCCTTTCTCTGACAATGAGAAACCTGTTTCCTTTATCTTCTTGCTCCTTCTCCACAGGTGCAAACACACATGGACACTTATTTGCTCAATTTGCTATTTTGTTTATTGTAGCTAATCTCCCAAATACACTGGCTGACTCTGCATCTGTCAGTTCTATGTACCTGCAACTCACCCAGCTTCCTTAGCTTCCAGCTACCCAGCTGATGCACTTGTGAGTTATCTTTGCTCCTTTGCTGGCCACAACAGTTGTTCCTCTGTGCTGGGAACATGTTTCTTATACACCTGATTTTTATGACCACTTCTATGTTCTTTTCAAAATAATTACCTAACTGAAACTGTCTAAATGATATCTCAGTTAAAATAATACCTTTTCTTGAGGCCCTTACAGACCCTCCATGTAGAAATCACTCCTTCCTACTTTTTGTCTTTGCCATTCTCACCTCTGCCCTTAGGTCTTCATGGACACTTCCTACCTACTTCTTTCTGGAATTTGTTGCCTGTGAGGGATACTGGAATTCGATGAGTTCTTCTTTTGCTTCATGTAATCTTTGAACAGATTTTGTTGACGACCTGGCTCATAATAAACACTATCACTGTATTTGCTTTCCTTTTTATTACCGCCATCACTTGCTATCCATCATCTATCATCTATCATCTATATAATCTATATTGCTGTGAATGAGATATATCATGCAAAGATACTTGACCTTTAAAAAACATTTTTTTATGCAAAACAAAAAAAATCACAGGTATAAATTAGTACCATTAGCATATTTTTCTATTTACATTTATACTGTATTTACAACAACTGAGACTGACAGCTATCAAATTTATGTGGTATGTTAACATAGCAGGAACATACTTTGTCAAAATGCATTTGATGGTATGGTTTGCAGGACAATAATTTATATAAATCACAAATGAAAAACGTGACTTTTTTTCAGGTGAAATAATAAGAGTAGTAACTGTTTCTGTAGAAGTTATATGGATGTGTATGCATACAAATGTGTATACATATATCTCAATTTAGCAAAATAGACACTAAAGAGAATGTATAAAATAAATGATATATTAACATATAATCTCCCAAACACACTTATCTTGCCTGTCTCTTTTTATATTCTGGTAGAATATAAAAATTATATAATATTCCTATATATTAGTATATAAGAATTGAACTAATTTCTTTTAATTTACTCTCCCTCTATCTACCAGTGTTTTTCCTAAAATGCAAACATGATTAAATCATTTCTCTCATGAAAACCATGAGTGATGTTCCACTGGCTTAGAATAAAATCCATAGTATTTAGCAAGGCATAGAAGGCCTTTTATGATCTGACCCCTGTGTAAATCTGCCGAGCTTGTTTATTGCAACACATAAAATATGCATGTATATATATATATATACATTCATATTTACAGTCTAAGAAGTATATTCTCACACTTACTCTTTACGCAAATCCTCTGTATTATCCACCTAATGTATCTTTTAAACTTAAAAAGAATCATATTGAAAGGTGAATTTTTTGGAAGTTTTGCCATTGATTATAATTTAACTGGCCTGTCTCTTTGTATTTATAGCACTGTCCAAATACTAGCATACTATTTTTTAATTAATTTGCTTTTCTCCTACCCCACAAAAATGATGTGTTTCATGTCTTATTAAATATTCCAGTGCCAGAAATAGCAAAGATACTCTAAAATATGTGAACAATGTAAATTTATATTTATTGAACATCTCATTTTCTTCTCAAAACAGCTATCTGGCTTGTTATATGTTCTCTGTGTATTTATGCCTGGTTTCTGAAAGCTGGCTCCATTCTGGGGATTCAGGTTTTGTCCCTGTTTCCTCCACATTTGGGCTAATTTTTTTCTAACCCCTATAGCTATCCATTTCTATGACATACACAGGGCCAGCCTCTTCTCAGACTGGTATTTAGTGCCTCTATCATGGAATGCATAGTTCTCCTAACAGTTGTACATAATCCCTATATTAAACTGTAAGCTCAAGGCCAAAACTTCTCTCTTTTTTATATACTCTATAGCAGTGGTCCCCAACCTTTTTGACACCATGGACTGGTGCTCTTATGAGAATCTAATGCCTGATGATCTGAGGTGGAGCTGGGACGGTGATGCTAGCAGTGGGAAGTGGGCTGTAAATACAGATGAAGCTTTGCTCGCTTGCCTACCTGCTGCTCACTTCTTACCATGTGGCCCAGTTCCTAACAGGCCATGGACAGGTACTGGTCCATAGCTCAGGCATTGGGCACCCCTGCTCTACAGAACATAAACCAAAGCCTTGAAAATGATGGTTACTTTCTAAAATTCAGTATGTGATAAAGTAATTTTCTGATATCCTTCACTAAGATAATTCTACCACTGTTGAATTGATTTGTGGTTAGGATTTGGTTTAATGATTATTTTTGATATTATAACTCCACCTAATCTAATATGGTCCAGTGTAGTATAGAATGAGACAGTACAGTTTCAGAAAATTTCTTGAAAACAAAAATGTATTTTTGCTACAATGTATTTATTCACCCTATATTTGGAACTTCAAAAGCCTTGGATTAATGTTAAAGTAATTTGCTAGAGAAAGCCAAATTTAAGGAAAAATATTATTGATTTATTTTAGGATTCTGTTTTCCATAATTCCAGAGTATTTTCACCCTTCTGACAAAGTAAAACATCTTATGTAGAATTTTCTTGGCCATTCACATGTTTTGAAAGCTATGGCTTGTCATTGAGAGGCTAGATTCATAATTCAGAAACATTTATTCTGTAAATGTGGTAGTGGAGGCCTAGCTGTCTCCTACTCTTCCCATAATAGGTAAGGGACTTTTCAGTGTCATAGCTAATGTCGCACAAACCACCAGCCCTGGTCAGTCACTTCCCTTATGGCCTGCCAACCAATTAAAATGTTTTATTACAGTGGACCAGGGCAGCAGCTCCCAGAGCACAACAGAACCCAGTGAAGCACGGGAACCAGCACGGGAGGACTGCCTGACGGACAGGTGAGGACCTGGGTCCAGGTATTTGATCTGCCTCAAAAGAGGCAGAAGGGGAATCTGATCAACTCCAGAAATCACCCCTGTAGTCTCTGAAGGGAGACAAAACCGTGACTTCTCAGGTTTATTTTGGGTGGAGGGTGGTGTTTGATGAGTGCCTGAGTGTGAATGAGACGCTGCCTGACCACAAAGTGAGTGTTGAGCCCACAGTTTCACAGTGAACCTCATACTGCTTAGGGTGGTTATCGCTGGATCTCCATGAGGAGTCTACTCCAGTGATCCGAGCTGGGGTTTTTTACTGACCCACCAATTGCCAAGAGGTGCCTAAAATATCCCCATGAGGGCAGTGGCTAGATACTAGGGTGAAGTGAATCCCTGAGCATGTGTGCATCACCATCACACAGGTGGAATGTGGGTGAACAAGGGAGTAAGCAGACCCCCTTAAGATGTGTGATAAAGAATTTCAAGGAGAGCTTTCAGGAGATTATGGTGTGAAGCTCACACCCCAGAAACTTTGTACTTTTTGTGAGATAGACTGGCCCTCATTTGATGTAAGGAGGCTGTCAGAAGGACCCCTGTACAAGGCAATAGCCAGGGTCTATCAGGTCATTCATTATAGGGAATCCTGGTCAGCCAGACCAGTTTCCCTGTATCTATAGTTGACAGGATGTGGTCCTGACTTGACCCCTTTGGTTGACAGCCTGTCTAGAAGAGAATTGCAGAATAATGTTGGCCTGGATCACTGTAATCTCCAAATGCCGATCTAAGGAAAAGAAACCAATCTTGCCATTATCTGCCCCTGCCAAGGGACCTGGAGCAGCTGGCTATGTCCTTGAGACCCCTGACCCCAAGTCCGCATGAAAACAACCTGGAACCACTAATATCCCATCCTGATTGACCTCTGTAGATTCTCTGCCATCTCCTATCCTGACCCTTTATGGCCTGACTGGAACCCGACCAAAAGCAGCAGTCTCTAGAGGAGAGGCCCTCCAATTACCCCTGTGTGAAACACGGGGCCCCATATACTATGACCAGAATGGCCACATATAGGGTAGCCAATGACAGAGGAACTCCAGGGAGTCACCCAGGCTGCTTTAAAGTGGCTAGAGGAACGTGTCCCAGCAGAGACCTTAAACACTCAAAACTATGCCCAAAACCAGTTCCCCAAGGAGGACCCCCAATGGGACCTCAATGATGACAAGGGATGCCAACTCAAGTGCTATCAGGAAGCTCTCCGAGGTGATCTAAAAGGAGGGAAGAAACCCATGAATATGAGTAAGACCTCAGAGGCTCCAGGGACCCGAGGAAAGCCCAAGCCAATTCTATGAGAGGCTGTGTGAGGCATTTCACTGTTATACCCTCTTTGACCCAGAGGCAGCCAAAAACCAGAGCACGGTTAATGCAGCTTTTGCCAGTCAGGCCTAGGGGGACATCGGGCACAAACTGCAAAAACTGGAGGGCTTTGCTGGTATGAACACCAGTCAATTGTTAGAGGTAGCAACAAGAGTGTCTGTCAATTGAGACTAAGAAGTCCGATGGGAGGTGGACCGAAAAATAAGAAGGAAAGATATGCTCACTGCTGCCCTAGTAGAAAAATCAGGATATTTCCAGAGAGGTGGCTTGACGTGCCAGGGATGGGGCCAGAGGAGAAGGAGACTGGAAGAACCACTTCACTCAGAAATGAGGTTGGGGTGGGACCAGTATGCTCATTGCCACCAAAAGGGTCACTGGGAAAACAAGTCCACCTATCGAGCACAGAGTTTGGGACAGGTGGAATGCATGAATAGGATCCTTAAGACTCAGTTGAGAAAACTATGTCAGGAGACACATCTACATTGGGACAAAGTCTTCCCCATGGCACTATTAAGAATCAGGTCGGCCCCAACCAAGAAGACTGGGTTCTTCCCCTACGAGATCCTATATGGATGACTATCCCTGCTCATCAAGGGAATACGAGGAGACCTAACGGAAATAGGAGAATTGACTGTAAGGCAGCAGTTAAAAGCCACTGTGCACTACTTTGCAGGCTCTCAACCACTGGGTAAGGGAAAGGCCATATTTTAGTCTGACTTCTGAGGCCCATTCCTTTAGGCCAGGAGATTCAGTGTGGGCCAAGGAATGGAATGTCCAACCATTAAAGCCTCTTTGGAGAGGGCCATTCACTGTTATCTTGTTTACCCTCACTGCAGTAAAGTTTGCCAAGATAATGCCTTGGATTCACCAGAGCAGACTTAAGCCAGTGGCCAGACTGGGAGTGCATTTCATACCCCACAGAGCCCCTTAGACTAACCCTCTGAAAGAAGATGTCGACTGGACTTACATATTGAAAGAACTTCGGCTCCACTCTGGTCACCCTGGAAGCTGACCAATCCATGTGTGGCAAAAGCCTGAAGAAGGCGAACAGGATTAAGATGCTCTCAGACCCAGTCGGGGGCCCGAGCATCAAAGGAAGGAATGTGGTAGAGGAGGCCTACCTAACCATTTCCTACCCTTTCCATAACAGGTAAGGGACTTTTTAGTGTCACAGCTGATATGGTACAGACCACTGGCCCTGGTTGGTCACTCCCCTTATGGCCCACCAACTAATCAAAATACACTTTACTACGAGGAAGAATAAGATGTGTGTAAAAGGGAACGCCCCACTGAGATCAGGACTCAGCCTTTGGATGTGAATCCACTGAGCCATTGCCGGTACCAATAAACACTACTTCCTGCTTATTGCCTTGGTGTCCCTTCTCTCTAAGTATCCTGCAACATACTTTAAAATATAATATGTAAAATGACAATTAATTAAAAAAAATCGCCATGTGTTAATTAGCTGACTTACTACTAGACAATACAAAAATAGCTCCAATAAATATAAAATAAAAAAACTTATATACTTCATCTCTGGATGAAGGTCAATTGATGTTTTATTTTTTGTGGGCTTTATCTGTTACCCTAGTAAGAAATATTAGGGATAAATTTATAGTTAGAATTTGAGTTCTGTGTTCAACTGTTCTAACTCTTGTTTTTAAGGTATTTTCCTTAATAAATGGATATCCAATTTTAGTATCTATCAGAGTTGCTTGTATAGGAGGGTCTTAGTTAATATTTGGTCAATTTAATTCAATGTAAAAATTTGCTCATGCCCAAATTACTGTAAATTACTGATATACAGTGAGCATTTGGCAACCATCAAGCCCTTGCTCCCATGAATTGTTTGCTTAATAAGAACCTGACATGTGATGGGTGAATAGGCTTTCCTGGAGTTTCATTTTTGTTCCTCTCTTTCTGTTTGCTCTTTCCATTTAGAAAACTCATTCTTGTATTAAGGTTTTTGAGCACACAAGTGAAATTATTCATTAGCTCTTTATTCCCTTTCAATGCAAACAGCAAGATTTTTACTAGAAGCACAAGTTTTAATGGAGTTTGTTTTAAAATACAGCAAGAATTTTTAAAAAAGCAGAGGACCTTCAACCTTTTCACAAGCACTGTCACCATGAGTGATTTCGTATTTCAGACATCAGGTCCAAAACAGCCAAAAGAAAATATAAAATAAAAAAATCAGAAATAAAATCTTTCACTTTTTGCCAGCTAGTATAATCTTGAATTTGGCAGTCATCCAACTTTGCTTTGTAGGACCCTTCAAAAATGGAAGAGCCTACACTGTTTTTCCTATTTTGGTGTGAAAAACTCAGATTTAGTTACCATGATTGTTTCTTCCTCTGCCAAAATCAGGTATCTCCACAACTGGGCTATTTTAGATTTGTTCATTAGAGTATATGGACTAATAACAATCCGGAAATCGGCTTGGCTTACTATGGAATAAGCTTTCAATAAATATTTGTTGAATTGAAATTGCCTTGTAATGCACTGATGAGAAATCATCAGATATTGATGAATGTCTGCTGACCTTTTATCACAGCCACTTTCAAGTCAGACATCAAGTCTGCCTTCCATTCTCAGTCTGGAGAACCTATTATCCTTAAAGGCTTTGTTTGCAAAATACATTATCAGTAAAAGCAGAATATGCTGTTAGAAAGATAATGTGTGTTTACACAGAGCTCAGTAAACTATTTTACACAGTAGTAAAAAATGAAACCAGTCATGTCTCCTCTTCCCCTGTAAGGTAAGGCACTGTAAATTTCTAGGTCTCAAAAACTATAATAAATGTGCTCCCAGGAAACCACAATACCTTAAAAATTCACATATGTATTCTCAGCAGAAAAATTTGCATTTGATTCATTGTGCTGGGACAACTGTTGCAAGTTTGCTTGCAAAATAAATTTTACATATTGTACTTAGAAGGCTCAAGTGTTGAATGTGATTTTAAGTCCAATGTCTACGGCAAGGCCTAATACAGCTTTTGTTAGAAATTCTATTTTACTTGAAGGTTGAAAAATAGGTTGACCTCAAGGCAGAAATTATGGAATAAGTCTTATCAAAACTGGGTTCAGTATCAATGTTACAAAAAAAATAATTGTGCTAAAATATTTCTACTGCCCAATAAATAAATTACTATGAGAGGGCCCTTACTTAGAACACAAATAGGTTTCCATAGTCAACAGTCCTCGTTAGTGAAAACCCATCCATGTTCCTTTCAAAAGTCATGAAAAGCTCAGAATGAAAGGAGGCATTATGTTTAGGACGCTGTTCCAATATGATTGTTGTTTAAGAAACTTGTTGTAGAGTTTGATACATAGCGGAAGTGGAGAACGGACCCCAGAGAGCCCTGAGCCCCAGTGCCTCCGCGAGCCTAGGTACCCTCAGAAAGAGCACCACCACCATAGCCAGGCCCAGTCGCCACCGCCCGCTGCAAGTCTGAGCAGCCGGGGGTGACTCAGCAGCACCTGCCGGAGCAGCCTCAGCACTGCCTACTCCATGCCCCGCACCACCCGCAGAGGAGAGGGTGCAGCCTCCGCGATGATCTCATGTCCCCTATGGGGGGAAAGTGGGAGACAACAAGATGCAAGGAAGGCTTTGGGTACAGTAAGGTGGTTCAGTGTAAAAAAACATAAACGTTTTCATCAACAGGAATATGACACCAAGGAAGATGTATTTGTATATCCTACAGCCATGAAGAAGAATAACCCCAGGAAGTACCTTCGCAGTGTAGGAAATGGAGACTATGGAGTTCGATGTTGTTGAAGAGCAGAGGGCATCGGGGCGGCAAACGTTTCAGGCCCCGGTGGAGGTCCGGCACGCGGCAGTGAACGTAACGCAAACCGGAACCTTTATGGTGGCTCTGCACGTCCCCCGGGGGTACGTACACAGCTGCCTTTCCCCGTAGAATGACGGGAATAGTGAGAGTTAAGGAAGCAGGAAGGACGGAAGAATGTTCCCGCAGGCCAAGCCCAGCACTGCCAGTCCTACGCAGGCCATGGTTCCATCTACATGTGGAGACCGCCTGGTTGCCAGTGCGATATTCCAGCCCTCGTGGGCAAGGAGACAGGACGGAGGGTGTTCACCACCAGGGTGCAGGAGAACAAGGTAGGCCAGGGAGACAGAATCTGTATGGAGCTTATACCATAATTCTGCAGATAGCACAATAATGAAAAAAAAAAAAGGCAGGCTTTGTTTATGAGTGACCATACGGAATAGTAAAAATACATAAAACCACGAGTAAGTACAGATCTAGTCTCAGTTCCGTCTCATTGATTGTATAACCTTGAACAATTCATGTTGCGCCTTTGGGTCTCACTTTCCTTTTTACAGGAGGAAGGGTGAGAAAAGTAAGCTCTGATAGCCTTTCTTGCTTTAAAATTAGGTAAATTGTGTTCATCACCATTATTTTTGCCCCCAAGAGTAACTACAGAATTCCGCATGAAATTAAAACATAGATTTATTTTATGATTTAAAAAAGTCATCATGTTAAGTATTAGTGAAAGGAGAATAAAGGATAGAATTAAATTTATTGCTTTTATAACCTGAAGCTTCAAATAGTACAGAGGTCATCTGAGCAATCCACCTGAACAGTGGGAACACAACTTTCCCAATTTGCCAGCGGAAAAAGAGGCGTGCAACAGTCTGTGTCAACCCCCTGGCTCTTCCCCAGTCCTCTCTACTTAGTGCATCACATTACCTTTCTCATTCTGTTACGTAGTATTAGATTCATTCTTGCCACCCTGTTTTCTTATTTGCTACTTGATTTGAAAGTGCTTTCGCCTAAATTTATAGAATATTACCCATCTACATCCCACCGATGTTGTGTGTAGCAGTGTTGATAAAACATGCCGAAATCCTTTGAGACTAAGTTTAAGTAAATATGGGGTATTATTATTGATAGGTCATTCAGTTTTAAAAGCAAGTCGACTCTTCCAGATTTTTGCATGTGTTAACCTATTTGGAATGATTGAAATGACATTTATGCTTGACTGACTCCAAAAGTCTGCCCTTGGGGACTGTTTGGAAAAGAGCATAGTTTGAAATTTCTATGCTTGTTATGATTTCCCATATTGAAAGAACTAAGTTTACATTTAGTGGTAGTTGTTGAGCTTAGAAGTAACAAAATGTTCAAGTCTTTATAGTATGCATGTGACTGTGAACAGAAGTCTGCCAAAAAAGCTATCAGCAGCACCATACACAGACCGTGACTTGTGAAGAAAAACTGCCAGATAGGGAGTTATTTAAAATATGGAGGTTTTCCACATTGGTTCTTCTTGGCCTTAAGGGAAAGAAGCGGATGTAAAGACATCTGGAAAGCTTTCATAAAGTGAGATTTTACTTATCTACCACTGGGTAGATGCTTTTAATTTCTCAACTCTTTTAGCTGTAAGGGGAATACATTTGCTCATCACTCTGTGGAGTATTGTAGGAGAAAGGGAGGGCAAGACCTATTCCAAATCACAGCCTAATGTGACTGCATCTTCCACATGGTGATATTAAAGGTTTTTTAAACTAAAGAATGCAAGAGTTCCTAAAAGACTTACTTATGTCATAGTGGATCTTAAACCTAAGCCCTTTTGTCCATTCTGTAGTGTAAATTGGAGAACATTTTTCTATTTTCCCATCTAGATTTATTTGCTGTGATAGATCATTGACTTTAATACAAAAGAATATACATATACATTTTATAAATATGTGTGTGTATATATGTAACATGTGTATGTGTATATGTACACATATACACATACATGTATGTGTGTATATATATGTGTGTGTATATATATACATATATGTGTGTGTATATGTATACACACACGTATGTATATTTAATTCAGCAAGAAAAAAAGTTTGAAGTAGGATTTGCAGTTAGGACATATGGAGTAAGAGTTTCTCTTCTTTTTAGCCTTTTATTCTTTTGTTGCATTTGAAGATTTTTTTGTCCCGATTAGGAATTTGTGTTTGTTTTTGTATATCTCTTCTTCGGTTTACGGTCTTAAACTTTAGAGTTTTGGCAACTGAATTAAAAATTGATTTGTAGACATATGTACTAAGAGTTATTGAACTGGACCAGAGATTTTCAAAACACTGGTGTAAGAGTTAAAGAACAAATAGTGCGAGGAAAAAAGTTTCTTTGATAAACATGTGATTGTTATTAAGCAGTTTCAAATATAAGTCTTTAGTTTTTGAGTTCCACGCCTTGCATATTGTTTTTATAATACTTGGTGAAAACTTAAATGTTTACAATGTTTACAATACTTTGTGAAAATTCAGAAAATGTATGTATGGAATTTTAGCAAGATAGAATTTGAAGTGCCTTTGAAGATGAATTATTTAGAAGATCATATACTGTGGAGGAAAAAAAAAATCTAAAGATGAATTTAATTTTGTACAAATGACCTAGAAATTGTAGTCTGTTATGTACTGTTTTCCAGAAATATATATTTACCTGAAACCAATTCCTCATCTTCCAGTCTAATACAAACTTCCGTGATTCAACCTAGAATTACAACTATTTGTTTTCTAATTATATGTGAATAAAAAAAAGCTGAGTGAAAGATTCAGAACTACTAAACCTTATAGCTTGAGTTTTTAAGATCTTCTGGGTTGTTTTAATGGAATGCCAGGATATATAGTACCATGAATGAGCATTTGTTGACTTGGTCTCTCTACTGATGACCAAATTCCTTATTTTCTTTAGGAAAACTTTAGCTCTTTCTGTTTGTTACTTGTTTTCTTTAGTTACTGTGTTTTTGATTGTGGAAGAGGAGGAAAAAATTAAAAATATATTATTCTTCCAGGCAACTAATAGCTTAGAAGAACACACGTCATTTAGGAGTTTCTTGATGGGTTGACCTAAAAAAAATTCCTGAATTTACAGAATCATTTCAGGTTAACTTTATTAGTGTAGACATGGCTTGCATACATTTCTCTCACTTCTTTTGATTTTCATTTTCAGTGGTATACACTTTATATATTTAACAAGTTATGATTTCTTTACTATTTACATGGACTGCTGGGCATTGTAGCATATGGTGATACAATTTCCAGATGGCCTATATGTTGTCATTTGCTGTAGTGGTATTTTTTTTTTTTTCCTAATATGGGGCTAGCAATAAACATTTTAAAAAGAAGGTGAAAATACACACGTGTGTTTTTCATCACTTATGTTTTGGGCGACTATCCCATCCTGCCTCCTCAAAAGTAACTTATTGACTTATCTAGTAAGAATGGCATAAGCACTAAAAAATCATAAGTAAGTAAGTAAATAAATAAATAAAAATAAATAATAAAAATGGTTGCTCATGCAGTTTCCCTTGGGCCGTTAATAGAAAAACAGAAGGAAAATCTGGAAGAGAAAATACACATGAGACCTCTTATTAGACTTCTGTAGATCACTTTTGTTTCTAAACTCCTTAATTATAATAAGATTTAGTTTTGTTAATTTTTGCTCAACATCGATGGGACAGAAAAGGCCATCACTACTAGTTTTATATGTATAAAACCATTTGCTTACTTTTTTCTCATCTTTCTTTAAACCTAAATATAATTTTGACTTCGATTTTGAATTTTTTCATTATAAAAAGTACATAATATATAGTATATGAAATAAGTTACTCTTCATTTTAACTAGCACTGTCGATTTAATTTTTAATTTTTTATTTAGTTAACATATTAATGATACATGTTTTAGTTTTTTTATTAGAAATGTACAAATTACTTTTTTTAAGGAAGTGTTTCATAATTAAAAGCTAGGTTATTTGTAGTATGTCAGAATTCACTGAAATACAATTATAAAATAAAGAATCTTTGTTATAAGTCATTTACAACCAAAATGAATATTTTCCAAATAGAGACACAGATGCAGTGACAGTAGTAGAGGGGACATAGAATAATAGCATATGCCTCATCATTTAAAAGAGGTAGTTCCATTGACTCTAGATAGATCTATTATCTGTCAAATTGTTTTCTATTTCATTATAAAATTTGTGGGTTTGTTTTGTTTTTAGGGAGGACAGTATGGCCATTTGTCTCAGAATGTACATGTTTATGAAACTATATAGCACTACATTTGAAGAGGAGTGATCTCTTTTTCTTTAAAGTCAGTTTTCTAAGAGGATTCTCCCTGCAATAATCAGTTTATACTTTTAGGGTCAATCCGCATGAACAGATGTTCATGTATATCATTGGGTGTACAATTTTAGGACAGTGCTATCTTTTGATTTCATGCAATGTTTTTTCATTTGGGATAGAAGAATTTCTTGGACACTTACATGGTAATATGCAGCTTCTTGCAGCTTGAATTTTCTAGCTACACTCAACAGGGCATTTCTTGCAGTATTCCAGTATATAGCTTAACTGTTCTTTTAGCTTGTCTCTTCTTTCTGGTGTCAGTTCAGAGCCTTCATTGATATGCAGGAACAAGAGGATGACTGAGAATAACAGAATCATAGGACAGGTTCTTCCCCAAACCTTTACGAATTAGACCGAGGATGACAGTTGCTCATGAAATGACTGGATTTGGGGTGTGACTAATATTTAACATGTGAGTTATATATGAGGGTAACATAACTATGATGCTTTCTATTGTTTTTTACATTTTTTCTACTATTTTCTATTTTTATTTTTTATGCCAGTTTCTATTTTTTTTCTTATTTCCTCAGGGTTCTGGAAGGCATTGAGGTCTGTCTTCCCTACTGCACCATAAGTTCTTCTTAAGAAGGGGTTATAGCTTACCTATCTTTATTTTTCCAGTGCTTAGCACAATGTTTGACATATAGTTTGGCACTGATTGCGTTTTTTGAACTGAAATGAACTGAACTCAGTAAATACGAATATGCCGGAATTACTTACTACGTAGTTATTTTTATTGGTAGAGAAATGTTAAACATCAATGGATATGCTCATATAATAAAGGGCAAAAATCTAAGGACCCATTCTTCTTTTTCTTTATAAAGTAGAAGGAGAATGTACATAGTTTATAAGTAATTGAGACAATTTGGAACTGTTATCAAGCTAATAATTGTTCTGAATAAAGAAAAATGCTTCTAATGAGTCTAAGTGAGTCTAAAGACTCAAAGAAGTATGAGTCTTTCCCTGAGAAGGACATTCTTGTTAGTTTGGAGATAAGAACATTTATTTTTTCAGAATAAACATCTTTTCTATTTATTCTGCTTCATGATAAGTTTAGTACCACATTGGCCATATTAGAAAATTAGTTTTAAATTATAGAATCCAGCATTCAAAATTGGAAATGAACTTATTATTTAGCTCTCATCATTGTGCTTTGTAGATATATTTTTCACTTTAAAGCAGAATGAGTACAAAAGTTCCTTAAAAGTGTGATGCCTTTAGTTATAATATATTGTAGTATATCTATATAAAATATACTATAAATTTTATACTTTTTATATTATTATCAAAGATAAGGTTCAACTTGTGACCACTGGGAG
Source organism: Rousettus aegyptiacus (assembly GCF_014176215.1). Taxonomy (NCBI): domain Eukaryota; kingdom Metazoa; phylum Chordata; class Mammalia; order Chiroptera; family Pteropodidae; genus Rousettus; species Rousettus aegyptiacus. Next base: position 75,221,986 of record NW_023416307.1, read on the forward strand.
TCACTGTGTAGCTGTCACAGCCGAAGAAGCTCCTACACCATCCACACCAGCTTGCTGGGCTACCCGGGAGATAACACACTCGTCACTTTTTCTCCCACAACTGGCATTTATCCATTTGCCAATTGGTAGTTATTAGTGCCCACAGAGAGCTGGGTGCAATGTTAAATTAAGCCTTACAGTGAGAACAATCTGCCTGTGTGGCTAGCCATTTTTGCCCATCCCACCTCAACTCCAAGCAAAGCTCTTTAAATCTCCCTTATGATTTATCAGTTTCATTTATTGTTATTTACACATTTATTTATGCAATTTTGTCTTTCCTGCTAGATGGAGATCCTTGACAGAGAGGTCTACATTTTTATTTTGTAATTGTTTATCCCATTGACTGGTGGTATGTAGTATATACTTATTATATATTTGTTGAGTGACTGGGTGTTATGCCAGTTATTTCCTCTTGTCCCTTTGATTTTACTGTTATTTTTTTTGTATTCACACATTTTATTAAAATTAAGAGTATGCCTTAAAATCATATTTAGCATCACAGTTATGAAATAGTTCATTGTACTATGAAAGTCAATCTTCTTTTAAAACCACAAATCAAATTTTCAAGGAAATATTTGAAGTATTTAAAAGTTGTATATTTAACTCTGGATAATCATGATACCAAAAGAGTTTGATTTATGTTAAATAGATATTTGTGCTCCCAATATCAATTTATTATTTTAAAAATTTTATTAAATTTATCGGGGTGACATTGGTAAATAAAATTATATAGGTTTCAAGTATATCGCATTGCGTGTTCACCACCCAAATCAAATGGCAGTATTTCATCTTTTCTTAAGGATGAGTAGGAAGCATTCCATTGTATATATGTACGACATCTTCTTTATTCAGTCATCTATCAAAGGACACTTTGATTGTTTCCATGTCTTGGCCACCGTGAATAATGCTGCAGTGACCATGACAGTACATTTATCTTTATGAATAAATGTTTCCGAATTTTTCAAGTACACACTCAGAAGAAGGATTGCCGGGTCATATGGTAACTCTGTTTTTAATTTTTTGAGGAACCTCCATACTGTTTTCCATAGTGGCTGTACCAATTTACATTACCCCCAGCAGTGTGTGAGGATTCTCCAAAACTCTAACTTTTGTTATTACTTGTCTTATTGATGACAGCCATTCTAACAGGTGTGAAGCAGTGTCTCATTGTGGTTTTGATTTGCATCTCCATGATAGCTAGTGAGGTTAAGCATCTTTTCATATATCTGTTAGCTCTTTGTATATCTTCCTGGGAGAAGTGTCTGTTCAGGTCCTCTGCTTATTTTTTAATTGGATTGTTTGATTTTTTTTTGTTGTTGAGTCATGCAAGTTCTTTATGTATTTTGGAATTAACCCCTTATGGGAGGTGTTATTTGCAGATATCTTCTCTCATTTGATTAGTTGCTTTTTTGCTTTGTTGATGGTTTCTTTTGCTGTGTGGAAGCTTTTTAGTTTGATATCATCCCATTCATTTATTTTTGCTTTTGCTTCCCTTGTCTTTGAAGTCAAATACATAAAATCTTCTCTAAGACTAAAGTCTTTAAGTTGAGTACCTATATTTTCTTCTATGTATTTTATTGTTTCAGATCTCACATTTAAGTCTTTGATCCATTTTGAATTAATTAATTAGTTTATGGTAACAAAAGCACCTATTTTTATTTATTTTTTTTTTTGCATGTGGTTTTCCACATGCTTTCTTTTCTCTGTTGTTTTTGAATCCTTCATTGAAAATTATTTTCCCACTTAAGTTTCTTTTAGGGCTCTTAATTCTTTTCCATTGGTCTGTGTATCTATTTTTCTGCTAGTATCTTGCTGTTTTGATTATTGTCGTTTTGTAGCATAATTTCAAGTTCTGGAGTGTGATACCTCTGGCTTTTTTTTTTTGCTCTCCTCAGGATTGCTTTGGATATTTGGGGTCTTTTGTGGTTCCATACAAATCTGATGATTTTTTGTTCTATTTCTTTTTTAATGATATTGGTATTTTGATGGGAATTGTATTATCTGTATATTGCTTTGGATAATATCACCATTTTAACTATGTCGATTCTTCCAATTCATGAACACAGACTATCTTTCCAGTTCTTCATGTCTTTTTCAATTTTTTTAAATACCGTCTTACAGTTTTTAGCATATAGGTCCTTCACATCCTTTGCTAAGTTTATTCCTAGATATTTTATTCATTTTTTTTTTGCCATTGCAAAAAGAATTTTTTTAAAAAATTTCTTTTCCTGAAATTTCATTGTTAGTATATAGGAATGCAATAGATTTGTGTACCTTTATTTTTTATCCTGCAACTTTACTGTATTATTTTATTGTCCTAAAGTCCACTCCCACCACATACACATACACACAACAAACTTATTAGAGTGCTCATTATCCTCTAATGTTACAATAATGAAATAGTTATAAGTGAACAGTTTTCTCTCAAGTCAATTGTTTTTCTTCCCTCATTCTGTTTTAACAGTTGAGAGGCCTTGTTTATAGCACATGAAAAATGAATTACATCAATTATCAAATGCAATTAACAGTTTCATTTTATAAGTGGAGAATAGAATTTAACAATATATATGAGAAGTTGTGTGGTGCCAAAAAATTGCATTAGTTACTGTAAAGAATACTAAACTCACAAGAAGGAAATTTGCACTTTAATTTTGTATTTTTCACCAATGAACATTTTTAATATAGAGAATAATGTTAATTCTTATCACCTCCTTTTCTTCATTTATAAAATCCATTTAATTTCTATTAATTGCCCTTGGGGACCCACCAATGTACGAGATGTTGAGGAATGTAAAAAGATGAACTAAGTAGAGCTTAATGCCTTAAAATACCAACTACAGTTGTGGATGGAAACTAGAAATAACATTTAAAACAAATTGAACTTTAAAGGCAGCAATTAACCACCAAATAAGTGGAAGAGAGCATAGGAATTTAGATATGTGAGTGATTCCATTCAGATTAGATCTCACAAGTAAGTCTTCAGAAAATTGGATTTTGCCTTTGACTTTGAAGTATTGAGACATTCCTTTCCCTAGAATGAAGAGCAGAGGATGTTTTTTGGAAATGTTCAGGTATATGTTGGTAATGATGAGGAAAATTTATGTCTCAAGTAGAGAACATGTTTAGGGAAAAGTAGAAAAGATGAGTCCATTTTGTGAAGTACCTTGAATTTAGTTCTAATTGTGAGTTTTACAACCAAAATGGATCATGCTTAAAATTGAGTCTTGAAGTCACTACTCATTTTATATCATTCTCTTCTTGTTAGAACAACTGGATGTTCTCTGTAGATATTACATTTGGAGTTACCATATCTAGTCATTTTTTTCCTGATACTGGTTATTTACTAACAATACAATTCTAAATATTGCCAGAGGGTCTCTACTTTCTTTAAAAAAAAAAGTCTCATTTCATCCAAAGAACTTTTGCCTTTTCAAGTGGCAGCTACTGGAACACATGAGGCCCGAAGGCGACTTAGTGTTTGGGTACCTGATTTGTTACAAAAAGAATCATCACGGATTTTCAGTTTTATCTTTGGTTTTCATTTTAAAAAATATTCTCCAAGAAAACTTTCTGCCAGAGTAGGAGCCACAGATGCTGAGCTTATGTGCTAAAATATTGAGTCCCGTGAGAATAAATTGGTGGCAAGAAAAGTTGCTTGTAGAATTTATTCAATTTGCATTTTTCAAATATTTCAGTCATTAAGATAAGCAGAAATGTGTACTTAGGATATAATTAATAGTATAATTCTGTTCCTATTATACTTGCTCTTTTCTTACCTTCTCTCCTTCGTGCTATGTTTAAGGACTGCCAATTCAGGGGAACAACCTTTTATTCCCATAATTGAGAACCAGCTTGCATTCCGATAAATGCATAGAGATTTCTGTTCCTGTTAATGTCAATAGATTTTCAGTCCCATTAAGGGAAATGGATTTTTATTTTGTGAATGTTGTGGATGAGATGGTTGGAACCTCACAGGTAATATAGACCAGATGAGCTGATTAAATGAAGAAAACCATAAAGAAAACAATTGATTTATGGTAATGATTTTTTTTGTTTGTTCAAAAAAAGTACTCTATAATTAATTTTTCTCTCATAAGAGTAATAGTGAAACTTACAGAAAATGTGTGTGTATGTCTGATTTTAGGATATGAAATTATCTTTTAGGATTACTTCACATACCCTGAATTCTCACTTAACCTATAAAGCACATTGTTAAAGCTACAAAAGGAGATTAACCACAGTTTTTAACATAACAACTGGAAGAGGTAAATAGAGTGGTACAAAAATATCTTACATCACATTCTAAGTACTGATAAGAAACTTTGTTAATTTTCTGTCTACCCCAGGCCTGCAATACGATTGAGAAAAAAATCTCAACAGGTATATATCATTTAATTCAATAGAATTTTCTATAGAAATTTAATGGTCTCTCTTTATTTTTTGAAATAGATTAATATAAACAAATTTTCTATAGTAAATGAGTCCCTAAATAATTGTGTATGAATTGATTTTCAAAAATTGATTATTATGTAAGGGTATCAAAAATAGTTTTATTTTGGTAATCGGCCTTTTCAATATTGCAAATAATTTTGCATATATAAAATGTAAACTATATTTAGTAAGCCTGAATTTTTCCTATATCAAGATCTCTTAAAATTGGTCAAGTTTACAACTTCTATTTGGAATTAACAGAAGACATGACTGTAACCTTTCTTTAAAATGACACCAGGAACATACTTGTGGGTGAGCTTGACCTAAATATTGAGCTTAGAGTGGGTCTGCAGGCCATTTAAACAATCAAATTAAAATTAAACAGTTTGGGAAGTCATAAAGATGGATATTTTTAAATAAACACATTCAACTATTTACAGTAGTTTTCACTTTAAATTAAAAAATTGAATAGTATGTGGCTGAAACTCTATAAATACAACTATAAAACAATGCAAAAAACCTCAAATTGATATATGAGATAAATTCATGACATTATTGGACTAAATTTTTAAAAATGATTGGAAAATACCTAAGATATTTTAATTTCTGTTTCTTCAAAATCAGTTCTGTAACATGGACTGTGATTTCTATTTGTGTTGTTAAACTGCCTCTTTCCAACACCCATCTCTCACCAGGGTGGAGTGGTAAACCTCATTATATCAAAGGAAAAATTGAGTGAACAGAACAGCAGTAAATGTAAACCAAGCTCATATATTACCTTTAGTCTTGGAGCAGAAGAAAATTATTTTATACACAAATGATCATTTGTCTCCAATATTTTTTAGTTAAATTGATAATGGTAATTTTTAGGTCACATTTCTTTGAGAAAATATGAAGAAATTTCCTTTTTGAAAAGATATATTTTTTTCTGTAGAGTAGTGAAAAACCAGAATGAGAATGCTTTAGAAAAGGGAACTAGGAAATGGGGAATTAGAAAGAACCTTAGAAATTATCTAATGATGAGTGCATCTCTCTTGACACATAGATGGGGAAATTCAGCCACTGAGAGAGATAAGTACATGTTCATTGACTTTTTCCTTTTAACTTTTGATTATAAAAATATTTTTAACATACATAAAAGTAAAGTGAATAGTATAAAACTCCCTTGCCCAATATGGTAATCACTAGCCATATGTGGCTATAGAGCACATCAGAGGTATCTAGTGACACATGTTGAAATGGTAATAATTTGGATATATTGAGTTAAATAAAATATATTTTTAAATGCTTTTCACCTATTTTGGCCTTTTTAAATGTAGCTACTAGAAAATTTGAAATCACATATATGGCTTACATTATATTTTTATTGGATAGCGCAGGCATAGAATTCCCATTTACCTATGTCCACTTCAGTTGTCACCAACTCATGACTCATGTTGTTTCATTTATACCCTATGCATTTTAGAGGTAATTGGTCTCAGATTTGGCATGGAACCTGATTATTGCCTATTGTTTTTTTTCTACTACTATCCTTTTAAATTTGTGTCCTTTTGTGTGTGCCAGTTTTACTATCTCCTAAATATTTAAGATTGCGTTTCTGAGATTTGCTGATTTTGGCAAGTTAATAATGCTTTCACTCATTTCCTATATAGGCTATGATTTTAATTTAATTGACAAAGATTCTTGGATCAAATTCTCCATTTACTTTACTAAGTAGAGTGGACTCATTTGTAAATCATTGCTCATTCTTGTAAAATCCTGATCACCTAAGTACAGCAGAGGAGTTAGTGCTGTCTTGGTTCTTATTTATATTTTTCATGCAGTTTCATTATTCTCTTAAAGCAGATGTTAAAAGAGCATAATAGTCCAATAATTAATAAATATATCCATTGACTATTTACCATGCAAAGATCTCAGTATGTGCTCTTTACAGACACATACACAACATCATTCAGGGAATTAGTAGCTTGAGTGGGAAGAGAGAGGAGGAAACATAAGTTTGTCTCTAGAAATGCTGGACCTGAACTGTCAGGGAGAGACCAAGGCAGAAATGCCTGGATAGCCCTCCTCTTAAAAGGCCAGGGGTGTACTGTCTTATCCTTCTGGGTTTTCCTTCCCTGCCAGTACATTTTAAACTTCCCTCAAGCTATGCTAATATAAATGTGCTATCTGTTTCCTGTGGGATCCTGAAAATATATGAGGATTTCCAACCCTGGCCGTTCATATTAGAATTCTAGTTTGACCCTCGCCACCCCAGCATTTTCACCTCAGTAGCTGAATTTCTACTTGGACAAGAAATTAGCATGTTACTGGAGGCTCTGGGACATTGAGCAAAGGCTACGGAACAAGGATTTTCTCACATTCCTTTCTACCTAAATAATAAAATGTACGCTTCACTGGAATGAAATATAGAACTGACATTCCAGAATGTACTTGAAAACTAAACAATTCTTCAAGGTATACTTGCAATTAAACTAAAGAATGAGGTGGCAGCTGCAGCCCTGAAGTCAATACATTTGGACTTGACTTTAAATTGACACCGCAGACACATTTGGCCTCATGTCGCTGGCAACAGCATTAAGTCCTGGTGCACTTAAGAGCTTCAGGTTTCTAATAAGCATTTTCTTCAAAGCAGTGGCTTGATTTGGTCTGTGATTTTTGTCAAGTGCATATCATATCAAAGGATAAGTGTTTGCCAAAGGCTTTCTTCAGCCACAGAAAGGGAAGTTTTGTTTGAAGAAAGTCAACTTGCACTGACTGTCTCCCACTGGGAAGATGAAAGGAATGACTGGATTTCCTGTTACTCTGTTGTTGTTTGTATCCCTCAAATATTTCAATCAACATGAAAGGACTTGTTGCACTGTGAGAGCAGTGCAATTTGAGAAAGCCATTTAGAGGCTGCCAAATAGATTTGCAGCTAATAAAGTTGTATTTGTCTCTGGTGTCAAAGACCAGATTTATGGAAGATGATTAATAAAGGCCAAAATGCTGGGCATGGAAAGATGGTCAGGAGATTATTTTCAAAATGAATTTTCCATTTCAGATTCTTGACATGCATTATGTACATTTCAAGAAACAAGATAGATTGTAAAGGCTGATTTTAGTCTGGTTACAGCATGGCATTGAGACATGATTGTCATTTAAACTGTAAATTCTATATTGGCCTAATGAATCAAGAATAATAATTTCAAATTGAAAATTAAAATTATTTTATAAAATTATCTGTATTTTACAGTATGAAAGGGTTCATTTTAATTATTTCTACTTAGTGTTTTCTTGTTAAATGTCCGCAATATTATTATATCTATCTAGTTATCTATCTATAAAATGTATAATAGGCCCTCAATACCTGTTTGTTCAAGGAATGAATGATTGGATAATTCAGGCACATATATTTTCTCAGTTTTAAACTGTTAAAAAGTCTCTCTTTACAGTAATGTAATGATGCTTGTTCCCTGAAAAAATTTATATACTATCATCATGATGTTTATTATAATTTATCATTTCCAGTAAAGAAATTACCTACATAGGATATTCTTACTCAAATGAAGCAAGTTTCAGTTTCCTTGTTGTCAGTGCTTAAGGCAGGAGAGAAGTATGGCATTATACAAGCTCTCTCAAAAGACCGAAATCTACATCCCTTCATGAGGGCAAAAAGTGAAGATACATTCTTACTCTATTTCTTTTTGTTTGAATCTTTTCATGTTTTTAGTTTTTATATATTTTTGTCCTATACTTTTTTCTTCATATATTTTAAAAATTCTGCAAGACGTTAAGTAAATTATATTCCTCAGTTTATGGGACATATTAAACATTGCTCAGAAACAATGTCCTTCTCCTATTTTATTTATTGGTACATTTTCTTTATTCCTATTTTCATCCCCTTCTTCACAAAAGACAGCCATAATGTATATCTTTCTGTTCTTATGTTTTTATAAAATATCTATTGCTATTTAATATGCATCTAATTTATGTAAGTAGTATTGGAATAGATCTTATTCATGTTCTTACCATTTTCACTCATAGTATGTTTTAGGACTTGTTTGTGTCTATGTGTAATATGGTCACTATGTGTGTATTCACCATGTGCTACCTGTCCATTTCCTCAGTGGTGCCACCCATAATGTCTGTAGCTTTCTGTCTCATATACAAAACAATGTGATCCATGGACCTATGTGAGGAGCTCTTTGAGATATGTGTGTGTGTGTATGTGTGTGTGTGTGTGTGTGTGTATGAACAGGGTTGCTGGGTTTTAGATTTATATCTCATATATCTTTAATTTAAATAGGTGTTATCATGTTGTTCTCTGAATGTCTGTACCAGTCCACATTCCTACTTGCAGTTCCTGAGGATTCTCATATTCCCACAAGTCTGCCAACACTTGGCATTATCAAGCTTAGTTTTTCTTGGTATGAATATTAAATGATATTTTATTCTAATGCTCATTTTTTTTCTATGAGTTTGAACTCCTCGTATGTTAGGTGGCCTTTTAGACTACTTTGCCCAGTTTTCAGTTGGGATTTATATGTTTTCCTTTTTAATTTTCTTAGTATAGTCTCTGTATTAGTACCTTGATAGTTTTAGATATTGAAAATTTCTAATCTTCCATTTTTCTCTGATCCTTATTTATGATTCTCTTCCTTGAACAAAATCTCTAAGTGCTGTGTATTAACTTGTATTTACTTTGTGTATGTTTGATTTGGGGGTTTATTTAATCAGTCATTCTCCACTAATATGTCCCCAAGTTATTCTTTGATATTATCTATTATTAACTTCATAGTTTTATATTACATATTTGAGTTTTTAATATATCTGGAGTCTACACTTATATGTAGTATGGATGGAGATGCTGTAGACTGAATGTTTGTGTCCACTCATCTTCCACCACCAAATTCATATGTTGAAATTTTAACCCCCAAGGTAATGGTATTAAGAAGTATATCCTGTGGGAGGTGATTAGGTCATGAGGGTGGAGCTCTCATAAATAGGATTTGTGCCTTATAAAAGAGACTCCCAAAAACCTCCTTCGCCCCTTTCATCATGTGAGGATGCTGTAAGAAGATGGTTGTCTAGGAACAGGGAGGCTTCCAGAACTGTGAGAAGTAAATTTCTGTTGTTTACAAGCCACTCAGTCTGTGATCTATTATAGCAGCCTAAATGGATGAAGACAGAGATCGAGTTTCATTTTTCTCCATATAGTGCCATTTTTCCCAGTTCCATCTGTTAAGCAGCAAGCTGATTGTCCATTGATTGTGCTGCTACCGTTATTATCTATATCTGTTTACAGATCTGTGTCTGAGCTCTCAGTTCCTCTCTCTCTCTCTTTTTTTTTTTTTTTTTTTACATTGGATCATTGTCTATTCTTGTGCCAATAGCATACAGTATTTTCCTTTTCTTTTTTTTTTCAACTAAGGCTGTATAGTATTTACTATCTGATATGCCAAGTTTTCCTTCTATTTTATATAGACTTTGCTATTTATGGATCTTTGTTCATCCATTTAAATTTAGAGTAAATATATCAGATTTCTCAAAAATTTCTGCTAGATTAGGATCCCACTGAATTTAGATGGGAAACTTGAATTTTTTATACATTTGTCTCACCGAAGGACATGGTGTGTCTCTTCATTTATTTAACTCATCTATGTCCAACATTAGAGTTTTAAAATTTTCTTCAGAGTCTTGAGTATTTTTGTTTAGAGTTCCTAGAAATTTATAGTGTGTAGGTAGTATCTTATTTTTATTGTATTTTCTAATTAGTATTTGTTTGAAGAAATGCTATTTAATTTTTTAATTTGATTTTATATAGGGAAACTTTGGTCAATTTCTTTTTTAATTCAGATCGTTTGTTCTTTTGATTTTATCGTCTTGCAGAATGATCCACCATAGTTTTGGTATATACTGGAATTTATTTCTGACTGGTTATAGATGTATTTTCTCTTTTTCTTTTCGTTGATTCTAGCTTTCTAGATTACAAATATTATCCAAGTATTTGATAATGCTAAATTTATAATTTCTTTACAATTGTCACCTTTATCTTCTTTCTATTTTTTCTTCAAGATTGTTTTTAAGATGGCTTTAGTATGACAAAATACTCAAGGCTTTATATGCCTGAGAAGATCGTTTTATCATTCTCTAATATTTAACCAATAAAGGTGGTCAACTTGGATCTGTTTGAGTTCATTTTTTTACCCCAATACAGCTTTTTAGTACCTTGAGATTATTCTGTTAGCATATGACTTTGGTGGCCAAGTAGCAAGTGATGATTCTCATAAGCCAAAACAGGAGAAAGGAAGAGGCAAAATATAAACATTTCCCTGACTACAGTGACCAGTTCAGAATAATCAATAGTCTCTTTAGTGTTTTTCTTTAGAAGGTGTTTATTATTGTTGCTTGTTTTTGTTTGTTCCTCTGATGTATTTCTGTAGTTTTTCAGGGGGAAATCATTAGAAAACTTCTGACAGTTTTTCAATAACTTTCTATTTATTCCCTCTTTATTCTCTCTGTCTCCGTCTCTGTCTCTGTCTGTGTCTCTTCCTCCCCTGTCCTTCCTTCCCTCCCTTCCTCCCTCCCCTCCTGTCTGCTTTTTCTTCCCTTCTCCTCTTCCTTTATTTTTCCTTCTCCTCACCAAAAACTGGATAAGAGAAACAGCAAGGTTAGAGGAAATAAGGACTGGAACAATCAGCAACAAACTATTCCTTTATTTCTTTCTAACCACCTATCAAGTCCTGCCCTATAGTTTTCTAATATGTGCAGAACCTTGCATCAAGGTTTAAAATGTCCCCAAGAAACTGCTCAGTTCTATGCTGTTGAAGGTGTTTGCCCAACGAGAGAGGTTGTCATTGATGTTGCCTATGTTTAGCAAATTTACTTATTCATTGGCTCCTTCTTAAAAATCTGTGTGACCTTTTTCTATCCTGTAGTTATTCTGTCATTTTCATTACCATTTCCAAAACTTAATTACTTCCATATTTCATATAGCTCCTATGATCCCAAAGTTTTCAGACCCCAAGAGTTTTCATTTGCAGTTGGTTAAAGTACAGCTATTCTGAGAGACACCCAAGAATTGCTCAGATTTCTTGGAAGAAGTTCAATTCGGTCTGTTTTCTTCATAAAATCCAGAATTCTCAAGAACTTGTTCACTCTTGTCCTATTTTTAATGACAACTTCCATCTTCCTTAGAAAAAGACAGTTAACTATAATTATCTCTGCATGGGATCAGAATTGAAGTTTTCCTCAGTTCATTTTGATTTTCTATGTTTTTAAATTTTCTCTAGTGAAGTAGTTTAATAAAACATATAGGGAAAGGTGTTTAAAATCAAGATTAAAGTAATAACATTAAAAGAAATGCCTAAAGCTTTAGGACCTGTTAGTAACTGTGTCATCATTCTGTATTTCTCTAAATTCAATAAGATGATCATTTAGACATTGGAAACAAAATTTCTTTTCAAGTCACTATGTAAATAAAATCTATATGAATTTCTAATATTTCACACTTTACAGAAACTATATTCAATATAAGATGAAAAGCAGATAGTGTTACAATATCTGACTCTTGGAAAAGATTTAATCATATTTTATGGCAGAGATTTTCATCTATGCTTGGGTCAACATATGGAATTGTTTGTTCAACACCAGCTATTGTAGCATGTTGCCCATATATCAGGGCAACAATTGCAGCAACAATTTAAACCAATGAAACATAAAAAATGAAACATCTTTCATAAACTTTATACAGAGCAGGGAAGGTAAGGGTTTCCTTTGGACCTTCAGAGTGAAAATTACCACACAAAGTCCTAAAAGTTTAATGCATCAAAAATTGTTCTTTTCAACTATTAAAGATTTTGTCTATTGAGCTCCCAAACTATACACAATTGGACCTTGAAATGGTTCTGTGATGAGAAGTGGCAACTATTTAAAACATATGTCTCCTTTGGTATAGATACACAAAACATTTTCATTTGCACATACATTGCTAATGTTTTACTATGAAACCTTGTATTTCTTCACACATTTGGTTAACCATATGTCTTTGATGACAATCCAATCTCATAGCATTGCTTCTTATAGGGTATGAGAAGTATAATTAAGCTAAAATTTTAGACTAAGTCTGTAATGCATTTTGATTTCTCATGAGGTTCTAATCCAGTTTACAAAATGTTTCCAGATGTACAGTCTAGTAGTTCCAGATCAATTTTTATGTATGTACGGAAATCCTAATGCTTAAATTACAAAAATATAATATTTATATTCTTTGTTGTGCAAATTCCACTTGAAACATCATGTTGAAATTATTAAGATCATGGGTAGTTGTAACTTAAAAAAAAATTTTGCATTCATGTTGAAAATTAGTGACCATAGCCTTTAAAAATTTACATACTACACATGCATCTTAGAGATATAAGCTATTTAAGTTTCCTCTATTTAATTTTCTACTTTATCTTCATACATGTATTGCACTGTGAGGGACAGAACTGGTTAGGGAGCTGGTGCAATACATTTATAATGTTAGGTAAGATATCTTTGCTTCTCATTCTTTGATTCTGAATGTTTCCTAAATTCCTATGTTCATTTATTTAAAAATGTGTCAAATATGATGCTAGGGATTAGGAACATAAAGATGAACAAAATAACTTTTCGAAAGCTTGCAGTCTGGTGGAATAGCCAGAAACATAAATTCATTTTTAGGGATATATAGAATATAACAAAGTGAATAATGAGGGAGGAAAAACTCTCTGGGCAGAAAATTCAGCATTAGAAAAGATGTGAGTTTGGTAACAATAGCATGGGCAATTTCAAGCAGTTCTATGTCTCTAGTGAATCAAGTTTAATGTCAACAGTGGCAATAGATTAAGCTGGAAAAGGAGTCAGCAAAATGTTCAACAAGGCCTTTTATTATGTAATTTCAAGGAGTTTGAAGTTTTCCTGCAGTGGCAAGCAAGTCACATACCTTTAAGAGGGTGTAGTGATTTGGGCCAAACAGAGTTGTTTAGGTCATAAAGACACTAGCCTCATCTAAAGCCTAAGTATAGCCCTATGCTATGACATGAGAACATTCCCAAGAAAAATGAGTGCTTGTGGTTATCAAAGTACATACAAAAAAATGTTTATTACAGATTTTTATTCATAATAGCCTCAAACTATAATGGCAAAAATCTACCAATAGAATAATTGATTAAAATATATTGTGACACATTCATACGTTAGTGTACATCAATGGATAACAACAAATTAGAGTAACTACGTGGATACGGTCACACAGAGGCAGGTGTATGGATGAACCTCAGGGATATAATATTGAGCAAAATAAGCCAGACAGAAACAAGAACATACTATAAAATTTCATTTTTATAAAGTTTATTAATAGTGAAAGCATATCATTTTTGATAGAAGTTAAATTGATTTGGGGAATGATATTGACTATGAGGGGCCATGCAGGAGCTGAGATGCTGAACTATTCAGTGTTATATCGGTAATAACATGGTAATAGACATATGTAAAAATTCATTGATCTGTACACTTAAGTCATATGAACTTTTTCCTATATATTATATATTTTACACCATAATACAGATTTTAAAAAGACAGTGAAAATGATTGGAAGAACTGTTTTCCTCTTGTATATTGTTTGTGCTTGTGTACTTGTGCCATAAAAGAATGAACTTTAGACTTTGACTCACAAGACTTAGATTTAAACCTTTGCTCAGCTTGCTAGCTGTCGGATTTTGTGCACATAACTTAGCCTCTTGGAACTTAATTTTTGTCCCTATAAAATTGAGATGGCAATAACTACTTTACAGGATTGTTATTAAAACTAAATAAGATGCAGTTTTATTCCCTATCCTCTAGAACGTAGAGTAAGCCTAAGGTGAGGAAGGAAAATGAAACTTCTCCAAAAAAGTTTGCCAGGGATAATTTATACAATTTTCCTTAATTTTTTTTCTTTGTTATCTTCCTAAAGTAAACAAAATTTTCTTCCCCTTTCCTTTCCCTTTTCTTCCCTTCCTTTCCATCGCCTTGCCTTGCCTTCACTTCCTTTTTCTTTATTTTTTATTTCTTTCATTTTTTCAATACTATTAATCTTAAGAACTCAGAGGGTGATAGAACTTGATTTACCCAATTGTTTTACCCAACATCATATATTTATAACTTACTTAGAACAACAAAATGTGAATACTACCAAATAAACTGACTGAAAACAAGTTAAAATTTTTTTACATGTTTTCAAGATTTTCCTAATTCTCAGTTATACTGTGTCTGTATTGTCAGAGCACATAGCCATTACATAGTGCACTTTATTTATTTTTATTTTTTATTAAAATTATTGGGGTAACATTGATTAATAACATCAAATAAGTTTCAAGTGTGCAGTTCAACTATGCGTCATATATTTATTGCATTATGTGTTCACTGCCCAAAGTTAAATTTCCTCCTGTCACCAAATATTTGACCCCTTTACCACTGTCTACCTCCCCCCTACATTTTCTCTCTTTTAACCACTAGTTAATCTTAGTTTGACATGTGACTGCATATTTAATGTTCACTATTGGTCCTTATGTCAGTCTCTCCTTAGTCGTTTTGGTTGTTCATAGTTGTCCTCCAATAGATTTCTCAAAAAGAGCTCAAAGGAACATCATTCCTTGTCTTTTGTACATTTATATCAGGAAATTTATATTGTTAAGTCAGTTTTGTTAGATATACAATCCTGAGCATATTTTTCCTTGATTAGCATAAATGTTACTTCGTTTCTTCTGGCATTAGCATTGCATCAAAGTCTGATGATAACCAAAATTTCTTTCTTTGTTAGTCACTTAATCTTTTTACCTTGATACCCGAAGAAAGTATTAATACTTTATTTAATACCTGATGATTGTTCAGTAATTTATCTAGAATATGTCCTGGTGTTTGATAGTCTCAGCTATGAGGTATACTCTTTGAATATGTAGTTACATATATTTTTATTTAAGTTTATGGGAAGATTTCTTGGAATAAAAGTTTTAGTATTTGTCCTGCATCCTTGTTTTGTTTTCTTTTTCAAGATTTTCTATTATCTGTTTGTTAGATCTTTTCTATCTTCAATAATCACTTTCTTTTAATCCTATGTATCTCTTCATTTCTATTGATCTTTTTTTAATAATAAACCATTAACTTATATTTATTGCTCTTGTATTCTTCCTGTTTTATTTTTCCTAGTTTAGTCTTCATTTCCAAATGATTGTTTTATTTTTAATTTTTTCCAAATTTCTGTTTGACTTATTATTTTTTTCTAATTCAAATTTACGTTGTTTATTTTGGCTTATATACTTGTTTTACTATCTTTTAACTACTTTTGTAATAGTGAATTAATACTTACATTTATTGTTATTAGTATTAGAGTTTACATTATTTTCATTGTAGAGATATCAGTCTGTTCCCTTTTCTTATTATAACTTTGTATAAAATTCACTTTTGCATTATTTTTTGAATTCATTTTTCTTATCTTTGAGAAAAATTAACTTGAATACAATTAAAAAATGAATTTTTCTGGATTTTAATCTGTTTTAAATTTAAGCGGTTTGAGTCATCTTTTAATTACTCATAATCATTTCTATTTCTAAACTTCTAGGGTCATTCTGTTTAAGTTCAAAGTGCCTTCTACAGGATTCCATACCTCTATACTTTTTTGTTATATGGTTCAAGATTACTATCACCATAAGCACTGATTCATATCATGCTCTGTGTTAACTTGGCCCTGTTGATAGTGCATCACTTTACGTTAGCAGAAACCCATCTTCATTATAGTATTCGATTAGTAAAAAATAATGTATTATATCCATTTTGTAGTTTCTCATAAAGATGCGCTTTTTGTCTCTGTAATAATAATATATTTTACCATAAAAAGAGGAAATATGGCTTAGCATAGCTTTTATAGCTTTATAGAGCTTCCTCTCCTGTTTTTTTATTTAAAAATATCAATTTTATAGTGTTGAAAATATGGTGGTTTGTTTTTTGAAATTTCCTGGTTCAACTTTAATACCCTTCTCCAACTTTAATTTCAACCTTACTTTTCTTTGTTTCTATTACCCCTGCACTGTGTATTTATTTCGTTTTCAGCAGCTTCTTCTTATACAGTTCTGTTTTTATTAGATTTGGAAAGATTCAAAAACTACATCTCTGCCACCACCATTTTCCACAAATCCTCTTATTGGTGGAATTCTAATTATAGAAACATAACAGATAAAGAATGCAATGCTAAGCTATCAAAGTAAAGTTACCTGGAGAGAATGGCATAAGATAGAGAAATGAAAGTAGAGAAAATGGAAAAATAGTAGATACATAACATTAGAGACATCCTTTGAAAGGGTAAAATGCAATAGTAGGTAGCGGCATTTGATTAAGTGAAAGCATCTTGAAAAATAAAATTTGTTAAAGAATTGGATTACAGGGGAAAAATAGACATCCATCCTGTTAAAACTCCATGTGATTTCATTAGTTTCAGATTATAACATGAGAAGTAACATTAACAAGGAGCCATGCTACCACAAAAGACTATGTATTTTTTTTTTAAATACTTTCCCTTAGAATGTAGAGATGCAAGTAAGCACAAGAAAGTAGAAATCATACAGATTGATATATCAAGAATATTTGATTAGGCAGGAAAGAAACTTTTTCTTATCACTTAAAAAACAATTTTATCTTTCAATCAAGTGCTCAGATATATAACATTTGAAGAATAATTGTTTATGCACATAGGAAATATGATATTATATTGACAGTGAAATAACCATTACATCAAAATAATTATTAAAACTTCCAAACAATAACAATTCTACTTTTGTCAAATAAGTTAATATTCAAAATGGGATTATCTGGAAAATGATTTATAGATAATAAAACTTCATAGTTACAGCTATAGATAAAAGAAAACTTAAATTTGCATTTCTGTATAATTGCCTATAAGGATGGAATCTATCTTAAATTCATATGTAAAGAGTCCTCAATTGAGGATAAGTATTCAGGATTTATTTTGAGCCTTAGACTAATTCACGCTATGAATACGTTCATTCCTTAAGGCACTACTAAAACAAGGGTTTTCATGTGAATAATTTTAAATAATGAGCTAGAGAGAAGTACAAAAGTTTATTCATCAAATATTTGCAAAGTATGGGGGATACTTTGAAGAAGACCAAGATCCCTGACCTCAAGGAAACTCCTTCACAATGCTATCCAAGCTGTATTGCTGACTACTAATGGGACCGAGATTGTGCACTCTTTCTAGTATACTGGGCTGCCTCCCTTCCTAGGCACACATAAATGAAATAAATTAGTAATAGGAAAGATCCTGTGTTACAAGCTTATTAAATACCATACCATGTTAAATGAATCTCACCTAAATAACATGTATACATAAATAAAAATTAAATATGTAATGAACTGTTTTTCAACTTTTCAACTGTCTCCTAATACACAGTGGAAAACAAAATGAAACAAAACTTGAACTTCTATCACAGCAAACTGGGGAAATTCCAGTACTCTCCCAGGATTTCCAGTGTAGGAAGAAACTGAGTTTGTAGTCTCTGCACTCTTTGTTTTGGCTTCTGTCCTCTGCTTAAGTTGAGCAGTCGCTTCTCTCTTACTGCGTATCTTCCTTTTTCAGTACACAACTAACACCATTTTTTTTCCTATGTAGGAGATTTTAAGTAGATATTTAGGAATGATAGCAGTTAATTACAACTCTAAAAAGAAAACATTTAGAAGTTTAACATCAGACATTACTTAGATATCCATTCATTTCCTATGCCTTGCAATAAGTAGAATTTCTCACTGGCAGTTCACATTTAAGGATCTCTTACACGGCAGGTTGATGGGGCCTTCTTTCTTTTCCTTCAGAGAACTTGCACCTGTCTGTTGTGTTCCAATAGTGTTGTCTCTTGGATTATCAGGGAGATAAATAAAAAATTCTTATTCTATATTTAAAGTAATTTAGATAACATCCTTTCTACTATCATGAATAATCAGGAATTTTTCTTTCATAATGTAAAGGTTAATTACTAAGATAATTTTCGGTCTTTACTAGCACTTCCTATTCCCATACCAACTGCTGTTTTAAGTGGAAAAGGGCGTTTTGTGGTGGTAGAAGTATATTCTATCTCTTAGTAGAGTAAACTCTATGTCCAGGAGGCAGAAACTTTTTTCTACACTTCTAGGTTCTTCTGGTTGTTCTAAGAATTAAATTGACATGAGATAAGTTATCAGGAAAAAAATAACCAAATTTAATTACCTTCATATGTATGGGGACTCCATAAGAATATATGTATATAATTTTGCCCAAGGACCAATTGAACAGTTGAGGCTTATGAGCCATTTTGAGCTAAAGAGAAGTGGGAAGTAGTTTGGGACTTCAAAGGGCGGGTTGCGGGGGAGGCATTTCACATGGTAAACAAATGTTTGCTGGGCCATGCAGAGACAAAGGAACAGAGAGGATTTTGACCAAAGTCCTTTAGGTTTCTCCCTGTCTACCAAACCTATATATATGTTTGTAATTAGTTCTGGTGATAGCCTTCTTTCTTGGAATAGGTCCCCTATCTAAATTCTTTTGAGTAGCTAGGGGGAAAGTCAAAGGTTCTTCCTGAGTCTTTTGTTTCTTAAGAATAAAATAATCTTCATACTAGAGAGACACATTGGTGGGGAGGGGTGAAGATTTTGCTCCCCTACACACACAAATGGTGGCACTTTTTCCTCCTTTAACCAGCAAGTTTTATATAAGAAGAATTTGCATTTTATTTCCTAATGCCAGTTTTATAAAAAGTGTAACAATTGTATTAGCTTTATTTTAAGTATTTATGAGGTATTTTCATATTCATTACTATCAGATTTTATGCAAATAATCAGTATCGTTTCCACAAATGATATATTTTAATATTATAGTTTTTAAAATAGAAGGCTAAAACATACTATATCAATAAAATGAAATGTCCCATTAGTTTAAATTATTTTTTAGCCATGCTATATTTTTAAATTCAACTTTCTATTTTTTATTCTTTTATTGTCCTATTGTTTACTTTATTATATATACCTAAAATGGCTAAGGTTTCAGAAAATGAACAGAGATTTTTTGGTTCCCACTTATCCATTCAGACTGCCTAAGCCAGCAAACATAAGATATTCTTCCAGCCTTTCCCACTCCTGACACCCAAACTTCATAGCTTAGCTCACATTTTCTCTTACCTATGCTAATTGACCACCTGTCCTCTCATGCAAATTAGCACATTATTTAAAAAGATAAGAAAGGAGGGAATGTAAAATTCTTTAGCCCAAACTGACTTTCCTAGAACATTTTAAAATGACTAATTTAATTCCAGTATTTATTTGAATTTGTTCTTAAATGTTGCCTTGATAAAATCCCAACTCATAAGATAATATGCCAAACAGCAATAGAAATATATGTTAGGTCTAACCTTCAGATAAATATCTTTCTTTGCCAAAGGATTTTTTGAAGACCGAATGAGAGGATATTTGAAAAGCCTTTGTTAAGAAAACGAATTATACAAATACAAGGTATTATCATTACTCATTACATTTATGAATTTTTAACTTCTATTTAAAATCTACTTGTTTGACTTGGTATTTGCTTGGATGCATATTCTTACTTAGTAGAATTCCTTCCCTGAAAATGAGACTCATAATGGATCTTATTAAAATGGTATAAATGTCAGTGCAAGATTCAGAGGGGGGAAATTAGTTCTAATAACTACAGTAGAGTTCAGTACTCAATCAATTTACATATCTTGAATTAATTTCTCTTAAACATACTGTCATTATATGTTCCATGTAACCCTGCTGAGGTGATATTAAAACTCTGTTAACGTAGTAGAGCTATTTATTTCTTGAATACACCATAGATCAGTCTCTTACTTCCTCAAGAGTGAACTTAATTTCTGGTTTCTTTGACAGTTACATGTCAAGAATGATAATCTGGTCAAGTTGCAAGATGTAATATGCCTGTCCTGGGCATCTGACAATGGATGTGTGTGTGTGTGGTGTGTGTGTGTGTGCGCGCGTGTGTGTGTGTGTGTGTCTGTGTGTGTGTCTGTGTTCCATGAAAGGTCAAAACACAGAATTACAGATAAATATCAATGTATAAATATCCATCATATTGCCCCTTCCAAGGATGTATTATCAAGAGGATTTAATTAATCAAACGTCATGAATTACTGCCTTTTCAAACCCGCCTCTGAAAGGAAAGCATATGCTTGAATTTATACTGGGAAAAGAGTGATGAAAATTATTTCCAGACCTGAAACTAACTTTGATTGACTTTATAGAATGAGATATATTTCGGAAAGTTGTGAAAAATGGGCTTTTCTCATTAAATGGAGATAGTGGTTACTAATCAAGAATTATCTCCAGGTTGAGTCTGAAGGTTTATGTTGCATCAAAAAGTTGTCAAGAGAGATTTTGAAGCTGATATCTGACTAGGAAGTTTAGGCAAATGAGTTTGCTTCAGAAAATGAAATGAAACCTCTCTTTTTCTTTGTCCTTTAGGGCACATGAAATTGAGTCTTGAGGATCTAATGTAAAATGTGATAGCTATAGTTGATACCATGGTATTGTATAATTGAAATTTGTGGAGAGTAGAATCCTTTCACAGTGTATGAGCATGTCAAGTCACTATGATGTACACTTTAAATATAATAATTTTATTTGTCAATTTTACCTCAAAACTGAAATTAAAAAAAGAAAATTAAAAAAAGAAAAAAGAAATTAGAAAAAGATGGATAAAAATATTTTGGTGCGACTTTATCTCCTTTTGTGAAATGAGAGAAAGCCTATGGATACTCCTCAACTTTGTGTACACAATAGGTTTATGCTTGATAATAGAGATTATAAAATAATATAATAATAATCATGGCTAATATATATCAATGCTTTCCATGTTTCAGGCAAAGTTGTAAGTGCCTTTTGTGGGTCAACTCATTTAAATCTCACAACAATTCTATATGAGGATACTGAGGCATGGAGAACTTTAGTAACTTGGAAAAGTTTACATAGATAGAAATAAGGAAAGCAGGATTCAAACTCAGATAAGTCTGACTATGGGGTTCATTCTCTTAACTACTACCTTTAAGTGTTTAGTCAGCATTGGTGACTGCTCATGACATTCAGAATTATGCCAAGTCTTACAGGACAATCCTGGTCCCACCTACAAAGGGTAAAATATATAAAGGAGTCACTCTTTTTCCATTCCTTCATGTCACAAACATTCCTATACAAGGAAGTACAGAAAAAATGTAATATTTACTATGCTAGACACTATGACGATATAAAGACTAATCAGATGCCTAAGGAATGAACAAATAAAGGAAAGATATCGTAAATAATTATAATAATGAAGGCAGGAAGCAAGAGCCTCAAAATGGGTACAGAATTTCTCTTACATAAAAGTTGAGAAGAAGAAATGTTTTATTTCAAGGAGTAGGTGAATTATTTTCTTTCCTGTATGTCCGAATGTCAAAATCAGGATCGTGGATACTATAACTTAGTTTTGATTAGCAGAGAATTTGATTCAAACACTCAGGCTCCATGGACAATAGTTCTTTGGAATACATTCAAGTCCTCTCTATCTTCTTTAGAAATCTTTTTTCCTGCCATTATCCATGCACCTGAACTTCCATGCCATTCAGAAATGTAGACTTTGGTAATTGAACACAACATTAAACATTTTTGCTTAAGTAAATTGTATTCTGATGTAAAGTAGGTTTTTTCCACAGTGTGATTCTAGTTTTCATTTAGTGAACTGAAAGAGTAAATATTAAATAACATGCCCAAATTGGTAGATTACTGCTTATTGCATTTTTGTATTTCTTTAACCTAACTTTCCTTCATTGCACCTTTCTTCCTCCCTTCCATATTCCTTCCCTCCTTTCCTCCCTCCCTTTCTTTACTTCCTTCCTTTCTTTGTTTCTCTCTCCTTCCCTTCATCTCTCTCTTTCCTTCCTCTCTCTTTTCCTTCCTTCCTTCCTCCCTCCCTCTCTCTCTCCATCCTGTTATTATGTTTTTCTTCTAGGAAGTTCAGTAACCCGGTAGACTTACCTGTCATCAGGTTAAAAATGATGGAGCCATTGAACTATTGACTTTATAAACAGATACCCATTAATCAAATGAGGCTGAGTTTTACCTTACAAAGTCTATGGCAAACATATGGAATAACATTTGGTGACATATAATTTATACTTAAAAATTTATGAATCATATAAAAATCGATATTTAATAAAAACCTTCAATTATAATGTTAAGCAAAATAATCCTTCAGAAATTGATGACTAATAATTCTGATTTTTAAATATTATCATTTTTGTATATATAAATTCAGCACATGTATAAGAAGTGAAATAATTTTATAGTGTTGAAATTTAATTAAAATAACAGGCATTATCCTAACATATATAAGCTTGTTTTTGTGATCTAAAATATTCTTTAAATACTATTTGTGGAATATTTCTGAGTCTGTTAAATAACAGTAAGAATCAGTTATAAAACTAATTGGATACAAAAATAGTAACCAACCGAATTATCTTAGTTGGATGTTTGCCATCTAGCAGACACTGGAAGTTTGGATACTTATTCTTATATTGTTCTGATTATAATTTTTAAATGAACCCAAATATCGTAAATATAATGCTATTTTTAAGTGAGATGTGCCTATTAGTATTACAACCATATGTGCTGACTATAATTGGGAAAAATTAGGTTTGATATTTATACGAAGTTAGGCCCAAAAACAACTATTCCCAAGGCCTATGTTCCCTTAGGATCTTATATTCAAATGTCCCAGAGTATGTATTCCTGCTATCCATTCCAGAAAGGATGAAATATATTTTCAACAATTATAGGAAAGATCCAGACTGCAAAGTTTTATAAATCATTTCATGGATGATCTTAAAGCATAATAGCCTTTAATTACTCATATTATTATGAGTACACTCATACCCTAAAACACACATATATGTAGTTAAATTTAAATGATCACATGTTTGTACATAAAATAAAAGTATACAGCACTCATGAGGTTCAGTATAACTGCCTTGAGACTAGATACTGCTTGTAGCATTTTCTTTTCTAGTACATATTTCTGAATTGTGTGAATGGTTTATTATAAACATATATTTTGTACAGGTCAGTTGGCAAAGCAGTAGACTAATAATTATAATCCCACTTTAATAACTTCTTTATTTTTTATTTTTATTTCTTATTTTTTATTAAGTTCATTGGGGTAACATTGGTTAATACAATATATAGTTTTCAGGTATACATTGTAATTTGACATCTATATATTCTATTGTGTGTTTACTACCTAAAGTCCAGTTTCCTTCAGCTACCATATATTTTATCCTCTTTACCCACTTCACCCTCCCCCTAAATCCTATATTTGACCCCCTTTACCCTGTCTACCTCTCCCCTCCTCTTCCACCCCCTATCCTCTGGTAACCAATAGTCCATTGTCTATGTCCCTGAATCTCTATTTGTCCTGTTCATTTATTGCTTTTAGGTTTATATCCCACATGTAAGTGACATCATGTGATTTTCTGTATTTTAAGCCTGTCTTATTTCGCTTAGCATGACTATTACAAGGTCCATCCATGTCGCAAATGACAGTTTTCTTCTCTTTTTATGGCTGAGAAATATTCCATTGTGAGTGTCATCTGCAAATAGTGATAGTTTGACTTCTTCATTTCCTATTTGGATGCCTCTTATATCTTTCTCTTGCCTTATTGGACTGGCTAGGGCCTCCAATGTTATATTGAATAACAATGGCAACAGTGGACAGTTGCATTTTTTCTGATCTCAGAGGAAAGATTTTTAGTTTTTCACCATTAAGTACAATGTTGGCTAAGTGTTTTCATATATGGCCTTTATTATGTTAAGGTACTTTCCTTTTATACCAATTTTGTGACGTGTTTTGATCATAAATGGATGCTATATCTTGTTGAAGGCTTTTTCTGCATCTACTGGTATGATTATATGATTTTTATTTTTTAATTTGTTTATGTGATGTATCACATTAATTGATTTGCGTATGTTGAACCATTCCTGTGTCCCTGGGATGAAGCCCACTTGATTGTGGTGTATAATTTTTTTAATATGTTGATGTATTCAGTTCGCTAGTATCTTATTTAGGATTTTCGCCCTGTTCTTAGTACGGGTTGCACTCCTCTGCTTCTATTTGCCTCATAGTCACTTTACTCCTAATTATTTATTTATTTTTTGTTATTTTGTTTTAGGTGAGCTGATACCTTTCAGAATTTCCCATAGTGCAGCCCTCATAGTGGAGAATATCCTCAATTTTTGAATGTCTGAAAAGATCTTAATTTCTCCTTCATATCTAAAGGAGAGCTTAGCTGGGTACATTATTCTAGGCTGGTAGTTCCTTTCGCTTAATAGTTTAAATATATGATTCCATTCCTTTTTGGCTTGTAAGGTCTGCACTGAGAAGTCCGACGTCACTCTAATGGGTTTTCCTTTATACATTACCATTTTCTTCGCCCTGACTGCCCTGAGAATTCTATCTTTGTCATTGATTTTTGATAACTTTAATACAGTGTGTCTTGGTGAAGGTTTTTTGGGGTTGAGATAATTGAGTGTTCTATTTACTTCTTGAATTTCATGTTCTGGCTCATTCTTTAGATTTGGGAATTCTTGACAACTATTTGTCTGAAAATGCTTTCTAGTCCCTGCTCCTTTTCCTCACCTTCAGTAATGCCCATTATTCTTATGTTTCTTTTGATGGGTCGTGGTAGTTCTTGTATTTTTCTTTCATTATTTTTCATTCTTTGGTTTCTCTCTTCATCCTTCTGATTTATTTCTAGATTTCTGTCTTCGATATCACTGATCCTTTCCTCCATTTGGTTTACTGTCTTTCATGAGCTTACTATTTCATTTTTCTATTTCACTTTTGCAGTGTGTTCTTCATTTCCAGAAATTCTATTTGGTTCTTTTTGAGGGTTTTAGTCCCCTTGCTCTGCTCATTTAGCTGTTTTTGCAATTTCTGAAATTGTTAATATGACTTGTTTCAGAACTCACTGATTTTTTTTTCAGAATTATCATCCTGAATTCCGTGTCAGTTAAGTCACATATTTCTGTGTCTGTAAGCTAACATACTGGAGATTTTTCTCTTTCTTTCTGAGATGCCTCGTCGCCTTAGTTGTTCATGGTTTTTAATGAACTATTTGTTCTCCTGGGCATTAATGGATGTGCATTCTGTTGTTTTTCCAGAAAGAAGATTTATTATATAAAGGCCTCTCTGTAGCCTGCTGCAAAGAAGGCACCTTTCTGTTGGTTTCAAGTAAGTGACATCTAAACTTCTTGGATTCCTGCTTTATATAAAGCCTAACGTCTTTTATTTTCTTGTAGATTTTAATCACACTCACTACTCTGAGTTTCAGTCCCTGTCAGTGTTAGCAACAGTTTAGGTAGGGTTTGCTCAGATTCTCTTGTGGCTCCATGGTGATTGGTCTCGGAGGTAGAGGGAGGAGGGGCCCTCTGGGTTGAGGGCTAAGGACTGCAGCTCAGCCTCAGTTTTGCAACTGGGACTGGTAGAAATCAACTGTTGTTCCTCTGTGGTCCCATCACACTTCTTGGCTTTCTGCCCTGATGACTGAGCCTTGCTGCTGGCTATGTAGAAAAGTCCCAGCACTTCCAGGCAGGGCTGTTCAGGGAAGTCATTACACCTTCTCTCCTTCCTCTCCTCTTGCAGGGAGCTCCTGAGGTTGAGAGAGGCAGCTTCTGTCTCTGCAGGTTTAGCTCAGATTCCCCTGGGGCTCTGCAGTGATTGGTCTTGGGGGAGGAGCCCTTTGGGTTGGGGTTGGGGGCTGCAGCTCAGCCTTGGTTTTGCAGCTGGGGCTGGTAAAAATCAACTGTTGTTTCTCTGCTGTCCCGTCCTGCTTCTCATTTTTCTGCCCTGATGACTGACCCTTGCTGCTGGGTGAGTAGAAAAGTCCCAGCACTTCCAAGCAGGGCTGATCATGAAAGTCACCACACCTTTACCCCTCCCCCTCCTCTTGCAAGTAGCAGTTTCTTTATTTGTCCCAGTCTACCACCCAACGCCCTGGGTTCTGACCTGTAGTAGCTCTTATGCGCAGATCCCATGCTCAGACATGCTGGTGTTCAGTTTGGATATGTTTTGTTCAGTTTTAGATGTTCAGCTTATTGTTGTTTCAAGGGGAGAGATGTCTGAGGATGTCTTTCAGTCTGCCATGTCTCTCAAAATTCTCAAATAGCTTCTAAAAAGTATTTTTCTAAATAATTGTTACTCTGTTATTTAGTGTCTTAATATCTTGATTGAAAAATATCAATTTTCCAAATTGCACCTATAAAATGAAGGCATGCCTATCTAAATTAAATTTCAAATTAAGTAAAAACATATATATTGTTTTCACTTGGAGGTAGATTGTGAGAACTATGGTCTTGTATATGTCTCTCAGTGGAAAAAAGTGTATATATTAACTATTAATAACTATGGATATTATGTGAAGTTTTTTTTTTCTTTCCTCATTCTGAATTTCTTCTAATCTCCTAATGCTAGCTATAGAAAATGCTGACCATTATCAAGAATGGTAAAGAATCTGAGGTTTTACTCTACTGGAAGCTAATGAGTTAGCTGGCTACATTTTATGAATTCAAGCAGAAAACATGAGACTCCTGTGTCAGGGACAAAGGACTTGCTACTCCCAGCGCAGCAAGCAGTATGAGCTTCATGTGTGTATCAGTTTCCCTTGCCTCCTAAGACTCATGATAGGGAGATGCAAAAGAGCCCAAGTGGATGATATGGTAGGTTTGCATCATAGCTGAGGAACTCCAAGCTTGAGGAACCCCAATATTTTATAACAAGCTTCAAGCAGACCATTCCAACCTTTGCCCTATTAGAGACATTATCTTTTTTATCCTTGAGGGTTTGTTTACTCTATTTTAGAGGGAGACACAATATCTCTATCTGCCAAGACTACTTTCTGTTCAGACATCATTGAAAAAAGCTCATGGGGGCGGGGAGGAACATAGAGGTAGTTAGTGTCCTTGCTCACAAAATGTGCAGAAATATGAGATACCCATGGAGAATTGTTACCAGATAATTGCATCCCTTTTTTTCTACTTTGTCTTTGCTATGACAGATATTTTCAAAAGTACAACACTCTATTTAATGTATCTGATAGAAACTGGAACCAAATCTATTTAGATTGTCTTATATGGCATTTAATTAAGGTTATCCCCAACAGGACTCCAAACAGAGAATGAGTCTAACATGCACTATTTAGTTAACAATGCTATGCCTCCATGAATCATTAGGGAATCCCTTAGTAAACCAGATGGTTTCTCCTTGTTTCTGTATTGATTGTTCCAATTAGCTTGAGGAATTAATCCAAGTACAGAAAGACATATTAGAGATTTCCCAACCTCCACTTTGTCCTGCAAGGAATAAATCTAGGGCACTTCTGTCATTCACATCAACCCTGGTCAATAAGTTTAGGCTAATCCTGAATGTCTCCCAGGCCTGAGGTGGTGTTTCTGTAAATGCTGAGGGTCACTTGTGACTTCCACTAAGGTATAAGCCGCCATTTTGTTGGAGGAAGGGAGCCATGTTAATGCATTGGTTTCACGTAAGAACTACAACACTAAGAGTGCCTTAGGAAAAAAAGCGTTGTTTATAATTGATGGTTCCACTCAAATAAAACCTACATCAGTCATGAGACACAGGTTGAGAGTGTTTCCAGTATAGTCACCTGGCTGGATTATAGGCTATAGAGTTCCAAGTTTGAATAATTGAGTTGATTTCTTATTTTTAGAAAGACTATCAGTCTTTACACACTTATAGTTGGTTGACATTCTTCCGTCCAACAGAATGATGAGGGAATGGGGTGGAGAAGATATTCTGAGGCATTTTGGTAGTCAGGGCCATTACCGTTCTTCCAGATAGACATCTTGAGAAAGTTAGAAGAAATGGCAAGCAAGTCATGGTTGGAGTCATCTGGAAGGGGATGGTCAACCTAGGATTCATTTGAATTTAAGGCACTAAAGTTAAGTCTTGAAGAACTACACAGTGACATTTTCTTTCATGCAAAAAGCTCCACAGGAGGTTCTGAAAAGAAATAGCCATTAATTTTCCTCCTTTCTCCATTCTTCCTGGTTTCTAAGGTATTTCCTCCTCGGGTACCAGGGTTGTTGCTTCCCTTTTATTGCCACAAAATCAATGTGTCCATTTCAATAGCTATAATATTACTTTTTTTTAATGAATAATTTCTAGCTCACAACACAGTTTAAATCTCCTAGGCCCCATTTTGGCTTGATAGTCATAAAGATAACGAACGTCACAATCAAGCCAACCTGAATTACCCTTAGGAGAAAGAAAGAAAAGCATCTTGCCCAGAACGGTCAGAATAGAATGTCACATTTTATTTTATTTTTTTCTTTACATTTTCAAAATAGGTCTATATGTTTACCCCCATATTTTGGTCATTATCATCATCCAGGATGTGTCTGAGAGAGGATTATTCCTTTCTGAAATGGCCACATTCAGTGACCAAACTACTTTATTAAGGTGTGTAGACAAGGAGAGACTGAGAAAGCTAAAGACAGGAAATGTTTGCAATTATTTTTGAGGAGGTAATTCCAAAACTAAGTAACACCAGATACTTGGGGATGCCGGGGAGTATGGAAGGTCCATTAAATATCTTGACTCTTAACCAGTTGTTGAATAGGTGTGCAATAAAAAGCATATCCTTGTCTGACTGAAGATGATACGGAGAGGTACAGCCTTTGCCCTTGGTCCCTAACAGGCAATGTCCAAACCTTAGGAAAGTCCTGCCTGATAACAGTATCTTTATTTACCTGTGGGCTTTGAGCCACTGGGTGATTTAGAGTGGGGGCTTTGGTTCACGTGATATCAGTTCATTGTCTGAGGGGCTGAAAACTGAGGTCAGCCATGTGGTCAGCCAACCAAGTTTATTTGATCAAGCCCCAAAGATGCTAAACACCAAGGGTTGGGTGAGCTTCCCTGGTTAATGATATACTATGTATATTATCACAAAGAAACCCAGGAAGACAACATTATCCAATACTCTTTGGCAAAGAGGACAACTGGAAGCTCCACATTTTGGAACTTTCCTGGACTCTACTATGTGCTTCTTCCCTTTGGTGAATTTTATATTGTATCCTTTTCCTATCATAAACCACGATTGTGAATATAACAGCTTTCAATGAGTTCTATGAGTTCTCTAGTAAATTTTCAAACCCGAGGTGGTCTTAGGGACCACTGAAACCTGTAATTGGTATGAGAAATGAGGGTGGTCTTGTGGACCATATATCCTAACTTTGCAGTTGATAGAAGAAGTAAAGGCAGTCTGTGAATTGTCCTTAACATCACAGTGGTTATCACATTAATTTCATAGGCCAGAATGATATTGCCAGAATGGACTTGAACAGCAATTGTATAACCTAAAAATGTGTCAACAGTGGTGAGGCACTGCTCTTAGACCTGAGGTGAAGTCAAATGCAGAATTTTGTTAGTCTTCTAGTAATAGGTGGGGGCAATGTGGCCTTCCTCACCATGAGACAGTCAACTTTTAGTTAGAGTGATAATTATTACATGTAGGGGTAGCTTTTGCATCAGAGGTATATAGACCTTTACTTTGTGTCAAGTCTGTGATGGAGATACTGTCATGTCCTGAATGATCATGGATCCAGGCAGAAATGGTGGTAATCTGGGTAGTGAATCTTGATCAGCAGCCTGATTCCAGTCAATCTTGTCAGAGAATCAGCTCTTATCATAGGCATCTATTTGAATGCCTATGGCATTTAAATAAATACCTGGTATTTGTTTTCATCATTTGTAGGCTTAAAAACTCATATCTTTAATCCTCCAACCTGTAGTTTACCAAATGGCAAACTAAATAGGCCATGGGCAATAGCTCAAGAGTCAGTGGTAATGTTTATCAAAGGTATTATTGGCCAGAGCTATGAGAATGGCCACTGAGTAGAGTGATTTATTTTCATTTTTTAATTCTGTTAGGCTGGTACCAAGGTTGATAACTTTAGCAGCCCAGTGGACATCATTAGATTAAGTTTAGTTGAACCAGAACCCTGTTTTTACAGGAATCTTTGTCAGTTGAGGGCCTACTGAGCCAGTCACTTTGCCTCAGGAAATATAGTGGGTAATAAAGTTTCTCACAGAAGGAGAGTTGCCAGAATATCACTGGAGCCAGGCCTCGTGCATTTTTGAATATGCCATTTCTGTTTGATAGGTGAGGTTTATTGGCCTCTTTCCATATTCATAGCTATTGAGTAGAAGTGGACCCACCTCAAAATGGGAATATCAAGCTGGAGAGTTGTAGGGCTTCCCTGGAGTAGTCATGCATTTTTGGGAACAGCTCAGTGGCAAGCTTTCAAAAGAAGTATACCTAGTAGCTGTATCAGGCAGGCAACAACTCCAGATTCTTAAGGGATCTTAGTTGAGGCTGATTTTTTTTTTTTTTTTTTTTTTTGCCTCAGTCTCTAATACACAAAATCATCAGTCACAGAGAATCATAGCTCAAAGAGGTCATTTGATTTGCGGGGCTACAAAGTTTGAGAGTGTTCCATAGCTGCTGGACAGGTTCCAGTGCAACCTGTTGGTTTTAGCTCTATTCAAAGGATACCAGCTTGTGAAGTAGCTGATATAAAAAAATAAAGAAGAATGCTCAAGTGACACATACTGTCTCCAATATCTAAAGTGTAATAACTTGTTGGGTTTCCATTTTGGTAATGGGGGGATTCAAAAAGACAATCGTTTTTGATTTCTGGAGGTACTGAGCATTGCGAGTCCACTTAATTAGTTCCAAAATGTTAATTCACGTGCAGGCCCCACATCTTTTTTTTTTTTTCAGGGTTTCTTAGCCACTGCTGAAGAGGTGTGATAATACTACATTAAGGTCTGATTAGAATAGAGCTTCTGACTTGCCATCCAACAGGACATCATTAGTATAGTGAAAGCTTTGGGCATTAAAAAGGAAGGCATACATATTAATTTCTTACCTACCTACTGGTAGAAAGTTGTAGAAGAGTTCGCTCCCTAACATTTCTCATATGTGGCTCTTTCCTCATGAGAGAGGACTCTATAGCATTTATGGTGGAGTATATACATATAGCTCATCAATCCTACTGTACATTCAGATGTAGAAGCATCAACAGTACATCAAATTGGCCCCAAAATATTCACCTACAAAGTCACATAAGATCTCCCTGCCTCACTGTGAACCTTATCCAAAGAGCAGCAGTTGAAATGGTCATTTTCTTGCCCTATAGGGCTGGGTAGGATGGTAAGTTAAGTCCTGGTATCCATCAGAGCCTTAAAAGTTTGAGACCCTCCTGTCCCTGAAGTTTCTCAGTGCACTTGTATAGGTACATGTGATTTTTGGTACCATATGAAGACAAGAAAATCTCATCCCATCTCTAATTGTTTTTCTTTATAAAGTAACTGAGGTTAGAATAAAAGGAGTAGAGAGAGAGCATTGAGAGAATCACTCTACACCAGTAAGCATGGCACATTTACTTTTGATTTCAGGTAATCCTGGAACTACAAATGGCTCAACTGAAAAAAACCTTTTGTGTTTTTGACCTACCCAATCTCTCTGTCAGATGCTGAGTTTATCATTACTGACATCATCTATTTCAGCTTTAGGGTCTCCTTGACTCATAGCTATAGCCCATTGCCTTTCAGCCAGGTTTGTGAGGCTTGCTGGTCTATTGTCATGATAATATCCTCACCTTCTCCTGCTTGGAGGAGAGTGACAAACAATCACATTACTATTGGGGCAGGTTGTTTTAACTTACACCTTTCATCAGTCAGTCAGCCTTAAAT
Organism: Rousettus aegyptiacus; assembly: GCF_014176215.1. Classification (NCBI taxonomy): domain Eukaryota; kingdom Metazoa; phylum Chordata; class Mammalia; order Chiroptera; family Pteropodidae; genus Rousettus; species Rousettus aegyptiacus. The sequence goes on from NW_023416307.1 coordinate 75,254,318, forward strand.
ATTAATTGAGAGATAGGGCAATAGGGGACACTTACTTCTTCCCCGCCCACCCCAATCTTGCTCACCCTGAGCAAGAGCATTTCTTACAAAATCCCAGGGAGTCTTTTAATATCCTTAACATAGATCATGAGGTCTTATTATTTTTCTTTGAGAAAGTCATGGCTCTATCAGCATTTCATTCTCGTTGATAAAACTATTTATAAAATAATAAGTTAGCCAGGCATAATTTCATGGAAGCTGGAGGGAGATATGAGACTTCAAATAAGAAACAAAGAACTTAATCACAGCACAACTGGAAACAAGAGCCTCATGTTTGTAGTGGTGGACCTTGCTCCCTACCCCTACAAGTTTCACAGAGGTGATTTATGTTAGAGCTGAGGAACACTGAGGTTAGGGAACCTGAATTTTATATAATGAGCCCCAAGCAATTCTGACCAACCTTTGTCCTGGAGGAAAGCATTATCTTTTTTTATACTGGACAATTAACAAACCTGCACTCTTTTGTGAAGGGAGACATTATTTCCATGGTTGTTTTCTAATCAAATGTACTTGAAAAAGTTATTTGGAACAAAAGGTCAGAAAGTACCTTTGTTTGCAAGATGTGCAGAAATATTAAGGATCCGTGGAGAATTGTCTTCTAACAACCACTTTTTAAAAGTAATGACTTCCTTTTTATATTCTTACCAAAATATTACTCTATTTCATTTTACTAAATAAAAATATTGTTAGAATAGAGTGTCAATGGATGAAGAATAGGAAAACAGTGAGGCTGCTAGATGTGATCATGTGAGAACAAAAGTGAAAGATCACTGTTAACAGCTTACAAGTGGTTGGGGCGTGTTGATCTACTAATGATGTAAAATTCATTAATTAATGCAGCAGATATTTATTGAGCACCTGCAATGTGTTAAACACCATTTTTGTTTTGGGTTATACAAAAGCTAAAGAGAAGGCATGTAAAGTAACTATGATACAATTAAAATTAAGAACACAGATAAAGTGGTGCTTTGGATAAGGGACTGAAGATGAGGACAGAGTAGTAGGAATCAAGTAAAGAACATGTCTTTACTTGGGTCTTGAACATATAATGCAAATTTTGCAAAGATAATGCAGTTGGCAGGGGAAAGGAATTCTATGAAGAAAAAAGTATAAGTACTAGCAAACATCTGCAGAGTATTTCAAGAAATATTTGGTAGTTTTACTGACATAGAAATGAAAGAATGACATAGCGGATACAACTGGATAGGTAAGTGGAGCCACTCATGACAGGCTGTGACCGCTATGCTAAAGAGTTTGGGTTTTATCTCTAGGGTAAAGAGAAAACCTTAAAGATTTGTAGATGAAAGTATGGCACAATCAATCTACATATGGTAAGAACCTCGAGTATTGCAAAATAAATATGAAAGGATTGGAGTTAGAGAGATACTTAAAAAACAAATGTGAAACACATTAGAGGGGGTGGTCAAGGCAGTAGAAAGGAGTTGAAAATATTAGGAACTTTAGATATAGTCTGTTGAAATGATGAGAAGGTGTATATGTGATAATGGCAGAAAAAAACGACACCTTTGTTTTAAAACTTGGAAAAGTGGCCAGCCAATGTCATTTTGATGATAATGTCATTTTGATAATGGTAGAGGTTATATTCACAAAGCTTCTAAGAATAATTCATTAAATATTGCAAGGTCAAGAATGTTAAATTGATGTTGTGACCTTCCATTCTCATTTCATTTTATGTGTTTGTAAAGTGGCATAGATTGTATAAAACTTTCCTCATTACCAATGTTCGGACTTTCTTTCCTGACTTTAACTGTTGTAACTTTAACTGTCTTGTCTGAATCAATTGAAAGTAGAATAAAACTATTTGTTTTAAATTCTAAGATTTAAAAAATGTAGACCAAATACTCAAAGAATCACCAAAAGTATAGCTTTATTAAATTTGAAATCAAATATCTAATCATGAAAACTCTAGCTTTGTTAAATAATTTTGAAATCAAATATCTCATTTCCAGTTAAAATGCTATTATAGTCTCAGTGCAGTAGATAATTAGAAATGAAAACTTTTTATGTACAATAATCAGTGGCTTCAATCAGATATAAAAAATACAAAGAATCCATGCAAATAATTAAACATCCTAATTCTGGATGGTCTTTGATTAATTCATTGGAAGGCAAAGCACCTTCAGTGTCTTGGAATGTAGCGCTATGATAATACTGCAGCTGATCTTTCATTGTTCTAGCTGAAGATTAATTATCTCTCTTCCTCTTATAATATCCGTTTAGTGCCTTATAAATTGGATTCAGCTATTAGCACTATTCATTTATTTCCTGTGAAGTAGTTTGAAACTTTATCTACTTTAGTATTAAATTTAGTATCACTTTTTATTTCCTTCTTAGCTACATGCATGTTCTAAATAGCTTCATTCTAGTCTTTCCCAAATTTCCCACTCCCCACCCCTGGGCACAAATACAGTACACACTCTAATACAAAAGATCTTTTTCTCCTTTTTTTTTGGTAGCTTTATAATAAATTTTTTGTATTGGTCAAGGTTGAAAAAGAGTATCACAAAATGAGGGAAAGATTTTATCATGACTTTTAGTGAGCCCGGGACTGTGAACTTCATTCACAAGTGTTACTCAGTTTTTTCCTCCCTGCTTTGGTGTGACAGGATGCCTATGTTGGGCTAGATTTGGGTATTTCTCTTACCACAGGTCAGTTAGCTTTGATAATATCCCAGCAGGTTATGCTCTTGTTAACTAGTTTTCCCTGAGGTCAGGCTTTATTAAGAGATGACTACTCTGGTTTATTTCAAAATGTTTTCTTTTCCCTTTACTGGAAGCAGGTAGGGATGGTCTTCTGATATTTACTGTGGGAACCTGGTTGAGCTCTTGGAGGTAAAACTCACAAAAGCATAGGGGCTCCTTCTGGCTGAGTCTCCCTGGAGTTTTTAATTCTCAGACTTGTCTGCACTGTGCCTCTAGCAATTCGTCAATTAAGTTCAAGTTTTCCTACTCTTGCACTGGTTCCCAAGGTAATTTCACATGGCTTCATTAAGCCCCGACTCCCTGTGTGTGCCTACCTGTCTCTCCAATCTTGGGGGCAGCAATTTGCTCTGTTTCTTCATTTGTCTTACAGATCCAAGAAAGCTTGTTGATTTTTCAGTTCGTTCAGCTTTTTGCTTGTTAGAGCAGAATGGCAACTTCCAAGCTCTTTACATATGGAACTGGAAACCCTATCTTGACTATTGTAACATGTGTTTGCTCATGCAATTTGTCATCAACACCTGTTGCTAGGGAGAGAGAAGTAAGTGGGGCTTCAGTAGATGACCGTCTTCCAAATGTAGGTAAGTATAGATAGCCTAGGTATAGTGTTTTACAGAGATAAATTATCTTGCTTTCTATGTTAAGAAGTCACAAATTAAGCTGGTGTGACTGGGCAATAGACAGTCTAGTCAGCTAAATGTCTTTTACACTTCTAAGACATGTTACCTAGTTGATATGCACCCTGCAAATACACTGAAAATGTAGAGATGGGTACAGCTCTAGTCAACTGATAGTCAGTGGCACCAATTCAACACCAACAGGAATTCCCAATTTAGGGTAAAGTGAAGAAGGAAACTTTATTTGGTACAAACAGCTCAGTTGTGATACAGCATGGCTGTGGAAGAGCTCAATAGTGTTACTGTTCATTATGAACCAGCACGGCTGTGGAACAGCACAGCTGTGAGGAGGTCCTTGGGCAAGATGGCCCTCCTCAATCCAGCTAGACAGCTCTGCTCTGCCCTGCCCTGCACCAGTCTGTTTCACTCTGCTCTTGGGCTGTTTTTCTCTGCTTTGCTCTGGCAAGACACCTCAAGTGTTTCTGCTATAGCAGGAAAAACAGTCTTCAGTCTTCGGTGGAAAGGGAAAATGTGCTCCCAGAGCCAAAGGGGAGCTGGATTATATAGATGTAAGTCACCGCTCCTGACCCCTGATTGCTTCATCCTCAAGCACAGGAGGACTCTAAATCCTTCAGAGCAGCACTGTCATAATAGAGCTGTTCTGATTGGTTGGTGAAGATGTCAATGGGAAATATAGTTGCACAGCTCTGATTGGACAGGGAAAGCCTCAGTCCTATTAGTTGAAATAAAATTCCAGGAACTGCTTTATAAGGGCTGGCTCAGATGGCAGGAACAAAATGCAGGCAGGCAGGCAGTTCAGTGTTGGAGGCAAGTAGTTTAGCTTAGGCTTTTTTCTGAAATGTGGTTTGTGTGAGAGGCCCCTGTTTAGAAATGGCTACTAGGTTTTTTAAAATTTGAGCCCAGTTAGCTACCAAGAGGTCTTTTCGGTAGCTATATTCTTTCTCAGGGTCCACATTCTTAACCTGACAAGAATGAGCTAGGGTCTCAGGCACATAGCCAAATAATTGCAGTAGTCTTCATGATAATTCTGTATCCAGTTGTACCACCTGAAGTACAGATAAAGTAATCAGAAGAAATGAAGATATTGGCTTTTTTTGGTAGTGTCATTTATGGCCTTGATTAAAATGAATATTTACTCAATCTTTGCAAGGTATAGCTGTTTTCTGAGCTTAAAATATAATAGAATAAAAAACTATACAAGATCACAGAGGAAAAAAATAATGTAATTGACTATAAAAAGTTAAAATCTGTTTTAGGCTTCCGTTGCTACTATCCAAGCTCCTTTGACTTTATCAAGCTTCCTAAGTCATAATGAACTGTGTTTAAGTAGGTGGGTCTGGGAGTCAGACTAAGTGGGTTTAGATATTAGTTCTAAGATTCTAGCTATGTAATTTGGGCAAATCATTTAAATTCTCTGTGCCTTTCTTATCTCATCTATAAAATGAGTAAGAAAATTTATTTGGTGAGAATTTATATGAGCTAAAGTATTAAAGTACTTAAAACAGTACCCATCTAGTCCATCATAACCATTTAATAAATGTTAGCCATTTCTATTATTATATATAGTTAACAGTGATATAGAGATATGAAATTTTTTTAAACCATTAATTCTAGATGTAGAGCCTTAGCTTACCATTACTGAGAGTAACATCAAGCCCAATCAAATGGAAACTGCTCTATAACATGGTGATTGTTTTTTCTTGTGTTATAGGCCATAAACTTAAAAAAAATTTTTTTTAAATGTGTGGATATCTTTAAATACCTGTTCACCCCTTTATTGTCCAAAAGATCCAAAGCATTGGGTCCCATTCATTATAGAAATGGTGGATTTATTGTCCTAAAGTAAAGATTATTGATTCTTTTATAGTTCCTCATTGAAACAGTTTGTGAAGTTGATTTTCTTTCTCTGTTTTCTTGCTATTTGTTTGTAGAGAAGTACATATTTTAAAATTATTTCCCAGTCCAGTTATGGGTTTCTATTCCCCTTTAGTACTTTCTTTTATGTGTCAGCAAGAAATATTGAGGTCCTACAGGGCAGGAATATTGTCTGTTTTTATAGTGTTATTCTCTTGTGAGGCTCTTATTCAATTTAAAGAATAAATTGCATTCTGTGTGAAATGCCACGAGGCAAGGTTGACCAGATGACCCAGGTTTGTAAACTTCTAGTTTTTAAAGATATACTTTTGGTTACTGTCCTTTTGGATTGGAAATATGTTCCATGTTCCCAGTCTGCAGTGGACCATCTGAACATTTTCGGTTCCAGACCATAAAAATAGGGAGATTTAGAAAACACATAGTCAGCTCTTGTCATATTGTTTCATACTGCTAAAGTTTCCTTTAAATTTTGGAGGCAAAACTGAAAGCTAATTTGATTATGCTGACATACTATATTTTATTATTGTATTTACCTTTTAGAATAATTTACTCTATTAAAGGGAAAAACATATATATATTTTTTAAGAACTAAGAAGTTAAATAATTTAGAAACCTGATGTGAATTTAGGATGATCGTTATATTAAATGATAGATCTTTTCATTGCTAGCCCCAAGAGAAAATACAGTTACAGGAGACCTTCAAATTTTCAAAGTTTTAACAAAATTCTACCATCAATGTATGCATAATTGAGTTATGATTCACAGATGTGTATACACACACACACACATTTTTTTCATGAGATGTCACTGCAATTGTCTGCAATTATTTTTTGCATCTACTCTCTTTCTGGAATGTTACTTATTATGCAATAAGATTCTTTGTGTTAAGTAGAAACTTTCCATAAGATAGAATAAAACCATTTTCAGGTTTTTGATTTGGTGATTTGGTGAGTCATTGCATCTGCCTTCCTTTTTATATAATTATTTTTATTTATATTGTGTGAAATACATTTGAATTAAAATAGTACCAGGTAGGTCATGAACCTGACAAAAATCTTCATTTAATAAATTGCTTTTTATCAATTTTTTAAAATTAAACCACTTATGTCTACCATTGAGAATTAATTGTATGTTGAAGGAAAGTATTAAATTGCATTTAAATAAGGTTTTAAATACCTGGAATGGAAGTTGAGATTTTTTTTTTACATGCATATTACTGGGGAAAATAAATTTTGTTAGTTTTTAGATTTAGGAAATAATTATCATAAACTACTTCTTTACTACCGAAGAGACAATTTAACATGCTCATATAATAATGATGATAAAGAATCTTACCATTTCAGTTAACCAAATTATATTGAGTACATGAGACAGTGTTTAGTTTGATCTTGAGAAGTCTGATACCAGAATTTGGGATTCTTCATGTCTCTTTACTGTAATACATTTCCAGCTTTAACAAATCAATGTGAGAGAATTTGCAGATGGCGTAGAAATTCTAATTTTACTTTAAAGAATAGACTTATAGCAGTTGCTGAATATAAGAACATTCCTTAATTGGTGTAAAGCAGAGAAAGAAACTGGTTGGCTAGATTTTATTTTTTAAAAACTATATAAATACGGAACTTTAAGTGATTAGTTTTATACACTTTTATTGCAAATCCATATAAAAAACTTAATAACTAATTTATTGACAATAAAGTGGTAATTAAATATATGGACATTTATAGCTATCAATATGTAAAATTTTCACCAGAGGAGTCATTCAGTCTCATCAGATAGAAATATATCTCACTCAGCCATAACATTGAAGTAGGAAAATCAAATCACAAGACTAAAAGAGCAAAATGCCTAAGAAAGAAAATTTTAAACTTTGTTACAAAATTATTAACTTCATACTCTTCAGTTTTAGCAAGGAGAGGGTATCACATTACTTTGTTGTTAGGAGAGGCCAGTGATATAAAACACTAACCCAGATTGTCATTCTATAAAATTCTGTGGAAGAATTGCACTCCACTGGCAAAATTTAGTCAGTAGAAGCATAACCACAATTATTAAATGATTTTCTCCTAGCTAAATTAATTTCTTTGTTATTTAAATAGGAAAAAAAGGTTCTTTGAAACCATTTAACAACAAAGTAGACTTTAGTGAGAACTACTTCCTTCACATCATTAGTTGGTACAATCTTTTTCTTTTTCAGTAGGACTAGTAGAAGCCAATATTTCTAGTTCAATAAGATTATAAATTGAGACTTAGTAGGGAATCTCTCTTCTCTGTTATAGTTTTATATCTAGAAAAGCTAAGCTGCACTCTTCTGTGCTCTTTTTGAAAAACAAATATACTAGATTATTGGATTTCAATTTGGTGAAATTAGAAACTGCAGCCTAATTTTCAAAGTCCTACATTTTAAAATATTCAATAATATTGGAAATTTCTTCTTTTACACTTTAATTTGATTGTTATAAATTTTGCATGATTTTGTCCCTTTGAGAAAGTAGGAAAAACATACCGTTGATAATTAGAAGATTTGATTATAAAACTAGTTTTGCCCTTAGTTGACCTTTCAAGACTATTTAATATACTTCACTTCCTTGGGCTTAATTGTCTTCATTAGTAGAATAAGGAGCTTGGGTAATATGATATTTTTTTTTGCTTCTACCTCCTGAGCTTGCACCTGTTGTGATTTGCTTCAATACTGAGGCTACCTATTTTAAGACATTTTGAAGTTTCTGAATAGAACTCATATTTATTATAGTATATTCTGTATTCACTTCCTGATTTTTGTGTACTTTATGATGTATACAAAGTTCATATTTCTTATATTTAAGTTACAGAAGCAGAAATCTGCTTGTGTAATTTATTTGGTAAGAAAAATAGAATAAGTAGGGAAATTATGGTGGATGTCTAGGTGTTACTGTTAAGGTATATTTTAGATGTGGATAACATTTAAATCAGTAGACTCTAATAAAGCAGTTACTCTCAAAATGTGGATGGGCCTCATCTAATCAGTTGAAAGCCTGAGAGGAAAGATTGAGGTCTCCTGAAGAATAAAAAAAGCTGCCTGTTAACTCAATATATCAGCTCTTCCCTGAGTTTTTAATTGCTGGACTAACCTACAAATTTTGGACTTGACAGACTCCACAATTGTGTGAGCCAATCTCTTAAAATAAATCTCTCTATATACCTATATATACATCCTATTGATTCTGTTTCTCTGGACAACCATGACTAATACTGACTTTTGGCCTGAGAGTGCTTCTAGAAGATCCAAATCTTAAGGATGAATTTCATGAATTGATTCTAGGGCTCTGGGATTAGATCTCTAATCTGATTAGTTCTAAAGGCACTAATGACTCTATTCTCGTAGTAAAAACTCGGATAGTCTATTATATGATATGGCAAGAAAGATGTGCAAAATATCACCATTAGACACACCTAGTTAGATACTGATAGAAGGCAGATTTTTGGGCGATGATATATTTGATACCTTAGAACATTTTTGTCAAACAAACGAGTATAATGAGATTAGCTGCTTGTTCCTAATTGTACTGGAAAAAGTGGGGAGAAAAAGGATGAGCTCAAGGATTTGAATTTCCAGTTTAAGCATCACATAAATCACCCTAAAAGAAACCCCTATCTCTTATAGCCAAAGAGTAGAGATTGCTGAAAACCAGACCCAGGGGTCTCATCCTGCTAGTGACTGAATTACAACACAAATTGAATTCCCACAAATTGAATGCCACTGAATTGGGAAACCTAAATGAAAAGGGGATTATTGGATCTTGGGGTGTCAGGGGCCACGTGATGACACTTAATCACCAAAGGCAAGGTGGGTGTGCTTATCATATCAGACAGCAGAGTCAAAGCAGTATTCAGAATAGTTGACTTCCAGAGATCTATGGTGTTGCCTAGCTGAATCATGGTATTCCTAGAAGTGAAATAGATGGGAAGTCTACTAAATTCTCACTTGTTCTGTTGAAGCAGAAAAGTTATAAGTCAAGTAAATAAATAAAAGTAAATAAAAGTCTGACTTGAGTTATAAAAGCAGAGAGTTATAACTCCTTAATCAATTCTCAGACTGAAACCAGTTTACAGACCCAGAATCCCAGAGTGAAGGAGAGGTCAAGTTCCCATGAGTAAGGATGCAGCTACACTGCCAAAATTTATGCTTTTAATATTTCCCCAAAGGGACTTATAGCCTTTTACCGGGTGACTATGCATTGGGGAAAAAGAAATAATGAGACTTTCAGACTGGACACTGGCTCTGAACTTACACTTTTCCCAGGAGACCCAAAATGTTACTGTGGTCCACTATACAGAGCCGGAGCTTATTGAGGTCAAGTTTTAGCTTAGATCCATTTCATAGTGGGTCCAGTGGGTAAGCTGTGGTTATTTCTCCAGTCTGGGATTCATAACTTTAACAGACATATTGAACAACTGGAAAAATCCTTATATTGGTTCTCTTATCTGTGAAATGAGAGCTGTTATGATGGGAAAAGCCAAATGAAGCCACTAGAACTGCTTCTTCCTAGGAACATAATAAACCAAAAGCAATACTTCATTCCTGGAAGTATTTCAGAGATTAGTGCCACCATCAAGGACTTGAAAAATGCAGGGGTAGTGATTCCCACCACATCTCTGTTTTACTTGCCTGTTTGGTCCAGAAGACAGATTAGTCTTGGAGATTGGCAGTGGATTATTATAAGCATATCCAAGTGATAATTCTAGTTGTAGCTGCTATATCAGATGTAGTTTCTTTACTTGAGAAAATTAATCCTCTGGTACCTGATATGTACCTAATATGTAGCTATTCATCTGGCAAATAATTTTTTCTCCATCGCTGTTAATAAAAAGACCGTCAGAAGTAGTTTGCTTTCAGCTGGTAAATCCAATGATACATATTCACTGTCTTACTTTAGGGATTATATCTATACTTCAGCCCTATAGTTTATCATAATTTAGTTCAGAGGGATCTTGATCACTTTTCTCCTTCTCTCCCACATGATATTACACTGGTCTAATGTGTTGATGATGTTATGTTGATTGAACCTAGTGGGAAAAAAATAGCAACTACTTTAGATATAATGGTAAAACATTTGCATGTCAGAAGGTGAGAAATAAATCTTAATAAAAATTTAGGAGCCTTCTACATTAGTGAAATTTCTGGGGTTTGAGTGGTGTGGGGCATGTCATAATACACATTTTAAGGTGAAGGATAAGTTGCGTTTTGCTCCTCAAACAACCAGAAGAGAGATGTAAAGTGTAGTGGACCTCTTTGGACTTTGGAGGCAACATATTCTTCATTTAGGTGCCTTACTCCAGCTATTTACCAAGTTACCAAAAGCTGCCAGTTTTGATTGAGGCCCAGAACAAGAGAAGGCTCTGCAACAGGTTAGGTCTGGAAGGCTCTGCAACTGGTCCAGCCATGTTAGCTGCTCTGCCATTTGAGCCATATGATCTAGTGGATACAATGGTGCTTGAAGTTTCAGTGTCAGATAAGAATTTGGTTTGGAGCCTTTTACAGCCCCTATAGATGAATAACAGCTCAGAACCTTCAGATTTTGGTGCAAAACCCTGTTATCCATTATGGATAACTACTTTTCTTCTGAGAAACAGCTTTAGGTTTGCTATTAATTGGGCCTTAGTAGAGGCTAATCACTAACCATGGATTGATTACTAAGTTGCCAGGAAACTTGAGATCCCCATCGTGAACTGGGTATTGTCTGACCCACCAACCCATGAAGTTGGGGGTGCACAATTGCACTTCATTATCAAATGCAAGTAGTGCGTATGGGATTGGGCTTGAACAGGCTCTGAAGGCACAAATAGGTTTCATGAAGAAGTGGCCCAAATGCCTATGGTTCTCATTTCTGTTATGTTACCTTATTCTTCCCAGCCTTCACCTATGGCCTCATAGGGAGTTCTCTGTGATCAGTCTAAAGAGAAAGAAAATCTGGACCTGGTTTAAAGAAGGGTCTATACGATACACAGACATCACTTGAAAGGAGGTAGCCGTAGTACTCTAGCCCCTTTATGGGACATACCTGGACAGTATTAAGATGAAATCCTCCCAGTGGGAAGAATTTTGAGCAGTGCATCTGGTTGTTAATTTTTCTTGGAAGGAAAAAATGGCCAGATGTGTTATTGCATACCAATCCATAGGCTGTGGCCAATGGTTTATTTAGAAGGTGAGGGACTTGGAGGAAATATGATTGGAGAATTAATGATGAGATCTAGGGAAGAAGTATGTGGATAGGCCTCTCTGAATGGGTAAAAAATGTAAAGGTATTTGTATGTTGTGTGACTGCTCACAAAAGAGTGATTTAGCAGAAGAGTATTTTAATAATCAGGAGGACAGGATGACCCATTTTATGGTCAGTCTCCTTTCCTAACCACCCTTGTCAGTGCCCACAGGGCTTATAAACAAAGCGGACTTGGTGGTAGGTGTCAACCCCAAGAATGAATGTTCCTGTTAAGGAGGACTCCTGGTGGCTAACTGGGCTCAAATTTATAAAGAGTCTAGTAGTCATTGCTAAACAGGAGACTCTCATGTGCTCTGCACTTCAGGAAAAGCTGCACTGTGCTCCTACCAGCTTAACTTATCCTTATAAAGGAGTTCCTGGAATTGTATTTCAACCAATAAACAGACCTTCAGTGTCCAATCTGAGCTGCACAGCTGTATCCTTATTTTCATCTTCATTGACCAGTCAGAGTCGCTCCATTCTGACCAATGAGAACAGTACTTTTTGGACCAATCAAACTTTGAAGATTTGGAGTCCTCATTTGCAAGAGGACAGAGCAATCAGGGACCAGAACCAGGGACTCCTCTCTATATAAGTCATTTCCCCTCTGGCTCAAGGAGTACACTTTCAGTTTCCACCAGCTGGAGCTATGTCATCGAAACTGTCTCAGAGAGGGGCCAAGCTGCAGCACTAGAGCGGAGGGGAGCAGAGTGGAATCTTACCCTACAGCTCTGCCTTTCCACAGCTGTGCTGTATCATAACTGATCTGTAACTCTATTAAGCTGTTCCACAGTTATGCTGTTCTACAGAGAGCTGTATCACAATTGAGTTATCTGCACTGAATTAAGTCTTCCCCTTTACTGCTCCCTGAATTGGGGACTTCTGTTGGCATGGATTGGCAGCAACAATCTTCGGTTGACACAGCGTTAGAGGTTAGGTGTGGGCTCAGCAACATGGACTTCCATTTACCAGGGCCTGGCTACAGCCACTCATGAGTGTCCAGTCTGCCAGCAGAGACCAATATTGAGTTTCTAATATGGTGACATTCCCTGGAGTTATCAGCCAACTACCTGGGACAGGTTGATTACATTGGATCACTTCTATGATGGAAGGGTCAGCAGTTTGTTCTTACTATAATAGACACTTACAGTGGATACAGATTTGCTTTCCTTGCATGGAATGCTTCTGCCAACACTACTGTTCGTGGACTCACAGAATGCCTTATCCACTTTCATGGTATTTCATATTATGATCAAGGAACTTCACTGCAAATTATATATATTAACGGGCCTGAACTCATGGAATTCACTGGACTTACCATGATCTTGCCATCCTGAACCATCTGACATGATAGAATGGTTGAAAGGCCTCTTGAAGGTTCAGTTACAGTGCCAGCTAGATGGCAGTACCTTATAGGGCTGTGGCAACGTTCTCCAGGGATTTGTACATACTCTAAAGCAATGTTCAATATATGATTTGGTTTCTATCACAGTTAGGGATTCATGGACCTAGGAATTAGGAGTAGAAATGAGAGCGGCACCACTTATTATTACTCCTAATAATACAATGGTAAAGTTTTTACTTCCTGTCCATGTGATGTTATGTTTTGATGGTCGAGAGGTCTTATTTCCAAAAGGAGGAATGCATCACTGGGAGACAGAAAAATGTTTCCATTGGACTGAAAGTTATAACTGCCACCTGGCCACCATGGGTTCTTCATGCCTTTGAATCAACAAGCAGAAGAGGTATTTACTGTACTATCTGGATGACTGATCCAGATTACCACGGAGGAAATTGGACTGCTACTATGAAGATAAAGTAGAGTATGTCTGGAATACAGGAGATCCCTTAGAGCAGTGGTTCCCAACCTTTTTGGCACCAGGGACTGGTGCTTCTCTGAGATACTGATGCCTGATGATCTGAGGTGGAGCTGAGGTGGTGATGCTAGCGCTGGGGAGCAGCTGCAAATACAAGAGCAGGCTTCACTCACTTGCCTGCTTCTCACCTCTTGATGTGAACCTCGGTTCCTAACAGGCCATGGACCGGTACCGGTCTGCAGCCTGGGGGTTGGGCATCCCTACCTTAGGACATCTCTTAGTACTGCTGTTCTTTGTGATTAAAGTTAGTGGAAAACTACAATACAATTCAAGAAGAACTAGTAATGGTCCAGACTCTTCAGGAATAAATATTTGGGTAACCTTACCAGGTAAAGGACCATAACCAGTTGAGTTGCCTGCTGATCGTGAAGGGAATACAGAATGGATTATTAAAGAAGAGTAAAGAAGATAGCCTTCCATACTATGGGTAGATCTCAGCCAATCAGCTGAAGATCTTAAAGGACTAAAGTCCACTGAAGAGGAAGAAGTTCTGCCTGTGGACTGCCTTCAGACTCAAGAAGGCAACATCAATTCTTCCCTGAGTCTCCAGACTGCTGAACTGCCCCACAGATTTTGGACTTGCCAGCTCCCACAATTAAATCAGCCAATTTCTTAAAATAAATCTCTCTCTCTACCAATAAATACATTCTATTGGTTCCATTTCTTTGGTGAATCCTGACTACTAAAACTAGCAATGTCTGCCAGAGTAGAGTTAAATAGTTTGGAATTTTTTTTAGTGTTACAGTTTTACATTTTAACTATAATTCACTTAAAAAGAGACAGTTTACATGGGAAAATGTCATTATTTTATAGATGAGGTAGTTTCGTCTTTTGAATAGCTAAATGAATTTCTTAAGATGATATGAACTGTAAAATTAAGGTCCAAGATTAACACTCATATTTCTAGCATTACAAGTATCACAGTGACTTCCCAGGAGCCAGTATTTACTTATACCTGTTGGCTTTGACTCAATCAAGATTATTGCTTATTCATAAAGTGAGCATAATTGTATCTAAATCAAAAGATTGTTTGAAAATTGATTGAGATGTTTACTTCAAGCATTTTAGACTGTGCCTAAGTGGTATCCTATAGTTAATAATTAATATTATTTCTTATTAAGAGGAACTGGTTTGAAATGGTTTGAAAACTTTTTGCTTTTTTTAAAAGAGATTTTTAAATGATTAGGTTTAATTGATAAATATTTCAAAATAAACAGTAGAAGGACTGTTGTGAATCTAGTTATGTCATCTTCCCTGGTATGGCAAGATATTGTCTGGGCACCCTGGGTTTAGGATGGTTCAGATAGAGAGAATCAGTGAAGAATGAGGCCAAGTAAAAATTAATGGCCTTAAAGGGCTAAGAATGCCTTAGATTTTTCTTTAAAAACTCCAGCATTAATATTTAGAAAGCATTTAGGAAGGTTTTCATCTGTAACTTCCCCAAAAGACTCCTTTGGAAAATGATTGATTAGTATTTGTCAGACATCCTTTATTGTGTCAGAGCTTTATTATGATCTTTTAAGCTTCAACATTAGGGGGAAATTTTTGAAGTATGCGCTTGTGTACTATTCCCAAAGGTAATGAGAGGGTTAAATACAGTCAGTTTTCTGGAGTCAGTAACAACCATAAATATGGTATCGAACATATATTGAAAACAGTCTATAACATTTCAGAGAATGAAGAATGAGCTAAAGGTTTTTCTTTTTTAGTCCATTTTTTTTTTCTATTCAAGAGTAAAAAGCATTTGGTGGTTGATAGAACATGGAAATTTTTGCTGCTGAAATCAAATATCGATATGCTACATGTATAGAATGATAATATCTTTACTAAAATCAGAGTCTCAGAAGACAGCAGAGAGACATTAAAAGCAACTTTATAATTTTTGATAGACCTTTTCATTTAAAATTTATGTTGATTGGTAATATGGTCACTAGTTTTCAGAACAAAATGTAATTCAGGCTATATATCTGAATTCTAACACTGGCCATTTTTACTGGAAGTATTGAACCTGTCAGCAGCATTTGATATAGTTGGCCTCTCTCTCCTAAATTGCCTTTTAATATTTTATTTCTAAGGCATTGCATTTGATTGGCTATCTTTCTAACTTACTGGCTCTTCATTCTCAGTTGCCTCTTTCTGTTCCTTCTTTCTTACCTGACCCATTAACAACAACATGGCCCAGAACTTAGTTTTTGGACTTCTTTTGTTATAGCCACAGATCCATGGTGATCTCATTCAGTCTCATAACTTTCAAGACTATCCATATACTGACGACTACAGATTTTAAAAAAATCTCTTTGCCAGATTGTGCTCCTAAACTATAGATGCATATAACCAATTGCCGACTCCACATCTCTACTTGGTTGTCTAATAGACAGCAGAAATGTGATGTGTAAAACTTAAAATTCCAAATATTGTGTTCCATATTCTATCCCTCACTTTCCCCTGTCCTCAGGACATCTGCTTCACTTCCATTATTCTTGGAGCTGAAATCCTTGGAGCAATACTGACCTCATTTCTTTCTCTCACGTTCTATATCAAATATGTTAGAAAATGATAGTGGCTCTATCTTCAGAACATATTCTCTACCATTATGTCTTTGAACCACCATCTCTTGCCTGGGTACTGAGTTACCCTTCTAAAATATGTCAGATTATATTGTATCTCCATTTCACTGAGATTAGAAGACCAGGTCTAGAAAATGGCCACTATGGTCTTATGTTTTGCACCCTCCCCTTCTCTTTGACCCCCTCCTACACATTTCCATACGGGTTCAGCTTCAGCACACTGGCTTTCTTGATGTTGTGCGAACATACCAGACTTGTTTTTGTTTTAAAACTTTTACTCTTTATGTTTTGGAATATTTTTCTACCAGGTAGCAGTTTGGCTAAACTCATCATCTTATTTAAATATCACCATTTCAATGAGGCTTCCCCTGATCACCATAATTAATACTAAATTCTGACCCACCTACACCCTACAACTCCCCTACTGCTCCCCACCCCCAGACTGGACCTTCTGACTCCCTTTACCGTGCTTGATTATATTAATTAATGATTCAATTTTTTTTTTTATAGAATTACTCACTGTTGATGCCTTTCCCCAACTAGAATGTAAATTCTTTAGGAATTTTGTTCATCGCTGATGTATCTAAACACTTAGAACAGTGTTGGGTACTTAGTGGATATCTGAAACACTTTTTTAATGAATGAATGAATGAATGAATAAATGAGAAAGAGAAAAGCTAAACATTCTGGCCAAAATCTTATCTGTAGGCAAGAAAAACTGTGTAGACAGAGTGAGTTTGAAGAGGACAGTAGTTTGAAAGAAAAAAGTTTTTTCTTTGCAATCTACCAAGTCCAGTTTATTATATTATCTTTTATAAATTTAACATTTTTATGCACAAAATGTTTAAGATTTTCAGAATATCTATTATAGAAAACAAAATTATTTACTTTTGGGTTAAAAGGAGGAGGGAACAATGATTGACATAGGAAAACAATAGGACAACATAGAACAAATGCATGCATTGCTGTGATCTGAGCAGTGACCAAAACTCCAAAGCTGCGAAGATGTCAAAGATAACTTCAAAGCACCTGAGTTTTAAAACTGTGTATGATGTCTGGCGTGATCTGGCAGGTTTTGAAAGGATAACATTCTGTCCAAGTTATGATAAAACTTTATAAAGATTTATGTGTTTCTTTAAGCTTATGATTTGTATATTTCCTTTATCTTTCCCTTCATTAGTTATTATAAGTCCCAGCTGTTTTTATATGTATTTTTAAAGGATTATGTGCTATATATTTTCCTGCTAGAGACTATTTAGATGCCTTCAATCCATGAAATATGATCAGATTTTGAGAATTTCACACAAGAAAAGGAATCCTTAGAAAATAGAAAAAAAATCAAGTCAACATATATTATTAGTATGCATGAGAAAAACATAGGTCAGTGTTAAAAATAGCTATCTGAGTTTCGCTCTTAATATTAATATGTTTATCTGACTGATCTGGCCCTAGGAAATAAAAAGGGATGAGGGAATTGAATGGACAACAACAGAAATTTCTTGAGACCACAGGTTTAAACCTGGAACAGGTGAACACTGACAACAATATATACATATATATTTAATGATAAAATTGTTTGCATATTTCCTTTGAGAACTGGATATAATGTGTATGTCAAGAGTAAAGTTTTCAGAGACACCCTTTGGGTTAACCTAAAAAAAACTTCCTTTATTAAATTTCTTTAGTTATTAAACATTTCTGGCTTATGTTAAAATATCTTTTTTGTGGAAATAAATGTGTTTATTCTTGTCACTTAATATACTGAAAGGCAGCAATAAGTTGTTTTTGAGCCATTATGAAATAATCTTCAACATTCAACATGACTATTAATTTTTGAAAAGTTGTACTCAGAGTGGGGCCATTGCTTCAAAAGTGGTGCACAGAGCAAGGGAAGCAGTCAGCATCCTGGGTGCTATTTTCCTGCCATGATTTTCCGCTCAAAGTGTCACCAGGAGACTATGGGGATAAATCAAGTTGGTATAAGATTGTTTCCATGGGGAAAAAAAATTGGAATCCTTGGAAAAATGCCATTGTAAAAAGTAAAATTGTTAGCAGTAACATGAAATTGTCCTTTCTTACAAAAAAATATTAGTATGAAAGTTTCTGTTTTAAATGGAGTTTTAATTTCTTTACTTTAATTATGCATCAATTTAATCAACTATAAAATGTGAATGTGTATAAATTCCATTTGAAATCATTCATAATGTCCGGTCTTTAATAAAATATCTAAAGTATGCCAAAACAGAAAAAAAATATTTAATTGCTTTGAAAATAATACGGCATTATATATAATGTATTTACTATACAGAGAGAAAGTTAAATTTTTATCTTATTATTTAAATTTTGTATTATTTTTGTGTCCTAATATGTAATATCACAATAATAACAAAGATAATATGAAATTTTCTCATTTTAAAAATACAAAGTATTGCAAAATACTTTCAGTGTAAAAAACAATTAAGACAGCAGTGTGCTGTCTAAAGTGATTTATGATCTTCCAATGCTGCATTAATGTCAAATTTCAGTTTTGAATCACACTATTAAAACGTGTCAAACAACTTTAAATGTACGCCAACAGTTGAGTACACCTGTTTCCACTTTGCAAATCCTTTCAAGTTCATGGCACTTTGATCGAAAGGGAAATATTTAACTTGTGTCTTTCTTTCTCAATCTAAAAATTGAAAATTTTTATTGTTTTTTTAAGATATATTAATGTTAGTGGGATAATAAATTGTTAAGATTCATAATAATTCTCTTTTATTTGATTATTTTTAAAGGGATTTTTCAGTTTCATTTGGGTTATTTCCAAGGAAGTAAGTAGACCAAAATGTGGTGAAATTCTATTAATTATATTACATCATCCTAATGAATAAAATCTTTAAACACTTAATCAAGATATTTGGAGTATACATCTCTAAATTTGACATATGTATGTGTATCTCTACATATATACATGTTCTGTATTTAAATATTTAATATCATCTTATGGTTAGGCCAAAAGTAAGACACATTCATCATATAGTTATTATTTGGCATTTTGTCCAGCCTAACTTATTTTTGGTAGTTTTATGCAGAATGAGATTCTTGTTATCTTGTTATCTTGACACTTTCATTGGCCTAATTGTCATTTTAAGTCACCATTTCTCTGTTCAGTAGCTCCAATAGACTGAAATCATGGAGATAAAATAAAGCCATCTTACATTATTTCCCTCATTGTGGTACATGCATCTGCTTATTTGTAGGTTACATTAATAAGGATTCTGAGAAACACATTTAAGCTGTGATAATAACAAATTTTCATAAGAGATTGTGAAGCTTTCTGTGGATAAAAAACATTCCTCAAGTGCTACTGGTGAATTTGGCAATATTTACTTAGTAGAATATCAGTTTTTTCCTTAGGAGTTAGATTTTCTTATGAGTTAAATCTTGAATCTCTCAGTTTTAAGACAGTCTCTAGTTTTGTGAGACACTTTGAGAAATTCTTTTTCAAGCCATTGTGGAATTTCAATAAAGGGCTTAACAGTGTCTCAATCCAAACAAGTTATAAGATAAATATGAAAAAATCAGGTGTAGCCAAGAGATCTCCCTCAACAGAAATATCATTTTAAACATTAAGAGTTGGATGAGAAATTTCAAAATATATTATTAAAAGGCTCAAGGAGGATTTAAGGATTTAAGGATTCTAAGGATGTAATCTAGTATGCTATTTGGGTGACTTCTTGAAGCTATAAAATGCTTTTTAAAAAAATGAAGACATTTATGTCTTTAATAGCTCAAATGAAAAAAAAAAAGTCATGCTTAGAGTAAGAATCATATTTCTTACTGAAAAGAACATAATTTTACAGGAAAAGTCAGTATTCTTATTGTGGATCATTTACATACTCACCAATAAGGACTTTTGTGTCAGGCCTTGTTGATCTGTGTTTATTGTTGCAGAGAGGTTAAGCTCCACATGAAATCTACAGACACAAATATAGTTGTGTATACTTTATAGAGCCACATGCTGAGCAAAATGGGGAGATGTAAAATTATTTTTCTTATTTATAGAATATGAAATCTCTTTTAAAACTAGAGTATTTTCCAAAGAGAGGTAGAAGTACAACTCTGTTAGGTGGGGCTGAGAAGAAAGCAACAACCCTTAGCAGAAAGAAGAAAAGTTATACAATGTTTCTAACATCGAAAATCTTTCCTTTACACACCAAATAGTAGGAAAAAAAAGATACGATATTGTGGTTGAAGGTCATCTTTGAGAGACATTTAATATACTGCTTGGCATAGAATAGACTTTTGAACAATGGTACCCTAAAAAAAGAGATTGACTATCCCAGGAATCTCAAGGTGTTCTGTCAAATTCATAATCATATTTACTTCATCTTCATTTTCCTGGACAGCATCAGCATTATATGCAACTACTTTTTCTGTTTGAATTTTTTGCACTACAAGAGTATCTTCTTAAAACATGCTGATTACCTGGAATAATAATGTTTATTTAAAACAGTAAGCACTAGTTTTACCTTTTGTTTTCCCTTGTAATTATCTTGAAGTGAAGTGGGCTTCTTGACTTTCACAAATGACATATTTTACCAAGCATTTCATTACAATCAACCTCTTGGTGACCTATAATATTCAACAGGGGAATGTGTTGATGCTAAAAAGTTGAAAAAATAGAGATAACCTCAGTATCAAAATCATTCTCAAGGTATGGAGAATAAACACTACTGCAGAGTAGTAACCACTACGCTAGAGAAATGAGCTCTGGGATAAGGAGATGAGATCAGTTTTTCTCTCCTACATTTGGTTAAGTACTTGTATATATCTTTTGCTCAATATCTATGAAAAGAATTTATTAGAAAGTTACTTTAGCCATATTTTGTCTTCCAAATCCTGTTTCATTTTAAATTAATTCAAAATATTATATTCAACCCCCTGCTTTTTATTTTTATCATGGCTTACATATTGATTTTCATGTCATATTGTCATGTCTTATTGAATGATCAATTAAATAGTCAGGCTTATATACCACAACTTGTTAGTTGTTTCTTTACTTATGATGAACATAAATAGTATAAGTAAAGAGCAGAAAAATAAAAACTTCCAAGAAATCATTTAATAGCATAAAGTTAGTATACAATATAACAAAGGATGCTTACTTTAAATTTAAATTCTTTTCTCAATTGCACTTTTGTCAGGGTAGTTTGATAAACTATTTTTGATATGTACATAATATACTTGTATGTTTTAAAAATGTTATAAATTTATTTATTGATTAGTATACAGAAACTCAAAGTTTTTATTTTTTTAAGTTCTGCTTATAATATTAATTTGAAAGTAAAACAGAGTACTTATAATTTGGATGCCTGTCTTATTATCCATTGCTCAGGTTATTAAAACGTTATTTTATCATATTTCATATTTCTTTATGTCATTGGCAATTCCAGCTCCATATTACCATTATAGACTACATACTAGTTATTTCTTAACATATTTTTCCCCTTGTCTCATTTTTCTTGTTAAGCCATCTCATTCATAATTTTTCTAACTTGGTCTTTTGGAGTCTTTCTTGACTTCAAGTCTATGATGTCTTTTGAATGTTACTTTTTTGACCTTGTTGAGCTGCATTAAATTATGCTTGAAATCTTTTATTATGTAATTTGCCACTGGACTTAAGTGTGACCTTCCATCCTGGCTAAAATGCTGAAGGGATCTATCTCCCTGTACCCTGCAATCATATATACTGTTTCAGAATGTGCATTGTGTTTAGGACTTTACCCAAACTGTGTACAGTCTCTTCAAAAATGACCTATTCTGTTAAAATTCCTAATCTATAGTGAGAAGCTAAAATACCTAATTTTACCAAATGAGATCATGAAGGCCAGAATGATAAATTGCTACACATTCTGGATAAGGTTTTTTCTTTATACAAGGACTGTCTGAAAACATATACATTTAATAATAGAAACAAAAATAATGGTAGGTACTTCTGATGCAGGGTAAAGCTGATGGGGACACACTTTGGGAGATTGCATGTAGAAGTTCTTTTAATATCTTGTTTTGGGAACTTTGAAGTTATGTCAAAAGGGCGGTCAATATATTTCTTTGTCACTGTATATAGGATCATTTAAGATGATCATTATTTGTGGTAAAATGTCTTGTTTCCTTGTTTTGCAATTTTTCCTTGTGAAAACCATGGATCTTTATTTTTGAAGCATGTAGTATAACAGTGATAGGGTATCACTATCCATATGACATTTATCAGTGAGCTAAATCAAATAAAGTTAGCATTACTGAGCACTTACTGTGTGCAAAATAATATGCTTGCACCCTGTGAGTATAAATTATTGTGCTAATTTGATGAAAAGAGGCTTTTTACAATGTGCCCCAGAGTCACAGTCTTTCTACAAACACCTCTTTACTATATTTTCCAAATTAATGAGGTTATGAGCTGGAGAAAACATGGTTTTTCAGATATGAGAGAGTCAGTATGGAATAGTCATTTCTGAGGAAAAAATGTTGAAATTTCTGGAATATTTTAATGCTTGCTAAAAATACTTGAAATCTTGTACACATGATAAGCATCATACCTACCCAAGTATTTTTCTTTTCCACCCTGTCCCTTTGTAATTTTCAAAATGTGTGGAGTTCAGATGGGAACTACTTAAGCATTTGGATCCAGCTCTTCCTTAATATGGAAGAAAAGCTGTGAAATAGAGAACACTTTTGTGTAGTGATGTGTTTACCATTCACTTTGGGTTTTCCCCATGATTCATTCACAAAGTGATTGAAGGGTGATGATGATTACAAATTAGTATTTTAGTATTTCTTTTTCTGTGAAGTTTCTGGCTTCAGGCTTATTCATTTTCAGGAAGACAGTCCAACAGCTGCTGCCTTGCTGATGAACTGTAGGAATCAAAGACAGGCAGGTATGAAAGGAAGTAAGGACAAGAGCCGATGGGCAGAGTAGAAGAATGAATGCTGACTCACTGTTCAGAACACAATCCCCTAGACCTAGTCTGTAGAAGTTTTTTCATCACCTTGTTTGCATCAGTGACATCAGATTTTTTCCAAGAGAAGTGTCCCAAATAGGATGCTCTGACTTTAGCCAAAAGCTGATTCAAGTTTTTAAGGAGCATCTGCTGGAAGTTTTTATTGCTATCCTGAAGCTGAAAAGTAGAGTATGTATTCAGACAAATTTCTTAATTTTCTTCACAATGAGATTACCAGGATTCTACCTAGGGAAATTATTCAAATCCTACTTAGACAAATTAGTTATGTCACAATAAAACAACTTAAATAACATTTAGAAAAATTCCATCTCCAGATGTTACATATATTTCCATCAGTTGTTGATTTTTTAAAAATACATGCAATCCTAACAAACATTTTTTGAAATGTCAGTAAATGTTATATAATAATATCCTGTTGCTCATAATTATCATTTAATCCTATATTTCAAGCAGCTGATGAGTTATTTTATTGACTTTCCATTTCTCTACCTAAATGTCTAATGTTGATGACTTCAATAATTTAATAAAAACAATGATTGCTTAAAATAATGCTGGTATTATTATATTGTGGGAACACTTAAAAATCCTGTATAAAATTTGCCTGCACTAATGTCTACACTGCACAGAGTCTTATAATAACTGAACACAGTAATCCAGATATTCTGTACGTCATGCTGTTTTTAGGATATAATGTTAATAGTGAACACACTATGTAGCCAGATTTATATAATTCTCTTTAGGCAGGCACATTGATTGTAAATTCAGCCTTTCAATTTGTCCTGGGTGTGAAACATTATTATATATTATTTTTTAAACTCAAAAATAATGATCCTGTTGAGAAGTTTTGGCATTATCTAGTCTCAAAAAAGTTGACAAGATCCTAGCAATCTTTCTTTTTTTTTTTTTTTTTTTATCTTTTCTCCTTTGGGAATTTAAAGCTATTACACGGTTGTCTCAGCTGCTACTTGGCATTCAAACCAGATCCTTGAGCTGCCAGACATTTCTAAATCCTACTATCTTGTCTTTTCCCAAGTAGTTTACAGTTACAGTACAGCACCCATAAACTGCCTCTCTCAAGGGGACATCCTACTGATGGCAGCAGGAACAGCCTTGAATCAGTTGGCAGTCTCTCTAGGAAGCCTGTAGCACACTCACAAGTTGAAATACATCTAGCCATCTCACTCAGTGGATTTCTCAAAGGCAGATTTATATTCCAGATTGTTCTTCTAGAACAGAAATATTCCAAATTTGCAATCTAGAAATTTCAAAGCCTTGAAAAATTTGTAACAATATGTGTGGCCATAATTTTTTTTTCAACAGAAATGATGAAATGTCTGTTTTAGTACTTTAAATGTTTGCAAAATTTTCGAATCGCCAGTGTTAGCTTCATGGTGACAATGGCTTCCACATGTATAAATAGTGATGGCATGCTCTTTTTCTTCATTTAATCATAGTGTGTATGTATGTGTGTATGTAAATACAAATATCTGAGGCATAAAACCAAGTTAAAAACCCTGCTATGTTGTACTGAATGTTAAAGTGACAAGGAATTTATTTGAGATCTATATAAACAGACATTTTGTAGGAAGGCGAAGTTAATGTGCCCCTGGAGCTACTATTCAAATGACTTTAGCTTATGATATTTTAATGTAGGGTTCTTCAGTCGGGAAATGAGGTGAATTTTCCATCCTCTGACTCAAATCTACTCAGCAGGGTAGGTAGGTTCCCTTCTATCCTCTGAGCAGCTGTTAGTAGCAGCAGAAAAAACGTCTTGCAATAATATTGATTGCTTCAACCTACACTGCTCTATAGCCCTTGACACCTGCTCCCCAAAGCACCACATTGTATCTCCAACTGGTCTAAATGTAAATTCCAAAAAGATAATGGCTGCCCAGAAAAAAACATACATCGGTTCTGTGAGAATTGTGAGGAATTGAGTGCCTGTTACTGCTGAGGTCTTCATGAAGATAACAGGAAAGGTCTGCCAAGACAGGGGTTTTATTGTGATTAAGATCTTAGTTCTAAATCAAGACATGGCAGCCAGTATTCCTAAATCATTCCTATGTAGACATGGGGGAGAAGGACAGAATGCATTAAGTGAATTTCCAGCAATGTTGAACCTCACAAATTCCTCTTGTCTTCCTGGAAGCCTCACATGTGGATAAGTAACACCTATTTGATATTTCCTTTCAGATTCCTGAGGATCAGTTGTCAGCCCTTTGAAATGTCCCTTTCAGTATAAGACAGGAGCTGGTATTTTCATAATTTGGTAACATGAGGGAAGCAGTTCAGCCTAAGTGTCAAGAGTGATTGGTGTGATGGCAAAATTGTTCATCTTAATTTAAAAATGCCACAATACTTCATTTTAGCAATTAATAACTGTCATCATGTCTTTATACATGAGATTCTGGTTGTGCTTTATTCTAATTTAATGCCAAAATCAAAGTCGAATCAACTTTCGAGCAACTTTTCCTGATGAAATACTCTGAATTATGAATTCTTATAATGCAGTCCATGTGTGCTGTATCATGCTTGAAGACATGTAAGGTGATTTGTACATACATTTTAGTTTTTTTTTTTTTTTGGATTACATCTTAGAATATTATAAAATTTAGAAAGTTAATTAAATATAGTCACCACATGTAACTTATAAAATAGTCTACCAGTAACTTGGATATTTGGAAAAACTTATCCCTTCCCATTTTAGTGATATGTAGTTTTCAGTTTTTTTGTTTGGTTGTCTTTGTTTTAAAAGACACATCCTCCAAGTTTGGAGTTAAAACAACTTTTCTAAGAAAAAAATATCATCATGAAATACATAGTATTGGGTCAAGCCAAATAATAGCAATGAAATAATTATTGGGAGAAAGGTGTGCATTTTGGAATGGAAACATGAAGCTTATTTTCCCTTCAAGAAGAACTGTCTGGCTAAAACATTACAACAATTCTGTCACTTTGTAAAAATCAAAAAACCATATGAGGGCTTAGTTGGAAATAATATTGAAACTGGATGAGATCAGGGTTGTTAATATTACTCTTAGGCATTCTGTTGGGGAGTTCCTTGCACATAACAGTAGGATTCTGGGAAGACAATTTGACCATTGATAGAATTATGTCACTCCTAAGACTGTCCACTTTAGAAAGCCGTTATTTACCTCACAGTTCTTGCTTAACCATAAACCCAGAAGATTTGCTTGATTGAGATAATTTTACATCAACTTTCACTGAAATGTTTGCATTAAATGATGAATATGCTGATATATTCAAACATAGAATTTTAAAATACAGATCATTATATATTTTAATATGATATTAAAGTAGTTTATGTAAGAAGACCACGGTACATACAATTTCCATGTTATAGTCAGAACAAAAATATTCAGGGATATGGGGATAAAAAATACCTTACTTGTGAATAAAAAATTAATGATCTGATTTTCGAGGAGCAGGCATTAATACTGTAGAATCTTCTCATTAAAAACAATAAAATGGAATGTGAGAAGTTGACTGACTTAAGTCTACCTAAATAAAAATGTACTAGATCTTTTTGTTATTGTAATTTGCCAGTTTCAATGAGAAGGAAATGATAGAGTGGGTTGAAGCAAGGATATTGGTAAACGGAAATGGGTGGAGGGAGTTGGTATGTGTTCATAATTAAATACATGTCAGGCGATGTTTACTTCTGGACATTATGGTATATGACCTCTTTCTGAAGGGCTATAATGGAAGCTTTCCAGTTATCTATTGCTGCATAACATATTATCCTGAAACTTTGGGCCTGAAAACAGCAAGCAGTTGTTCTCTCACAGTTTTTGTGGGTCAAACATTTGAAGATGGCTTAGCTATATAGTTCTGGTCAGAATAAAATCAAGTTATTTGCTAGGGCTACTGTCATCTGAAAATTTAACCAGGGCTGTAGAATCCACTTCCACCATGGCTCAGTTACATGAATATTGGCAGAAGACCTCAATTCCTTTATGGTTTTTGGC
Organism: Rousettus aegyptiacus; assembly: GCF_014176215.1. Taxonomy (NCBI): domain Eukaryota; kingdom Metazoa; phylum Chordata; class Mammalia; order Chiroptera; family Pteropodidae; genus Rousettus; species Rousettus aegyptiacus. The sequence continues at coordinate 75,281,267 of NW_023416307.1, forward strand.
ATGAGACCTCAGTTTCTGACCACATGGACCTCTATTTAAAGTGACTTGAATTTCCTCATGATACAGCAAGCATCTAGCTTCCACCTGAGCAACTAATCCAAGAGAGAGTAAAGAGAAAGTCGCAAAGTCTTTAATTATCTAATCTTGAAAGTCACACACTGTCGCTTCTATCATTGTCTATTTGATGAAAGCAGGTCACCCATACTCAGATTATTAAGCTTTACCGCTTGAAGGGAAGAATATAAAATATTTGTGGGTGTATTTAAAACCATCACTTTCTTTTACTTTTATTTTACTTAAAATTTTTTTTAAAATTATCTCTGTTTTATCTTGATGTATTTTTAACATTTTTGTCTTTAGTCATTGTTCTCAAAGCTCAGATACATTGGTATCTAAAATGAGCTGAAAAGGTACAGTTTCATAATGACAGCTTCTTACCTTAAAAAAAGTTCCTAATTAAAATATTAAAATGTCAAAGACAGTTGAAGTGTGAAAATACATCAGGTAACATATGATTCCCTGGATATGTGGATTGTACAAAACATGCAATGTTGATTGTGAGCTCTCAGAAAAATGGCAGCCTTTTGTAACAAAACAGAATGGAAAATGTATTTTCTATAGACTATAGAAACAAAATTAAGATTTTAAATCAAGTATTATTATTTGATAAACCATATTTTAAGATTGTAATTGTTGAGTACAACTGCTTCAGAAAGGCATATGTCCTATTTCCTTAGGACTCAGTTCTGCATAAAATCACTCAATGTAATATTGTCCAAAGACATTAAAAATAAATAATTCCAGAAATACTTTCTCACCAGTTTAAAGGTTAACAATTAAGTCTTTTTTTATTATGCCCTGTTTATTTAGATTCTACTTTAAAAACAGATATTCACATCATTTTTTTTTTTTGCCATTTAATAGTGAATAGTGTGTGTCTTTCAAAATTTTAGAATCATGCAATTCAAATGAGGCAATGAAATTAAAGCTATGATTAATAAGTATTTTTTGCAAGATTGTAATTTGGCAGGCTAAGCTTTTTAAAGTAATGTTTCCACAGATAAATAGTTTCTATATTTGTTTGATAATTTCACCAAACTTGTACAGACCAAAATTTCATATATTTAAGTGGAATTTCTATTCTTTTCATATCTATACAAGAATCAAAGTTACGTTAAAAATAATTAAAAAGGTTTCAACAGTCACTGAGATCACAGGCTATGTTTATTGATTAAGTTTTTGGGGGACATTAGAAAATAAAGGCAAAATATTAGATATGATATGAAAATTTATTTTTAAAATGTATTGTTGAGCATATAGTTCAGACAAGATAATGTGGACTTATTTAGCCCTGTTCCTACCCACTAAGTCCAACTCTAACCCCCGAACATAGTTCAAGAGACAATCCAAGGAGAATTCTAAAATGTGGCAAGGAAAAAGCAAACTTGCTTGAGACCTCAAGATTAAAGGAAACACACAGTGGCAGGTTACATTCTGCCTCCCTAAAAGAAGGTAACCCAGACCCAGTATTTTTCTGACCCTAACATAGCAACGGAAGCAATCCCAGGTAGACTTATTCCTCTTTCATATATAAAGGAAGTCCCTCAGACAGTGTTAGGTGAGCTAGGCACCAGCAATAAAGGCTTTGAAAATTAAAGTGACATTGGAACCACACAGCCCCACTAGAGTGAACTAAACCTAAAAAGGTGACTGCCTGCTCAAATTAGAAATAAAAAAGACCATGATAAAATTAGAAATTATTCATCATACTAAGAACCAAGAAAATCACAGCTTGAATTAGAAAAGACATTAACTGACACCAATACTGAGATAAATCAGATGCTGGAATTATCTGACAGATATTGTAAAGCAATATGCTTTTAAGACAAAGAAAAAATGGGAAATCTCAGCAAAGAAATTGAAATTATAAAAAAGAACCAAATGGAAAATATAGAATTGAAAAATACAATAATAATTATTATTATATATATATAAAAAAAACTTGCTGAAAGGATGCAACAGTAGATTGGAGGGCAGAGGGTAAAATTCAGTGACCTAGAGGAAAAATGTATAAAATGTACCTAATCTGAAGAACAGAAAAAATAGACTGAAAAAAATTTGAACAGAAACTTGGACCTCTTAGACAATGACATAAGACCCAATATTCATATCATTGGATTCCCAGAAAAGGAGAAAAAAAGTGAGGCTGAAAGAATACTTGAAGAAATAGTATCTGAAAACCCCTCACATCATGGTGATAGATTCAAACCTACAGATCCAAGAAGCTGAGCAAATGCCAAAACAGGACATTTCCTCAAAACAAGAAATCCATGCCACACACATCATAATTAAATTTTTGAAAACTGAAAAAGACACACATACTTGGCCACAAAGGCACGTATTTTGTGGTATATGATACTGAAAGTTTGGGAAAGTTATTGGTGCAGCCTGAAATCTAAGGCAGTAGAAACTAGATTACATTACTGTGGTGTAGTCAGCAATTATTTGCTTAATCTCGGGGTGCATAGGCTGACCTGTCCAACTGCTTCATTCCCTTAACATAATATTAGCAACCAAAGTTCTGGGCTTCTCTAACATGGCAGATGGTGATCACTAAACTTCAATCCTGCTCTTTTTTGCTCTCTAGATATACTTGCACTTGCTTACCAACTGTGGTGACATATAGCTAGAGGGAGGGTAATTTTCCAGAGATCAAATCTTAGAATGTGAACCAACCTTAGTAGTCTGATCAAGAACATAAGACAAAAGATAAAGGAATTAGTGTGATGCTCTAGTGTGGACCATGAACTTTGAAACTAGACCATTGGTTCAAATCCTAGTTTTGCCAGTATCTGTGTCACTTTGCACAAATTATTTACCTTTATGCCTCATTTTTGTCATTAAATAAAGACATAATAGTACTTCACATGATTAGTGTGAGGATTAAATGATTTCTCTTATGTAAATCACTCAGGACATTTGCCTGGCATATTTTAAGCCGTATATAAGTGTTTTTCTATTATTATTTAATAGAATGCACCATGTATTTTTTCATTCTTCCTCCTTTTTTATTGTAGGACACATATCATTCAAATTTGCTATTTCAAAATAACTCAAGCGTCTATGTACATTTTTGTAACAGATTTTTTTAAAATCAAGGAACCAGCCACATTTAATGCAATTCTCTTTACCTCTTAAAGTATTCTTGTACTAGGAAATCAAACTATTGTGAAGTTTGTTAACCAAGATGGCAGCTTATATTAGGCACAAATAACTTTTGCAGGTAATGGTAAAGCTGAGAGGAAAGGAAATGCAGATGGTCTCAACATTGTAAATTTTAAATTTAATCAGCTACCGAATGTCTCTTTCGTTTCCTTTTCCCCAGACCCTGGAATCTGTGCTGACTGAGCCCATCTGGGGAAGCACATGAAGCAGATGGCCATTGTGAACTGTTGGGGAGGCCCCAAGGCAGTGAGAGCTAGTTTCAGAAAAGAAATCTCCTTAGGACATAATGAATACAAACTTAATTTATATTTTAGGGCTTTAAAAGGAGATTAAGGCCAACAGTGGCATGATTTTGAACTGCAATGGGAGGGAGGGTTTTTTTTTTTTTTTTTTTTTACCTTGCTTTTGTCTTTATGTCAGTGGAGCTGAATTATAAGTTTGGGAGCTTTGGAAGTGTGAAATGATGACATTAAAAGAAAGTGAGGTTGAATAATTGTGCGGCTGTGCAGATTACAAACAGTATGCAAAAGGATTGAGGTTAAAGAGCCTCATCAAAGCAATGCTCTCTTCAGTGGATTTTGTCATGGGGATTATGACTTTAGGAGAAGTATAATCAGCAGGGCATAAAGGAGTGGCATTCCTTCTCTTTTTTATGCTAAAATACTTGAACAATTGATAACAAGAGATTAGAACCTAAAATATATTGTGGCCTGTTCTACTCAGACTAGTGTCAAGGTCGAAGGGACATGGTACATGAACTTGAAAAGCAATAGTGCGCTTGTTATGCAGCATCCACAGACACAGACCTCATGTGTCTAGAGTTCTAGCAAATACCATGATGATAAATATAGTTCTGGTCTAAGTTAATCAGTAAATCAGATACAGATATTCATCTGGCATTTCAGACATGGATCTTAGTCCTCATCTCATCTTTTCTTTATTAGATGACATATATCAGATTAACTCGTTTCATTGAAGATCCTTTTTCCCATGGGAGATGTCTCATAAATACGATGAAGTATTCTGGAACAATAAACCAAAGCTCAATCAACACCAGTCTTAATGAAAAATACAATTAATGTTTATCATATTTTTTCATGCTTGGTGAATCTAATTACAATTAAACCACATTTTGCCATTTACAGTTGCCTCAGATAGTTAGTAACTGACTCTATCATGACAATTAATTATCCATACATTAATAACAGCAATGTGTTTAGGATCCATATGTGCTAGGTGCAAAAGGATGCGAAGATGAACACTCTTCCTCCTTTCATACATCTCACTGTCTAGTAGGTTGGATGAAAATATTAAAACATCATACAAAGTGCTAAATGCAATGATAAATATATGTTCAAGACAGTAAGATGCCCCTCTGCCCTCTGGAACATATATAGGGTTATAGAGAAGCAAAAAAATGGAAGTGGGTGGATGGCGTAAATGGAAAACAATATAATATGTGAAAGCTTGTCTTAGTTTTGTGGACTCGTAATATAAATTTAGGAATTATCCAAGTGGGTGGATAAACTACCTTAATGAATGGCTTACAGTTAGAATGTAGAAGGCTTTGAAAGCTCTTTAGTCTTATTGCATTATCTCTCGCAGTATAACAAATCATTCCCAGCGTTAGCAGCTAAAACATTTATAATCTCACATACTTTCTGAGGAGCAGGAATTCAAGAGTGATTTAACTTAGTGGTTCTTGCTCAGGGTATCTTATGAGAAAATCTATCACCTATATCTGAATCATCTAAGGCTACACTACTACAGGGTCCACTACCAAATAGGCTCATCGAGTCCTCAATTCTTTCAATATGTGGTTGTCTCAATAGTCTGCCTGAATGGTCTTAGAAGATGGAAGATGATTCCCACAAAGTAAGTAATCTAATCAATAGAGCAAGCCAGAGAGAGAGTATCCTCCCCAAATGGAAGCCACAGTCTTTGGGGACATGTCATCATTTTTGTCATATTTTATTCATCAGGAGGGTGTCCCTAAATCTAGCTCACACTCAAGTGGAAGGGAAAAGAATTTCAAAGAATTTGTGGATATGTTTTTAAAACTGCCAAATTTGTATAACAACAAGAAATCCTGGATAAACTAAAACAATCATGCCTTCGAATCACTGGAGATGTGTGGATAAATTGAAATCTGATTAATGCGCCCATTTTTTTACTTTTTCTTTTTTTTTTCATTTCTATTTGGACTCCATCAAAAAAGATGTTGGAATTTATACACTTATCTTTTAACTCTCTTAGTTTTGTAATTTATATTTTTCCGTTTTTATCTTATTTTGATATCTTATAGAAGAGTACCTAATAAAGGTTTAGCATATGGAATTATTCACCTATATCCATCCTCGTATTCAGCCTGCCTTTTGAATTATTTCTCATTTATTATATTTTATCATGCAGTGCATCCAGTTGGTTCTTCTTTAAGGCTTTTTATTTCCAATTCATATTTTCAAGATTTCCCTTATCTCTCTGATGAGATTTAATATGCTTATTTTAAATACTGTGCTCTCTGGTCCTTTATTCAGCTTTGTCTGCTTATACAATTGTTTTTCTCTTAAGTGACAAAAGATATAACTGTTTCATTTGTGTAGTAAATCTATGGAATATATAATCAAGAAACTTTCAACACATTATCAAGATGAGTTTAGAGAGATAAAGACACCAGTTATCACCACTACTATCAGTGTAGTGCTGGAGTATGAATTCTATGGATAATGTAATAAGATAAAAAGCATGTGAAGAAATATAATATATATCTAGTAGGTAGACAGGCAAAACTGTTATCATAGGTGATATGATAATCCACTTATAAAAATCAAAAAACCTACTAGTGTACTTTGTTACTAATATAAAAATGCAGCAAGGATGGATACAATATCTATTTATAAAAAAACAAATATCCCTCTATATCAGCTGAAACTAACTAGAAAACACAATAAAGAAATTTACAATAGCATAATAATATATAAAAGATATAGGAATTTACCCAATGGAAAGAACAACTACTATATGAAAAAAAAAACAAAAACAAAAAACACTTTTTAAAAAGACATGCAGGAATCTTTGAAATCCATAAAGAAATGCAACTTGTTCATGAAGAGGTTGACTTCACTGTCCCTGAAATAGGGTCATGTAATACACTACTTAAGCCATATGATGTACAGATAAAATATGTAGCTTATTGGAGGAAAATGTATAACAGAGTTATACCAAGCTTGTGCAGTCTCCTAAACCCTCATGATTCCAAGCCTAGGTAGGGTACATTGATGTTCTTCTGTGCATACAATGGCCAGTGATTCCATAGGTTCCTGCCTCTGCCAGTAGGTTGGAAACGCAAACGGGAACACTCCAGGAACATGAAAAAGCTCTGCTGTGAAACCTCATTACATATCTATAAGCTACTCTAAGAAGAATAGGGAACAGTTAATTTCTCTAAAGAACAAGAACTGTATCAGGGGATTTTCTAGCGACGGAGTAACCCTGAGAACTATGTATATGGATGACCAAAGTCTGCATATAGGGATTGTGGGAACAGCCTTGCATTCCAAGGATACTGACATCAGCCAAAGGCTGAGCCAGTTCTTTGATAAGCTAATGATAGAGGGCAAGAAAGGAATCTTCAGGGCCATCCAGAGTTGTCTCATCATTAATATTATGAAAATATTTATTCTTCCAATATCAATGGAAAAAAATCAATATGTAATTTCAAATAAAATTCCAGTAGATTATTTTGAAGAATTCATTAACTTATTATGAAATTTATGTAGTACTTCTTATTTTTTTCTTAAAGAGAGGGAGCCTACATCCTAAATGATATGATGATGTACTATACAAATGCATAGTAATATAAATATTTACACTGGGACAGCACAGCATACAGACCATTGGAACAGACTAGAGCAGGGTTCCTCAGCCTCAGCCCTGTTGATATTTTGAGCCAGATAATTTGTGTTTGGGCATGGAGTTGGGACTGTTCTGTACATTATATGTGTAGGCCTCTGCTCACTGGGTTCTAATAACACCTCCCTCACCATTTTTGACAAATAAAATGTTCTCTGAATATTTTCAAATGTTCTCCATGTGGGGCAAAATTGCAACTATATGGGAACCACTAAACGAGCGTGCTCAAAAATAAAGTTATGTATTATGGGAGATACTGTCTTTAATGAATTGGCACTACAAATCAAGGAGGGGAAAGATTAATAGATGGCATTAAGAAAACTTTCTCACGTATAGAATAAAATAAGGCTGGATACTGTAGTGGGCTGAATAATGGCTCACTCAAAGATGTGTGCTTTCTAATCTATAGAATCAGTGAATATTACCTTAATAAAGGAATAAAGGGGAAACTTTGCATGTCTTAAAGGTTTGGCAACAAGAAGATTATCTTGGATTATCCAATAATATCCAATAGGTTGATAGAATCAGAAGAGTCTTTATAAAAGAAAAGATGACGCGAAGATGAAAGCATAGAGAGATTTGTAGATGCTATGCTACTGTGTTTGAAGATAGAGAAAATGGAACGTGAACCAAGGAATGCGAGGAGTGCAGATTTAGAAGCTGAAAAACATAAGGAAATGAATTTTTCTTTACAGACTCCAAAGGGAGCATGGCTCCATTGACACCTTGATTTTAGTTCAGTGAAACCAATTCAATTTTTTATTTTTTATACCTGTAAGAGAATGAATTCATATTACTTTAAGTCACTAAATTCATGGTAGTTTGTTATGTCAGAAACAGGAAACTAATACAGACATCTATTTCTAACCCTATATAATGGTGAATACTAAAAAGATTAAGACATATATGTAAAATAATAAATAGAATAAAGCTAGTAGCAGAAATTTTTGGAAAATAATTCTTTGTACTTGGGCTGGGAGAAGAGCTTTTAACTAAGCTCTCTAAAATATAAATCCTCAAGCAAAAAACAAATAGATATAACTATACCTAAATATCATTTAAAGGACATTTAATGGAGAAACTATATAATCTGCACAGAGTTAAGGGACAAAAGTTGGTGAAGCACCTGGGGTTAACAGTAGTGGGTAGCCTTTATCTTTCATAGGCTTAAAAGGGCCAGACAAAAAGAATGGTTATCAGAAGGTACTCAGAACTGAAGCTGCAGCAGAGGGATGTGGTAGAGGAATGTAGCCACTGCCAAATCAAGTTATGGAAGTGATGAAGGTGAGAGAAAAAAACTGTTTTCTTCATTTCTCTTTCCTCTTGCTATCCAGTCTAATATTGGTACCTCCCACTGTCTGAGCATACCTGGAAACCAGAGAGTAGGAGAGACTGATTGAAGCAGTCCATCAAGGTCAGTTTTTTGGGTTACAAAGCAGAATGAAGGAAATTAATAGTTGATCTACAGGGGCATAAACAGATCATTCAGCACAATTGAAATTATGTTTTCAATTTCAAAAAATATACCTTAAAACAATAACAGATTGGATAAAAGATAAAAATATACTTCAAAGTAAAAAATTAACAAGTAGTGATATAAGTGGGGATTGCAGAATAAGGAGCTCTGAAAAGCCTCTTGTGTGAAAAAGCAAGAACACTGGCAAAATGATCAAAGCAAACTTTTTCGTAACTTTGGAAATTAACCAAAGTCTTGCAACAAACTAAAGAGCATTTATTAAAAAAAAAAAAAAAGGCTAAATTGCAGAAGGAACAACGAGTTTGGCATTTTAACTTGCTATATTCCTATTTTCCTTTCTTTAGCTCTTCAGTAGCCATGAAAACCAACAGTTTCACAATGTTAGTCATGAAATTAGTAGCCAAGCAGCCACCGGAGGGAACAGGAGAAATCTGAAGCACCCTCCCCTCCCCACGAACCGACTTGCAGAACTTGTCTTTATTTAACCTGATTACAACTCAGTCACTGTGAAACAGCTTTTTCATTGAGAAATTTGTTGAAAGCAATCAGTAGTAATTTTTTAACATTGAAGCTGCCTAATGCGATAACAGTTGGGATCAACAAGATGCTGGCCAAAAAACTTGAAATGCTGGAGAATGAGAGGGCCATAGAGGGATTTAAAAAGCTTTGAAATAATCTTGGGAATCTAGAAGACTGAACATATGTGCAAGGATGTGAATATGTCCAAGAAAGACCTGAGAAATCTCTGATCTCTCATCTTTGACCAAACTTGAAGCTCTGTGAAGGAGAAAATAAAGGCTAAAGCAGAATTTTGACTACTCAGTGGATCATTGATGGTATGCCACAACAGACAAGTATAGCCCCTTAGTGAAATACTTCAAGGCATTTAAGAAAATCTCTGTTTAATCGTTAGCTGACTACTAAACTAAGCAAGCAGAGACTTCAGCAGCTATAAATGACAAAAAGTACATACTTTACAAAATTAGTTCAAGAAAGTTACTAAACAAACAAATAGCAGCAACAACAATAAAAACAAATAACTGCATCACATGAGGGGAGGGTGGGTTTTGAATTGCACATTATGTTATTTAAAATGTCTGTATTTCAATTAAAAAAATCATAAGACTTTAAAGAAACTGGAAAGTATGACCTGTGTACTGGAAGGGAGGAGCAAGCAGTAGAATAGAAACTGTCCCTGAGCAAGTCCAGCCATTGAAATTACTAGAAAAAAACTCTGTATCAGGTATTTGCAATATGTTTGAAGAACTAAAGGGAACCACACCTAATGTAGGAGAACTATGTCTCACCAAATAAAGACATAGAAATTATTTTTTAAAAAAGTAGAAATTCTAGGATTGAAATCTGTAGTAACTAAAATAAAAATTTTACCAGAGAGTTCAATTGCTGATTTGAGCTGGCAGAAGAGAGAATCAGCAAACTTTAATATAGGTAAATGGAGATCATCTTCTAGTCTGAAGAATAGGAAGACAAAAAGAACAAAGAAGAAATAAACAGTGTCTGAGATCCAAGGGAGCAGCTTGAGCTAGCTGTATTCTTCTAGCCAAGGCCACTGCTCCTTTTAGATTGTAGACGTCAGCATAGCTCTTTTTTGTCAGGTTATAGTAACCATACCCTATAATTATCCTTTTGAACCTAGAGATTGTAGGAGCTCTGCTGCTTCTAACTCTGGACTACTCAAACAACCCTTGTGGTTCCCCTAAATCCTATCCACACTCTTTAAAAATAGTCCATTTGTAAATATTCTCTCTCAAATTGCTTTACGTATAATTATATACATGTTTATTACAGTAGACTGCTGGAAACTACCAGTCTGTCTGTTGTTAGGGGAATAAATAAAATATGATGATGTAAACCATGGAATACCATTCTGCTAGAAGCAATGAATAAGATATTCATAGCAACATTCTTATGCCTTACAAACATTGTGTCAAATGAAAAGAAAATCATGCATAAAATAAAATTGTTAGTAACATACACTATGTGGTTTTATATACATTTAAATCACATATAATTCTATTTTTTAAAAGATATGTAGATACTCAGTGCCATGTACTATAGTGGGTACCCACTGAAAAAAGAAGGGAATGAGAGTGCTATTAAGAATGAAGGGGAGAATAAGGCTTTATATGTCAGGGAACTTTCATGGACAGATAAATTATGTCATGAGCTGAGGAGTTTGACTAATTGAACCCATGCGTAGGTGTCCAGAAAAAAGCAAACACATAAAGATAAAATTAGTGGTCTAGGTTTAGTGATTCCAAAATTTTTTTGGTTTTGAAGTTCTTTTATAATGTAATTGTGAATTTTAGAGTTCTTAAGATAAATTCACAACTCCATTTTTTTAAAATGGCATATTAATTATTATTATGGTTAGAATGTGCATATTCAACACCAAAGTGGAGAAGTTAGCCCCGTGGGAAGTTTACATTTTGACCAGTTAGGGAAGGATGAGGAATAGGGTTGCTGGTATAATCAAGATTATGGATGGACCGAGGGTTAGAACTGTGTATGGGTAGAGTAGAACTTTGGGATGTGGTAATTAGGAGACTTTTGGGAGTAGAATGAAGATATAGGTGGAGCCAAGGGTGAGGTGACACTCAAGAAAGGGGCATAACATTTCTTTACTCATTAATCGCTATAAATTTTTAGAAAGCTACATCATATTGCTGTTAATGCTACATGTTAATATATCATCATATTAGGTCACATCAAACTGTCCCTGAATTAAAATGATATTTTAAATCATATATATTTCTGTCCTTGAATAGTCCAAATCAACAGGAATAATGGAAACCACTGATCATTGATGAGAAAAAAATTGTGATTCCCACAATGCCTTTTTGTACTGAAAAGTCAAAAATTACTAAAATTGGTTATGGCTGAGACTGCTAGTTACAAGTTGCCAATGGTATTTATTTGTTTGTTTGTTTGTTTGTTTATTTGTCAGATGAAGGACAGACAGGTCTTTGACTAGGTAGTGAGGAAAGAAAAATGCCAGATGTCACTCTACTCAAGAAGAAGGGTGGCTTTGTTTTCTTTCACTTTCTGTATTGCTTTTTTTAAAATTATTTTTTATTTCTCAGTTAGAGTTGACATATTATATTGTTTGCAGGTGTATAATACAGTGATTAGACATTTATATAACTTAGAAAGTGATTACCCCAATAAATCTAGTACCAATTTGACACTATATGTAGTTAATTACAATGTTATTAACTATAGTCCTCATGCTATACTTTATATCTCCATGACTATTTTGTAACTACCAATTTGTGCTTCTTAATCCCTTCCCCTTTTTCACCCACCCCCTCACCCACCGTCCAATCTGGCAACTATCAAAATGCTCTCTCTATTTATTAGTTTGTTTCTGTTTTATTTGTTTGTTTTGTTCTTTGGATTGCATGTATAAATGAAATCATATGGCATTTGTTTTTCTCTGTCTGACTTAATCCATTCAGCACAATATAGTCTAGGTCTATCCATGTTGTTGCAGATGGAAAGCTTTCATTCTGTTTTTATGGCTGAGTAATGTTCTATTGTATATATGTATCACCTCTTCTTTATCTATTCATTCATTGATGGACACCCAGTTTGCCTCCGCATCTTAGCTATTATAAATAATGCTCCTGTGAACATATGGATTCACATGTTCTTTCTAACTAATGTTTTGGGTTTGTTTGGATAAATGTCTAGAAGTGAGATTACTGAGTCCTTCTTTTCCTCTTGTTATAGCCTTTGTTTTAGTCTATTTTGAATGATATAAATATTGCTACCCCACCTTTTTTTTTGTTTCCATTTTCATGAAACATCTTTTTCCATCCCTTTACTTTCAATCTGTGTGTGACTTATGATCTGAACTGAGTCTCTTATAGGCAGCATATATAAGGGTCTTGTTTTCTTATCCATTCGGCCACCCTATGTCTTTTTAAAAAAATTTTATTTTATTAGTTTCAAATATAGAGTATGTACCCTATGTCTTTTGATAGGAACATTTAATCCATATACATTTAAAGTAATTGTTGATATATAGTTATTGCTATTTTATTATTCATATTTTTAATCTTTTTTTCTTTTTTCTTCTTCTTGAAGTCCCTTTAACATTTTTATTTGCAGGTAATGAACTCATTTAGCTTTTTCTTGTCTGGCAAACTTTCTATTTGTCCTTCGATTCTAAATGATAGCTTAGCTGAGTAGAGTAATCTTGGTTATAGGTCCTTACTTTTCATCACTTTAAATATCTCATGTCAATCCCTTCTGGTCTGCAAAGTTCCTATTAAGAAATCTGCTGACAGTCTTCTGGAAGCTCCCTTGTAAGTAACTAACTGCTTTACTCTTGCTACTTTTAAGATTCTTTCTTTGTCTGTAATCATTGATATTTTAATTTTGATATGTCTTGGTGTGGGCCTCTTTGGGTTCATCTTGTGTGGGACTCTCTGAACTTCCTGGCCTTGTATGTCTATTTCTTTCACCAGGTTAGGGAACTTTTTCATCTTTACTTCTTCAAATAGGTTTTCAACTCCTGATTTCTCTATTTTCCTTTTGGTACCTGTATGATGTGCATGTTGGTATATACTTAAGGTTGTCCCAGAGGCTCCTGAAACGATCCTTAATTTTTTGGATTCTTTTTTCTTGTTGTTCTGACAGGGTGTTTTTTTGCTACCTTATCTTCCTAGCCCCTGATTTGATCCTCTGCTTCATCTAATCTGTTGTTATTTTCTTCTAATGTATTCTTTCAGTTATTGTATTTTTCACTTCTGACTGGCTCTTTTTTATATCTCCATTTTTATGTTTTCTCTTTATTGAAGTTCTCCCTGAGATCACTGAGCATTCTTATAACTAATATTTTGAACTCTGAATCTGGTAGATTGCTCGTCTCCATTTTGTTTAGTTTTTGGTTTTTGTTTGTTTGTTTGTTGTTTTTATTTTTTGTTTGTTTGTTTTGAGTTTTGTTCTGTTCTTTCATTTGGGACATAGTTTTTTTCTCCCTATTTTGGCCTTTTTTTTGTGTTTGTTTCCACCTATTCGGTAGGACTGTTATGTCTCCAGGTCTTAGTAGAGTGGCCTTATATAGTAGTTGTCCTGTGGGATCCCGTGATGTGATCTCTCTTGTCATTTTAGCCAGGTGCTCCAGGTGTGTCTCTTGTGTGGGTTGTGTATGCTCTCCTGTTGTAGTTCTGCCTTGGATGCTATTTGCACTTTAGTGGGAGGGATTAACTCTCAGGCTGATTGGTTGTGAGGGCTGACCATGACTATAGTGGAGGAGTTGTGTAGGGGCTTACCCTGTGAAGCAAGATTCACTTTAGCAGAGCTCTGGTCCCTGCCGTTAGAGTGTGTTATTTGTGCAGGTGGTTGGATGATGATCTGCTCTGATCTGAAGTTGGCCGCCAGATGTGCTTGTTCTTGGGCCTCTTGGGAGGAGTCTGTTGCAGGACAAGGGAAGCCACTGCCCATCCCCTTCCCAGAGCCCCTTGATGTGAGCCCCAAAGTGATACGCAGATGGTTTCCACTTGTGCTGGGCTTGGAGGTACCTGGGAGAGGTGAAGTTGAGAACCAAGGCCAGTTGCCACTAGTGCCAGGCTTGGGGCTGCTCAGAAAGCTGTACAGAACACTCTGATATCAGATGCTGCCTGTTTGGAGTTTGTGAACCTTTGGGAGATTTTAGGACAGTCTGTAGCATGAGTCAAGAAAAGCTATTTGTAAGGAAAAGCCACTGGAAGCAGATTGGGTGGGCCCATGAGTTGGGTGTGATAGGGTTTCAGAGAATTACCAGGGCAGGGCAAATGGTATTAGCAAGGTTGACAGAGGCTCTGTGGTGTCTGCCTGTGTCTGCATGCTGGGTAAGGAGAGGCTCAACAAAGGAACGGTGGCTTTGCCAGCACTTCTGTCTGGAAGGCAGCTCCCCCTCCAGCCTTTACCCAGAAGCTGGACAATTCAGTCCCTCTCCATATGTTCCTAGTGCCTTTTGAGATACTGCCCCACCACTGTAGCTCAGAGTGAGTGAGTCTGTCAGTAAGTCTGTGCAGAAGCCCTTTAAAAAGATGCCTGGCACTCTAGCCACCTTCCATCTCATTCAGCCACAATCTCTACTGGTTTTCTCAGCCAGAAATTGTAGGGATTTCTTTTCCTGACACTGGAGCCCCAGGCTAGGGAGCATGTTTGGGCCTGGGACCCCTTGCTTCTCATGGAGGGACCTCTGCAGCTGTGATATCCCTCCTGATTTTTAACCTCCACACATGGTGTGGGTTCATTCAGTTCCATTTCTCTGCCTCTCTTACTCATCTTCACATGGCTTCTTCTGTATATCCTTACTTATAGGACTTCTGTTCAGCTAGACTTCAGGCAGTTCTCAATGGTAATTGTTCTGTAGTTTGGTTGTAATTTTTATTACAACCAAAATAGCTTTATTTTGATTAATATTTCATGTGTCTGTCAGGCAAACCCAAATAATTTAAATGTGGGAGAATGTGGGCTGTGTAAGATTTATTTGGTTTGATAAGTGTGGGGAGAAGGTTTGGCAGGAAGATTATAAAGATAGAGAATAGACAATTTTAAAAATTGTTTTGCTTATGACATTGATTTGACTACTAAAAGTAGAAATTGTTTAATGCCAGCTGTTTTTTCATTCGGAAATTGAACTTTTATGTGAATAATGATGATTTAACTTTAATTATTCCACCACTAAATTAAAAGAAGTTATGTATTCTTAGTGGATTGATTTGAATAGGCCTCTCCCAAGAAAATGGCAACCTGTAAGTAGCACAAGAGTGTCTTCCTTATTGAATGTCTTTGGACAGGGAATCTACATATATAATTGCATACAATATATGACCTGAGATTAAATGTTTACTCTATGGAGCAAAAGGGGCCAGCTAGATTCCTGTGGTGCCAGTCCCTAACCAGAGAGAATCTCTACCAGGTCTAGTTAACCTCTCTCCTCACTGATGAGATCTTCTTAGAGATAACTGTAAGCACGGAATTGAAATTTTGGGTAGTCT
This sequence comes from Rousettus aegyptiacus, assembly GCF_014176215.1. Classification (NCBI taxonomy): domain Eukaryota; kingdom Metazoa; phylum Chordata; class Mammalia; order Chiroptera; family Pteropodidae; genus Rousettus; species Rousettus aegyptiacus. Next base: position 75,296,897 of record NW_023416307.1, read on the forward strand.
CATTTTGCACAAAGGAAACCTTTACTTGCAGAAAAGGAAAAAGAGAAAGAGAACTGTGTTCTATTATACTGAGATAATATTTTGGAATCTAGTTTTGCCAGACAATTACATAATTGGCAATCATAAGCATTGTAAGACCCGAAAGTTATAGTCTTTGGTATTACATTTGTTTCACGTGCATGCTCCAGCCCCCGAATCACAATAGTAAACATTTATGCTGTTTTGTTTTCCCAGACAGCTGTTATTTGTGCTCAACTGTGCAAGAAGCCTGCCTCCAATTGATAGCAGTTTCTGAGTGAAACAGAAAAGCAGGTGGGGGATACACTGATTCTGCGAGCTTTCGGAATTTTGCAGCTTCCTCCCTTATCTTTGAGCAGGGAAGTGCATTCTGAAGTGATGTGAACATTCACCAGACCACTGGGTTACTTTGAAGTGCTTGTCTTTCCCAGCAATTCTGACTGGTCTTTGGAGGAAAGTGGAATTCTCTAATCTAGTGCCTTATGGAGCATGGAGAGTGGCTGGTGTACAGCTGGTTTTAAGAGGGTAGAAGCTGAAGCCAGAGACAGTTCTTTCTCCTTTCAATGTTTAAATGCTCTGTAGGCTTGTAATGAAAGCAACACAAGGATTGGTTGATTGACTTCTCTGCTTTCCTGACTGTTAAGCTCATGTGAAAAACAGGAGGGGCACTAACTCATGGTGGTGTGGACTGACATTAGGAATCCCGTACTCATTGTTCTCTTGAATATTTATTGCCTGTCAACTGGAGGAACAAGGACATTGAATTATCACTGAGCTGTGGATGTTACCAATAAAAAATCCACAAAAGCTACCTGAGTGTTTTACTGAAGACTAAGTTAATATTTTCTCTGAGTTCTTTGACAATCTCAAATTTGAATAATACAAAGTTTGTATACTTTTCACAATCCATAATTTTGTAAATTGCATTTCCAAATGGTTATAGATGTATCACAAATAGAAATTCTCTCACCATTCACACACACAGTACTAGCTGGTGAGTGACTTGTCTTCTAAAATATGGAGGGTTACTGCAGTATAGAGCTCTTTATAATTAGCCCTTAAAATTTTAGAAGAGGATTAAGAAAAACAGCTCTCTAACTGGAGTAGGCAGCTTGTTGGGTATGATGATTGGAGGACACCGTTAGCAACAGGAATCTTGGTACATGCTACTGCTCTGCTTAAAATCTTCCAATAACTTCCCATATCACTGAGTTATTATCATTGCCCTCAGTGCCCTGTGTGATCCACTCCCTATATCACTGACTGTTTGCCCACCACACCTCACCTCTCTGACAGCTTGTATTATACACCATCCTCCTCTCTTCATTTCAGATACAGTTGTCTCTTCGTTGTTCCTCTAACAGACCAAACCCACTTCTGCCACAGGACCTTTGTACTTGCATTTTATTTTATCTGGAGAACCTTCCTCCCCCAGGAGAAATTTCTCCCCTAGAAAACTTTGTGATTTGTCTTTTATTTCCTTTATGTCTTTTTTTCAGTGATACTTCCCCAGCCATTCTGTCTAAAGTTGCATCCTTCACTCTGAAATTTCTCATCTCTTCTCTCTACAATAGTTTTCATAAACAGAATTCATATTTTATACAACTTTTTAAAACTTTTTTACCTTAAAATTACAGTTTAAATTCAATATTATATTAGTTTCAGGTGTATAACATGATGATTAGACATTTATAAAACTTACAAAGTGGATGCCTTGGTAAGTCTAGTACCTCCCTGGCACCATACATTGTTATTACGATATTTTTTACTATATTCCCTGTGCTATACTTTACATCCTTGTGACTATTTTGCAACTGCCAATTTTTACTTCTTAACTTCTTCATCTTTTTTCATCCAACCCCTCAATCCCTCTCCTATCTGACAATCATCAATATTTTATACATTGTTTATTGTCCATCTTCCCATTAGAATGTAATCTTCATGAAGGAAACTCTTTAATATTTTGTGTTCAGTGCTGTCTCTCAGGCAACTAGAGTAATGCTCAGACCATAGTAATCACTCCGTAAATATTTGTTCAATAATAAATAGCTGACATTTATTCATGCTTCTGCTATTCTGTGTACTCTTTTAACAGCTTTATACATATGTCATTTACTACTCACAGGAATACAATAAAAACAGTCATTCTGCTTCCCTTCATTTTATTGAAGGGAAAAGTAACGCAGAGTTCAAATAATGTTGAGATTATATTACTAAAAAGCAGTAGAGTAAGATTTAAACTCTGATAGCCCTAATCTTACAGATCAAACTTTTAATCCTATTTCACTTTGAAGTATAATAGTATTATACCTACCCAAAACCTATATTTTATTATGATTTAAATTTGTTTTTCTGAGGCCAATTTCCAAAAGATTCCCATAATCATGTCTCAGGCAAAATTTATTTTGGTGTGAATAATTGCACCTGTAATTTACCATTTACACCAACACCAAAATATATAAATATTTCAAAACTTTCAGTGACACTGAAGATACCATAAAACCAAAGAAGTCAACGCCTTCAGGGAGACAGGAAGCACTACAATGCTTTACATATCTCTTTATTTTATTTTCAGACATCAGTTACAGAAATTTTAAAAAATTTAATATTTTATTTAAAAAAAGTTTTTAGATGTTGTTATAAGTATGAAGATTATTCATGCCACCCTTTTAGGATGCAATTGAGAAAATTAGGTCTCATAAACAGTGACTCCTAAGCCCAAATAACTCATTAGCACTAAAATTTGAGAGCAGGATTTTGATAATTATATACATTGTTTGATGACCGAGGAAGTACCTCATCTTCTATAGACTGATGTTAGTTGTTTCTATTTATTTTTATTGCAAATAAAGAATTCATAAAACAAATTGAATTAAATTTAAATAATGTTTCAGAGAAAAGACAAAATATATATGTATATACGTTAAAATATATTGTCATCATTTAGATTAGTTTTCCATGCCTTTAAGTAATTTTCATTTGTCTTTACATGTGGATATGGAATATTCACCTTTGCACACTGGGTAGGATAAGGTCATATGTATTTTTGATTTGTTTATAGGGGATGTATATTATTAAACTAAGTTTTAAAATCTTTTCCCTTCCAATAGTTTTCAGAAAACACACTATGGGAGCATCAATAAATGCCTTAGCCTATTCAAGATTAAAATTGCTAATTGGTTAAACCCAGTCCTACCCCATCAAATGATTTGGCAGAGAATCATGTACATTTGTCTCCATCATATTTTGTGTTCAGAATGGATTGCTTTAGAGGATAGTTGGATGGACACATTTTTCAAATGAGAAGATGCTTGTCCATTGCATTGTCATTGATGATAGCATGAGCATTATTCCAACCTGCTCTGTGGGTCTAATGCAGGCCCAGCCTGGTATTTGGAGTAGGAGATGGAAGTTAGAGGAAAACGGGGAAAGGGAGGGAAGTGCAAGGAGAAGAGAAAAAGAGAAGAAAAAGTGGCTCTCCTTTTTCATCTTCACAAGAAAATTTACCATTTAAAAGAGCTTTCATTTCACATCTTAAGCAGGAGACTTTGGGTTATGCTGGCACTGTTCGAGCAGCCATTAGTTACAACAAAATATGTCTGCTCCAGGAATCAGAAGAATGTGGACACAGAGATACAATTCTCGAAACAGAATAATGTGACTTCTTTTATTATACAGTTACAAGACACTTTCCTTAGCACTGGCGGGAAGAATTTTCATCTTAACATTTAAGGCGATACATACTATTGACATAACTCATTTAGTCTATAGCTTTCGAGCATCTGTCTAATGGGATACAGTACATTGAGTTTGTTACTTGGCATAGCGGCAGTATTACTAATGCTCCAGTATTTCACTCTTTATTTTCTCTCTTTCTCTTCTGTATTTGAGAAGGCAAAGTACTGAGTCACAGCCTTGTTATCCTACTCTCACTTCTCAAAAACCTGTCCCCACCTTTTCTGCTGGACTCTGAAGATCGACCTCACACTAATTTTTCAGGAGATTGTGCTGCTTATCCTTCAGATAGATAGCTCCTTGCTCTCTGCTTCTTAATTTGTGACCAGACTTTCTTGTTGCTTTCTGTCTTTTCCCAGACCCCATCTTGACATAGTTCCTGTCTTGTGAAAACTCTGTGGGTTAGCATTGGTGAGAGGTTAATTTGGGAAACATGGCTTTCAATCTGTGGAGCAACAAGAACAGCTGGTGCTGCTGCTGTTCAGTTTTTCTTGGCAGATGGACATAGAGGGGATTACGAATGGGGAAATTTGCCTCAGCTTTGGCTGCTATTTCCTACAGAAATGTTATATTTGCTAGTTCGCTCTCTCCTATACCACTCCAACACTGGGTCTACCACTCTAGACCCTAAATTCGTGGTCTAGAGCTCCCTGTGTAGACTTCATACTCAGTAGCCCTCTGGCCACTTGACCACAGTGAAAGGCAGGTTTAGTTATATTTAATCAGCTTAACGTGTACATTAAGTGAATGTTATTCTATATCCCTAATAATTTTAGGTCAATAACGAAGTGTGTTGGTTTGTCTACTTATTTATTAAAATAAACTTCAGTGAGAGTCTTAGTCTCTTCAGGCTGCTATAACATAATATGGTAGGCTGGGTGGCTTAAACAACATATATATATATATCTTATGATTTTGGAGAAGTCTAAGATCAAGATGTTAGTTGATTCGGTTCCCAGTAAGGGCCCTCTTCCTGGCTTACGGATAGCCACCTTCTTGTTCTGTCCTCATAAGACAGAGAGAAGTCACACTTTGTGTTTCTTCTTCTCACAAGGGCACTAATCTCATCATGGCGGCTCCATCTTCAAGATCTCAACTAAACCTAATTACCTCCCAAAGGCCCCACCTCCTCTTACCAGTACATTAGGGGTTTGGGCTTCAACATACAAAATTTGGGAGACACAATTCATAATAGTGAGTTCTAATCTATGTACTATACAAATTTATAATTTTGTGTACAAATTAATGTAGTTTGAAACAGCAGTGCAGTCATGATATTAGATCATTTCCATCACCCCAAAAACTTCTTATGCCCTTTTGCAGTTAATCCCTGCTGCCTACAGCCTTGCAAACCACTGTGCTTTCTGTTACTGGTTAGTCTCTTTTAGAATGTCTTTTGAATAGAATGTCACTTGAATATAGTGTGTAGGTAGCCTTTACTGTCTTCTTTCATTTGGCTTGATGATTTAAAACTCATCCATGCTGTTTTGTATATCATTAGTTCTTTCTTTTTCATTTCTAAGTTTACTCATTTTCAGTTGACGGACAGGTGAGTTGTTTCCAGTTTTTGTCTATGTGACTAAAGCTCCTATAAACATCAAAGGGCAAGTCTTCATAGGGGCATAAGCTCTCTTTTTCTGGGGTAAATATCTAGGAGTGTGAGTTGTATGATTGGAGGTTTAATTTGATATGAAAGTGCACCTTGTTTTTCAACAGCATACCTTTTTGCATCTCCTCCAGCAATGTATGAATTGCTCAATATCTTCACCAGCACTTGTCAGTCTTTAAAAATTTTAACCATTCTATTGGGTGTGTACTGCATTTCCATATTGACTGACATGGAATATTTTTAATGTGCTTGCTTATTTGCTATTTGCATTTCATATTTGATGAATTTCTGTTCAAATATTTTATCCATATTTTCCAGGGTAACTTGTCTGATTATATAAGAGTTATTTGTAGTTTCTGAATACCAGCCCTTTATTAGATGTATGTTATGGAAATATTTCTTCCCAGTTTGCGGCTTGCCTTTTTATTTTCTTAACAGAGCCTTTTAAAGAGAAAAAACTTTGCTTTTGATATTTTATTAATATTTTACCATTGGCGATTTTTGTGTCCTACCTAACACATCCTTATTAACCCCACAGTCACAGATTTTGTTGTTTTCTTCTAGGAATTATAGTTTTAGGATTTCATTTAAGTTTATTATCCATCTATTTCTAGTTAATATTTTATATGGTGTATGGTAAAAATTCATGGCTCATTAATTGCATTTGGATATTCCATTGCTTTAGCACCATTTATTGAATTCAGTCCTTATTATCCTAAGCTTCCCAGAAGTAGAAATCTTCCCCTAAGAATTGCTTTGATAGAAAAAAGACTAGAAGAGATGACAATAATATCTAAAAGTTTTTAAAAACTGCTTTAGGGGAGAGATTTTAGAAACAATTTGTATGATGTGGTTCTAATTAAACATGATTATATTTCAAAAAAAATAATTGGTTGACATGTTTTATTCCCATGACTTCTCATTTAGAAGAACCATAAATGAGAAATAAAAGTCCCTCGTTACTATAGATCTATGCATTATTACTTCAGAAAACATTATTAACATATTTACTCATTGGGTTTTTCATATTGATTTCTCTCCGAATTTTTGATATAAGCATATTATAAATTTAAAAATAGCCTCTATAAAGGTAACTGCCTTCTTTTTTTATTGTAGGGCTTCTAATAATTTTTCACAAGTACATATCAGAACATAAACTCCTATTTGTTCAAATAATTTAATAATCAGTTCTTCCAGCATAGAAATTCTTACCATTTTTGTCCAAATGGGAAGAATTCTATAATGAGAATTACTTTGATTGATCAATTAGGTTAATATAAAAAATAATGATAGGAGGTATATGTTTTCTATAACCATGAAGCGTAACCATTATCTGTTTTCATGTTTTGTGTTTGTAGCTTGTCATTATTACAAAAATCTTTTCACTTTCTTTCAGTCACAGGTTGTTTTTATAGTAAACTGACACATAAAGATTTCTGCCTTTGTGTTGCACAACTTTAACTTGATTCCTCACCATTTTAAAACAGGTAAGCTCCATGCACACACCACAATAATTGGATGACCTGTTCTTGAACACTATAGGATGTCCTGAAAAGAGATTATCATAGCTGAGCACACAAATTTAGTTCTATTCTTTAAATAACCAAAGGTTATGACAGACCCAAAGAGTTCATTTAGTTCTTTTTATGTGGTAGAGATGTAATGCACATTAAATCTATTTTTAATTCTGCCTTATGCCACCTCACAGTAAGATTTCACACATGCAGATGAGAGTTTGTAAAAAAAAAAAAAAAAGAGCCTCATGAAAAAATCTGTTAGTTCAATTTAAGCAGCATTGTGAAAGCCAATTTTGCATTTTATTGCCAAATTAACTAAATAATTAAATGTGTGCCAAAATTCTTTGCATTAGAATAAGTGATTTAAGTGGTTAAAGCATTTAAGTACTTAAAACAGTGCTTGGCACATATAAAGTGTTCATAAATGTTATTATCATTTCCATCTTCAGTGGAAAGAGGAAGAGACCCACAATTTGTGTTAAAGGTTGCTCAGGAAAGAGAAGCAACATGGTACTTGGAATAGTTTGAAGAATACCAATATTAATTATTAAATTGAAATATTAATCAGTTGCAACTAGAAAATAAAAGATGGTCAGCATTACAAAACCAGAAATATTTACATGAAGGTGCAGAATTTGAACATTGTATGATTTATACTTAATAAATATTTATGCTTCTATATATTTAAAAATTAACCATTTGGTTGCAATAATAAATTTGCAGAGAATGTGGATCTTATCAAATGCCCACTTAAGTTTTCTTTTATGCTTTATAATAGATTAGTTGGTATAATGTCCAAAACAATTTATTTTCTTTTTCCACTTTTTACGATGTAGATATTCCTTTTTCCTTTGGGGCACCTATTTCCTGTTGCTTGGGTGGACTGCTTTTGCCTGCCTCCTTTAACATAGAGCATTAATGAGCAAAGCAAGTGGCCAATCAGGATATTCTGTTTAATCTGACAGCAGTCAGTGATTTAACACTTGGCATATAAATTTCACTTCCTCCAAAGAACATACAATTTGATCTTTCCTCCTACTCGATTGCATGTGCAGTGACCACTCACTATTTCTAATGAAGCAGGGCTTGCTGAGGTAGATCCTTTTACAATGATTAATAAACAGTGTAGAATAGGAAGAGAAGTTATTCTATTCAAAAAGTGAAAATGATTGATAATTGTGTTTTCAAGCACAGATAGGGTAAGGATTTTAGACACACTGAAGAATATCTTTCTCTGATATCTCAGTTCTAAGCTATTGTGCTAGGCTTAACTCCCTCTAGCTATTCACTGCTGTTAGGAATTTAAACAATGCCTCTCACAGTAGCCTTTTTCTGGTTCCACTTACTTCCCAAATCAGAGTCCTAGTCTTTAAGTATCTAGATATTTTGTTTGTTTGTTAGTTTGTGTTTCTCTTCAACTCCCTACTCATCTTCGATTAAACAAAATAATCTATTCCAAGTTTTATCCCATGGAAATTCTTATATTGCCATGTTAGAACATTTTAGGGTGTTTGTGTATTCATATGTGCATGTGTGCATGCATGTGCACACGTGTGTGTGGGTGTGTGTGTGTGTGAGAGAGAGAGAGAGAGAGAGAGGGAAGGTATCTAGAAGGTAATGAATACTTTTGAAGAATGAAATAGCAAGATCTTATCTCTACATCTTAGGGCATTAAAGCTGGAAGAAGCAAGAAAATGGAATAGAAAGGATGAATATTGGGGGCTAATGACAAGAGGACTGTTTAAAAAAGGACAAAGGTCAAAGATATTTTGAAGCATAGAGATGAAATGTTTAAAATGCTATGATATAAATGAGTCCAACCTTGTTGGATGTTGTAATGGTGAGCTTTTATTTTCTGTATTGGTTAACAATTTAAGATTATTATAGCAGACTACACTGAATGGTGGTTTTTGGTTCACAGTTCACATAGTTGGTTTTATATACTTTAACTAGTTCTATTTATATTTTTGATACTTAAAAATATAACTATATCTTAAAGTTGGAAAACCTGGGTTTTCAGAGGAAGAACTAAAAACATTTGGTTGCTGATTTGAAGTAGGTCAAAGAATGAGGGAGAGAGAAGTGTTAAAGCTCGCTTGGTAATTTCTACTGGGAATTGTCTAGAAGTCAGTGGAATGGTGCAGAGAGGAACAGACTAAAAGAATAGATTTATAGACCTATTTATTTTAACAACTTCTAGTGTATGTTGGTTTTCTGGATCTTAGTTTCTTGTTTAAAATAAATGTGATGAACCAGAACTCTCCAAGTCCTTTCAAGTCCTACTATTCTGTGCTTCTGTGTGATTACTGAATATCACAGCTGCCTGCTGTTTCCCTGGACACTATCTTTGCTGCAATCCTTAAAAACATGTCTTTTTTTTTTTTTTTTCTTTTTTGGGCTGTGATTAAAAAGTAAATTGTAAAGCGTACAATATGATGAATTTATATACATATAATTTGTGAAATAATTACCACTATCTGATTAACACACCCATCACCTCACATAGTTGCCTTTTTTTTTTTTTTTTTTTGGTGAGAATGATTAAGGTCTATGCTGTTCGCAAATTTCAAGTATGTAATACAGTTTTATAAACTGTAGTCATAATACTGTACATTAGATCCCCAGATCTTATTCATTTTGTAACTGAAAGCTTACATCCTTTCACCAGCATTTTCTTATTTCCCCCATGCTCCAGCTTCTGGCAACCACAATTGTACTCTGAACCAGAGTGAGATATTACTGTATATCTGCTAGAATGGCTTTGATTAAAAAGACAAGAAATAACAAATGTTATTTCTTGTCTTTTTAATAGACAAGAAAAGGAAACTCTTGGTGGGAATATAAATTGGTGGAACAATTATGGAAAACAATAGGGTGTTTCTTAAAAAATTAAAAATAGAGTACTGAATGATCCAGCAACCTCATTTCTGGGTGTATATCTGAAGGAAATGAAATAAGTATCACCCCATGTTCATTGAAGCATTCTTCACAGTAGCCAAGATATGAAAACGACCTAAATGTTGGCAGGTAAAAGAAATCCTGAAATTTGCAACAATATGAAAATTGAGGACTTATGCTAAGTGAAATAAGCCAGAGAAAGACAAATACTGTATGCTTTCACTTTTAAGTGGAATCTTAAAAAAAAAATATTGTATTTTTAAGTACATTTGGAGTATAGCAAATCAACACAAGATACTATATATACATATATTTATATTTATATATACATTTATATATATTTATATGTATACACGCCCTTTTGGGGAGATCCTTGAGATTCTACAAAGTTTTAGTAATTCAAAAAGAAATCTTTTTCTGGTGATATTTGTAAGTTTCGCTTTATTACTTCCCTTATTCTGGCTGATCTGCAGTCAGTACATTTTTCCTTTGTTTCATTGGTTGGTACACTGGTTGGAGTGTTGTGTTAGAATTATTCTTATATTTTTTAAATTTTGAATTATTTACAAAAACAGAAAAAATGAAATCATATTAATATATATATAATAATTCTGTGACCATAAATTAAAACAAACCTTATGGTACTTTTTAGTTTAGATTTACAAAGTGGTAAGAGATTTTCTCTAATAACCTAAATAATCCAAATAACCCACAGAATCTAATTCTATCAGGGATCTTAGTACAGAAAGAAACATAAAATAAAAACCAAAAAACTAAATTCCAAAAGTGATGCATGCTAATATGAGAGAAAACTACATAGCTGGTCTCAACCCTGATAGGATGGCAAGAGGAAGAGAAATCTGCTGTAGAAAAGAAAACGGAAATACTAAGATGAAGACAACATTATCAGCAATGCATAATTCATAAGACAAGCTTAACAGGAACTAGGAAACAGCAGAAGAAAGGATAAATGAACTTAGAGACAAGTCAAGAGAATATATATCCACACTGAAACAAAAAGGAAAATATGAGTGAAACAAAAGATACTTGCAACTATTCCAAATTTGTTTATAAATGGAATTTCAGAAAGAGAAAGAAATGGGGAAGAAAACATATTTGAAGAAATGAAGACCAAGAGCTTCTCAAAGTTGATGAACTATATCAACCCACTCTATCAAGAGCTTAGTGACCTCTAAACTGGATAATACAGAGAAGATTATACCAAAACTCATGATAGTCAAGTGTCTAAATATCAAAACTAAAGAGGATATCCAAAAACAGAGAAATGAGACACATTAAAATGAGGAAGATAAAAACACAAATTATGGCTGACACGTTTCCAGAAACACTGATAGCTAGAATATAAAACACCATTAAAATGCTGCTGGGAAACAAAACAAAACAAATACAAAAACAAAAATAAGAAACCAAAAAAAGTTGCTTTTCAACCTGGGACATAATATTCAGTAAAAATATTTTTGGAAACTGAAGGCGAAATGAAAATATTATTTTCAACACAAATAGTAATATATTGTAGAATTTAAAGCATATGTAATTGTAAAATTTGACAATAAGATGTACACGAGTGTATAAATAGAGTTATACTATTGTAAAGTCTTCATACTGTTCATGAACTAATATAATTTTTGAAGGCAACTGTGATAACCTAAAGAAACATTTTATAACCTTTAAGGCCCATCTCCCACACATTAATGGTGAACAGGTATAACTAAAATGCCAATACAGGAAATAAAATATAGGATTAAAATTAAGTGGTTCATCCACAGGAAGACAAGAAAATAAGAATGAAAATACAGAGAACAGATAGGACAAATAGAAAATAAATAGTATGTTGATATTTTTGAAAAACCCAAATTATACATAATTAAAGATAATTGGAACACTAGAATTAACAGGCAGATGTGGTTAGGTTGCATAAAAAAGGTAAGACATGTTAAATTCTATTTACAAGAAATAAACACTAATTATAAGAACATGGGCAGGTTAAAAGTAAAAAGATGGAAAATGTATGCCATTTAAACAGTAAGGATATAAAAGCTGAAGGGGCTATAATGATATCAGTCAGATAAAGTAAAATTTAAGGCAAAGATTATTATTTAAAAAAAAACAGACATTTTGTCATGATAAAAAGGATTAACTTATTAACAATGTTTAACAATTCGAAATATGACTGCATTGAACACAGAGCTTCAAAATACATGAAACCAAAATTGACAAAAATAGAGAGAGAAATAGACAAATCAATAATCACACTTCATAGTTGAATGGTCCCTTGTCTATAATCGATTGAACAAGTTGACAAAAAATTTACTATCATACAAATATAAAAGATGTGAACACTATCAATCAACTTCATTTACCTGATATTTATAGAACTTTATATATTATTGAGATGATTCTTTTTAAAAAACTATTTTCGCATGTCTTACTGTCAGGGGTATTGCTTGCCTTTGTCCTGGAGTAACTTTGAAAGATGTTTATATAACATGCTAGGAAGATAGATATAGTGTCTCCTTCTGGGTCAAAGGGTAGGCATGTTATTGCCTATTATGAAAAATTCAGATTCTCTATGCTTGAAGTTTCTCTTCTATAACATACCCTAGGGCATCTGTCTTTTCGTACTTCTGTAGGAATTTTGGCTCAGGAAACTGGTACACTGGCTACTACTTTTGCTGGGTAATAAATTAAACTTTCTCTTTGATAGAGGGGTCTCTTGTTTTCTGCCAGCATCCATTAATCTATGGCATACTTGTTACTTTGGAAGGAGAATAAAACCTCAGATCCTTAACAGTTCTTGGTACATCTAAAAACTGAGAAATATATATTATTTATAAGTGCACATAGAACCTTCACCATGATATATCATTTGCTAGATCTTGAAAGAAGTTTGATAAAATAACACAATTTAACAGATACAGAATATATTCTCTGACTACAATTGTGTTAAATTAGAAATCGGTAACAATAAGACATCTCGAAAATTACAAATATTAGGAAATTGATCAACATACTAATTCACAGTCCATGAATCAAAATAAATAACAAAAAATTGGAAAATTTTTCTAACTGAATAAACGCGAAAAAAACATAACAAAACTTTTTGGATGCAACAAAAGCAGTAGTTAGAATTTATAGTGGTCTGTGCTAATAGAAGAAAAGAAGAAAGATATTAAGTCAGTGATATAAGATCCCACACAAAAAAGAGATAGAAAAAGGAACAAATAGTCCTAAGGTATATGGAAGATTTAAAAAAATCAAAACATTAAAGCAGGCAGCAATGACAAAGAATGTGGACAAATAATAAGCAAAAACAATACAGTCAACATATTCTTGTTATTAGTACATTTGTTGCACTTGACGTAGTAACTTTATGGATCATCTCTTGGAAGTAGCAATAACAACATGTTTTGTGTTGGGGTTGAGAGGAAACTCTGTGTATGAGATGAAAAGCATGATGATGCAATTGAGAAAGTGATCCCAGAGTCAGCTCTTAAAACCTAAAACTGGACTGTGGCAACCTAATTTTTTAGGCATGTATTCCTGATGGACACAACATTAGTGATAGTAGCAGTCTTAATCTTTTAATTTGGTCCTCCAAAAAAAAATTATATATTTATATAAACTGAATGTTTGAGTCTCTCCCAAAATTTATATGTTGATATCCTAACCCCATTGTTATCATATTAGGTGAGATTTTTGGTAGGTGATTAGGTTGTGAGGACAGAGCCTTCATGAATGGGATTAGTATTCTTATAAAATAGACCTGGAGAGCTCCCTCATTCTTCCTGCCCTGAGAAGACAGCAGGAGGATGGCTGTTTATGAACCAAGAAACAATCTCTCACTAGATACTAAATCTGCCATCAGCTTGAACTCAGCCTCCAGAAATGTGAGAAATAAATTTCTGTTGTTTATAAGCCACCCATATATGGTATTCTGTTATAGCAGCCCAAATGGACTAAGATCTACATATATATATATATATATATATATATATATATATATATGTATATATATATGTATATATGTGTGTGTATATATGTGTGTAAATGCATAATATGTACATATATGCATATATGAATTTTCTTGCACTGTACCATAGTTAGTTAACTGTCTAAAAACAACTGGGATGTAGAAACTTAAGGAGTTTATAACATCCTTTATCTATTGTAAGATCTATGTATTAAAAAGACCTATATAATTAAATCATCATTGAGGGCTCATTTGGACCATCTTCTAGAGATGGAGGACTGTCGTAAAATTGAATCAATGGAATTTTTAAATCCTTCCACATTCCTAATCCTTACTAACTTAATATTTCATTGTAATTTTACATTATTCTTCATTTCGGAAGCAAATGTTTATTTTGATGACAAGAATTTATCATTACTATTTAGCTATCACTGAAAATATTTGTTGCAAAATTAAGACTTTAATATTTCTCATGAAATAATATGTCCAAGGATAGGCTGTCTAGGGGTGATATTTCATTATTGCAACATGATCCTTCTAAGCTGCTGTTCAGCCATCATTCTTATAGGTATGTTGCTTTGTAATGACAAGATAGCTCAATCTATAAGTGTCAGTGGTCCAGGCAGGAAAAGGAGAAGGACACAGGGCAAAAGGCACATGCCATTTGAAACCATCTTTTTCAATTCCCCATTGAAAAACTTCCCTTTATTTTTCTTTGAACTGTATCTCATGACCAATTCTGTGTATAAATAACATAGGAAAATATAAAAATTTGCTGGACATTTCGTTATATTTAACAAAGTAGGAGTTCTTTTAGCAAGGAAGAAAAGATAGGTATCTTGTTATGCCATTGGCAACTTGTAACTCGCAGTCTCTGCCATAGCCAATTTTAGTAATTTTTGACTTTTCAGTATAAAAAGGCCTTGTGGGAATCACAATTTTTTTCTTAATCTCCACAATAATTGACAAAATTAGAAAAAACGTATAATCTGAAGTGAATTTGTTAAAAAGTAATAGAAGTGTTATTCCTGAATAAAGACAGCAGAAATTTTAAAAGTTACTAAAAACGGACACTTTTCCTGAAGTGACATAGAAGAAACAAATTATTATCTAGAGAGAAAGGAAAATACCACTAATGAAGTTTACAGGATTTTTAGTAAATGAGTAAAAAACTCACCAACAGATGTTGAATGAAGGCAGAAGAGGCTTAGGAGTTATGAATTTCCTTACATTAGAAGTAATTAGAGTTGGCTAATGATAAGTTGCAGTGGAATTCAAGCCTCAGATATATTGGTAAACTAGACTAGATGGTCATTCTGATCCTATTCTCATCTTAAGATTCTTTGATTACAAAGAAAGAGGACATGAGATGCTAACCAGCCAAGTATATAAGTTAAAATATAGTATTCTTTGCTTTTAACTTTTTAAGCAAATTAATAAAAATATATTTTATTTTTAACTGCTCATCAGAGAATCTAAAATAATATAACTTAAATGTAAAAATCATGAGGCACTTCTAGCTACAGAAACATTTGTTATGACTATACTTTGAATTGAAAGAGGTGATCAGTTATGATTGTTTAATTATTAATATAAAATCTACCTTAAAATAATTTAAATTATGAAGGGATTTACTCACCTAGTTTAAAAGTTTCAGAGAAATAACATGTTAAGGCATGGATTGACAAGTCTCTGGCCTACTCTGTTTTATCTTCAAATTGATGTCCCTCAGGGTGGCAAACTAATGGCACACCCACAAATTAACATCATTAGGAGGGGATGGACATCCAGTTCCAGAATTCTCTTTATAAATATCAACTTTTGTGATGGCTGGCTAATCTTTAATCTTACTGGTGAGGAAAATGCTATGCATTAACTAAATTTTTCTTAGATTGCCAGAACCATTTGCTATGTGGATTGCTGTGACAATAGTCATAGTGCGGAATTTGAGATTATCCCAAAAGATGTGAATCTCTCCAGGTTGACTGCATCCCACACAGAGGCTTCATGATGGAGAATGTTTGGAATGGTTGTTGAGATGATAACCACGATGTTAATTGCTGAAGTGAAAAACACTTTAAATGGTTTGAAATACATGGGAAAACACATGACTTTATGGTCTCAACTTCAGAGGTTATAAAAGATACTAAAAGCTCAGAAATGGACATTTTTAGTTCTACAAATGGAATTGCCAACCAGCTTATAATTAGTACACACACAAAGCTTTTATTTACAATGATAGAGGTAATT
The DNA here is from genome assembly GCF_014176215.1 of Rousettus aegyptiacus. Classification (NCBI taxonomy): domain Eukaryota; kingdom Metazoa; phylum Chordata; class Mammalia; order Chiroptera; family Pteropodidae; genus Rousettus; species Rousettus aegyptiacus. Next base: position 75,312,915 of record NW_023416307.1, read on the forward strand.
GACACATTTATTGAGCATTGGAGAATAGAGATTACAAATTCCATTGTGCATTCAAAATAAGTTATAAAGTTCAAAGACTCAGTCTAACATCTGTACACATCGGACAAAAGAGATTCAACTGTCTGCTGCTCTTTGTGGCTACAATGGCTGTCAAATGAGCTACTGAAAAAAAAAAAAGTCCTTTTTACCAAGAATAATCCTCAGATAAAACTCTATTAATCCTTAAAGATAGATATCTTTTTTGGGATTTTTGTCATTGCAGACCATGAGCTTAATCTAAAATGAATGATTTTAACTGACACATGCTTTCAATACAGTTGGCCTTTTCCTCATATCTTGAAGAAATAACTACCATCAGTTCTCACTCTATCTTTCTTGAGTTTCACACAAATTGCTGCCAAATGACAAAAGAAAAATGCTGGAACTCAATCATCTTTGTATTGAATATGTTTTTTTATATAAATTGGTTTTGGAGAATGAGTTATTATACCCAATTCCAGGAAAAGCACAGAAAACTTAACTTTCATTATCAAATGGCAGAAAGCCATAAATTCTGTCCTATGATGAAAAAGTTATTAGAGAGCTTTTCAATGTTTCTTTTCAATATACATCTGTGTTAGTCTAGTGGTTTGAAATTTAGAAACATGTATTTGTGTCATTTCAGAATATTATTTGTTCTTTACTCAATAGTTAAAATGTTATTTAAATGATTATATATGCATGTACACACACACTATGTATACTATATATGCAAATTTCAGATGTTATATATATATATATATAATATGATATAATAGGGAAAGTAAGGAAGCTCTAGATTAGATTTTAACTCCAGCATTTAATGCCAGGTAAACTTGAATAATCATTTAAATTATTATGGAAACTTAGCCTTCTCATGTGTAAAATGGGACAGTTCTGTGCACGCATAGTGCTGCTGTGAGTAGTGATGAGATAAATCATAAAACATTGTGCTTAGTAATATTCAGTAAGTTAATTTTACTCGACATAACTTACAGTTATGATAAAAAGAGAAGAAACTATATAAATTAGAATATTATGAAGATAATTACTAATAACAACTTTACAACTTTATCTAAATTAGTGGTGTTCATTACAATGGAGGATGGATCTGTTGGAAAATGTAGTTACTTGAATTTTTATATGGCTTTGACTGCAATAGCCTGAAACTGGAGAGAAAAAGTCTTCCATGTTGATTTTTTTTTTTTTTAATTTCTTCAATTTGGTTCTAAGAATCAAAAGCAAAATTTGGAAACTTCAGAGCATCATAAATAGAAGAATGAAGATAAAGGAAATTTAAAAAGGTTGCACACTATATACATGTGTTTAGTTTTACTTTCACATAAGAAGGAGATAACACATCTGGGTTCAGGGGAGGGGTTTAGAGAGGTTTGAGAGAGGAAAACAGAATTTAGTGTGGAATTTTTTTTTTTCCCTCAGTCTCCACCACTACCACTCACTAATCACCCAATAGAGAAGACACAGACTCCTAGACATGAAAATCTGTGAATAGATATATTATTTTACCTCAGATCCTGCCTGGACTATGAGAAAATTCATCACTGTGAAATGTCTTATGCCAACATGGAATTATTGCAATAGAGAAAAAAATGTCAGCAGTGTATGTCTAGCTAGAAAAGGATAAATCCTCTGTCCCTATTCACTATTTAAAGTTTTCTGTTGGATGTAAAAGAGATCTGAAGATGCTCATAGTAGAGTCCAGTATGGAATGAAAAGCAGTGAAGAGTCGAAGATGGTACACTTGCTAAGGAATAGTCATAGCAAAGGGTGAAGGACGCTTCAGTAGGGTCTGTGGTACAAGAGGCCTAGCTGTCTGTCGAAGGGGAGAATGAGGGAGCTAAGGAGAGAGATGAGCCAATAGGACAAAACTGCTAGGTAATCTCTGTATGTCACATTGCCTTTCCCCAGCTGAAAGGAGAATGAAGGAATTAATCCATAATGAATGTCTGAGGATAATGATGGGGTCCAGGACACACTACTTCAAAATATGGCATCTTGGCATACTAAATATCATAAGCTGAAGAAATATAAAAAACAATAGAAGCAGAGAGATCACTCTTACCTTCTTTTCTGACACAGGTTATGAAACTCCATGTCAAAGGCACTCCACCCATACCAGGAGAAGACATTCTTATTATCAGAGGTGGGGTATTTGGGGCCAAGAAATCTGTACAAACAAACCTTGTTAAACTGATCTTTATCTTCCTAGTTACTTCTCCATCATTTAGTACCCTTAGCCCAAACTCCTTGTGTTGTCAGTTCTTCACAAATTTATCGTTTTGTAGACATAAGAAATGTCTAAACCTATAGAGAATTTTTATAAGAGTCTATATGAGCCAAACCAATGACATATGCCAGGGAGAAAGATCTCAGATATTCTATAGAATAACAGTTTTGTAACTTAGTTTATGCATTTGAAATTAAGGAGGGAACATAAGTAAGATTACATAGAGGTGGGAGAAAGCAAGGTGAGGACCGAATTACAGCAGTGTTCCCCAACCATTTTGGCACCAGGGACTGGTGCTTCTATGAGAATCTAATGCCTGATGGTCTGAGATGGAGCCAAAGCAGTGGTGGGGAGTGGCCGCAAATACAGATGAAGCTTTACTTCCTAACCTGCCACTCACCTCCAGTTGTGCAGCCGAGTTCCTAACAGGCCATGTAATGGTACTAGTTTGTAGCCCAGGGGTTGGGAACTTCTGAATTACAGAATAATTAATAAGATTGTGTATCCTCTTGAAGGTAGTTACACTTTATTTCAAAGGTTTGTTAACCAAATGCAGAAGAACAATGGACGGGGCTGCATTAAAACCTTTCACTAAAGAAGTTATAGACCCAGGGCACAAACACCTACCACGACCTCTCCAGTTAGGAATTTACAATCAGATCACCCTATGAGGTTACTTTCCGTAGACTCTCATTTTTGTTTTGTTTCATTGTCTACAGATTTTTTGTTGTTGTTGTTATTGTTTAAAAAACATAAAAGCTTCCTGCTCTGGTCACTTTTTCAGTTTTTCATTCTCCTCTGAAGTCTCCCATGTATGTAAAAAAATTCAATGAAATTCGTACTTTTTTCTTTTCTTTAATCTTTTTCAGTTCAATTTTCAAACCCAGCCAGGGACTCGAAGAGAGTCAAGGAGAATTTTTTCCTCCCCTGCAATAAGAATCTGCAAAACAAACCCTGCTTCCTCAAGGTTATGGTATTAAAACTCTGAAACTTAGATTACTCCCAAAAAATAGAGAATGGAAAGGGAGTGAACTATGAATTTGATTGGTTATCCAAAAAGAGACTGTCATATGATCAGAAAGTGAATAACTTTATTAGCTAGATCGTTTCCTCCTGTTGAAAGAGATTATCTTTTGAAAATTAGTGTTGAATTTAGTAAGAAGAAAATAAAGAAATTTCTAGTTTTAAATATCTAAGTTGTTTAGACTACTGTTAAAGCAAATTTTAAAGCTGCTATATAAAATTTTTACATTTAGTAAACTAAGTTCATTAAATAATTATTTTTGTTTTATTTAATAAAAGTGTATTTCATTAACATTTATGACTTCTAGTAAGAAAACCAGTAATTTTAGTTAGCATATGTTGTGTCAATCTTTAAAGTCCAAAAATAGGAAAAATAACTTGTTTGATTACATTTATTAACCACTTTTATCCATTACTCTAGGCCGAATTATATAAATTTGCTAATGTTTGATCATTTTGTTGAGCTATAAAAATACCAATTGCATGCAGTGGAACTTAATACTATCCAGAATATCTAGACCTCTGGCTAATCCAGATAGAAAACAGCTAGAATAGATGATAAGTAATGATGGATAAGGTTTACAGGAAGATGCAATAATCAAGAAACTTATGTTTATAATGAATGTAAAATTGAAAATAAGTTTTGGAAATCATTAGATATGCAAGACATATAGTCATGCTTCTCACGATTGAATCCAATTTTCAAGTATGATCTCCTCAGCAGAGAGCAAAAAGAAATTTTTCTGGCAGGGATACTTTGACTAAAGCAGACTATTAAATTATTTGCGGCAACATGGATGGACCTTGAGCTAGTCATGCTAAGTGAAATAAACCAGACAGGAAGAGTTGGAAACCATATGATATTACTTATATGTGGGATATAAACATAAAAGCAACAAGCAAACAGGACAAACAAACCGAGACTCATGGACATGGACAATAGACTAGTGGTTACCAGAGGGTGAGAGAGGTGGGAGAAGCGGGAGATAGATAGGGTAAAAGGGATCAAATATGTGGTGACAGAAAGAAATCTAACTATGGACATTGAACACACAATACAATATATACATGCCTTACTATTGAATTGTACACCTGAAACACTGGATTTGTTAACCAATGTCACCATAATAAAATGAATGAACAAACAAACAAATAAATGGAATCCAAAAAAATAAAAAAGAAAATAATTTTGAAAAGTCTTTAAAATTTTTAATTATGTAATATGATTAAAACCTTTTAGTTATTTGTCTACTCTTCTTCATTTTACATATTAAAAGCAATATCCATGTTACCCTTAAACTTAGTTTATGCATTTTTCTGAATAGTAACTATTAAAGATTCATCAATTAGAAACAAAATATTCATCAATGCAAATAAGGTGGAATTTTAGGAAGCACACAAATGGAAGTGGCAATTCTGATGAAAGGAGGAGCATGTCTGCGACAGGTGATCTAGCCTTGTCCTTTTATATCATGTCATACTGTGCAGTTCTGCTTTTTTGTGTGTGTTTACCTTCAAATCAAATGATTACATTTATATTAAAAAAAAAAACTTGCCCTTTTTAAGCTGTCTAGGAAAGTAAATCTTTGAATCATTCATTCTTTATCTTCTGTTCACTCACTAAGCCTTATGGGGTAAATGATAAGATTATCATTGCAACTGTAAACCTGCACTTATGGAGAGCAATTTGTAAAAGCTGTGTTTTCTTGTTTTCTTTAATGGGGATTATTGAAGTATATAAGATTTTAGTAGCTGAAAATTTTTTTTTCTTTCTGATTTTTTTTTTCTCTCTGAACACTCTTCTGCAAAGGCTTTTCTTAACTCCCACAGAGCTTCAGACCAAGACCTCTTTAGGAGCAGTCATAGCATTGAGCTACAGGGTGACTGACTCTCCTCTGTGTGAGGAGCCTTCAGAAATCCTAAGGACTAGTTGCTTCCTAAATCTTGATAAAGGAATTGGATTCCATATATTCTTTCGATCTGTGATGTGCTAAGGACAAAAATGTGTAAGATCAGCCTTGAAAACATTCCAGGAAATTCATTTGGTTATGCAGTATTCATACTCCATTTACATCTAAGATAAATCTGAGATATCACTGTGATTTTGAATGCCAAATTTATTAATATTTGTCTATTGGGATAATTTAATATTTAAATTTATTTTATTTTACTTTATGTTTCGATACAAAAAACTCTTCCATTTCTCTTGTTTATAAAACATTCCTATATACAGCATAATGATTCTGTTAACAATCCAAAGAAACGCTGTTTCATGTTTACTCACAAACACAATACCTCAGCATTTAATTATTTAAAACAATAAATAATGGCATCATTGTTTCCCCTTAATCTGTAGGTACATGCTTTTGAGATTTGAATGCCTGGTTCATTAGAATTGTAACCAAAAATTCCAGTTGTTTAAAACCTTGTATTATTTTGGCCTTGATATGAATTTTATGGGAATTATGTTTGCCATGGGAAACAAAATTATTAAAGTATTCTCAATGCAAAAACATCTTACTTAAATTATTGTGGATTCTATTCACTATGGGTTTTATTCACTAAGATAAGATTATCATATATATATAGCAATGAATATTTTAAATGCTAATGTCAGAAATGGTAAATGGGAAAGAAAGTAAAAAGCTAAAGTAATTGCCTTCCAATTCATGATAAAGGCCAGAGTCTGAGATGGGAAGAAAGGAAGAAGCATTGGGGGAATGAAAAGAAGAGAAATGGAATGTCAGAAAAATGAGTGATCAGAGAAAGAGCAGAAGTTGTTTAGACTTTGCAGGGTTTCAAGATTTAACCCTATGCGAAGCTGGTCAAGTAGGAATGGAAAAAGAGAAACTTCATGGATTTTGATTGTGGGATTCTGCTAAGGAAGGTGTGATTCTCATTCCGAAAAATCAGCGAATCATTTATTGATATAGGAAAGGTGTTTTTAATTTTCTATTTTAAATTTTAAAATAAAGCTAGAAAAACAAAATATAATAGAATTAATCATTGGTCACCTGGGGAGACCAAGAGGAAATTGCTTTGCTTTGGATTGAGGAGACGCAGGGAGGATAAACAAAAGTTGAAAGTTGAAGAGAAGAAGCAGGGAGGCAGTGAGTGGGGTAAGGGAGAGAAATTTCATGAGTATCACCCATGTGTTGAACATATGGATGAACAATTTTATTCCTACTGTGTCCTCTAATCCTCACAACAACAGCTCTATTAATAGATAGTTTTTTCTCTGTTTTATAAGTGAAGAAGTTAAGTAACTTGGACAATGTTATACACTTAGAAATAGTGGTTGGATTTAATTGGCTTTTTTTTTTTTTGAATAAGAAAACAGGCATATTATGAAACAAACAAAAAAATGGGGAAAAAAGTGATATTGGATAGGACACCCATAACTGGAGGAATGATAGATATTTCTGCTCAGAGACGATATATGAGTAAGTAAAGAAATGGTGTAAGATATGGTATAGGGGGCATGTGTAACAGAAGGATTCTAAGAAAAATAATGTCCAGTATTCTTTTTAGAGTCCTTTTTTATTTTGGGTACACTGAGTTCTCCCTTAATCAGTCTTAACCATTGAGTCTCTATACAGGTAATAGCTTTGTATTATTGGTTTTTTGGAGAATGAAGAAGTGGGGGGCTATAGTGACCAAAAAGGGGACAGCAACTGTCAACAGTGTATATCAGTGTAACAAGTAAGCTAAGAGAATGACTGTAATTCCTCAGGGAAACAATGAAAAATCTTGGAATTTTGAATATACCTCAGCATGTGGGACATGACCCTGATTTATTTAACTGCTATATTTATTAGAATGAACCAGAAGAATAGAAGATTTAGAGAAAAACAAATGCATTTCTTCCTTATAGGGGCAGGCTGTGTCTCATCTAAATATGGAACAACTACTTTAAATTGATTTTCTTCCTTTTGGAAGATTAAAATTAGAGGTTTATAAAAAGTATAAATGGGAGGATAAAATTATATATTTGTGAGTGAGATCTTGAAACATGTTAGCCATATATCCTGTCATATATAATTAAAGTAAATTGTTCATTAGGAGGTTCAGCTAACAGTAGTATATGAAACATGATAACAATGAACTGCTTTGCCCCCTGAAACAGTATCCAAAAGCTAGATAAAATATGTAAAACTATTATATTTTTTTTTCTTTACAGTGTTTTAAAACATTAAAATTATTTCTAGTATTTAAACACTGGGAGATTCCATGGAATAATCTGAAATTTTTGCCTTTCTTTAAAAAATGGTATACACTAGTACAGAGGATTCAGATTCAGAGGGAAATAAGTAGCTGGGGCTGATGAGCTAGCTACTACCTATTCTAAATGGGCTATGTGCTCCCTGATTTTCTATAGTGTAATATACTTCTCGTGCCCCTGGTTTGCTTCCTGTTTAGCCCCTGTAGACATCTGAGTTATTTTAAAAAGAGCCCTCTCTCCGTTTAGCCTAACATTGTGACAGACTATTTTGTTTATGGAGGTATTGTTCTCTATACCCTCATTTCAGTGGCTTGTTAGGCCTCAGGGAACGTGGAGCCAACAGTCACACGGAGGGAACATATATGTCTTGTATAAGAAATCAGAAATTTTCAAGTTCAGAGGAGCAGATGAGGAACAGGGAAAAGGAAGATGGGATTCCATAAATAAAGGAGAAAGAATAAGTAGTAAAAGTTCTCTGGAGATGATGATAGTTGAGGAATTTAAATAAAGGATGTCTACTTAAATTTTAAGGTATTTTTCTGTGTTTCACTAGTGATACAACACTCTATTTTGTTCTAAACCTTATATAAACTTCCTGTGGACATGACTTCAGGTTTTTGGGCACTGGGAAATGAAGGAATAGAATGTTTTACTTTGGTCAGCAAATAAATATACACATAGGATTCACAATAAGAGAACAAAATGAGAATTCAGCAGAGTTAGAAACTAGAGATGACCACCTCACCCTTGCTATATATTAGAAGATAAACTGGGGTCTCTGCATTCTTTGGAATACAGAATCTAGATTATTTTCATTTAAATACAGTGTAGCTCCTCAGCACCAGAGGGAACACAGATTTCCAAGAGTCTGACAAAGGAGTTAAAATAGTTAAAGGGTTCTTTTAAAAACCTAAAGCATGTGGGGGCTTCTTTAAATGGAGACTTTATTTAAAGAATTCTTCACTCTTAATAACAAGCAATTTGTCAAATAATATCTGTTGAGATGGTACAGGTAAAAAGCAAGAATTCTGACAATCCGAATAAGGTAAATGCAAAATATGGTAGACTCACATCTAATAAGAAGGTAAGATCCTAAAGTAAGGACATGAAAAAAATCATATTTAAAATTCTCTTGAAAAATGTCTTCAGTGCTCTTAAATGATCAGAATGGGGTTCTCTGCATTACATCATGCTTCATACCTGGGGGAAGTGGATGACAAAAGAAATAAAGAGATATCTTTATATTCCCTCTATCTACTCCTGCCCCTCAAAGTGCAAATGTACAGGACAAGAAATTGAATATGTGTTGGTGCAAGCTTAGTTTTGAGAATTCTATGGTGGTGTGATTTTTTTTGTACTATTTTAAACTGCCCTCAATTTTAATTAATTAATTTATTTTTTATCATACTGTTTCTAAAATTTAAATGAGGAAATGATTTTATAAGGCATTTTATAAATATGATTTACTTTACAGCCCTGTTGTGTTGGGTAACCATGAACTTTATTTGTATGCTGTGTTGTATCAAAATATGTAACAACTAATACGGTGCTCCTTGATGCAGTGGTTACCCTTGTATGTGGGATGGGCTGGTTAATGTATTTATAGCAGCCTGATAAAGCTTCCTATATGGCCTCAATTTTCTTTCAGGTTTGCTTTTGAAGGAGGCTGAATCTATCCAAAGGAAGATTAATCAACCCAGGTGCTGCTTATACATTACTACATATCTTTTCACAGTTTGTGAGATATCAGTAATTTCCTGCCTATAAAATCATGCAAGACAGCTGTTTTCCCACACTTTTTAACAGTGTTGCATAAAACATGGGGAAAAGCATGTAGCTGGATAAGTTTGATGATCTAAAAAAATTAAATTTATTTTATTCTAAACTGTAACTTCTGTTTACATTTTCTTCTCCAATATACTTATGTTTTTCTTCCTCTTACATTTTTTTCTCCACTATACTTATATTTCTCATTTTGCCATTCATACATATTTCTTATCAATGGCCTCGTTAAATTAAATAAATTGTGAAACTAATAAGGATTTAACAAAAACATTATTGTTTTCTTAGGATCCTGAAACAAAACTTTAAAAGAATTTATAAATCTTTTGACTAGAACTAAAATCAACACTTTTTAAAAAAATTAAATTTATTGGGGTAAAATAGGTTAAAACACTTATATAATTTTCAGGTATACATTAAAATTAGACATCTGTATATTCTATTTAGTGTTTACCACCCAAAGTCCAGTTTCCTTCAGATATCATATATTTGATCTCCTTTACCCAATTAACCCTCCCCCTACCTCTCTATATTTGACCCCCTTTACCCTGTCTACCTCCCCCCTCCTCTCCCACCCCCGACTCTCTGGTAACTACTAGTCTATAGTTTATGTCCGTGACTCTCTGTTTGTTTGTTCTGCTCATTTGTTGCTTTTAGGTTTATATCTCACATATAAGTAATATCATGTGATTTTCAACCTTTTTCTTTCTGGCTTATTTTGCTTAGCATAATTGTCTCAAGGTCCATCCATGTTGTCACAAATGGCAGTATTTCATCTCTTCTTATAGCTGAGTAATATTCCATTGTATATATGTACTACAGTTTATTTAGCCAATCATCTATCGTAGGACACTTTGATTGCTTCCATGTCCTGGCCACTGTGAATAAAGCTGCTACGAACATCAGTGTGCAAACATCATCTTGGATATGGGTTTTCAAGTCTTTGGGGTAAATACCCAGTAGAGGAATTGGTGGATCACACGGTAGATCAATTCTTAGTTTTTTGAGGAACCTCCATATTGTTTTCCATAGTGGCTGTACCAATTTGCAGTCCCACCAGCAGTGTATGAGGGTTCCTTTTCTCCACATCCTCTCCAACATTTGTTATTATTTGACTTGTTGATTCTAGCAATTCTAACAGGTGTGAGATGGTATCTCATGGTGGTTTTGGTTTGCATTTCCTTAATAGCTAGTGATATTGAGCATCTACTTAAAGACTCGTTGGCCATTTGTATGTCCTCTAGGAAGAACTGTTTAGGTACTTTGCCACTTTGTGATTGGATCATTTGTTTTTCTGTTGTTATTGAGTCATGTGAGTTCTTTGTATATCTTGGATATTAGGCCCTTATTGGAGGCATTGATTGCAAATATATTTTCCCATTTGGGTGGTTCTTTCTTTACATTGTTGGCAATGTCTTTTGCTGAGCAGAAGCTTTTTAGTTTGTTGTAGTCCCATTCATTTATTTTTGCTTTTACTTCCCTTGCTTTTGAAATCAAATTTATAAAATCCTCTTTAAGTCCAAGGTCCTTGAGTTTTGTTCCTACGTTTTCTTCTGTGCATTTTATTATTTCAGGTCTTATATTCAGGTCCTTAATCCATTTTGAGTTAATTTTGGTGTGTGGTGATAGACAACAGTAACAGTCTAGTTTTACTCTTTTTCCAGGTGACTTTCCAGTTTTCCTAGCACTATTTATTGAAGAGGATTTCCTTTCTTCAATGTATGCTTTTGGCATTTTTGTCAAAAATTATTTGTCTATATAAATATGAGTTTACTTCTGAACTCTTAATTCTGTTCCCTTGGTCAGTGTATCTGTTTTTCTACCAATACCATGCACATTGATTACTGTTTCTTTGTAGTATAATTTGAAGTCAGGCAGTATGATGCCTCCAGCCTCATTCTTTTATCTTAGGATGGTTTTGGCAATTCGGGGTCTTTTGTGCTTCCATGCAAGTCTGATGTTTTTTTGTTCTATTTCTTTAAAAAATGCTGATGGGATTTTCATGGAGATTGCATTAAATCTGTATAATTCTTTAGGTAATGTTGCCATTTTAACTATGTTGATTCTTCCAATCCAAGATCACGGAATATCTTTCCGTTTCTTTGTATCTTCTTCAATTTCTTTTAATAGAGTCTTGTAGTTTTCATTATATAGGTCTTTCACATGTTTCATTAGATTTATTCCTAGGTATTTTATTATTTTTGTTGCAGTTGCAAAAGGAATGATTTTTTCCACTTCTTTTCCTGACACTTCAGCATTAGAGCATAGGAATACTATGGATTTTTGTACATTGATTTTGTATCCAGAGACTTTGCTGTATTTGCTTATTGTTTCTAGTAGTGTTCTTGTGGAGTCTTTAGGGTTTTCTATAGAGAGAATCATGTCATCCACAAAGAGTGACAGTTTGATTTCTTCGTTTCCTATTTGGATGACTTTTATATCTTTCTCTTGCCTGATTGCACTCTCTAGAACCTCCAATGTTACACTGAATAACAGTGGCGATAGTGGACAGCCTTGCCTTATTCCTGATCTTAGAGGGAAGGTTTTTAGTTTTTCACCATTAAGTATAATATTGGCGGAGGGTTTGTCATATATAGCATTTATTACGTTAAGATACTTTCCTTCTATACAGATTTTGTTAAGTGTTTTGATCATAAATGAATGTTGTATCTTGTCGAAGGCATCATTGATATGATCATATAATTCTTATTTTTTAATTTGGTTATGTGGTGTATCACATTAATTAATTTGCGTATGTTGAACCATCCCTGTGCCCTTGATCATGGTGTATAATCCTTTTCAAATGTTACTGTATTCGGTTTGCTATTATCTTAATTAGGAATTACGCATCTGTGTTAATGAGTGATATTGGTCTCTAGTTTTCTTTGTGTTATCTTTACCGGGTTTTGATAGAGTAATATTGGCCTCATAAAATGAATTGAGAAGTATTGCTTTCTTTTCAATTTTTTGGAAGAGTTTGAGGAAAATAGGTATTAAATCTTTGAAGAATTTACTGGTTTGGTAGAATTTACTGGTGAAGACATTTAATCATGGACTTTCACTTTTTGGTAGGATTTTGATGATTGTTTCAATTTCCAAACTGCTGATTGGTCTATTTAGATTTTCTAGTTCTTCTTGATTCATTCTAGGAAGGTTGCATTTTTCTAAGTACTGGTCCATTTCTTCTAGGTTATTACATTTGGAGTTATATATTTTTCATAGTATTCTTGTATAATCCTTTGTATTTTTGTGATGTCCATTGTAATTTCCCCTCTTTCATCCCTGATTTTGTTTATTTGTGTCCTTTCTCTTTTTTCTTTAATGAGTCTATTCAGGAGTTTGTCAATTTTATTAACCTTCTCAAAGAACCAGCTATTTGTTGCATTTATTTTTTCTATTTTTTTGCTGTTGTTTTCAATTTCATTTATTTCTGCTCTAATTTTGATAATTTCTTTCCTTCTGCTGACTTTAGACTTCATTTGTTCTTCCTTTTCTAGTGTTTTAAGATGAAGTATTAGGTTGTTTATTTGAGCTCATTCTTGTTTTTGGAAATAGGCTTGTAATGATATGAACTTTCCTCTTATGACCGCTTTTGCCGTGTTCCAAAAGTTTTGATATGTTTTACTATCATTATCATTCTTTTCTATGTATCTCTTGATCTCTGTTTTTATTTCTTTCTGACTCAGTCATTCTTCAGTAGCATGTTGTTTAATCTCCATGTATTTGTGGTTCTTCCTGCTTCCTTTTTGCAGTTGATCTAGTTTCAAAGCATTATGATCAGAGAATATGATTGGTATGATTTCAACTCTCTTACAGTTGAGGCTATCTCTGTGTCCTAGTATGTGGTCAATTCTGGAGAATGTTTCATGTGCACTAGAGAAGAATCTATTAGCAGCTGTTTGAGGATGAAAGGCTCTGTATATATCAATTACGTCCAGTTGGTATAATGTGTCATTTAAGGATGTTATTTCCTTACTGATTTTCTGTTTGGGTGATCTGTTCATATCTGACAGTGGGGTATTTAGGTCCCCTACTACGACAGTGTTTTGGTCTGTTTCTCCCTTTAGTTCTATTAGTAATTGCTTTACATATTTCGGGGCTCCCTGATTGGGAGTATAGATATTAAAAAGTATTATGTCTTTTTGATGCATGATTGCCTTTATCATTATGAAGTGTCCCTCAGTATCATTCTTTACCTTTTTTATTCCAAAGTCATCTCATCAGATATTAATAGTACTTCTTCTGCTTTTCCCTGAATTCCATCTACTTGAAATATAATTTTCCATCATTTAATTTGAGTCTATATTTGTCTTTGAAACTGAGATGTGTCTCCTGAAGGCAGCATATGGTTGGGTTTTGTTTTTTGATCCATTCTGCAACTCTGTGTCTTTTTATTGGTGAGTTTAGTCCATTTATATTTAGAGTGATTATTGAAATATGAGGTCTTCTTATAGCCATTTTATCTTTCGCATTCTGGTAGCTCAGTGTTTCCATTGCTTCCTTGTCCTTTTATTTTCTTTACTTTGGTTGGCTTTTGTGGCCTTTCCCTTCACTTTTATTTGTTTTATGTTATATACTTCAGTTCTGAGTCTTTGGTGTGTGATTACCATTATGAATATGTAAAGAATAGTTATATATAGTGTCCAATTTTCTTCTGTGAGTGCCTTATCTCCATTCCCCTTTGTGAATTTGGATATTTGAATCCTCCCTTTTTCAGTCATTGTTGTCTCAGTTTGTCCCTATGTATGCTGGACATTCATTTTCATCTCGCTATAGCAATTCTCTTATTATTAAAGCCTATAATGCCCTATTCTTAGTAAGGGTTGCCTGATAGTCACTTTACTCCTAATAGTCACTTTATTTGCCTGATAGTCACTTTACTCCTAATTATTTGCCTGATAGTCACTTTACTCCTTTTTTTTTTTTTTTTTTTTTTTTTTTTTTTTGTCATTTTGTTTTAGGTGAGCTGACTCCTTTCAGAATTTCCTGTAGTGCAGGCCTTGTAGTGGAGAACTCCCTCAATTTTTATATGTCTGGTAAGGTTTTAATTTCTCTCATATCTCAAGGAGAGCTTAGTTAGATACATCATTCTAGGCTGGTAGTTCCTTTCACTTAATAGTTTAAACAATTGATTCTATTCCTTTCTGGCTTGTAAGGTTTGCTCTGAGAAGTCCGAGGATAATTTAATGGGTTTACCTTTATATGTGACCTTTTTCTTCTCCCTGGTTGCCCTGAGAAATCTGTCTTTGTCGTTGATTTTTGATAATTTTAATATAATGTGTCTTGGTGAAGGCCTTTTTGGGTAGAGTTAATTAGGTGTTCTGTTGACTTCTTGAATTCCAAGCTTCAGCTCATTCCTTAGATTTGGGAAATTCTCATCAATTATTTGTCTGAAAATGCTTTCTAGTCTCTGCTCCTTTTCCTTGCCTTTGATAATGCCCATAATTCTTATGTTTCCTCTCCTGATGGTATCAGCTAATTCTTGAATTTGTCTTTCATTACTTTTCATTCTTTGCTTTCTCTTTTCTTCCTTCTGATTTATCTCTAGATTTCTGTCTTTGATATCATTGAACTTTTCCTCCATTGGGTCAACTCTATTTCCCAAGCTTGCTATTTCATTTTTCAACTCTTGCAGTATGTTTTTATCTCCAGAAGTTCTATTTGGTTCTTTTTGAGGTTTTCAATCTCCTAGCTCTGCTCATCTAGTTGTTTTTTCAGTTCCTAAAATTGTGATTTTAGTTGTTTTGGATCTCCTTGAGTTTTTTCAGAAGTATCATCCTGAATTCTCTGTCATTTAAGTCACATATTTCTATATCTGTAAGCTTATTTTCTGGAGACTTTTCTTTCATTTTGAAATACCTTGTCACCTTAGTTGTTCATGGTGTTTAATAGACTATTTCTCCACCTGGGTATTAATAGAAGTGTATTCTGCTGTTTTTCCAGAAAGAAGGTTTATAATATAAAGGTCTGTCTTTAGCTTCTTGCAAAGAAGGATTTTTTCTTTTGGTTTCCAGTAGGTGTCGCCTAAGTTTCTTGGATCCCTGCTTTTTATATAAAGCCTTAAAAATGCCTTTTATTTTCTTGTAAATATTAGTTTCAGTCTCTGTCAGTGTTAGGGACAGTCTTGGCAGCTCATGCTCAGATTCCCCTGGGGTTCCGTGGTGTTTGGTCTCAGCGGGAATGGGGGAGGAGCTCTCAGTTTGAGGGTTGGGAGCTGTGGCTCAGCCTCGATTTTGTAACCTTTTTGTAACCGTGGCTGGTAAAAGTCAGCTGTTGTTTTTTTGTTGTCTCGCTTCTCCGCTTTCTGCCATGATGACTGGTCCCTGCTGCCAGCTGCATGGAACTCACAGCTCTCCTAGGCAAGGCTGTTCAGGAACTCACCACACCTTCTCTCCTCCCCTTCTTCCTCCAGGGAGCTCTGGAGGCTGTGTGAGACAGCCTCTTTATTTCTCCCAGTCCACCGCCTGACACCCGGGATTCTGACCTGTGGTAGGTCTTATGTGTAGATCCCATGCTCAGATGTTTTGGTGTGCAGTTTGAGTGTTTTTCTTGATTTTTAGATGTTCAGTTTATTGTTGTTTCCAGGGGAGAGATCTAGGGATGTCTCTCAGTCCGCCATGTTTCCTTCTGCCTTTTAGCACATATGGTTTTTATTTAGTAAGAACTTTTAAAGTGTGATTGAGGATGGCATTCATCTGTCTTTGGGTTCATTCAATTTTGTCAGACTAGTGCTTAAATACCAACCTGTCTGCTTTTGTATAAAAATGTTATAACGTTAGCATGACTCTGGGAAAAGTTTTGTTTTTTTCTTCTCAGATTGTATTTTACTACTGCTAGTCTAACAAAGATTTGACAATATTGTAAAGTATATATCTGGAGAGCATTTCTGTTGAAAAGAAAGGCTAGGATAGAATCAAACCAAAATAAACTTAATTTGTTAAAATATTTTATTCTCAAGGGTACCTCAAATTTAGCATGGGCTTATAGTATAGCTGAATACTGTACAGAAAAGTAATCTGAATAAACAGGTGATTTTCATTTGTCACACTAATATTTGCCAGTTTTTTTGGAAAACCTATGAAACCTATACCGTTGAAAATTGAATGTGCGTTTCCAAGGAATATCACAATGAAATGACCAATTCAATTCATTTGGAAGATTCAAGTAACGTGTGCAAAAAGCCGTGATAACTCAATGAACAACTTTGCACCTGCTCGCTGAGTACTTGCAATCTTTTATCCTAGTAAAAATATCTTTTGAGTGATCATATTTGCATTTCAGATCAGAAAGCATCAAATGCAGATGTAACTGCATATCATTTTGGCCATTTCGGAATAAAGAATTTAGAAAAAGTTCAGATGAAAGCACTTGAGCTAAAAAGAAGCTACACTAAAATTTATTTACATCTGTATAGTTACTCCAACATAGACAAAAATCAGAACTATTATCTTTACATTTGACTCCAAACAGGCAATTTATTATGCTCCATAGAAAGTAAAAAATGGCAATACTCGGTGTCTCAGACCCTTAGCTATCTATACTATCATGGATATTTACAGTCCCTGTTTTGCAACTTATATTCCTGAGTACTTCTCAGATTCTAATCAGAGTTGTGGACATTTAATCCATTATCTTTATTGTAGCTCATGACCAAATATTTTATTAAACTATTCTGCCATTAATTTTGCTAATACTTTTCTTTAGTGATAAAGAGTAGATGGTAAAATAAAAATAGTTGATAGCTAATCATCAAACAAAACAAGCCAAAATACATGGTTCTCCTAAGCAGTGGGTTATGTAAGCCAGCATATGCACTGAATGGGAAAGAATTTCTTAGGCAGGACATTTGTTTTCATTCTATTCTGAATATCTTGGCTATTGCTATGAGTAATAGAGTGGTATTGGAAGGATGGTTTAGAGCTAACAGACGAACGTTGGAGGGCTCAGCATTGCCTATCAAAGTATTCATTTGAAATTTATTTATCTCTGATTTCACTTGGAGAGCTGGGGAATTCTGCTTTGCTAAACTCTTGCATTTTGTAGGTTTCACTTTCCTTCCATTCCATTCCCCTTCTTTCTCGCTCTCATGCTCGCTCTCCTCACACACACAGTCCACATACAGCAATGTGTACACAAACGTTTTCTCTTACATTATAAAAAAATACCCTTTCAAATTATTTCACCATTGTTACAGAGTTTATCTTATCAATCTGAGTGGGTAAATTTACGATAGTGAAGAAGTTGATTATGTTAAAGCCATTAAAACGAAAATGTTGGGGCCAGACATTTCTTTTGGCAACAGGAAATGAACCAGTTTGTGATTGGGTTTGAAGTTCATATCATTTCCAGGGATAAGGAAACTCTTTGATGAGTAGAAACTGATTTGACTGTAGGTTTCCTTGTCAGTTCCTCACATTCATGATTTACGAAGCTTTATTCTGACAGCTGAATATTAACTCACTCTGCTTCCTTGATTGCTTTCCCACAGTGCTCTCTCCATAGCTCTGTACCAGCAATTGTAGCAGCAGGAGAGTGAGGGTGGGTTTGTTTCATGGTGAGTTGGTCCCATCCTCCATGAGGGTGAGGAATTTGATATGGAGAAGGCTAGCCAGGGGAGAAGTATTTCTTATTACTTCAGTAGTCAATGGCAAAATTTTAGGTAGAGAGTTTTATCTGTGTAGAGATGAGTTAGATTTTATTTGCTAAGAGGGGAAGGCTAAGCAGTTTAACATCCATTTCTTTGCTAATTTAATTTTAACATAAAATCATTTTCCCTTTATAGAGGGCAGTGGGAATATGTAAGGTAGGATTCTGTTTGGCCTAAAGCGCAGTACAAGATGTAGCGCAGAAATACTTTCCAGCATTGGGGACATTTGATGGTTGCTAAACAAATACTAGAAAACTATTTTGATTTCATATTGAAATGCCTGGGAAGTGGAGTTTTTTAACTCTGAATAATGTGCCATTATTCATATACTTGGGAAGATTACAAAGGGCACAGGCACATTAGGTGCTAGGAATGTCTATAAAGAAAAAAAACATGTCTTTGAGGAATGGTATTCACACTCTGTATGATTTCTGAGAGGCTTGATTGTTTTGATAAATTTGAAGTCAGTTTATAAGGGCCATGCACAGAATAAGTAAGTAAACAAGGATTTTAGTTTCCTGTGAAAGCTTTATAAAGTAGTGTCACTCCTTGGGTCCCTTTCATTCTCCTGCTGAACAACATGGAGAGGGACTCAGCAAAAAGGGACTTATTATTGATACAAGAAAATTTACTGAGTACAGATTATTACTTCTTATAGACATGTACATTTTTACTTATCCAGGTCTCTTTAATGGAGGGCGAGTGGGTGAAGGAATGGACCTTTCTAAACATCTGGGCACTTAATCTGAAGCAATCGGTTCCAACTACATAATCTTTTATAACTATCATGTTAATTTAACATTTTGGACAGTTTGGTAATATATATCTCAGCTGGCTTTAAATTAAAAATACCTTATTTCAAGAAATAAAAACTAAATTTTCTTGTTTCATTGAGTTATTTATTATATATATAGTTATATATAGTTTTATATATAATCTTTAGTCTTTAACAAAAAATATATATATATTTTTTAATGTAAGAAAGTTAGATTTTGTTTGTTTTGCACAGACTTTAAAAACAATGTCAAGGTGTTAGAGGGTCTTGAGTTAGGCCATCAGTCACATACTAAATGGAAAATGAGTTGAATATGGATTAGGATAGAAGCAAAGATACCAGTTAGGAGGCTGTTGCTGAAATCTAAGTAAAAAGACACTGTGGCTTGGCTAAAGTAGTATTATTCAGATAGAGAGAAATGAGGAAGTTATAGTCTCAATATGAAGCCAGTTTGACTTGTGGTAAACTGGATGTGTGACGTGAGGAAAGAGGAGTCATAGATGATTCCTTGGATTTTTGTCTAAGTAACTGTGTAGGTTGGGGAGCCATTTACCGAGATTGGAAAGACTAGAAATGGGATTTGAAAAAAGAAATTTGTTTTCGCTGTTATATTTGAGCTAACTATTTCACATTTTTAATGATAATCACTAAGTAGCAGCTAGATTTATAAGTCTGGACCTCAGTGCAGAATGTGAAAATTAGTAAAGGAGACCTCAACCAAGATTGGAGTTTGGAGGGCCTTTAGGGAGTGCTGTCATGCCTTACCACTCATCATTGGTTTCCCCAAAATGGAAGAGACATGCCTTGCTTCTCCAACAAAAAATTATATTCTAGTGTCCTCCCCAGATAGCATCCCAGCCAAAGAAAGCCACTACACCTTGAACTAACAGGCTCTTCCAAAGGACTCTTTGTTTAAAACAGTCTCTCCCAAATTTCTCTGTCTTCTTTAAAAAGACATTCTTATTCTTTGTTCTCCAGAGTTGCATTCAGATTTGCCATATCTTACATGTCCTAAATTGCAATTCTCGGTTATTCCTGAATAAAGTCACTTTTGCTGGTAAAATAACTAACTTTTATTTTTAAGGTCAACAAGAGACAGGGACCTAATATATGAATTTACTTCTACATTTTTATTTTATTTAAAGTTACGATAGTGGGTGAAGTATGTGTAAGACTAAGCTTTGGCTACTACAATACTTAGGGTGGGGGAAAAGAGTCAACAAACAAGACTAAGAAAGAATAGTCAGTGTGCCAGGAAATAATTCAGGAGAGGTTGGGTTCCCAGAAGCTAAGAGACAATAAGTTTTGAAATGGTGAGTAATAATCAGATAGCAGTAATAATGCTATCTGACTAAGAGTGAATTATTTGAGAAATTTGAGGATGTAAAAAGCACTTACTTATCTTTCAAGGTGGCAATTATTGTTAACCAGCAGAGAATATTGGCCTGGTAGGAATTTCAGCCTGTCGGGGGTAGGTTTAAGAGAGTGTGGGAGAGGAAGAAATATGCTAAGTTGTGGCTACAAGTTTAGAAAAGAAAAGGAACAGATAGATGAGGCAGTAAAGGAAAAGGAATATGTGGCCAAATGAGGGATTTCTGAGATGGGAAATAATTCAGCCTATTTGTCTGTTGAGGGGCATAATCTAATAGAGAACAGGAAATGATGCAGGAAGGAAGGGGTGATTTCAGGAGAGAAGTCTCTGGGTAGGTGAGTAATTGGTGCTGGGAACGTGAAGGAGTTCTTGTCTTAATCATTTCCATTTTCTCAATTAATTAAAAAGTGAGATGATCAGCTAAAGGAAGAAAGTAGGAAATTGGAGTTTTGAATAGAGAGATGTGAAGTAGTCTGATCAGGAAAAGGGAAATTTAGTTCATAGGGTCATTAATATATTACTGGTAAGGCTGCTGGGTGTGGTAGTAGGTCTTGGCTCTTGAGAATTCAGTAGTCAGGGTTTAAAAGATTTTAGGGTGTATTAGATGATGTTTGTCATGTAGCAAAGGTATGAATCTGAGTCACATGTCAAAGAATGAAAATACTTCACCTTCATAATAATTATTTTTATAAAGATTGAAAAAGAAAAACAATGAAATCAAGCTTTTTTCTTTTATATTACTCCTAAAAAGAAAGCCTAGTGTTGACTTTGAGAATGAAGCAAATATCAAGGAGTCTGAAAGAGTGATGGTTCTTATCCAGATAGCAGAAGTTTTAGATACATTAAAGAATGAAATGTCTATTTAGTGAAGACTTGGACCAATGATATGAGCAAACATATCGTCCTTTCCATGGAAACAAGAAAATGTATGACTGGAATGTTCTAGTCAATGCTCCAATTACTCACATGAGGATATTCTCAGGAAACACGCGGCTTGACTTAAATGTGATTTAAGAGAAAATCAAGAGCCTGAACAAATATTTCTGGTTAGCAGAGTTACAAATGTCTTAGAATGTATCCCTCATTACATTCAGGATTTACTTCACCCTCTGGTTCACAGTTTTCATGCTCCTCCTACTTCTGGTTATTATGGGCTTGCAAATCCTGGTGATAATCACTAAGTTACTCTCTCATCACCATTCTGAATAAGTAGAAAAGTAATCTTCTTTCTACATTATTGAATGTATTTAAATATAAAAACCAGAATTTGTTTTATGTTTTCCTTTAAAAATAACTTTTAAATTTATGTTATATTACCCTCAAATCAACTCTATTATGTAAACTACTACTACTACTATTATTATTATTATTATTATTATTATTATTATTAATGAAGTACAAAAAGATTTAGTGATATATCTGTGCTCGTATACCTGGGGAAGAGGCAAAGATGGTACAAGAAACCAAGCTTTCAGATTCCAAAACTGCCCACTGGTTACCACACCATGTAGCCTTCCAAAATAGTAATGATCTTAAATCCTGCATTTTTTATTGTGCTTTTGCTAACTGGGAGCTTTCACAGCTAAGTTCTCTGTTTAATTAAAATACTTTCCTGTTTAAAATCTGCATTTTGTGTGCATGGCAAAATAATGACTTGTAATTGGGGAAATCTTCAGAAAGAATAAATGAAATCTTTAGAAACAAATAAATAAAAATAAATTCTGAGAAAGCAGCCCTTATAAGTTATCCAATCTAAACACCACCTTTATGTATTAGAAAACCAAGTCTCAGAAAAATTAAGAGACTTGCTTAAGGTCATTCAACTGATTAATAGGATTACAACTGGGATTATATTTCTTGACAATTATCTCAATGTGTTTTTCATTGTGTTACACTATAGAAATTTAACTGCAAAACCACCAAATTTGAGAGCTCAAAAGGACCTTAGAGATTGAGCTTCAACCTTCTTATTTTACAGAGGAAATGCAGATCCAGAAAATTCAAATTAAATTATTGTTGCGATATTACATAGTGAGTGTAATAAGAAGTAAGTATGGGACTGTGTCTGCCTCAGGTTTCAAACAAGGTACCATAAGGAAAAGTGTCAGATAGCAGAGTGTGCGGGTAGACATTCCTGTCTCTGTATGCTGATTTTTAAAGGAAATTGCTCAAAAAAAAAAAAAAATCCATGACTTGTACACCCCTTTGCCAGATTAAGGACATAAAAAAATATCAGAGACAGTGGAAAGAAGAGACTGGTAAGGAGATTTCTTTGGAGAAAGCTAATGCTTTGCTTTGAACACCCAAACTTTGGGAGAAATTTTAGGATATGCTAATTTCTAAGCCCAAGTCCAGTGAGGGGGTCTCTGAGAGAGCCAATTGATTGATGCCCCCCTCCAGTTTGATAAGAGAGTAAGAAGAGCACTGCATTGAGATTACTTGAACTCTCAGAGTTCGTGCAGATTATACCACAATTTCTTTGGATCGGATGTGGGCCATTTAAACTGAAAGAGCCAACATAAGATTTTGGCGTCTTGTCCCACAGTGTCACCTTAAGGGGGAAGGAGACTTCAGCATAAAAGGAAGAAGTTGCCCTGTGGAATGCAAAGAAACTGAGGTTTCACTATCACACTGCCATGGAGAATAGAAGTTCATTTCCCAAGGTTAAGGGCTCCGCGGAAAACAGACGCCCAGGAGGAAAACTGTAGAGACCAAGAGAAAAAGGTTTGACTTTATTATCTGTCAGTGGCTTAGAGGACATTCAGCCTGTGATGGCACCATCTAATCATTTCATTTTCTGCAACTAGTGAGCAATGGAAGATCTTGACCAGGATAAGTGGAGAGCAGAGTGATGACAGTGGGCTTCCAGCCTGAAGCAAATCAGGTTTGGGGAGAGAAGATTCAGTGATCAGCCAAGGTCATAACTTTTCAGTGGACGTTCTACATACTACGTGAGACTGTTTTTGACTTAACGTAGATTGTAGGATGTTGTGTTATCTAGGAGTAAGTGGTAACAAAAGCCACATGGGCTGCCAGAATATTCATCAGGAGTAGAGAAGATTACAACCAGAGGAAGATAAAACTAGGTTGTATTTTGTTCACAGTCCATGGGTCAATATGTCCATCATGCGAGTTACAAGAATCATCACATAGTCTCATCTAGGACTTCTTCCGCTGCACTCTGCTGTCTCCAAATGAAAGGTGTGAGAGTTTAAAGATGAAAACATTTATTTGGTTTTTTATGTCTATTGGCCACAGAAAATTAGAAAATATTTATATCTTGAATTTTTTTTTTTAAAATTTCTATTGCATAGTAGATTTCCAGTAATGTCTGACAAACAAACAAATGGATGAAATAAGCACTGCCATCATTGAGAGGCACAAGACAGGGAGTTGCTACCAGAAGATAAGCATGAACAGCTGCAGACACTAATGCCAATAAGAAGGAAGGCTAATGACCGAGGCACCAAAGGAAAGAAAACACTAGCTGCCAGGCCTGTCCTGATTGTGTTTAGGACACCAGCAGTGAAATGTAAACATGGGTCAGCTGAGTTATTTTACTTGGGCCACGTTATATATACAGTGTGTGTCCATACTTTCGACACATGGAACATGCTGGTCTGTTTTTAAAGCCATGGAACTTGCAATAAATCCGCCTCAGAGGGACCAGTGGGGGCAGCAGGAGCCTTGCCTTTTTACCACCACGGCTGACTCTAGCATATGCTCAAAATCATCAACTCTGACTTGCATGTCCATACCTGAACTGCAGCCACCAGCAGAGTATAATTATGGCACTTCTCCAACCTGAAGGACTGGAGGATTGAAATGAATGACTCTTAGCAAAGGTTCAAGTGTTGACCAACTGTTCTGTCTTACACACTGGAGGAAAAATCTAGATATGAATGCAGGCTTTTATTTTTAGCCTAAGTCAATATTCTGATACCATAAGAAACATTAATGCTACATCCTCAGATCTATGCTATGGCGTCTCTTAATGGTCAAATTGGATGGAATCACATAGAAAAGATGTTATGAGGAATCAAAAGGGCTACCAACCATATTGTTGGAATTGCAGTGATGGGTATTAAAAAGGGAAACTTTTCTTTACATAGTATCGATCACACACAGGATATTTGATGCTATGTCACAAAATCTTAAGTCTGAAGAACAAAGAGGTACCTAAAGAATAGATATTAAATGACTACTTTTAAATTTTTGTGGAAACTCAAATCGTATGAAATGTCTTTTAATATTTTTGTGTATTTCCTTGATTGATTTAGCCACCCCATAACTATATTTCAAGTATGCCCTTAGCTAATCTACCCTCAGGTAGACAATGCCCCTACTTATCAGACTGTAACCCATTTTAGGGTTCGTTATATTAAGCTACATAGTACCATAAAGCCAATATGATGAAAAAACTGTGGAAATTCATAGTACTCTTTTTAAAATTTCTTTAATCCTCTCACGTGACCACAATTTTCTACCTGTTCCTCTATCTAGGGCCTTGACAATGTGACTTTACAGAATCTATTCCCCCTCTTAAATCTGAGCAGACCGTGTGACTTTGGCCAATAGAACACTGAGTAAATCATGTTGTACCTGTTCTGAACCTGGGCCTCAAAGGTCTCCTTGGTCTCCTCACTGTCTCTGAACTCTATGACTAGAGTAGCCTATTGAAGGTTGAGAGGCATATGGTGTGGTCATTTGTATCACCTTAGCCAAAATTATACCACTATCACACATCTGAGTAAGTCTGTTCTGGTTAATGAGTGTCTGACCCACAAGCTAACTGTACAATGTGAGTGAGTCCAAAACAGGTCAGCTAGCTACCCATCTGACTCACAGAACCAAAATAAGTCAGCTAACTACCCACCTGACCCACAGAACCAAAACCAAAACCAAAAACAAAGGTTATTGCTTTAAACCATTAAGTGTTAGGTGATTTATTATATAGACAAAATTAATTGATATGCCTGGTTATATAATTTATGAGTTCTTTTCTTTTTCTCACTCTTACAAGTCTGCATTCCATGGCTTGATGACTTTAAGACTATCTAAAGGCTTAGAAATGGGAGACCAGAGCCAGTGGTAGAAACTGTCTCTATATGTCATTGTTCTATTTCATTACAGCTTTCGAAAAGCTCTGCCTGATAAATATTATTTTCATAAACATAGCAGAGAAAGAGCAGAAGAGAATCCCTTGTTCTAAAGCTTTCCAGCTGTAATATCACTGTCCTTTGGGGTCACTCATAAGAGTGCACCATCTAGCCTGATTTGGGATCATGAGCCTTGAGGGCAGTATTTATATCTTTTTCTACATTGTATTCCATGTGACCTTTAGCTGTTTTAACACACAGTAGTGGCTTAGATACAATTACATAGAATTAAATTGAATGAATTTGAACTCCTGTTTAAGTTTAGGAAAATCTCTAGGACTCAGGAGAATTGTAACTGCAGGTACTCTGAATAGACCCAAATGAGCCTATTGAGGTCTTGGAAAGGTCTCGAATGAAGAAGAAACCTCCCAGACAATGTCTAATTTCTTAAGCCCTAAATGTGCAGATAAAAATTCTTTGTGTACAGGCTGTGATCTGAGAACTGATTACTCCCCAGGTGTTTTTCCATGAAGTGAATATCCTAAAGAGTAGACAGCTTTTTCAAGTTAGCACATGAGCGCTACTACAAAAGCAGAAATATAGTATGGTAATCAATATCTCTTTTCAGAAAGTTTCCCTCAAGATCCCCACTGATGAGACCTCTGCTTAATTCATCATTCATCACTACTCTCTATACACTTCTACAATCCTGAGCACTTCCATTTCTTGCTTCTATGCTTTGTGCGTCTTTTTCTTTCTATCTGAACAATACTTCTCTTATGTGTTCTCCATATGATCACCTTTTCAGCTTTTAAAACTCCTCTTCTATAAAATTCTTCCGAACTACATCCTTCCACACTATTCTCTAAGTAGATTTCTCTATTTCATCACTATTTTGTGTGTGTGTGTGTGTGTGCACATGTGCACATGCAGTATTTTATTGTTATCTTATGGGCAATTTTGCCAGATTTTATTACTAGATCTTCACCTCTTTAAAGGCAAGACCCATTATTCATCTAATTTTTTATACCATGTTTCTAGCCTAGTGACTGGCATATACTGATATTCAGTAAATGTCTGTTGGAAAAAATGCTTAAGTAAATATTATTATATTGTCTTACACTTGTTTTTAGAAGAACTACTTAGAAAATCATTTTGCACATATGATTTTTCAAGTTTGATAAGTTTAAGTTTATGTTATTTCATTATGATTTTTTTATTTAGCATCTCCAAAGTGGAAGGACAAATAGTATCTAAGGGAAGTATGTTTTCCTTTTTACTCACAGCCTCTATTTTAAGCTAATAATGAAACGGATCATTTACATTGCTGACTCATGCTTTATTCACTTAGAATTTTTATTAATGGAATGAAATTCTATTTATCAGAAACTGAGCAAACTGAGCAATAAATATAATTATGCATATATATCAATCAGGCATAAGTAATACTTTTTTCAAAATAATATATAGGAAAAATAATTTTTAAAGATCAAACTGAATCAGGAAAAATATACCATATGGCTTCTATTAACAAGTGACTAGATCACTATCACTAGATTTAAGTTCTTTT
The DNA here is from genome assembly GCF_014176215.1 of Rousettus aegyptiacus. Taxonomy (NCBI): domain Eukaryota; kingdom Metazoa; phylum Chordata; class Mammalia; order Chiroptera; family Pteropodidae; genus Rousettus; species Rousettus aegyptiacus. Next base: position 75,339,671 of record NW_023416307.1, read on the forward strand.
CATTTTAGTTTTTTTTAAGAGTAAAAAATGAGGGCAATAATATATAACTTTACACTTCCAGGGATTATAAATCCTAATAATAATAATAAAAATAGTGTAAGCATTTTGAATGCTTTAAGAAAATAGCAGGCAACACATATAGGAAAGATACATGTAGTGATCATAATATAAATAATATATTTTAACTTGAAAATCAGTGTGCAATGAATCGAGCTGACATGACAACATTAATATTCTAGGATATCTCAAAGGCTGTCATGAATATAATCCATGTAATAAAAACTGATTCATTTTCACTTGTTAGCACATTCGAGGAATGCACCAGTATCTTAGAGAGTAAAGGAAATTACCCAAATATTTTAGGAATAAAAATCCGCTCATAAGAAAAAAGAAAAAATTTTGTGTCTGAATTATTTAGATTGGCTTTCAGCATTGGTCAGATTTCCTGAATAACTTTTCAACTCCTATTACATTTTTCTTAACACTAATATCAGTGTATGAGATTGGCCAAAGGGAAGCACTGGAAGTAGAGTTGCGGTGAGGAGGGCAGGAGAAACTATGTTATTCTTTCCCCCTTCTCCCAGCTTCTGTAGTCTTCTGCAATAGCTATACTATCTGTGGTTCACTTTTGGACCAATTCAAGGGCACCCTTGAAAATGTCACTACCTACCTGATGGACCCATGGCTGTGCAATCACCCATGAGAGCTTAAAAAATTATTTTTTTAATCCGTTGGGATCAAACGAAAAACAAAATGGTCTCTCCTTTTGCTAACCAAGCATGTTCCATTGTTCTCTAAGCTGACAATAATTCTGTCTGCCCTTGACTTTCCTGTTACAAGTTTCTGCAAAAGTATTACAAGATATTCTCTTACAATTTCAGCATCTAGGGAATATGTCTTTTTATATCTTTTCTAATTGAGGTGAAGGAAACAAACTATACTATCACAGCAGTATACCCTTGAATTTTAAGTATTACAGTGCAAAAGAGCGGTAATTATTTCTCATGGAGAGGAAATGTATTTTTGTGGTTAAAAAGTAATAAAACAATGTTAAAAATGATTATAGCAAAAATAATGATTAGTAATATGAGCTATACCCTGATACCTCAGGTGTCCTTTTTAATTATATGAATTCTATAAAAGAGAAAGAAAGATGCTGTTGTCAGATTCTCTAGGAACTTCCATTAACCATGGCTCCATAAAATAAATAAAGATCCAATAAGTACTGAAAAAGGTTAACTGTTTACAGAGTTGATTATAATAAATAATATGAGAAGTTCAGGAAAAAAATCATTAGATATGTTCTGGCTTTTGCCACATATATAATAAATTTCATGTAAATCAGTGTAATTATATTTCAGGGAAAATTAATTTATGTCTGCTATGTCATTGTAAAGAAGAGTATTTTCTATTTAATTACTAACAGTGCACAGACTCTTGAATGTTATCTTTTAAATATATCCAAAAGATACTCAACTCACTAAGATGTTTTGTCATGTGATGATTTTTCTGTGGACATAAGAACCATTTCAACAATGGAAATTTTTATAACCATTATAGGTTTTTCCTCTTCTGTGTTTGTGAGAGATTGGATGGTCCACTCACACACCTTTCTTTCTCAAGTTGACACTTTTCAGAAAATGAAAATTGTACTCCAGATATGCTGACCATTAAATCTTATGTGACGACCCTTAAACTACAATAGAAATACTAGTAGTTATCAAAGGGGATCATCTTAAATTCAGGGGCACTCAATACTTACTTAATCAATAAATTAACAGAAGGAAACATTCATGATGTGTTGTGCATTTCATCTCTAGACCTGCACCACCCTGTACAGTAGCCACTAGCCACATGTGGCTATTGAGCAATTGAAATATGGCAAACCAAAGTGAAATGCATTCTAAGTATTAAATGCACACTAGATTTCAAAGACCTAGTACTAATTAAAAATGTAAGACCATATCAATAATTTTTATATTAATTACAGGGTGAAATGACAACATTTTAGATATATTAGGTTAAATAAAATATTAAAATTATTTTCACCTACTTTTTTAATGCGGCAACTACAAAATTTACAATAACCTAGGAGCCTCTCATTTATGGCTTACCTGATATTTCTATTGGATCTTATTATTCTAGAAGATTCCTTAGAGTCTCAGACACCTAAAATCAAATAATAATATACATACACCGTGAGTTCACATTCTTCTTATTCCTGTACATGGCTTACAGGTTAAGAATTCCTGCTTCCAGTAATTTACAATCTACTTTTGAATTAAATAAAAACCCAAAGTTATACTTGCATTATTTTGCTGTCCTAACTCAACACCTAAAATTTGCTTTTGTGAACTGCATTTGGAGGTAATACCATAGGCATTTGTTTCAGAATGATATAAAAAGTGTTCCAAATCCTCTATTATATTTACCAAGGAAGGGAGTTGTTACGATGTTGTTCATTGCATCATAAGGCTCCGGAGACATACCATATTTCATATTACAGATACATTCCTGAAAAGTAATGGGCAAATAATCTTATAAATTTAAGTGTGTTTTCACTCAACAAGTTAGTATTTAAAGGTAACCTGTAATAAATCCTTTAGTAAGTTAAATGATAAAATTAATTACTTTGTTGCTCACCGCTTGACCAAGACCTTTATTTAACCTCTAGGAAAAAATATTAGGACAATTCCTAATTATCTGAAATACAATATGCCATTTGAAAAAAGAGCAAACTTTGATTTATTCCCCATCTAAATTCCTCAGAGCTGCTACAACTCTATTGAAGCCAGAATGCTGAAACAAACAAACAAAAAAAGTACTCAGTTTCGTTGGCTTCTATTTCTTTATCCATAGATGTAGTAGATTGTACTCAATGATCTTTGAAGTACATCTCATCTCTAATTTTCTGTGGCATTGCCTTCTCAATCCAGATATTTAATATATTGAATATCCTTAAAGCAGAATACATAATAGTTGATATTATTTATGATTCAAGACTAAAGTATCTTTATAAGTGTTGTTTCTCTGTTGCATTACAATAATTATGTAATCTTTGTATTTGAGGAGCAATTGGTTTTAAATTTTATTTATTTTGAATATTAACACTTGCAAAATGTAGAGGTGGCAGAAGCTATTTGAGGTTTAAAAGTGAGGAATCTGAAGCAGTCTGTAATTAAAACTTTCTGTTTTTCACTCCTATTTTTATTATTTCTTTTTCTCTTTTTTCATTCTCTTCCCCTTTATCAATTCTAAACCTCTTCAGGGAATTTATTTAAAATTGTAGAGATACAGAGGCATCTGACATCTATTCTAGAGTATCTGCTACTTTCAAAAAAAGAGTAAAATCCTTTTTGTCCAATGATCATTATAAGTCATATTTAAAAGCTTTTTAAAGTATGCTGTCTCTGGAAAAAAAAATACATCTGGCACTGAGTTCTCTACAATAGAGTGAAGAGAAAATGACAATAAGTGGTATCTTTTGTTTGTCTTAAATAATGAAACATTTACTTGGTGCGGTTTTGCTAGAGTGGTAGTAGTGGTAGTAGTGGTGATGACAGTGGTAGTAATAGCAGTTCCTCTAGTTTTGCAAATACCTCGAGGTTTACCTGCCCGGAGTGAGACTGCCCCCAAATGTCTTGTGGACTATAGATTTGTGTGCAAGGTCCAGGGACAAGGATTGCTTCTTCTTCTTCTTCTTCTTTTTTTTTTTTTTTAAATAGGGAAGCATGCCTATGAAGACTTCTCAGAGCAGTGATGAAACATGAGTGCATTCTTTTATATTTGACATTCTAAAAGATAAATTATTCTTAAAGTCTGGTGGGTTTTCTTTTTTTCAGTTTTTGTTTGTTAATTACAGAAAGTTAATTTAGCATAAAGAGTTTTTTAGGAGTATTTGAGAGTTTACAGTTGCAGCTGAAAATAGTCCGATTATTAATTCTAGGGGAAAGAGTTATTACTAGTCTAGAATCAGAAAGCATTGGCTAAGTAGCAGCATCAGATGTGGTGTGCCATGAGGAACCATCATAAAACTCTTTCCTTCCTTTAACCAAAAAGTATCATTTTAAATATGATTCATATTAGCAATGGATTTCAACTTGTCCTCTAACCTGCAAGGACTTTCCAGTTCCTGACAACAGTCAGGCAAAATGTGTGATACCTTTGCTCAACAAACGGTTAGTAAAATTGCTTTGCTCTTGTGATTAAAGAGAAAGAGCAGCATTTCTCTGCTTTCAGACCTGAACAGGCAGTACAGAAATAGCAGTCTGGGTTTTACTTGGCATTCCAGCACATTGAATGTGACCCCACTTGTATGTTTGAGAAACCAAGTCATGCTGCTTTTACTGATAGTAATTGGCAAGCTGACATGGTGAGCGACCTGGGGATTTAATGTAGTTTTGCATCAATTATTGCATAAATCACACAGCTGTTACATATTGCTTTTCTTCCATGGAAGAAAGTAAAAATTAGCTGGGGAAAGGAGGGAAAAAAGAAACAATGTTGTGTAACAATGTTTTCCCCTGATGACTTCTGAAATGTATTTATTTTAATAACTGGAGACCACAGCCACATGATTTTCCTCTTAAAAATACCAAAGATAGTGATTTAAAAATAATTTCAAATGTGGTTCCTTGATTCTGCCTTCTTCCAACATTGTCATATGTTTTCTTAGATATAGCCTTCTGGTTTGGGGGAGAAGAATGCTGGAATATGTCAACAATAAAGATCAATTCTGATTGTAACTAATAAACTGTATTGAGGTAGAATGGAATTATTCCTTCCTGAGCCTGCCCATTCTGAAACTAATCCCTGTGATTGCAGTAGATTGAAGTGCAATATATGAAAATGACAGACAGTCTATATACGATGCCTTTAGGGAATGCTCAGGTATTCTTTCTTCCAATGATTTCTATTCCCAATCCTGAGATTTCAGATTTTCTAAGGAGATACTCTTTTTTTTTTTCCCATCTAGGAGAGTTAACAATATAATGAGTACTATAGATTTTATTGACCTTTATTCATAACTATTTATACCAAAAATAAAAATCATGCTTTAAAAAATACACCTGTGTTATAGTGAAATTGATTATTGTCAGCAGCATCAGTTGATTGTTAAAATATTTACCAATAATTTGAGGAATATGTGATGTCACCATGGAAGTGGCTTTATCTTCACTGAGGTTAAAGATCTTTGTCTATGACTTTATAAATAAGAAAGACTTCGCAAGTAAAAATAACATAGTATTAATTTGGATTTTAAGTGTCCATTTCACAGCCTTAGTGTTTTCAAAATAAATAAACATTGTATATATACATTTGTTAGCATGGAATATTTTAATATGTGTTCCAGAAATTCCATTACAATATTTCCTGTAGTAACTAATTTGATGATGGATATATATGCAAGTAACAAAGGAGACATATAATAGTACAATTATGTGATATTATGTCAAACTCTGTGCTAAAAATCATTTAATTATGGGGAAAAATGAGACATAGCTATGAAAAGTAAATTACTTGCTCTGAATCTAAGGCCACTTACCTAGAATACAATGGAAACCCATTTAAAACATTCGAAACACGATTAATACAGCTTTTATAATATTTCTCATTATCTTTTAAACTAGAGGATTACATTTATGTGGTTATCAAAATCAGAGTAATGCATCAAAATTTAATTTTGAAAACCTAAAGAACAAAAAGAATATCAGTTAATCGGACTCTAAAAGCTATATTTAGAGGCAAAAGATTATGTTAATTTCTAGTTATATGATCAGTTTCCCAATAACAATTTTAAAAAGCTGTAGTAAAAACAATTCTGAAAGCATGAATATTTGATCAAAAATCATATTTTATTTTTTGTGAGAGAATAATTTTGATACAGTGCATAAAGAAGTATATATACATAAATGCTTTATATGAAAATAATGATTCTCTTTTCATATCGTCCTGACATCCACCATCCACCTCTGTCAATTTACCGTGTTCCCAAGTGGTTACTACACTCCCATTTTCTTGTTATACTCCCTTCATTTTTGAGCTTGTGGTCATTCTTAGATGAAGAAGCCAAGATTTTAGCTTTCTATTATCATGTACACTCACCCTTTAAAACTTTGGGGTTTTTTTGAACCCTTATAACAATTGAGGTTTTTTTGTATTAATTGCCACCTTTGTCATTATTATACTTGTTATATTCTGTTTGGATTACAACCCCTACCCCACCCCAGGGTACAGTAATTTACCATTATCTTTTTAGGTGCCAATCAGTTGTTGAATTACAGCAGGAGTATTTTCTTCACACACCCTTTCAACGCATCATCTCCCAACTCAAAAAACGTCTTTCTATCTAGTGTTTGATATAATTTTCTCCTTATATTTTAATGCGGCCAATTACAGTGACTTTTGAAAATTGAATCAATCTTGCTCTCTTGTGATAAATCTTATTTGATTTGAATTTATTGTCTTATGAATTGCTGGATTTGCTTTGCTGGTATTTTCCTAAGGATTTTTGTCTCTGTATTCCTAACTGATATTGTTTTCAGTTGATTTCCTTTTAATTTCTTTGTTGTTGTTGTTGTTGTTTTTGCCTCATAAAACAAGTTGAGGAGTATTACTTCCTCTTAGATTTTCAAAAAGAGCTTATTTATGTAAGATGGTTGTATAAGATTAGTATTCTTTTTAAATGTTTGATAAAATACACAAGTGAAGCCATCTGGTGTTAACGCTTGTTTTCAGGGAATATTTCAGGGAAATTATATAAGATATAATTTTAAAATAATTTGCTTTCTCAAGGAACTTACCCATTTTGTATACATTGTTGAATTTATTGGCATAAAATTTTTCATAATATTTCCTGTCCTTTTAATGCCTTTAAGATTTGTAATGATGGCACTTCTGTTATTCTTGATAGTGGAGAATTATTTCTTTTTTCTTTTTCTTTTTTATTTATCTGTGTAGAGGATTTAATCGATGTTTTCAAAGAACCAATTTTTGATTTGTTGATTTTCTCTCTTATTTTAATTTTGTTGTTTTTCTGTTATCTTTATTTTATAGTTTACTTTGAGTTTAATTTGCTCTTTTATTTTAAACAGCCTATTAAGATAGAGCTTAGGTCATTTATTGATTTGAAAACTTTATTCTTTCTTAATATAAAATTTTAAGTTATAATTTTTCTGATAAGTCTTGCTTTTCTGGGCTTCTTACATTTTTGATATATTTTGTTTATATTATCATTCTTGTTCACAATCTTTTCTAATTTCCCTGTGATTTCTTCTTTGATCCACATCAATAAATATACCAGTCTTATAACCTATTTAGCATTTCCTTAAGTCGTAGCCCGTCACTTATTTTCTGTAGATGGATCAGACGCAAATACTTCCTAAAATTAGCAATGAGGGCTTTTTCTGTTAATATTTCTGTGTATTCTAGGCAGATTTTTTATTGCCATAAAATCAAATGTAATGTTCCATCCACTGAAGAATCAACCACAGACTTCTCAACAATTCTGCTGAAACTTGATTAAACAGGCAGCCTGCTTTATGTGCCCTATTAAATAGTAACCAGTTCTGAAGTACTTCTTTCACTTTCCAACCAATCATGGATCCTTACAAGAACTTCGTGAACAAAAAGATTGGAGGAATTACTATGGTTAACAAAACCTTCCAGAAATTCTGAGAAGTAATTCTCTTGAGAGAATTAAAGCCACAAAAAGAGGAAATATATTTCTTTAACATTAAGTATTGCAAAGATATGTCCAACTAAGCCATTTTTAGATTTAGTAAGGAATTTAGTTTTCTGTACTCTTTGCTTTACATTATCCCACCTTTCTTTCTTAACATTCGTCTCACTATTTTAAAATTATTATTCTTTTTGTCATGTTGTAGGTATCTTGAATCATTAATCCTTCTCATACCCTTGAAATCTTTTCTAGAACAAGATATCTATATAAATCAATACTTTTACTTAACCCCTCTCAACTTTGGTCACCTTCCCTTTTAAGAAGGAGATAATTCCTTTTTCATGAGACTTTTATGAAGATTAAATAAGAAAACATATGTAAAACATCCAGCAGTGTTTCAGCTATATTAACTATTAAATACATAGTTACTTTCTCCCTCGCCTTATTTAAGTTTTTCTTTTGGTCATATGGGCTCTATTAACATTTCTATCCTCCATATTGCAGACTGAATAATGCCAGGGAAACTTTTAATAGCTAACATCTATGATTTTAAACTAGTTTCACTTATTTAATGACTTTTTTTCTAATCCCTTAATAACATAGTGACAGTTTTATTTCGAACAAGTTCTTTTACTTTATTCAGAAGTCCCTGAACAAAAACCCTTAGAGAATCTGATTTTTTATATAATTTTACAAACTCAATGTTTCATTCTTTGCTGCCATTTTCCAACCTGTCAAACACATCTGTTTTGCTTTTGCCTTAGTGGGTTCTCTGCAGGAGCCTACTCCTTCACATGATCATCTGAGCAATCTCATTTTTAGTTCCTACACTGGCAGCTACCTCTTGAACTGTGTTAAGATATTTTATATATATTTCTGTTAGTGACTCTTGAGAGACCACTTTTTGTGTGTGTGGGGCGGGGGGGAGTGGGTAAGACACTTGAATTAAATCATCTGCTCACAAGTCTTTCTAATCTCCATGTTTAGTTTTTTAAATGAATAATTTATGTTCTATGGCTTCTGTATGGAGGAAGGTGCAAATATGCATCTCCCTTCAAGAGAGAACTCTGAGCTAGCCTAACTCCTGGAAGTTGAGTTGATGGTAGCCTGAGCTGTATTGCATTAGGAAGTGTGTTGTTAGACAACGATGAGGTGGCAGATTGCTTTTAGATATGAGAATTCCACAAGAGAATGCATTCTTTTTTTGTTGTGACATTTTTTCTCCAGAGACCAAGAATTTCTGACTCACAGTTTTACCACCTGCAAGTTTCACTTTCTCTATCATCCATTATCCTAGATGACATGTGACATCTTCCACTTCAGAGCAGCTTCATCTCGTTTTCTCTTCTACCACTGTAATGTCATTCAAAGTGGCAATCATTCATTTGGTAATCCTACTGAATTATAAATTTCCTTAGCCTATGACTTTTTCTTTGAATCCATCATTTCCTTATACAGAATCAGCAAACTTATCTTCTGTGTTCTTTATGTGTATTGCATATACTTATTATCTTTTTTTAAATCACTTTGATCTACCATTTATGTGTAGCTTCTGCCATAATTAAGATTCTCATCATGGCATAATTGGATGTCTGTAACTACTTCCTAGCTCTTTCCCCCTGCTTCCTATTTTCCTCCTTTTCTACTCTATCCTCTACACTGTCACCAACATTTCTTTTTAAATAATTATAGTTGATTACATTATTCTCCTTTTTAAAGTCTTCGAGCAGGTGGTCTCTGTTACCCACAGATAAAGGATCTGCTTCTTGATATGCCTTAAAGAATTCTTTGCAATCTGGCTCTTACCTATCTTGCGAACTTTATCTTTTATCACTTCAAAAAATGTACTTATAGTCCAGATAGCCTTCAAAAATTATAGTGCTTTTTCATATTCTGTGGCTTTACATATTCACAGCCTTTTTCTGGAATGCCAGTGTTTGTGGTCTCTGATTCTACCTTTAGAGTCAGCACAAATACTAACCTAACATTCCATCCACATTCCTCCTCTTACCAAGTTATTACCTTTACTGTATGTCAGTTCCTTTTGCCTTGTCTATTAACAAGTTTGACAACTTGTATTTATATTTCTCTTTGATTTAGAGAAAAGTACTTTGGAAAAAAATCTTTAAAAGTTGGATTTTATTTTTTTGCCCCAGTTCATGGCACATATCGCTATATCGCAAATATTTGCTGAATCAATGATTAGAGGAAAGAGTATAACAGGACAAAATGACAACAACAACAATATATTAGTATGTGAAGTTATAATTTATCTAGAAACATTAAAAACAGAGCAAAACAGATCTCTGGGAGAGAAATTAGGATCAAAAATATAAGGAGGGTGAAAAAATAAGACCTGTAATGACTGAATGATAACTTTGGGAGAATAAAAATAAAGAAGAAAATAGAGAAGAGTTAACCGTTTTTGTATAGATGTGTGTAACCAAGCCTGTGGCCTTTAGGATTTAAGGCTAGCTCTCTCTTACTGGTGCCTATCTCCTTAGAGAAAATGTAGTTTGTGTAGCAGGATAGCTACTTTGGTAGGCCTCTTATGGTATTTTTAGATAATTGCCATAAAATGTATTAAGGACTTAATAATAAGTGTAGGTTCATTCTATTAATTTCATGTTTGAGTGGGCCAAGGGTCAGTGTTCAATCAATCTGCTCCTTAAATGACTTTGCTTTGCAGAAGAGGGTAAAGCCTGCAAAGATTGGTGGGGTTGGGGGAGAGGGGGCGGACAGAGCTAACAGAAGTACTGCTTGTTTAAAAGGGATTGGAGAAAAGAAGGACGAAAAGAGCAACATAGTGCACATTTGTGGTGGAAAAGAGTGCTGAACAAGAATCAGGAGCTCTGAGTTATATCCCGAAATTACCAGTCTCCAGTTAAGCTTCCTTGGGCAAATCATCTAATCTTTTCAATTCTTATCAGTAAAACTAAGACATTGATACCCACTTACAATGTGGTTAAAATGATTAAACTCCTTTTGCATGTAAAGGAATCTGTAAATTTTAACATACTATATCAATAGTAAGTAACTTGCCCACAATTTTGCCCACAATAAGTCTATACTTTATATTTTTTTAAGTTGAAAAAAAAGAAAAGAACACAGACATTAAATGTATAATGGTAAAAAACAAAAATGCTTAGATCTCTCTCACATTCAACTATTTTGTACTTATCTATATAGCAACACAGTTTTATTCATAATACGAAAATGAAATGAGCAAAGTCTTAGACTTTCCTTCTAGTTTAGAAATTAATTTCTCTTTGGTTTCATGCTTTCCCACAGGCAGTTTAGAATGTCATATACACTTAGAGTAGACACATTGTACAATGAAATTGTGTAAAACGTTCATGACAATCCTCATCTGAGACATAAACACTTCCTGTTTCCTGCTCATGTTTTCAATAAACTCAACCACAGTTTCAAGCACAATTCTCAGAATATGACTAAACACATGCTCTGCAAAACAACATACAACAGAGACATTTCCTTTGGTTTCATGAAAGAGAAGAAAAGTGCATCCTAAGAGTTTCTTTAACTGACAGTTTTTGAGATAGAGCTGATTAAGTTACCACTGAACTCATATGTACCAATTCTTATGATCTGTCCCAAGCTCTCTTTGCTGTCTGATCTTTCTGACTTTTTCTTTTCTTTTTCCCATTCAGGATATCCATGGTGCATACTCTCTTTCTAGTAATGATTTCCTCTCTCAATATTGATCTCAACTTCTTATTTTTCTTGTCTCCTCCATTGAAGGAGAGAAGCCACAAAGCAGGAAGTTGATTTGGCAAGTTATACTCAAACCAGGAAAAACAATGTCTTCAAATTAATTGAGTAATATCCTAACTTTGACTGTTTTTTCCCCTCATGGTTCCCAGTATGCAAAAAGGTCTGAAAAGATTCATCACCTCTTTGGACAGATTTATACCTATTCATAGAGGAATAAATTTCCTAATGTATCAACAATAAAGATATATTCCCTATATGTGTGTGTGTGTGTGTGTGTGTGTGTGTGTGTATACACACACACATACTCAAGTTTAATTTTAAAATACTTGTTTATTATCATGAAATTTATGAGCAATATAAGCATTCTTTAAAGGCTAATAGCTTCAGGTGTCTAGATTGGTAAGTCACTCATGTTAACTATTAACATTTTAAATTCCTTGTGGACAAGGACCATTTTTATTCTTTTGGGTATCCAAAAGTTTCAATAATTCATAATAGAAATTTGGTAAATATACATTGAATTAAATGTAACTATCTCCTAACTCAAGAGAAATATGTGAATCACTGTAACGGTATCTACTTTTGGTGAGAGAATACAGCTATCTGAAAGGAAGAAAGAGCAAGAACGTTAGTCTATTACTGCCCTGTTTAAAGTATAATTGATAAGTGGTTCTCTAGATTATAGGTCAATAAAGTAATGTAAGTGCAGCAAACAGGTCAACATGCATTCCCACTTCTCTTTCTCCTTCTCTTATCACCTTGGGGTTTTTGATAGAGTCAAAAGCAGAAACATCACAATAGCTGCAGTTTTTGACTTATAGAATTTTGTCACATATTACAATATGACAGAGGTGTTCCAAAACAACAAAGTCTCTGCTGTCTCTCCTCTGTTTTTGGTATAACTGAAAGTAATACCTAGTTGAAGAATAGCTTCTTAATTTTTTATTTTTGTTTTTGCTTTCCTCTTTATTATGACTTTATTGATCAAATTATCATGTACGTTTATCTATAAAGTAACTATCTTTTGGGTAAGGAATGGTGTTGATCCTTGCTTTGGTGCCATTTGGGGTTACATAGCTATATATTTCAGCCAGTAACATTATGCAGTTAATATCATTTCAATAACACAAACCATTCAAATGAATAGGAGTTATGTAATATTGCTTGAAACTTTTGAACAGATGGTAAGACACTGTGACAAAACACTTTTTAATTAAATACAAAGAAATTTTCTTTGGGTAAATGTTGTGTATTACACAGTTAGATTTCAGTTTGATTTTACCCAAGTTTAGCCAAAAGAGGGGCGTGAAACTATGTGAATTATACGTACTGAGAATTCCAATAGTTTGTGCCTATTTACAGATCCCTACCCCCTTCACACCACAGCTGGTGCTTGTTTCCACCAGTGAGTTTTAAATAATTCAGTGAAATTCTTCAGAAACAGGGAATGTTTTGCATAATTTTGAAGCTTGATTACTCTTTGCACCAAATGTTGCTGATCAGCAAGATTGCCTCAATGGGAATAGTGAAGATTTCCTTTGAATTGAAATTCAAAACAAATCCATTATCTTAAAAGCTCGAAAAAAGGAAGCATCCCGTTATAGGGAAATTATGAAGGTAGATCAAAATACAGTGAGGAAGAGAGGCCAATTTGGTGAGCTTTGCTTCTGAACCATTAAAAATGAATAACAATACTCCCTTGTGACAGTTATCTTAAAATTTATTGTTTGTTTTTCTTATGGTTTTACTCATTTATTTGTAGGACTTTCTGGCTTTCTCTCTCTAGCCCACCACAAGAATTATTATTAATATTAAAGATTCTATTATTATACAAGAAATAGTTAAGCACCCCATTTGAATTTTCTTTCTATAATTTTTATTTATAATTACACAGAACCCAATTCTTTAAAGAATATTAGAGGCAAATAAAGTGGAAGGTTCATAAAGATATAGAGGAGTACTTGGTTTGGAAATAGATGATTTCTAATATGAAAAATGATTACACTTTGAGCATAATGACTATGAGGTCTGCTCAGATCCAGACATAACAGGAAAAAGAGCAAGTAAATTGGAAAGTAAGTTCTAAGAGAAGAAATAATCTAAACATTTGCCTTAAAATATTAGAATTAGAGGATGGACTAACTGTATATTCTGCACAAGGCCCAAGAAGACTGACACTGACTTTGAGAATGGTGGAAAAGAAATTCCCAGAATCAATTACTTCTACTCACAGACATTATCAGGCATCAGAAAGAATATCACATTCAAGAGTGACAACAGATTTCTTGGGTCTGCCTTCTGTCTCTCAAATGAATATGCTAGTAGTCAACAAGCCATGCAGGGTGAGTGCTTCTGCGTCTGAGGAACTCTGCACAAAAAGCTGCTCTCCTACCGGTTGCAATGGTCAGGTCATCACACATAAAAAAAAAAAAAATCGATTTCATATGCTATTTGTTTCTCTGTCTTATTTCACTTAGCATAATATCCTCTAAGTCCATCCATGTTGTCACAAATGGTAAGATTTCATTCTTTTTTAATTATTTTTTTATGTCCAAGTAATATTCTATTGTGTATATGTATCACATCTTCTTTATTCATATGTCTATCAGTGGACACTTAGGTTGCCCCCATATCTCAACTATTGTAAATAATGCTGCAGTGAACACAGGAATGCATATATCTTTTTGAATGAATGTTTTTAAGTTCTTCAGTTAAATACCCAGAAGTGGTATGGTGCCAGGTAAGTACTAGACCTATCAGGGGGATCACTTTGTAAGTTATGTAAATGTCTAACCGCTATGCCATATACCCAAAACTAACATAACATTGAATGTCAACTGTAATTGAAAAATTAAAATATTAAATTAAAAAAAATTATGCCATATAAAGTGATACTTCCATTATTCAGGAAGTCCTGTCCAAAAGGCCTACATACCAGGGGGTTTTCAAGTCCTAAAATTCTTGATGCACCATACTTACATAATCCTACTTCAAATGTATCTGAAAGATGCTTTATGCCTTCTCCAATTATCTATGCCTACTCCCCAATACCTAGAGATTTTCTATTTAGTTTACATAGGGGCTTTTCCAGCAAAGACAAGGTGATCGCCCATGTACCACCTTTTTGTCAGCATATAATTTATTAGATTTATTCTGCATGAATTTGCTAGTTTGCATGAATATCACATGAAGGGAGTAGGGATCTTTGCTTTATTGAGTGATTAATCCAAGCAATACCTGATCAGAGTACGTACTCAATAAATACTTGCCGAATAAGAAATTAAATGGATGGCAGTGTTATTTGATCTCTAACATAATTGTTTAGATTGTTGAGGAGGGAGAATGCTATCTGTCCATATTTGCAACTTTGATTTGTGGAATTTACAGAATAAGAGTGAACTTATTCTTCTCCCTCTCTATCCCTGGAATACACATATTTATTAACCAGCACTATAGAAGATACCTTATCTGAGTAAACACTTTATGAATTGAGGGCTGCATTACACTACTATTTTATTTGGGGCTACTTGCATCCCATTTGTGATAACTGACTGACTACAAAGGCTTTGGATACTGAAACTGGAATCGGAGATGGTTGCTTATGTGTGTTAGGAACATTGTAAACCTACCTGCTTGCTCCTGGAAAGAAGTCATTGTGGTGAGTGGATGAGTGGTTCCCATCATAAGCCCCATGAAATGATTTCTGTGAGTCAATGAACTTATGTTTGATAAAGCATATTTATGACCTAGTAAATGGTGTCTGGAAAGAAATTAGAACAATCAAGGATTCCCCTACCTTCTTCAGCTTTCTACAAAGCACATAGAGAATAAATAATGAACCTATTTTCTGTCTGCTCTGTGCTGTGGAAACAAGTGCTGGACTCCAGGATACCAGAATCTATGCCAAATCCTAATTTTTCCTTCTCTACCAGATATTATACTTATGGTTACAGCAGAAACAAAAACAAAAAAAAGAAGAAAAAAAGAAATGAAAAAATTTATAACTTAGAGAAGACCTTTTATTTAGGATTCCATAATCATAGTTCTTCTTAAAAGAAGTGATATAAAAATCTTATTTCTACTTGTTTCAAATCATACATAAAAATGAATGCTGGTTATGAGAAGCCCAGACAAATGAATATGCCTTAAATAGATTAGAAAAAAAAAAACTAGAAACAGTAATAATAATATTTATTTCTAAATATATCATATAAATATCGTACATATGTTATAAATACATAAGCCAGTACATTAATAATTTTTTAATTAACTTGTAGTCTGATGAAAAGAGCTTGGAATGGACCATGAAACAATCTAGAAAGGAAAAGAGCTGTAGATTCTAATTCGAGGTCTGCCACCAGCTAACTCTTTGACTTAAAGCAAATATCAAATTACCTGAGATTCAATACATTTATTTATAAGAGTTTGGAAATGACACCTCCCTCAAATTGGGATACAAATGAAATGAGACATGTGGATGTTTTTGAAAATGTGTATGCAATCAGAAGTGCTATAGATGATAAAAATGATGAAAAAGAAGAGAAAGAGAGGAAAAGAAGTAGAAAGTCTAGGGAAAGCACTGTTCTCAATACTATGGTTTCTAATTTTTTCAGAATATATCTCTTCTTTTCCCTAGTCATCAAGACCTTAGAGTTAACCAATCATGACTTTCAGGACATTTTAGGAATGCCTTTTTAGAGAAGGCCTAAGGCTTTGAATTTAGTGTCTTTTATAGTTTAGGTTGAAATGACTTGACTTTACGAATAAAGCCAAGATGGCTCAGACTACGCTGTGTAGAAAATAAAGTTTTCCGTAATTAAAAAATATATACTTTTAAAACAATCAAGAATGTCTGCCATAAATTACACAGCAAATCCCGTCATTAAAATAAGTTTTAATAATTCAATTGCATTTTATTATCAAGGAAAGTCAATATTGTATAATCATAATATCTCAATCAGTAGAAGAAGCAAAATTGCCCTAAATGATAATCTCGTTAGTGTCTATGAGGAAGTCAATAAAAGAGAAACTCTTCTCTTTAAACGTATATCCAGCTTCTTGATTCTGATTGTCCAATTAAGAAACTTGCATTATTAATTCAAGTCGAGTGATCAATACACTTTTCAAACGTAAAGCAGGTAATCAACTTTAACAGATTCTTGCATTTATTAAAAACTACAATGTCAAAATATGCCAATATTTGCAAGAATGATTAGAACAGCTTGCTAGATCAGATTTCTTTGTAAACATTATTCTTAATGTATTTCATTTTCATTGCTGTTTAGCTCCTCTATCCCTGCAAGGAGAAACAGAGCTGGTTGAAGCACATTTGCTGAGAGAGAAAAATGTTATAATGAGTTTCGTTGAGCTTTCACTGAATGGATTGCTTTTGATGTTCAGATGCTTATATATGTGAAAGCACATACCTATGTTAACAAAGCATCAACAATTAAATTCTGTAGCCTGCTTTCTGTTGTAGAGGACAAAAATATACCTAGACTCTGAATACATATAACTTGAAGTCCAAAGGGAGGTAGGCTCCTTGTGTGTCATGGTTCAGTGGCCATTCTGCCATCATACACTATACTGGTTCTATTCATGACTGATCGTTGTCTACCAGTGACAGTATGTAGTATGTATATTTTTGTTGATGGCTGGGAGGAGAGAAGGAGAAACTCTACCATAGACTTGGACTATCACTCTTTCCTTTCAGTCCGATAGCCAACTAAAATCACAAGTATACTCCTGCACCAGTAACAGTCACAGAGGAATTTCATGCACAGATTAGCCTAAAATATATCCATCGAGTAGGATTCGGGTCACTCTTTGTGAAATGTGCAACTTAGGCTTCTTTCAAGAGAATCTGCTGCCTGGCTTGTGATAACCTGAAGGCCCAATTGTCATCTCCATGTTTCCATTATTGTGTTTGTTCTGAGGTCGTGCTTCCTCGATCACTGCAATACAGTGATTTTGACACAGGCCGTAGGGCTCACAGCAAGCCGCCCCAAGGTATTCCACAATGGCATATTATTCATTATTTTGAATTAAAGTTACTTAAGAAACTGCCAGTGCATGAACCCTCTTACCTCTCTGTTTTCCTGTAAGCTGGAGATAAATTTCCCATGTGAGAGTTGTCATCCCTACACCTAGAGACACTCCTTATTGCTAAACAACTCAGAACCAAAAGTCTTTAGAAATGAACCTTGTGTCTCCTATAATTTACTATCTTGTTTAAATTCCTCACTAATGAACACACAAACCTTACTTACATTTCTTTTCAATAAACACTAACTAATTTTTTCCTGTCAATTTTTTACAAATGTGTTCTTTCTCTGTCTAAAAGCATAAAATGCTGGCTGGTTCACTGTTTCTCTGAACATCATTTATGATTTTCCCTTATGCATATGTTAACTTGGTTTTTCTCCTGTTAATCTGATTTCCCGTCAATTTTAATTTTAGTCCAACCCTAAGGACTTAAGAACGGTAGAAGGTGAGAATTCTCCCCTCCTGCCGACAAGCCTTATTTCTGCAGTGTTTGAATGGCAGGAGTTATCTAAGGGGCAACATCTGAGACTCCTTTTATATCCTAGTGTCAGTGTTATGTCCCACAACTCTTATGTGGGACATAACACTGACACTAGGATAGAAGAAAAGTTGAACTCTTTGTCACTTACCATTCTGAAATAGAAGTGGCTATCATATGGGGCCATATAGAGGATTGTCCCTGGTAAGAGGATAACAGCAAGTTGGAGCTGTAAGGGGTAGCTTATATATGGCAAGTGGGATGGGATTAGCTAGGTTTCCCAGAATCTCAATGAACTGGTTAGTTTGAATACTTTTCTGAGCTCCCGGACATAGGGTTGTGCCTAGTTGCAGAGTACCTAGCTTTGGTTCTATTAGGGAAGGTGCAGAATTATGTATAACCCAGCATGTGAAAGTTTGATAAGAGAAGTGTTTGGAGTAGATACTTAAACAGCTTTTAGCCAGGATCTCAAAACTGGGTCAAGACAGCATTAAAACAAAACAAAACAAAAACTATATTATACGGAACCGGAACCTTCTCTTCAGTCCTCCTTCCTTTCCCTTCTCCTTTCACATGCCTTCATGAGGGGTCTGGAGGCTCTGTCTACTTTCTGTTGACGCTTCTGCTTCATCTTTCTGAGATTTTTCTGTCCCAGTGCTAAAAATAAGATGTACGTTTTCTGTGTTCAAAGAAACAAACAAACAGAAGTGTGACCACTGGCCAATTGAAAATTTTTCTGGGAAATGCCTCTGAGGTTTCTTAGGTACCATCAAATGATTACCATTTATGACTTAGTTTAGTAACCATTAATTTTTTTTTTTTTTTTTGCCAAAAGTAAACATTACTTAAACTTTCTTTTGCTTGTGCAATACATGGAGCTTCTGGCAATTTTATTTACTGAAAAAAAAGAATAAACCTGTTTATATATTATTAATCGTTGACATGTTGGTCGTGCATTTGCATTCATAAGGCATGTCATGTTTTCAGAATGCTTTAGCTACTTTGCATTAATGTATTCAGAACCTCATTAGACGGTTTAGTGTTTCCCTTCCTTCAGTCACATAAGACAATTAAAAGTGGGACTTTACATATAACGGCAAAACAAAATGTTTGATTTGCAAAGACTGGAAATTTATTTTGTTTTTGTTTTATTTTAAAAAGTAGTTACTGCCTTTGTTCATTTTGTTTCATTTTTGCTAATGTAGTTAGATTTGAACTATGACAGAGGTACCGTACATGTACTTTTGCGGGGGGGATAAGCTGGAGGAAAGGCTATGTGTGCACATGTGTCTCTGTGTGTGTGTTATATGACCATCAGTATTCCTCAAAGTTTATTTATAATATCTACTTCTAATTTCTCTGGCCATAAGAGGCCACCTAAGGAGTTTGAAATACAATAGAAGGAAAATTTTAAAAAGCAGTGGAATCTATAATAAAGCAATTCATTTACAGGAGAAATTAATCAATTAAAATTTCTTTTTGATAATCTATGTGAAAGAAGACAGTATTAAGACCTCTAAAATTTTCTCATCATAGATTGACACATCTTCACTGGCAATGAAAAAAAGACAAGCTGTCCTTCTCAGAGCACTTCAAGGTCATATGCTACAGGGGACTGTTGGTTCAGGTCTAGGCCTCGATTTATTCAGCTGTTCTCACTAGGTGTAGAATAATAAGAGTAGGATGGATAAGGCAATATACTCTTCCAAGGTCATAATTCTCCTAGATTTTGATCCTAAAACTCTACACTAATTCTCAGATTACCAGAATTTTACTAACCAGCAAGGGAGAGGGTATGTAACTTCTCTTGCTTCATTTTCCAGTTCTTTAACAAACACTTTGTGCAACTTCAGGTATACTAATTTTACTCTATGATTTTAAATTTATACCTACCCATCTACAAAATTCTTAATTCAGTTATATATACATAGATAGATACAACATATACAAGAACTCAAAATTCATATAAACATAGACCTATAATGCCCTGAACCAAAGTTATTAAATGTCTTCATTATCTTTTATATAAAGTTATATATTTGTAATATTTGTTTTTGTTCTGTTTGTTGATGTGGATGCATGTTAGCATTTGTCTTAGGTATTAAACAGCCAAGGGAGTGGAAAATGATATGATTAAATGATGATTTTAAGGAAGGATAACACATTTTACTATTATAGTTAATTTCTTTTAATATCCATATAGTATGAATCATATGATTTGTTAAAAAAACACATTTATTTTCTTTGTGAGAAATACATCGAAATTAAAGAAATACTATGCTTAAGGTAACGTTTACAAACGTATTTCTCCTTACAAGTCACACTAGGGTCTTTAAAATTAAATATTTCTAACAAAATTTTACCATGGAAAATAGGCACTGAAATGCAATTTCAGATAGGAAAAATTCATAACTCGGTTTAATCACTTAGTTAAAACTGTAGTTTGAATAATGTGAAAATAAAATTTTTGCAGGAAAACACTATAAGAAAATTTCTACAGGAAAGTACTACAGGAAAGTGGAGAGATCATTATACATTACGTGTTTGTGAAATAAAACATTAGAGTGTCATTACACAGTTATTGCAAATGGAGGCTGTTCAAAGGTGATAAAGCTTTTTGGAGGACATTTACACAGATTAATCGTATATATGTGTGCCTACATAGAATGGGCAGAGCTAAGGTAGGAGGGAACTGAAATAGATATTGCCAAATAAAGATTAAAAAGATATGTTCTGAATTAATACAATTATATCCTTACACACAAATAAGCAGCAAACTAAAGTAACCATTGAAAACCTGGTAATACTATTTTGTTGTCATTTTCTAAACACATAAATCACACTTTTACATATAAAACAATAGAAATAATTTTCTTTAGTGTTACCGAAATAAAGTTAAATTTCACTAACAATAATCAAACTGTAGAAAAAGCTAAAATATATCCCTACATTATAGATTTTTTTTTTGTCTATTTATATTAGTAAATTAATGGGAAGATTTTCAAGGCTGACTTTGGATATGCTTTTAAGTTCCTTTTCAAAAGTGAAACATTTTAAATATAGTTATTTCATCAGTTATCTGATTCTTGCTTTTAAAGTCTCATATACTCTTCAATTTATTTATATTTGTTTTTCCCCCAAAGAAGTCATTTGGACCAAGAGGTTCAAAAAATGCTCACAAACCACGTTTGATTTCTGTTTAATATGTTGTATATGTTGAGCTATGAAAGGACTAGCAGACAATAAATGCTCCCCTTACAAATATTAGTTCAAGGCACCGCTAATGAGTTCACCTCTATTATCTTTCAGACTGCAGCTCCATTAGCAGTGTTGTAACACCAAAGATAATTAGTGTGGGCTTGTCAGCTTGATTTTTGCTAACATTATGGCCTTTATTTTGTTCTATATTTTTTAAGGATCCCTTTGGGAGACAGTGGATCACTTTGTTGGCCAGACAGAAACTATTCATCGTGGCCTAACAAAAGTGCAGTTTAACTAAGAAACATTCTGTCATTTATTGTGTTGGTCTGTAATGCTAATATATGTCAGATTCAATTTCTCTGCTCTAATTTCCTATCAGAGAAAATGTGACACCAGGCATAGATCCAATTTTCCTTTTCTATTAGCATTTATATGGACAGAATTAATGATTTTTTATCATCTTTGGCTTGTTGCTAAATTGCAGACATCATATCTCTTTTTGTGGGTGGTTAACATGTGTATAATGTAAACTCATTGTCCCAGGAAGAATTACAACTCATTCTTTTAGATTTATTTTAAAGTGGCCAAGATAAGTGGAAAAGAAGTCAGAAGAGCATTGGAAAAAAGATAGTATTCCTAAATGAGAAAAATGACGAATTTTTTTTTATATAAATAATGTGTCCAAATGGATAGACTGGCAAAGATTCTGTAAGTCTCTTTCAGGAAGTTGAATTGTATGCAATGCATGTAATGCTTGTGATTCCTGATACCTCTTCAGAAATGAAATATTTGAGAAAGTATAAATCCTATGTTTCACCATCTGAGGTAGATTCTGATGGGACTGTGAGCCCTCATTGGATTGAAAACAAAATTAATAATATCAGGAGGTAGTATACTTTGCATATATTTCTCACCTTTTGGAAGTTAAATGCCTCCATAACATTTCCCTGATTTAGCTGTAGTTTACCTATTAAATTTATTTCTCAAATATGCATATTGGAGTGTTGTAAGTTCCTCTTCGTGAATAACATACTTATTACTTAAGTGCAAATGGTTTTATGGAGGAAGAAAAGCCATAATGTGGCACTCTTATGTATTTCTTTTCTTTGCAGGTTATTACTATGAAGCTCTTCCTGGCATTCGCCTTAGTGTTTAATAGAGGCATCAATGTTCTCCAAGTTTATAGTGGTCATATATTAGAAACTTCTATATCAAGATAAAGCTAGGCAATTTTGTCATACAATTTTATTTTACTTTTTATCTAATGTATTGATAATTATATTTAAATATATTTTTCTACCATTTGTAGTAATACAAAAAAGACTAGTATTTGTGTGTTTAATAAGTGCAGGAATAATCATATTCTTGCCATAAGTAAAGTGGAATAGGGATATATTCATGGAGTGTAATTAAATATATTTAGTATCCAAATACTGTCTATATGCAAATTCCATGTCAACATTGTCTAAATTATTTTCACCCTGTTAGACATGTATAACTAATATTATGATTTCAATATGGTAAACCAAATCAGTTACTCCAGAGATTTTAAAATGCATTTCTAGAGATATTGAAAAAGAGTCTGTATGTCTATCACCATTCACATCCATTGCTTACAATTTAAAATTGAAATAACAGAATATAGTAGACGGAAATAAACATTACAGGAAAGATATTAGCTGAGGGAGGGAGGGAGGGAGGGAGAGAGAGAGAGCACACACATTATAAAGCTGGCCCACTCAAATAGAAGAAAACTAGTAATTTAAATATTTATATTAAATCAACGATGACTGATTTTGAGAAACCAAATGTTCCACATTGTCCTTTGCATACAGAGGTATGTGTCATAGTTAAAGACTGCTAAGAGTCAGAAGACTCAGACTCTAGTTTGAGATTGTTCAGTGTAGTGACTATTTGGAAAGGAAAAATACAATGTAATTAGGAAGCTTGAGTTTCAGCGCAGTGCACTTGTAATCCCTTAAACTGTTTTAAACTTATTTTACTTAGCTGCAAAGCAATAAAAATAACATGTACATGGTATTGTGGAAGGATCAAACATGAAATTATAATGTAAATTGCAATGTGCTATGCAAATGTGCTGGGGATAATTTTGTCACTGAATTAAAAAATATATGTAGATACCCATTCTTATGTCTAAATTATTATATCTTTAAAATTCATTGATAGCCACACAATTATACTCCTTTCAAGAGGGATGAAGGGGTTAGTGGGTTCCAAAATGATACACTTATTTGTCCTTTGATTCTTCTTGAATGTAGTATAGTATATCTTAGAAAGATGCCAGCCAGAATTTTTCTAATTTTTTAGAATTCTTCTTTTGAATAGTTATTGTATTCGGATGGTCATTTTTTAGGATATGTTAGTAAAAGATAATAGAATTATTGCATCATCACGAAGCAAGTTACAGAGTCAAAAAAGAAATAACAATTATTGTAGGAAAGCTTTTAATTATATCACAAGAGTTGAGTAGAGCTCAAAGAAATCTTGGCTCTACCACTTGGTCATTTGAGATAAAAAAAAAAAAAAAGAAACCTTTAGATAGTCACTTAGAAGGGAAATCAATTCCCTCTATAGGAATCAAGGGTAAGTCCTATGGATTTAGAGTAAGAAGGCCTTTCGTCAGACCTCTAAGCCTCCATCAACAGGAGTGAGGGGAAACCTCTGTAGGATTTCTTTTTCCCTAGTTACTACTTTTCCTAATACAAGGTAGAGGAGGCCACTGGGCTACTCTAATCCCATTTTTTTTTCTCCAAGATATTATGGCCTTGCCCCCACTCCCTGTTTTGAGTCCACCAGCAATAATATCAACATTTCTTTGTCTCGATTACACAAGTGACCGACTCCCATCATCCTCATCTTTTACATTTAATGCCACTGGAGACTCTACACACTTCTGGTTTTCTCTTTATCTCTTAGCCATCCATAATTTCTGAAAGCCTTCCACTGAATTCTCTGGAATACAGTACATTACCAGAAAAAGAAAAAATCCATATATTTTCAAACTTTTTCTGAATGTTCCCTTTACTTCCTGCTCTAATAGAAATTTAAATTTCCCTTGAGGATACTGCTTCCTCCACAGCCCTTTCTCATACTACTGTGTCTGAAGGTGAGGTGGATGTCCTTCTTGATATAAATTGTTCTTTCTAGACCATTCTTCCTCCCTCTCCCCTAAGACCACTTTGAATATTCACTACCTTTATTGTTGCAATAATGTACCTACCACTGGGTCATACCCTATCCCCTTTATTCCAGCTACATCCTGTATCTTGAAAGCTCTTGCATCTGAATTATTGTCACTCTAAAACCACAGTTTAGAGTTTTCAATATCCATGTGGCTGACACTTCTAAAGCCTTGACTTTGCATTTCCTCGAACTCCTTGTCCATTTCATCTAGCCTTTCAATCCCTTGATTATACCCTATAAATGTCAAGATCAATATCTATAACATCATCAAAAATCACAGTCTCAAGCATTCCTCTGACAACCACTTTATCTCTCTTGCATTCTGGTTTCATAAATTCAACAATTTTGTTCTCCAACCCCTTGTTCTGATCTTATCACATCTTTGTTCCTTCTACTTCCCTCTCATCTTCATTTCCCTACTTACCAGCTTACATTTCTAAGCCAATCATACTTACTCCCTTGCATTCATCTTGAACTTTCTCACCCCTCTCTCACTTAATTTACCTCAATTAGTTAGACTGTAGTCCTACATAAATCCAACTTTCCTTCTCTATGCCTGTATCTGTGTAGCAAGGTATAGCTGTTTCATTTTAAGTTAATAACCTTAAGTAGACTCTTGATGCTGACAGTTACTATATTTAGTCCATCCACTCTCCCATTGCGTACTACTTCTCTTTTCAAAATCTATCACCTGTCTTCTTTCTCTTCTCATTCCATCCTCTCAGATAATGACCAGTGTGTGTGTGTGTGTGTGTGTGTGTGTGTGTGTGAGAGAGAGATATATAGAGAGAGAGACAAGAGAGAGAGACAGAGACAGAGAGACAGAGAGAGACAGAGACAGAGAGAGACAAAGACAGAGAGAGAGAACATCCCAAATTTTCAACATCTCCAACTACCATTTCTGCCTATTAGCATCTGTCCATGTATGTTCTGTCTAACCTGAATTTGTAATAAATAAATCCTTGGTCTTTCTTAAGGTCAGTTGTTCCCCTTGCTTCAGAAATTCTACTCTCTTTCTTCTGCATTAACAATCTCATGTATCTGTGTAGGATTCCCAACCACCACTACTTTAAAAAGAACATTTGTTGATCTTCACTTCTCTTTCTGCTAACTTCCCCATTTATCCAATTGTATCAACTAAATTCTTAAAAGGTTTTCTATTTGAACTGGCTAAATCCCTCTTATTTACAATGTTTCATTCTGTTTTTTTTTTTTTAATATTCATCCATGTCATTGGGTGTATTGATAATTCATTGCTTTTTATTGCTGAATAATATTCCATTGTTTAGTTACACCACAATCTGTTTATTAATTCTCCTGGTGGTGTACACTTGAATTCTTTCTAAATTCAGCTATTACAAATACAGTTGCTATAAACATTTTTGTGTAAGTCTTTGTATGGACATATGCTTTCATGAATCTTGGGTAAATAAGTGGAATGGATAGTTCATATGATTGGTATATGTTTAACTTTTTAAGAAGATACCAAATGGTTTTCCAAAGTGATGGTGCCGTTTTACATTTCTACCCACAGTTTTTGAGATTTCCAGTTGCTACTCATCCTCAAAAAGACTTGATTTGTTCAGTGTTTATAATTTTAGATATTCTAAGTAAATATAGGTCAGTATTTTATTGTAACTTTAATATATATTTTCCTAAAGATTAATGATGTTGAGCATTTTTTTATGTGCTTAATTGCTATCCACATATCTTCTTTGGTGAAATGTATGTTTAAATATTTTGTTAATTTTTAAAATGGGTTGTTTATTTTCTTATTTTTGATTTCTGAGAGTTAATATATTCTGGAAACAAATTCTTTACATTATATATTGCTTAGCAAATATATTTTTACAGTCTATAGTTTGTCTTTTCATTTTTTTGATAGTGCTTTTCTTTAAATTTGTTTTTCTCTTATTTTTAATTTTTTTAATTAAGTTTATTGGGGTAACATTGGTTAATACAATATATAATTTTCAGGTGTACATTATCATTTGACATGTATATATTCTGTTGTGTGTTTACTACCCAAAGTCCAGTTTCCTTCAACTATCATATATTCGATCCCCTTTACCCACTTCGCCCTCCACCTAAACCCCATATTTGACCCCCTTTACACCATCTACCTTTCCCCTCCTCCCTTACCCCACTAGTAACCATTAGTCTATATTCCTCTGGTAATCACTAGCCTATAGTCCATGTCCATGAGTCTCTGTTTCTTTGTCTTGCTCATTTGTTGCTTTTAGGTTTATATCTCACATATAAGTGATATCATGTGATTTTCAACTTATTCTTTCTGCCTTATTTCACTTAGCATGATTATCTCAAGGACATCCATGTTGTTGTAAATAGCAGTATTTCATCTCTTCTTATTGCTGAGTAATATTCCATTGTATATATGTACCACTATTTATTTAGCCAATCATCTATCGTAGCACACTTCGGTTGCTTCCATTTCTTGGCCACTGTGAACAATGCTGCTATGAACATTGGTGTGCAAATATTATCTTGGATATGGGTTTTCAAGTCTTTGGGGAAAATACCCAGTAAAGGGATTGCTGGATCATATGGTAGATCAATTCTTAGTTTTTTAAGGAACCTCCATACTGTTTTCCATAGTGGCTGTACCAATTTGCAATCCCAACAGCAGTGTATGAGGGTTTCTTTTTCTCCACATCCTCTCCAACATTTGTCCTCTCCATTATTTGACTTGTTGATTCTAGCTATTCTAACAGGTGTGAGATGGTATCTCATGTTGGTTTTGGTTTGCATTTCCCCAATAGCTAGTGATATTGAGCATCTATTCAAATATTTGTTGGCCATTTGTGTGTTCTCTAGGAAGAACTGTCTGTTAAGGTTCTTTGCCACTTTTTGATTGGATCATTTGTTTTTCTGTTGTTATTGAGTCATATGAGTTCTTTGTATATTTTAGATATTAGGCCCTTGTTGGAGGCATTGATTGCAAATATGTTTTCCCATTTGGATGGTTCTTTCTTTATATTGTTGCCAATTTCTTTTGCTGAGCAGAAGATTTTTAGTTTGTTGTAGTTCCATTCATTTATTTTAGCTTTTACTTCCCTTACTTTTGAGGTCGAATTCATAAAATCCTCCTTAAGTCCAAGATCCTTGAGTTTAGTTCCTATGTTTTCTTCTATGCATTTTATTGTTTCAGGTCTTATATTCAGGTCCTTAATCCATTTTGAGTTAATTTTAGTGTGTGGCGATAGACAACACTCTAGTTTCATTCTTTTGCAGGTGGCTTTCCAGTTTTTCCGGCACCATTTATGAAGAGGCTTTCCTTTCTCCACTGTATGTTTTTGGCTTGTTTGTCTAAAATTATTTGCCCATATAAGTGTGGGTTTACTCCTGGACTCTCGATTCTCTTCCACTGGTCCACGTGTCTGTTTTGCTGTGAGTGCTATGCCGTTTTGATTACTGTTGCTTTGTAGTATAATTTGAAGTCAGGCAGAGTGATGTCTCCAGCCTCATTCTTTTTCCTCAGGATGGTTTTGGCAATTCAGGGTCTTTTGTGCTTCCATACAAATCTGTTTTTTTGTTGTTGTTGTTGTATTTCTTTAAAAAAATGCCAATGAGATTTTGATGGGGATTGCATTAAATCTGTATAATGCTTTAGGAAATGAGGTCATTTTAACCATGTTGATTCTTTCAATCCAGGAACATGGAATATCTTTCCAGTTCTTTGTATCTTTTTCAATTTCTTTTAATAGGGTCTTATAGTTTTCATTATATAGGTCTTCACATGTTTCGTTAAATTTATTCCTAGGTATTTTATTCTTTTTGTTGAATTGCAAAAGGCATTAGTTTTTCCACTTCCTTTTCTGACGCTTAATTATTAGAGTATAGGAATGCTATAGATTTTTGAATGTTGATTGGGTATCCAGAAACTTTAGTGAAATTGCTTATTATTTCTAGTAATGTTCTTGTGGAGTCTTTAGCATTTTTTATAGAGAGAATCATGTCATCCGCAAATAGTGACAGTTTGACTTCTTTTTTTTCCTATTTGGATGCCTTTATATCTTTCTCTTGCCTGATTTCACTCTCTAGGACCTCCAATGTTATATTGAATAACAGCAGTGACAGTGGACAGCCTTGCTTTTTTCCTGATCTTTGAGGAAAGTTTTTAGTTTTTCAATATTAAGTATAAAGTTGGCGGAGGGTTTGTCGTATATGGCCTTTATGGTGTTAAGTTAGTTTATTTCTATACCGATTTTGTTAAATGTTTTTATCATAAGTGGATGCTGTATCTTGTCAAAATCTTTTTCTGCATTTATTGATATGATTATATGATTCATATGTTTTAATTTGTTTATGGGATGTTTCACATTAATCAATATGCATATGTCAAAACATCCCTGTGCCTCTGGGATGTAGCCCACTTGATAGTGTGTATAATCTTTTTAATATGTTGCTGTATTCAGTTCGATCGTATCTTAATTAGGATTTTTGCATTTGTGTTCGTGAGAGATATTGGTCTATACTTTTCTTTTTCTTTGTTATCTTTATCAAGTTTTGGTGTCAGTGTGATATTTGCCTCATAAAATGAGTTGGGAAGTATTGCCGCCTCTTCAGTTTTTTGGAAGAGTTTGAGGAGGATAGGTATTAAATCTTCTTTGAATGTTTGGTAGAATTCACTGGTGAAGCCATCTGGTCCTGGACTTTTACTTTTTGGTAGGTTTTTGATGACTGTTTCAATTTCCAAACTGCTGATTGGCCTATTTAGATATCCCAGTTCTTGATTCAGTCTAGGAAGATTGTGTTTTTCCAAGTACTGGTCCATTTCTTCTAGGTTATTAAATTTATTGTTACATATTTTTATAGTATTTTTGAATAATCCTTTGTATTTTTATGAATCAGTCATAATTTCTCCTTTCATCCCTAATTTTATTTGTGTTCTTTCTCTTTTTTATTAGTGAGCCTATCCAGAGACTTGTCAATTTTGTTAACCTTCTCAAAGAACTAGCTATTTGTTATATCTATGTATCTATCTACCTATTTATTTATTTATTTATTTATTTTTTAATTTTCTGTTGTTTTCAATTTCATTTATTTCTGCTCTAATTTTGATTGTTTCTTTCCTTCTGCTGACTTTAGGCTTCATTTGTTCATCCTTTTCTAGTTTTTTTTTTTTTTTTTTTTTTTTTAAGATGAAGCATTAGGTTGTTTATTTGAGCTCATTCTTGTTTTTGGAGCTAGGCTTGTAAATGATATGAACTTTCCTCTTACGACCACTTTTGCCATGTCCCCAAAGTTTTCACATGTTGTACTCTCATTATCACTCGTTTCTATGTATCTATTGATCTCTCTTTTTATTCTTTCTCTGATCCAGTTATTCATCAGTAGCATGTTGTTTAATCTCCATGTATTGTGGTTCTTTCTGATTTCTTTTGCAGTTGATTTCTAGTTTTAAAGCATTATGATCAGAGAATATGGTTGGTATGATTTCAACCCTCTTAATTGGTTGAGTCTATCTCTGTGTCCCAGTGTGTGGTCAATTCTTGAGAATGTTCCATGTGTACTAGAGAAGAATCTATAAGCAGCTATTTTGGCATGTAAGGCTCTGTAAATATCAATTATGTCCAATTAATCTAATGTGTCATTTAAGGATGTTATTTCCTTATTTATTTTCTGTTTGGATGATCTGTCCATATCTGACAGTGGGGTATTTAGGTCCCCTAATACGATAGTGTTTTGGTCTGTTTCTCCCTTTAGTTCTGTTAGTAATTGCTTTACATGTTTAGGGCTCCCTGATTGGGAGCATAGACATTAATAAATGTTATGTCTTCTTGGTGCATGATTGACTTTATCATTATGAAATGTCCCTCAGTATCTTTCTTTACCTTTTTTATTTTAAAATCTATTTCATCTGGTATTAGTACTGCTACTCCCACTTTTCTCTGAATGCCATTTGCTTGAAATATAATTTTCTACCCTTTCACGTGTAGTCTATATTTGTCTCTGGAGCTGAGATGTGTCTCCTGGAGGCACCATATGGTTGTGTTTTGTTTTTCGATCCATTCTTCAGCTCTCTGCCTTTTTATTGGTAATTCAATCCATTTACAGTTAGGGTGATTATTGAAATATGAGGTCTTCTTATAGCCATTTTATCTTTTGCTTTCTGGTAGCTCAGTGTTTCCATTGCTTCTTGTCCTTGTGCTTCTGTTTTGTTTTGTTTTGTTTTGTTTTGTTTTGTTTTGTTTTGTTTTTGTTTTTGTTTAATTTTGGTTGGCTTTTGTGGGTTTTCCCTCTGGTTCTTGTTTTATGTTATATACAATGGTTCTGAATCTTTGGTGTGTGGTTACCATTATGAATATGTAAAGAATAGTTATATATACAGTTGTCCATTTTCTTCTTTGCATGCCTTATCTCCATTCCCCTTTGTAAATTTGGATCTTTGAATCCTCCCCTTTTCAGTCATTGTTGTCTCAGTTTGTCCCTATGTATACTGAATATTCATTACTATCTTGCTATAGCAATTCTCTTATTATTTAAGCTTATAATGCTCTGTTCTTAGTAAGGGTTGCACTCCTCTGCTTCTATTTGCCTGATAGTTACTTTACCCCTAATTATGATTTGTTTTTTTTGTTTGTTTGTTTTGTCATTTTGTTTAGGTAAGCTGACCCCTTTTAGAATTTCCTGTAGTGCAGGCCTCATAGTGGAGAATTCCCTTAATTTTTGTATGTCTGGAAAATTCCTAATTTCTCCTTCATATCTAAAGGAGAACTTAGCTGAATACATTATTCTAGGCTGGTAGTTCTTTTCAGTTAATAGTTTAAATATTTGATTCTATTCTTTTCTGGCTTGTAAGGTTTGCACTGAGAAGTCCAAGGATAATCTAATGGGTTTACCTTTATAAGTTACTGGTTTTTTCTTTCTGGGTGCCTTGACAAATCTATATTTGTCATTGATTTTTGATAATTTTAATACAGTGTGTCTTGGTGAATGCCTTTTGGGGTTGAGGTAATTGAGTGTTCTGCTGACTTCTTGAATTCCAAGCTCCAGCTCATTCCTTAGATTTGGGAAATTCTTGTTCATTATTTGTCTGAAAATGCTTTCTAGTCCCTGCTCCTTTTCCTTGCCTTTGATAATGCCCATAATTCTTATGTTTCCTCTCCTGATGGTATCAGCTAATTCTTGAATGTGTCTTTCATTACTTTTCATTCTTCACTTTCTCTCTTCTTCCTTCTGATTTGTCTCTAGATTTCTGTCTTCGATATCATTGAACTTTTCCTCCATTGGGTGAACTCTATTTCCCAAGCTTGCCCTTTCATTTTTCAACTCTTGCAGTATGTTTTTATCTCCAGAAATTCTATTTGGTTCTTTTTGAGGTTTTCAATCTCCTAGCTCTGCTCATCTAGTTGTTTTTTCAGTTCCTGAAATTGTGATTTTAGTTGTTTTGGATCTCTTTGAGTTTTTTCAGAAGTATCATCTTGAATTCTCTGTCATTTAAGTCACATATTTCTATATCTATAACTTTTCTGGAAAGCTACTTGTTATTGATTTCTCTAAGGTCGCACTCTAAAGATTTCCAGAACTGTCATCCTATGAAGCTGTCTCATCTCTGGTACTTTTTCCTGTGTACTCTATTCATTCACTTTGGCTTCCATATACCTTCAATTCTTTCTCCTCAACTCAGGCAAAGAGTAGATTCTTCCCACATTTCACTCCCTGCACCACCTCTTTGTAACTTTCTTTAGGCAGTAAAATGGAGGAACAAATTTTGTTTGTTTTCTGTCTCCTAGGGATCAATGTCCTTCATTGCCTCTGACATATGTCTTGAGAGTCATTTTTTTAATCCAATTTTTAAATTGTTTAATTTGGCTGGGTAAATTCATTCCGTATTACTCTATCTTGACCAGAAGTGAAAGTACTTCTCTGCATATCTTTTAAACCCACTTCAATCAGGCTTTGTCCCTATCACTTCGGTAATGTGTATCAGAGTCACTAATATTGGCCACCTCCATATTGGTAAGTCTAATGGTTAAATTTTCTAGATTTGACAATCTGTCTTGAATATTTAGAAGATATCTCAAGCATAAGTTGTTCAGAACTGATCCTTTGTTATTTTTCCCTTCTACTCCTCTTTTACCCACAGTTTTCCATCATATTTCTGTAGATATTACATTTAGATGTTTGATCCATTTTGAGTTAGCTTTGATATGGTGTGAGGTAAGGGTCCAACTTCATTCATTTGCATTCTATACCTTATTTTTATTCATAGAAAAAATTTTAACATTCTGTTGGGCAATGTACCTTTTATTGTCCATCTATCATTAGAAATTTAACACTATAAAGACGGAATTTTTTGTTTTGTTTTGTGTGATTACTGCTAAAGTTCTCACATGTAAAATGGTTTTGATCACATAGTAGGTGCTCATTAAATATTTATTAAATACATTATGTTAATACCAAATGCTTTATGAAATAGGTAGCTATGGATTATAAAACTAACGTATAACTTTTGCTGTTAAAACTTTCCTTAGCAGATTAGCCCCAATTAGAAAAGGAAAATCACACAATAATTTAAACAGATAATGTTTACTATGAAGAATTATTAACTACAATAGGGGATTGGATTAATGATATACCCAGTAGTAAGAAGTAAAGAGAACTCTAAATAATACATAAGTATAAGAAGCAGTCTCTAAGTCTAGGGCTGAGATAATGCATCTACAGAAGATGTACCTAGGAATGTGATCTAGACTCTGTTGGATAAGGTAATGCTTTGGTTCACCGAGCAGCAGGGAAGTCACCATAGTACCCCACTGGCTGAACTTGCCAGAAGTCTGCCCTTGATTTTGCTGGGAAAAGCTGTTCACAAGAGGTACTTTAACCAGGAGACTCCACTTCAAATTTTCTTAGGGTGATGCATTGAGGAGCTGATGGCTGCTGAGTGCTGCTAGTCACCAATCTCTGTAGGTCCTGGACATTGGAGAAGCTATGAGAACTGTAGGAACCTGGTCTTTAAGGAACATCTGCTGCGGATCCTGCTAATTAATAATTAAGCACACTAGAGTCAAGGAGCAAACATCCCTTTTTGTCCAATGTCTTTCCAGAATCAGTGCTGCTTGGTAAAGGGGAAAATTATATTCAAAAGATTCATATCCATTTTCACAAAGAAGTCTAATAGGTTGAGTTTTGAATCAAGAGGTAATAAATTGTTAAGTGGCATATCTTCTGTGAAAATTGATAAAGCCAAGGGGTTTCTTGATTTTATGGTTTGGTGAGTTTGTTTTACAGATTATATTGTTAAAGAGTCAGCCAAATTAACCATCTAATATTGGGAAGGAAATGCCTGAAAGGGAAACAACTGAGTATATTCTTTGGCTATATGTTGATCTAGAGAGTGAATTTGTTCAGTCAGGGCACCTAAAAGAGTTTAATGAGTTTCTACCTAAAATTTTGACTCTTCAAATATCTTACTTTGACCCATTTTACCTGATTGACCAAAGAATCGTATAGATAATTAAGTTTCGACATAAGTTTCTGAATCTGTAAGTTTTGTTCTTCAAGTTATATGTGTTAAGTCTTGAGATTTTTCCTCCAGTGTTGTCTTTATATACAAAAGAACATACTATACATACGCTTTTCTTTTTTCTTTCTTTTTTTTTACATAAGCTTTCCTTAAAATTAATAGACTTTATATTTTAGAACATCTTTTGGTTCACAGTAAAATTGAGTGGACAGTACAGAGTTCCCACATAGCCCCTACCAAAACCCATACACAGCAATGTAATTCTAGTATAGGAAGGAATAAATAATAAAATAAAATTCATAAAATTAAAGTTAAATATGATCCTCAAGACATTATAACACTTGCCAAAATATTAAAATAATATTAACTAGCAACTAGCTACTTTTATATAAGCATAAAAATGCAAGTCTGATATGCTAGGGTCGAGATGGAGGTTATAAAGTGGGATTGGCAGTATAGCAAAATGATGAAAAGCCAGGATTTAGTGTCAGAAAGATGAGGTTCTATCTGAGTATTTCTAATTATGAACAGTGCAACCTTAAGTAAGTTATTTATATGCTTGTTGCATCAGTTATGCATGCTTTTGTCTATATAAAATGGAAATAGTAATACTACTTATTGCACAGATACATTATAAAAATAACAGTATAACTAAAGATCTTAGCAAAGTAACTGACATCATCATGCAGAATCATTAATGGTAGTATTATTGTTGTTACAAATACTAAACTAATGAAGTCTATCCTACATTAGACTAGCAGCGGTTAAAAACATTTCTCAGTGTCATATGCTGCTAAAACAGCTGAAAATACTAAAATTGGAGGGTATGAATATTTCCGGAAATTGGATTTCTAAACAAGTTTCATGAAAGGGAAAATCCTAGTCTGAAACATATAGTCACAATGCCCTTAGGCTAATTTGATTCTCTTGCATTTATTCCCAAGAGTAAAAGAGGGCAGGCAAATCATCACAAACATAACATGCCTAACAACCATAGGCCAAGCCCCAGTCAATCACATTCAGTAACCATCATTCTGTCCAGTTGGATGGTAAGTAGAAGACACTGGGTATGTTGGGTGGTAATGAGAGATGAGCTTGGAAAAATACAGGAACCAGTTGATAGAAGGCCTTGGTCTTGATAAATGTGTATAGAAAGGTTCCATTTCTTAACCAGATGTATGTTGCATATGGAAATGGTTATGTCTATCTAAGAGAGGTTCATGTTCCACACTCCATCCTGTGACATTAGGGATAATTTTTTTTTCCAACATGAATTTAGAGATGCAAATGGATCATAGTGTTTTTGCAATCAGTATAGAATATCTCACCATTTTAGACATTCTTAATAAAGACCCTGAAGTACTGACCTTTTTTTGGTTTTACATTTATTTGAATCATTACACAAGTAAAAATAAAAGACAAAATAGCAGTATCAACAAAACTTTTAACATTTATTAACCCAAGAAATTCCAAATAGTATCATATTTCAGGCCACATTTCAGAATTTTTAATTCTATATCAGAAAATCAGTTTGCAAATGGAACACTAGGAATATAACAACAAATGTAGGGTTTAAGAATCCAGTCAATGATACAGTAATACTCAAGAATTAAATATTTCCAAGATCATGTCTGTAATAGAAGAAATCAAAATTTTTTTTCATCTTGTATCTACAGAACTCTGTTACGGTGACAGTACATAGTTATATTTGAACAGTTCTCAGATGTCCTGTAATGTCTCAAAATTTAGAACACAAATAAGTAATATTTGTATGATCATAATTATAATTTCCAAGCAGATGCTTTGCCATTATTTTCAAAAGATGATGACTTCAGTAGTCAGAGAATAGGTTAGTGGAATAGGAGGGTTAGCAAGAATACATCTGGTGGTTCATCTTTCCTAGAGACTTTACACTTGTCCTTAATATTCATCTGTCAGGTTCAAATTTATTGCAAGTAGGATTCCAGCAGAAAGCAAGTGCTATTTTTTGTATTCTTATGTAACATTTTATGTCTTTGGGAAGGAAGATAATATAACATGGCATTTGGTTGAAATGTATGCAGGACATGTTTCTGAGAGCCGTGTAGCTCTTGTACTGGGTGCCTATTCCTATGGTGCCTTACTTCAGGAAACAAACTTCATACTTACTCTTACTTACTTCATTTCCCCCCATTTACTGGGGTATAATTGACAAATAAAATTGCATATAGTGAAAGTGTACAACATGATGATTTAACATACTTGTTTTTATTTTTAGAAAAATAACTTGTTAGCTAGTTTGGTTTCAGCCAACTTTTAGGCTAATCTAAATTATTTTCTTACTATGTAATGCTGAGATTTTGAAGACTACAATTTACGTAGATTTTTAGTTTAACTGATTAATTTCTCAGTAAGCTTGTAATACTGCACTGCTATTATTTTGTAGATTCCATGAGAGCATAGATCCAGACTTGGCATTCAGAACTATTTATAACAAATACTGTGTATTTATGAATTGATTAAATAGCTTTATTGACCTGATTATTGAGATTTGTGAATTCTGTATTATTACATAATCTACATTCAGAACTTATTTAAGTATATAATATATAACCTAGATATAGGCCTGGAGATGTAATTGTGAGATACTTTTTTGCACTCTATTTCCCATTAAAAACAATATCACACAAATTTTTAAAGTCTCTATAAACTAGCAAATTTCTTTTTATAGTTGTAATTTGAAATTATGGTTTAGAAAGTTCAGTTACAGTGTTTCTTTCATATTTTATATAAAAATGGAAAATAATTTTTATTGTGAATTTGATACAGTCAACATATGATATAAGATTATATTTTGTTGCTAACTTAATTTTTCAAAGCAGAATTCTTTCCAGAATTTTGGTTTTTTTTCTTCATCCATAATTGTAAGTGATCACATGTTTTATGGAATAGCATTTTGTTTAGATTCTGAACTAATACAACTGAAATTTTTTCCACTGCTATTAGGAAATTACAGAGAGACTCTTAAAAGAAATTGGGCAAGTGCATTTCTTTCAATACTACTTGATATTAATTTTTCTTTATTCATTTTTTAATCGATCTTATTGTATCCATCAGATATTTTATGAAGTTTCCATTTATAGCAGAATAGTAAAGGAAATCTCAAATTCAGTATAGCAAGCTGATCGGTTAAGTTTGTTAACATTTTCTAGGCTTATTAAAAAAACCTTGGCTAACAACTCAGAAAGTTGAACTTTTTCCATGCTGTTTGATGACAAGAAATAAATATTTGGGGAGGAGATTAAATCTGATTATGTCTTGGGTCTCCGTCAGCTCTAAAATTTCCATGGTAATCTGTTTTTTGTCATTTCTCTTCCATATGCTAAATACAATTTTTAAGAAAAGTGATCTTTTAAGATATTTGGTTGTGGGAAAAGAATTTTAGTCAGTAAAGGACTGTTATGCTATGTGCTAATAAAAAAAAAAGACAAGAGATAGACAATAACCTTTTACTGTCTTAAAATCTACTCATTAATCACTGTAGCAAAAAAAATAATAATAATTCTGAATGATCAAAATGAAAAATTAAACCACTGCTTCTTTTGCTGTACCTAACAAATAGTGCTCAAAAATCTATTATAATAAACAAGAGTAAAGGAGTAATAGTTTCATATTTTGCTATGCATTTCTATTTTTTCTCCTTTTAAATAAAACCATTCTAATACATTTGAGGTACCCATCTGTCAGAGAAGGAATAAGAACTTGATAAAATAAAAAATAACAAATAAAGTGTGATTTTAATACTCAAATCTGGATTATAAGAATGGACGAGAGAGTTTTAAGCTAGAGTACCATCTAAAGAAATTTCTGCCCTAATTTCTGTATCTCTCTATCTGTACTTAAAGAGACTTCTGTCTATCAATAAGTCATCTCATTGAAAGAAGTTTTGATACAAGTCAATAGGCTGATCTGTGAGATTGTAAAAAGGAAAAGCAGGGGAGAAAAAGGCCTGAGAGCAAAGTGATCAGATATGTGCTCCATCTAAAATGGAAGAATAGTATTAGACAAATGTTGGTGATGCAAAAGATAGAGTCAAAGACTTGTGCACCTGCTCAATCTTAAGAACTCCAAAAAGACACTATCTCAGAGCCGGCCTCTATATCAACCTGGGTGTGAGGTTACCAAATTAATGGTATATTGTTCATGGCAAAGGGAGACCTTGAAGTTTAGCAGTCCTCTGCCTCCTTTCATTTCGTAAGTTTTAAACAAGAAGTAGATATTTTGGCTAAGAAAATTCCAAGTGAGGATGGATGGTGGTGGTGAGGTAGCTCTGTTCCTGCAGCCGTGGAGTCAATCATGTGGGCTGGGACAGATGAAAGCCGCAGGTAGACCCCAGGAGTCTATAGCATTAGCAACAGCTGGATTCTGAAGAAGACTGCCTGGCTTGCTTTAGCAAAGAATGTAACTAGATAAGAGTTACAGCAGCTACAGATTCAGTTGCAAGGAGAAACTCAGGTGGACCAGGAAAAGCAGGAGTTGGAGAGGTAGAGGATGAATAAAGGTCTTTCACTCCCTACTTCCACCTCCCATTTAGGGGAGGCAAACAAAGTGTGAAGGAAGTTTTGTAAGAGACTGAGCAACTGAATGTTTATTTGGGATAAATTTAAAATGTAAGGTTTAAAGTCCCCCTCCCTCACCCACAATAGATTATGGACAGGAACTTTTGAAGATGAGCAGATCAACCACATATAACAAATATTTCTATCTTTGAATTATTTTTTGAGGTCTATACAAGTGCTTCACAGGATAAGATTAAAATACAGGTTTTATTCAAAGATATGTTCTTGTAGTTTCGACACATTTTCCACAAATATTATCTGCATATGCCCTCAGATACTGCTTTACTATTTTCAGGAAAACCATATTCTTGGTACAACCAGGCTCTAGAATTTTAAATCATTCTTATTCTTAGCAAGGCCCAAATATATGTTTTGAATTCACAAGATTTTCATAAAAGCCTTACTACTTGTCTATTTACAGGCATAGCTTCTCTCGCTGCTATTTTTTTGAGATGCATCTATGTATGTACACTCATTGTGATCTCAGAGGTTGAGAGCAGATTTTTCTCTGAATGGATGTTGCAACCTGACTCTCAACTATATTCCTTTTTTGAACACTATACAAGGACATGTTTTACCCCACTACACATATACATACACATGTACAAACACATAATTTATTCTTAAATTTGTAAATTATTTTACACCATAATTATATTTTAGAGATAAACTATGCAAACATTATAAGAAAAAGTATCACGTAATTTTAAATCTCTATGAAGGCTAATCCAAAATTATTGGATTTATACCAAAAAGTTATGAAAATAATTTTAATTGAAAAATATCCAATTTTCTATATAATAGATTTTTTTTTCAAAAAATTATAAAAGAAAAATTCAGATTTGGGATCTTGAATCCATTTGAAATATAGTTTTGATAGCTTCCTTGATTCCACTATGACAATAAGTTGTAGGCTCAACTTGGGTTTTTCCTGATTCAGACTTAGCATTACAGTTTTCCAAAGATACCAATTCTTGTTAGTGGGAAATGGTAAATGAATGGTCTTTTCTTTAGTCGAAGCTACAAAATATGAATATTTTAACAGAAATATATCATAACTTCTGACCGTTACTTCCAATTCAAAGAAAGGACCAGAGAGATGTTATTAAACTCATCTCTCTTACACACACACACACACACAAACTCAGAATAAAATGAACATTACTATCCTAAAAAATAAACTATAAGGAAGGGTGTTTTTAAAGTTCTTTTTCTTTCTAGGATATATTTACAGTCAAATTTCTGTATTTTAAAGTCATTTTGTCTCTTAGAAACATGGCAGAGTGGGAGACATCCCCAGATCTCTCCCCTGAAAACAACAATGAGCTGAACATCTAAAATTCAACAAAAACACCCAAACTGCACACCAGAACATCTGACTATGGGATCTGCGCATAAGAGCTGCCACAGGTCAGAACCCCAGGTGTCGGGGAGTGGACTGGGAGAAATAAAGAAGCTGCTTCTTGCAGGGGTCAGAGCTCCTGGTAGGAGGAGGGGGAAGGGAGAAGGAACGTTGACTTCCCTGAACAACCCTGCCTGAGAGTGTTGTGAGCTCCACGCAGCTGGTAGCAGGGCCCAGTCATCAAGGCAGAAGGCAGAGAAGCAGATGGCAGAAAAACAACAGTTGACTTTTACTGGCCACGGTTGAAAAACTGAGGCTGAATCCTAGCCCCTACCTCCAACCCAGAGGGCCCCTCCTCACTATACCCTCTGAGGCTGATCATCGTGGAGCCCCAGGGGAATCTGAGCAAATGCTGCCAAGACTGTCACTGACACTGACAGGGACTGAAACTGGGGGTAGCGAGTATGATTAAATATCTATCTGAAAATAAAAAAGCACTTTTAAAGCTTTATATAAAGCAGGGACCCAAGAGGCTTAGATACCATCTACTAGAAACCAAAAGAAAAGCACCTTATTTGCAGCAGGCTAAAGACAAATCTTTATATAATAAATCTTTCTGGAAAAAAAGCTCAATACACTTCCATTAATGCCCAGGCAGAAAAATAGTCCATTAAACACCATGAACAACTAAGATGACAAGCCATCTCAGAAAGAAAGAGAAAAATCTCCAGAATAAAAAAGCTTACAGGCATAGACATATGCAACTTAAATGACAGAGTTCAGAGTGGTACTTCTGAACAAACTTAGTGAGTTCCAAAACAAGTCATATCAACAGCATCAAAAATTGTAGACATCACAATTCTGACATTGCAGAAACACAAAAGATCATACAAGAAAACTATGAAAAATATATAACACCAAATTTAATAACCTAGAAGAAATGGACCAATACTTAGAAAAATACAACTTTCCTAGACTGAATCAAGAAGAACTGGAAAATCTAAATAGACTGATCAGCAGTATGGAAAATGAGACAGTCATCAAACACTTACCAAAAGGTAAAAGTCCAAGACCAGATGGCTTCCCCAGTGAATTCTACAAAGAAAGAAGATTTAATACCTATTCTTCTCAAACTCTTCCAAAAAATCGAAGAGGAAGCAATATTTCCCAACTCATTTTATGAGGACAATATCACCCTGATACCAAAACCTGGTAAAGATAACACAGAAAAAGAAAAGTATAGACCAATATCTGTCATGATCACAAATGCAAAAAGCTTAAATGAGATACTGACGAACTGAATATAGCAACATATTAGAAAGATTATACACCATAATCAAATGGACTTCATCCCAGAGGCACAGGGATGGTTCAACATATGCAAATCGATTAATGTGATACACCACATAAACAAATTAAAAAATAAAAATCAGATGATCATACCAATAGATGCACAAAAAACTTCGACAAGATACAGCATCCATTTATGATAAAAACATTTAACAAAATCGATATAGAAGGAAAGCACCTTAATATAATAAAGAGCATCTATGACATTATTCTTAATGGTGAAAAACTAAAAACCTTACCTCTAAGATCAGGAGCAAGGCAAGGCTGTCCTCTGTTGCCACTGTTATTCAATATAACATTGGCGGTCCTAGAGAGTGCAATCAGACAGGAGAAAGATATAAAAGGCATCCAAATAGGAAAAAAAGAAGTCAAACTGTCACTATTTGTGGATGACATGATTCTTTATATAGAAAACTCTAAAGGCTCCACAAAAACACAACTAGAAACAATAAGCAAATACACTAAAGTTTCTATTTACAAAATTAACATTCAAAAATCCATAGCGTTCCTATACTCTAATAATGAAGTGTCAGAAAAAGAAGTGGAAAAAATTTTTTTTTTTTGCAATTGCAGCAAAAAGAATAAAATACCTAGGAATAAATTTAACAAAACATGTGAAGGGCCTATATAATGGAAACTGTAAGACCCTATTAAAAGAAATTGAAGAAGATACAAAGAAATGGAAAGATATTCTCTGTTCCTGGATTGGAAGAATCCACATAGTTAAAGTGAGCTCATTATCTAAAGCATTATGCAGATTTAATGTAATCCCCATCAAAATCCCACTGGCTTTTTTTTTAAAAGAAATACAACAAAAGAAATTAGATTTGTATGGAAGCACAAAAGACCCTGAATTGCCAAAACCATCCTGAGGAAAAAGAATGAGGCTGGAGACATCACTCTGCCTGACTTCAAATTATACTACAAAGCAACAGTAATCAAAACGGCATAGCACTCACAGCAAAACAGACATGTGGACCAGTGGAACAGAATCGAGAGTCCAGGAGTAAACCCATACTTATATGGGCAAATAATTTTCAACAAATAAGCCAAAAACATACAGTGGAGAAAGGAAAGCCTCTTCATAAATGGTGCCGGAAAAACTGGAAAGCCACCTGCAAAAGAATGAAACTAGAGTGTTGTCTATCACCACACACCAAAATTAACTCAAAATGGATTAAGGACCTGAATATAAGACCTGAAACAATAAAACGCATAGAAGAAAACATAGGAACTAAACTCAAGGATCTTGGACTTAAGGATTTTATGAATGTTACAAATTAAGGATTTTATGAATTTGACCTCAAAAGTAAGGGAAGTAAAAGCTGAAATAAATGAATGGGATTACACCAAACTATAAAACTTCTGCTCAGCAAAAGAAATCATCATCAAGGTAAAGAGACAACCATCCGATAGGGAAAGTATATTTGCAAGAAACGCCACCAATAAGGGCCTAATATCTAAAATATACAAAGAATTCATATGACTCAATAACAACAAAAACACAAACCATCCAATCAAAAAATGGGCAGAGGACCTGAACAGACACTTCTCCCTAGAGGACATACAAAGGCCAACAAATATTTGAATGGACGCTCAATATCGCTAGCTATTATGGAAATGCAAATCAAAACCACAATGAGATACCATCTCATGTCTGTTAGCATAGCTATAATGAACAGGACAAGTAATAACGAATAGTGGAGAGGATACAAAGAAAAAGGAACCTTTTCCATAAAGGGTGTACCAATTTGCAGTCCCACGCTGCAGGTGGGACTGCAAATTGGTACACCCATTATGGAAAACAGTATGGAGGTTCCTTAAAAAACTAAGAATTGATCTACCATATGATTGAACAATCCCTCTACTAGGTATTTTCCCCAAAGACTTGAAAACCCATATCCAAAAAGATATTTGCACACTGATGTTCATAGCAGCATTATTCACAGTAGCCAGGACATGGAAGCAACTGAAGTGTCCTTTGATAGATGATTGGCTAAAGAAGCTATGGTACATATATTTAATGGAATATTACTCAGCTATAAGAGATGAAATGCTATTTGCGACATGAATGAACCTCTAGATAATCATGCTAAGCGAAATAAGACAGATAGGAAAAGTTGAAAATCACATGATATCGCTTATATGTGGGATATAAACCTAAAAGCAACAAATGAACAGTACAAACAAACAGAGACTCATGGACATGGACTATAGACTAGGGGTTACCAGAGTATAGAGGTGAGGGAAGTGGGGAGATAGACAGGATAAAGGAGGTCAAATATGTGGTAATAGAAAGAAATCTAACTATGGGAGGTGAACACAAGTGAAAATATATATATGCTTTATTGTTAAAGTGAACAGCTGAAACTTACTAGATTTTGTTAACCAGTGTCACCATGAAAAATAAAAAAAAGAAAAAGAAAAAAGACTAAAGTCGTTTTGTGATTATACCACAAACTCGATGTGGCATTTGGTTCACGTCTTTCATTTTGCTTTTAATGTTTATGAATAACTTTAAAAAGCCTCATTTTGTTTTGCATATGTTTAAGCTTCCAAATCAAATCTCCATACATATTATATGCAGAGAATTATAGCTTCTGTTCAGTCCCTGTTTTTTTTTTTCTCCATATATACTACCCTCTTCCAGCCTAGAAGTGTAAGTGACTCTTCTTATTTTTAT
The DNA here is from genome assembly GCF_014176215.1 of Rousettus aegyptiacus. Classification (NCBI taxonomy): domain Eukaryota; kingdom Metazoa; phylum Chordata; class Mammalia; order Chiroptera; family Pteropodidae; genus Rousettus; species Rousettus aegyptiacus. The sequence goes on from NW_023416307.1 coordinate 75,383,478, forward strand.
GGCTTTTCTACCCATTTGTTAAAAAATATAATTTGGAATAATTTCAGTTTATGAAATATTTGCAGGAATAACACAAAGAACTGCATACCACACACCCTGAGAGCCCCATTCATGTTTTGTCAGTTGCCCTGTGAATCAATCCAGGATCTTGCAATGTACCAGTTTTTATGTTTCTCTAGTTTCCTAGTTCTTCATCTTTCCTTGACTTTCATAACCTTGACATTTTTGAAGACATGAGCCAGTTATTTTGTGGAATATCCCTCAATTTATATTTGTCTGATATTTCCTCATGTGTAGCTGCAGGTTATCTTAGGGCAGGGGCAGGATAGAATTTGATGCTGTATTCTTCTCATCACATCCTGGCAGGTGGTGTAGAATGTAGACTTGATTTAAAAGTGTTTGCCAAATTTCGGCATGATAAAGAAACTCTTTTCATTTGTTATTTTTCTTCATTGTTATTAATAAATTTGTGAGTAGATAGTTTGAAATTAAATAAATGTTTCATTGAATTACTTTTTAAATTTTATTGAATAAACCTATTGAATTCATTTATTTTTTAATTTTATTGTTGATTCTGAAAAATTATTACTGTGGTGTTCGCCAAATGATAATTATCTAATTCTACCACTCCTTCTACATATATTTTTTAACGTTCTGCTCTACGCATATGGTTTGTTTCTCCTCTTTTTCTCTCTTTTTTCTATCATCTATCTACCCATTTTAAGTATACATTTAAATGAAGTAAGTTTGTAAGTCTATTATATATTTTGATGATCAACTTTTCCAGACTTTCCTGGCTTTTGTATTGTTTTGATATGTTCCATTACCCTTGGTGCCCTTCTTTAATTTGAAGATTTATTATAAGGAATTGGCTCACTGATTTGGAGGCTGAGAAGTCCCATGATCTACTGTCTACGAGCTGGAGACACAGGAAAGTGAGTGTTGTAGTTTGAAGGCCTGAGATCCAGAGAACCAGTGGTGTAGATTTGGTCCATGTTTGATAGCTTGAGAACCAGGAACAACAAGGCTAGGAGGAGATCACTGTCCCATCTAAAGCAATCAGGCATAAGGTAAATTCAACCTTCCCCCTCCTTTTTGTTCTCTTCTGGCCCTGAGTGGATTGGACAATACCCATACATTGGGGAGAGTTAACTGCTTTACTCAGTCCACCAATTCAAATACTCATCTCTTCTGGAAACATGCTCACAGATATACTCAGAAATAACGTTTTAACCAGATATATGACCAACAACAGGCCTAGTCAGGTTGGCACATAAAATTAATTCCCACAGGGCACCTATTCAAAATTGCCTCACAGGATGTCATACATAAATTTACATTTTTTGAAAAAGTAAATATAACATAAAATAAATTTAGTATAAACAGGTCATTATTTCAAGGCTGGATATTAATATTTTGAACAGGCTAGCTGGTGGATAAATACTAATTCAAACATTACAGTCTTATTATCTTTACTATTACATGTTTTGGATAAAGAAAATATGTCAACACCTTAGAAAGCAGGCAAATAGGACTGCGTTTATGATGATGTTTTCTATTTTTACTTTATAAAGGTCTCAAACTTTATTGAACAAAATGAGATAGAAGTCAAAATAGTAACACCAGCAAGAAATGGATATTTTATGTTGCAATTAGATAACATAGACTAAAGATCTTATCTTTGATAAAATTCATATGAATAATAGACATGATTTTGCAAATTTAAAGAATTTTTGTTTCCATTATTAATGGAATGGCAATAAATTATTAATGATTACATAATATTTACTATGTGAAAAGTATTATTCTAAATTTTTAAAATATATTTAATCCTTTATTTCTGATAACAGCCTTATGAGTACTAATATTTTTTTCCGTTTAAACATAAAAAAATCAAAGCTGAGAAAAGTAGAATAACTTGCCGAGGTCATACTACTATTAAGTGGGAGAAGCAGGATTTAACCTGGCAGTCTGGCCCACAGATCTGTCTTTTTACACTGTTTACTACAAAGTTCTACAAATTATAAATCAATAAATTACGTTCAACATATACCTTTGCATTTTTCATCTCATTATAGAACAATGTGACATTTTCTTTGAAAAGTTTATCTGTGCAATAACTCAGAAAATACATTTTTAAAAAGTAAAAAAACTTAAGTGCAATATGAGATTCTTTTTTTTCTGGTTGAAGATCAAATATTATTTTACAATTTCATCTTATGTTTCATGAATTTAATATGCTTTCTAAGTAGCAAGAAATTTTGACTCACTTTTATATTATCTTTGTAAATGTCCCTATTATCTATTGTATCTTAATGAGAAAATATATTCCTTCAACTCAAAAAGGGACACGGTGACTATGGATAAGCAAAAAGAAGGTAGATAAAGTGATTACTGCAGCCTGGCACAGATTTGTCTCTTCTGTTACCATACTAAACATTCGTATTATCTGTATTGAAGATTAAGATGGTTAAACACTTGACCAAATAGTATTTTTAAGAAAAAATATTAACACGAATGGTAAAATCTACCTATACTGACAAAACTTGTGAATAACTGCTTAGCTATTAATTTCGTCTAATGAGAAACAAATGAGTATGTTGCTTTAATTCTCAAAAATTAGTTTGAAAATTGCCACTTACGCTAGAGGCTGTGGCATTTAAAGATAAAATTCTGAGTCAAAAAATTAAAAGTATGTGATACAACGTGTTATGTATTTCCATTTTGAATGAAGGTATGTTTTGAGCCCATCGAGGCAAGAGTACAAGTAACACAGAAACATCTTGTAGCTATTTAAAACTGTTTTGGATCTTGCATGCTCAAAGCTGAGGAAGAAAGGGTGAAGGATATTTATAAGTATATGCCCTACAGGAAGAATAGAAGTGAATTAAGCGCTTCCAGTTAAAATAACATTGCAACTTTTAAAGTTCTAAAACTTATTCTCATTGCAGTTATTTTTTTAATATTAAAAAGAAGATAGGACCATGTTTCAAACAATCTAAGCATCCCTGCAGACAAGGAATAAAAGAAAACCTGTGGCAGGAATCGAAAAGTGCCTGGCTCTGAACATAACTGGGCAGTAGTTGTCAAGATTGTCTTCCTATGTGATAACAGGGATGAAAGCTCTTCTGTTACGGTGAGAGACAAAAGCCAGACTCAGGACCTGAAACCATGATATGCAAGCTCCCCTACTCAGGTTGGGAGGCTAACATAAACTGCAACCACTACTGAGTGCAGGGATCCTCATTGATCTAGTTCTAGGAATGGCAAGAGGAAACAGAGAGATACATGACTGTATAATAGGACCTATGCAAGGCCACACCACAGCTCCTGAGTGGACTTGCTTTGTTTCTATGGATGAACAGCCTCAAGGTACAAATATTAGATGTGGATCTGAACTCAGGACCATGATAGGCCAGCTGAAGAACTGCCAAACCACCAAACTGTAAAGTGTGTGCATAGGGAAAGGAGGAGGAAACATACATATGTGTACACCTGCATACATTGAAATAAAAGCATGCTACTGGAAGAAGTAACCTTTCAAAGGGAAATTCCAGAGTATGTGGAAGAATATTGATTTCATGAAGGACAGACAATAAATGGAAGAACATGCTTTCGAAGGAAATTTAAATGTTATAATATTCTGAGAAGTATATATAAAAATATGTTTAAAATGTTCAAAGAAAATAAATTTAGAAATTAGTAAAGAAAAGTAGAGGGGGATAAATTAAAAGCAGCAAGAAAATAATGAAAATACAAAAACTTTAATAAAATAATTGCTTTACTGGATTTAATTGAAGAGACGTATTCAACAAGAAGATAATATTGAGGTATTGACATAAACATCCATACTAAAAATGTAGAAACTAAGAGACTGCTAAAATATAAAGTAAGTGCTGCAGTATTAATATCAGAATGAATAACACTTACAGCAAAAATCATTGAGGCTAAAAGGAGATACTGTATAATGGGAAAAATAATAAATAACCAAAAATGTAATATTTATGACCAAAAAGATATAGTTTTTAAATATGTGGAAAAACAGAAACACATAATCTAGTTAAATCCAGACTCATGTTGGGAGATTTAATATATGTTCTTTAGAAATTCATTAATCAAAAAATTAAAAAAGAAATAATCCTCAGTGACATAAAACAGCACATTGACAAGTTTGATCTAATAAATATATGGAAACTTGTCCTGTCCACTGAAATATAGACTATACATACATGGAATTTTTATAACAATTCATACTAACTCACAGGGGAATTTTAATATTTGAGAGAATCAATGTAATACAGATTGTATTTTCTGATCAATATTCCAATTAGAAATCAATAATAAAATGATGGTTAAAAATTCAGACTGAGTGCATTTGGAAAACAAAAGGCACATCTTTATGTAGCATATAGTTAAACAAATAATGGAAAACAACTTTTCTTTCATAGAGATATGTGTCTGCAGTCTTTAAGGACTTTCCAAACACAAGGTAAAATTAATGAAGAAAATCCACAATCATTCCTTAGTTTCTAAATACTAAGTATAAAGATAATATTTTAAATCATAAAATGCAAAAAGGAATCAGTTTATCACCATACTTCTGTGACTCCGGAAGCTATATGGGGGTAGATTAATATCTGCAGACTACTGTTAGGAAATGTTTAACATAAAAAATTCTATACTAAATCAAGGTAAGCTAACACTTATATTGTGCTTAATATGTTAAGTTTCATTTTATGTGCTATATATCAATCTTTGAGATACATTAATTTATTATCCTCAATTTATGTATAAAGAAACTAAGTCATACTCAAAAGTGTCTCACAGATAGAAAGCAGTAGAATCTGGTTCCAGATTCACCATTAAACATATTGGCTTCTTTATTTGAAAATCACTTATAGAACAGAGTAAAAGAAAAATCTGTACGAATTAATAGAAAGCACCATATTATCTATGCAAAATACTTGAAAGACATTCTTAACTAATGTAAACTTATTAGTCAATAATAAACATTGACTCATGTATAGTTAAATTTAAATGTATGATAATGTGGCTAAGATCCTTGTAAGGGTAGTTAAATTTTTTGAAACAGAGGAGGCACACTGCAAATATAAATCTCAAGAGCTTAGAATGAAAAATTATCATTGTAAAAAATCATAAGATTTACTATTTGAGAGGGAAAAAGGGAGAGAGTGCGGAAATAAAAATATTCTAAAAGTTTGTTAGTAAGTTTGGAAAGAGATAGAATAACAAATGGCATTTTAAAATTAATTTTAAATATGATTATAAGAAGTAGAAAAGTAGCATGCTATGGCCTGAATGTTTGTGTTCTCCACTTCTCCGAATTCATATGTTGACGCCCTAACCCCCAATGTAATAGTATAGGGAGATGGGGGCCTATCGGGGTTAGATGAGATGATGGTGGTTAGGTCCTCAGGATGACATTAGTATCCTTATAAGAAGAGATACCAGAAATCTTTCTTCTCTCTCTATCACATGAGGGCACAGCCAAAAGGCTGGTGTCTATAGGCCAGGAAGAAAGCTCCCACCAGCAACTGAGTTAGTTGGCCAGCATTTTAATCTGGGACCTCAAGCCTTCAGAATTGTGGGAAAATAAATTTCTGTTGTTAAAGCCATTCAGACTATGGTATTTTGTTATGGTTGCCTGAGCAGACTAATAGATAGCCATTCACATAAATAAAAGCATAGCAGAAATTTCCAAATTAATGAGAAAAAGCAATAAAAATTAATTAAGCCATAAAATGTTAAGAAAAGCAAAAAAAAAAAAAACCCAAAAATCTAATCAATAAACATTGGTAAAGTAGTAAGCAAATTATTTGAAGGATATTCTAAACAAATGTTTACTACTAGTTATACTAATTAAAAAATGGAAGCAATAATATAATAAATTGCCCAGCATGATTTCAATAAATAGAGATCGATTTTACTTTTACAAGACTGTACATTACATCCCATGACTTGTTTTTTTCATACTAGGAAGTTTGTACCCTTTCACTACCTTCAACCATTTTGATTATCAATTTGACTTTTAAAAGAGACCAGTGATGTAATTGTTATGACACACACCTAAATCAAAGTGAAAACAATAGTTTCCAAATAAAGGAATGGGAAAATTATACCAGGAAAATGCAAACACAAAAAAAAAAAATCTGAAGATTACAGATTAATGACAAAGAGAAATTTGACATTAAAAGTACTGAGGAAGAACATAGAGGTTGTTATTTCATATTAAAAGATACACTCAGAAATGAGTTATTAGTCATAGACTACTGTGGTTGAAACAATGTAGCGATCAAATGTACATAGCAAAATTCAAGAATAAATTGATTAAGCACAGTTATAAACATTTATATATATATATGCTCAAAATTAGAAGAGATAACAATAATCAAGAACATAAGATCTTGAAAATATAATAATTGAGCTTATATGTTTGTATATGTATGATCATGCATATGTGTATAAGTTTATCCAAATCATTGCTGTTGGATATAGGATTTTACTCTAGTTATAAGCTATGTTAGCCTATTACTGTTTAATGGATACTGGCAGAAGACATGAGAATCTTGGATGAGGGAAAAAGGATTTTTTTTTTCTGGTATGACGGCAAACAATATGGGCATGAAATATCATATTTCCCTTTACCTTCCAATTCCTAATGGTGGTGAAGTAGATGGCTCAGGTGCATGCCTGCTCTTGCAATGGGTTGTATTATAAAACAGGAAGACAGTTTTGGGAATCCACCACTTCTATAATGAGGGGCAAGTAAAGCTATTCTTTGTCTCAGAGGGAGAGGGGACCTTCCCCCTTAAGGTTGTCGCTGCAAATGCAACCCTGAGAATTTGCTGGATACAGAGCAGTGAGGGCCTTTCATTCTTGGCATACTCAGGAAGAATATACAGGGATGCTCAGGGCCTATGGTGGGCTGACTCTCTCAACAATTACACTGGAGGTTTTAGCAAACTCATTAAGAACATTAACTGGAGAAAAAAATAGATCCTATTATATGGCATCTAGTAATTATGTATACATTGAAATAATTGAAAGATTTCAATAACTTTAACAGACTAAAAGATATGGCAGGAGAGAAATCTACAATAAGACCAGAAACTTAGAAGCCAGAAAAGGTGACTAGGATTATTTAACTATAGAAAAAACAAGATCACTTAACTACAAATTATTACATTATTTAACTATGATTTTGTTATTCTGTTTCCAATGTGATTGAAAAAGGATGGGAATAGGATAGAAGGGATCACTTTCTAAGATCCAAATTTAATTCTTTATAATTTTACCAAGATGAATAAGTACCTTCTTAATAATCATATATTATCTAGTGAACATATTTACAAGAAATATAGACATGTAAGTATAAAATTAAATCAAAATACTGTCCTTCCAGTATATAAAAGCTTTTAGGGAAAAGATTATTGATTATGCTAAAAATATGAAAAAAATTCTTAAGGACGATACATGGGTTTATATAATATTTATATGATCTATCTACACCTCTGGGGAAAGTTATGCCTTTTAAGACCATAGGAAATTAGAGGAAACCAAAAGAAGAGAAAGGTCTTAAATGACATAGTATTTCATTCCAACATTTCAGGCATTGCTGAACAATCTGTTGAGAATGCAACATGAACTAAACAACCAGGCACATTTTATTTGCTTTCCAAGAGCGACAGGTGCAAAGAAGCTTGAGGAAAAAGCATTCATTATGGGCAAGGTTAAAATTAGGTACTTAAAAATCGTCATCTAATTTAGGTCATTTATCATTCTCCTCAAAGCCCCTTTTGTACAATTGAATACTAAAGTGCTTAGCTTACTATTAGATCATCACAGCTGCTACAGTATCACTCAAAGCAGATGTTTCACAGACAGAAAAAGCCCAGCTAATTTTAACAGAAACATGGTAACTGCAAGTCACTTTTTGGCAGTTCCAGCAGTGAATGTGAATATACCATGCAGGTGCAACTCTATGTAGTAAATAGTAAGATAAATGCGTTGAGAAAGGGAAAAGTGATATTGGTGAGAGATCCCTGAAAGGGTTTTATTCCTTATGGATTAGAAATCCAGATCCTATACACTGGTTTACTGTGATGAGAGTCAAAATATTCCTTCTCTTTGAAAGAAAAGAAGAAAAATTAAAGTGGTTGGGCTAATTATAGTACATTCTTGCAGTCATTTTCTAAATCAGTTTGCACTTGGAAAAAGAATGCTGAGGGAATTTATTACACTTAAATCACGAATTCACATATGAATATCTTGTCAAATTTTGTCACTAGTCATGTCAGTGTATGTATTTGTATTTCTGTATGTTTAGATATATTTATATGTATTGCAGAAATCAGAATAAACCTGTTAATCTTATAAATATTAGATGCAAATCACAAACTCCTTGTCCATTTTCTTGTTATTATATTTCATGGCATGACAATTCTGTGGGAAAAAAAGTTCCTTCCACTTACAAAACATATGGTAGAGATGTTTGTAACAAGGGGCTAATTTAATTCTTACTCTTTAGCAGACAATGAAATGTACTTGAGCTAAATGGAAGAGAGTTCTTTGCTTGATTAATTATAAGAACTTTAAAAAATATGAATTACAACCATTAAATTTTAATTTCTTGTTGAATCACTATAACAAATATATATTTATATGTGTATGTTTATATTTTGTATGTTCATAAATATATGCATACATAAGATATATGTTATATTCACAAATATATATTCCTGAAGAATGGGATATTTTTGGAACTTAACAGTACAAAGCTACAGCATTGTATTAGTTTCCTAGGGCTACCATAAAAACTTACTGCAAATGGGGTTGCTTAAAACAAGAGAAATTTCTTCTCTCACAGTTCTGGAGGCCACACTCCCTCGAAGAGCTCTAGGGAAGAATCCTTCCTTGCTTATTCTGGATTCTCGTAGCTCCAGGTGTTCCTTGGGCTACAGCTGCATAACTCCAATCTCTGTCTATGTCTTCATATGGTTTTCTCTAGTTTTTCCCTGTGTCTTCTCGACTCTTGTATCTCTGGTAAGGACAGTTGACATCAAATTTAAGGCCCACTTAGATAATCCAGTATGATCTCATCTCAAGATACTTCACTTAACTATATCTATGAAGACCATTTTCCAAATAAGGTCATATTAAGAGGTTTGGGGATCAGGATAGGGACATAATTTGGAGGGGCTACTATTCAACTCACAATAGCCATTATAGATGTAAATGAATATTTTAAGTACTGATAGTCAAAATCTAGTCCTCTGATGGCTGCCAAGTTTGTGAACTATTTGCTACTCGTCTGCAACAAGATAAGAATCTTGCATCAGTATGTAGATCAATTTCATTATAAAGCACACTGACTTTTTTTTTTTTTGAAGTATTTTCTTGATGAAGGAAATGGTACATTAATTTATTTTCTAGAGTAAGCTCCTTATCTCATCATGGACCAGCACTTGTTGAGTTGTGTAGTTTTAAAATGTAATGGCCAAATTGACTTTACCTTTGTATGGACTGTGCATCTAATATGGTCACTATAGAAAGTTTCTGCTGATTGGGAATAGGGCACATAAGATATCTGGTCACCAGAGAAATCATGGACTTATTAGTCCTAGAAAGGCAGGTACATATACCTGGTAGCAGATAGCAACATGATGTAACTGAAATGGAGAAAAAGGAACACTAAAGTGTTTGGAAACATACCATTGCCCAACCATACATGGATCTGCTTTGTTGTTGTTTACTATATTGCACATTTCTTGCAGAATAGTAAATACAATGTGCAATGCAGTTTATTAAGTTATTTTTTACTATCATTAAATGGTACACATGCTGTCAAAATCAGAGCCACTGGATTTTTACCTTACCTACAAAGCTGATGTCATCATCTCCCAGGTGTCATTTGTGAACACGCCTACAGGCTTTTTCAAATCCATGGCTATCTCTGTTGGCTAAGAAAATTCAGTTTGCTCTCAGTTATGTGCAATGCAACACAACTTCTCCCCTACATTATTTTGTAGTGTGACATGTCTCCTAAATCAGCTTTTAAACTAAGATAACTATCAGAAACTAAAGTAATATGTTTCTATGCAATGCCATATTTACTTTTCTCTATAGAGTATCAGCTTTTCTTTCCAAATAGCTGTTGCTTTTCCTTACCAGAGTGACTCAAGGACATGTCTCTAGTCAATTGGTTCTTAAGCCCCATTCATTTTTGTTGTGCATTTCTGTGTTCATCTTATTACATATTGTTTTCATTTTCAAAGTTAAGAGCATAAAATCATATTTCCCAAGGATAAAAAGAGCCTAAATCAATTTCCCTAAAGTATATTCTGAAAGCAGCATTAAGTGTGGCATCCAGCTTCATTATGCTGTTGAACTTGAATTTGTTGAACTGGGAAGTTAAGATGTAAATGTCAGACTAAATCACAAAATTAAAGTCTTGGGTCATCATGGTCCATTAAGAATTGTCACTTGAGTCTACAGTATATAGCATGTCCCTGTAAAAACCCCAACATATTTTTAAAATAATTTTCTCTTTTTTTCTCTGTCCCTAAGGAACAGTTTTAAGCAAAGCATTTCCATATGGAAAGATTGAGGAGCTTTAAAGGGATGTATAACATCACTCATGACTAGTATTTAAGTCTCAAGAACATAACTGGGGCTTAAAGATTAAGGTGTGTAAAAACATTTCTTTCCCAAATATGTTCATATACTGTCAGAGCAGGAAACTCTACAAATAGAATTACAAACAACTCCAAAGCCATGTAATCAAGCCAACTATTGCATGATCTAGTTGGACCATGGACACTCCTGTTGTAATGGTAAAAAGGAAATCAATACAGTTGCTTTTAGGGCACTTATTTTGGTGAAACTAAGTGTTGGACATACATTTCAACAATATTTTGACAGTTTGAAAAGAATATGCTGACAAAGATGGTCATTTCTATAATGATGTAATAATCGTTTCTACATTATGGAAATCAGAAAGGATATACTCCCTCTTCCATTGTTTTCTATGAACTTGAAGGCAGCAGTGGTTTACAGGCCTGAATGTACAGGTGACATGAAGAAGCTAGCAAGTTTTAACAGTATCAGATGCTCAGGTTAGAGAACTAAGGCCTATTCGAGAGCAATGATTATCAAATTTTAGTAGATGAGAATCACATGAGAGCTTAATAAAATGCGTATTCTAGTGCCAAACTACCAGAGATTTTGATGGAGTAGGTATAAGTAGAGGTCCCGTGATCACATCTTTGCAACATTCTGAGGGATCCCGTCCATGTACTTTACCAGTTGAGAAAAAGTAAAGCAGACTCTTTGGGAAGATTCCTACATTATATAACAATGACCTTTCAGGGAGTTTAATGTCTTAGTTTATGTAATCACAGTCATGCTCATTTTCCTTTTATGAGTGGAAAATAAATTATATTAAAAAATTCTAAATTTACACATGAAGAAATCAAGCCACAGAATGTTAAAATGGCTTCCCTAACTCTATAAAAAAAAGATATTATACCCGGGATTGATTATGGATTTTTTTTGTGTGTGTGAGTTTACCTAAATAATCTTGGATTATTACTATCAAAATAAAGTTACAAGGGCCTGGTTCTAGGTTCAAAATGAATGATAATAAGACTGAAAATCTAATACAGGAAGGTATGTCGGCATAGAATTGTCACACCTCTCTGAGAGGTAGAATAGTCTAGTGGGTGAGATCATTAGCTGGGAAGCCAGACAGCAGGGTGCATGTGTCTCCTGGCACTGCCACCACCAGTTGTATGACTCTAGACAAGTTACACAATCTGTCTGTGTTTCAGTTTCCTCGTTTGTCACGTAGGGATACTTCTCATTTCATAAGATTTTTGCAAAGATAAGCAGATCATAATGTAAAAACTCCTAAAACAGTGACTGACATAATGTAAGTGCTGTATAGTTGTAAATGTTGTATAGCTGGCCTTTATGATTTGATAAATAGTAATGGGTTTTTTTTTTTTTAGGGACTATATTTGGATGAGTATTGTGATTTAAGTCACATAGAGAAGGTTGCATTTTTGTTTTCAGTAAATTTTACCTAATTTTCAGTTGTATTTTACTACAAGCTACATTGAAAATATCTTTCTATTCAACCAAATGAGTTGAAAATTACATAATGAGAATTTATTTCTTAAAATTTTAAGGCTTTGATTCTATTTGGTTAAGCATCTGTTCTCTTCCTTCTCCAAAAAAGAAAAAGAAAAGAAAAGAAAACACATAACTTGTATAGTAATGTATTAATATTCAGGAATAAATTCTAACTGAACTAGTGAAATAAAGATCCACCTTACCAAGGAAAACGGAAAAGTTTCGGGCCCAGTTGTAAAAGCTTGCAATGCTGAGCCGACTAACTTCAGACATGTCAGGAGTAGCTTCTAGGAGGGAAGGCTTTGATATATTTTGTACATGGTTTCAAAGAGAAAAACAAGTCTGTCATTTCAGGGCCCTCTCTATACTCAGTCCAAAAGCTATACTGACTTTCCTCATCGGCAGGGGCATTCAAGAGCAGCATCCAATCATTTTGACAAACTGCAGTTAAAGACTGATAACATCGATGGCAGCCATGGAGAGTAGAGACACACTAAATGTAATGAGCACTTTTGAGATAATTACTTTCCAATGAGCCTAAGAAGAAAGGTTTTAGAGCCTATTTTTAGGTTCATCTAATGATAATCTCTTGCATTTAGCAACATCACTGGGCGACCTGGTATGATTTATTGGGTCTGGTTTCATAATTTTATCTCTGTTATTTTCTATGTACTGCAAGTCACTCACTTCTACACAAAATTCTTTTGGTGTCTGTATATGTGTGCATGTACACACATGCATGCACATGCATGTACACACATATGTGTGTGACTCTGGAACAAAGCCAGATATAAAAACATATAAAATAATAAAAATGTTGAGGTGTGTGGTGTAAAATTTTGGCAACAGTATCTGGAGATGAGACATCTTAGTGCTACATTTTATAATTCCTATGGGTTGATGGTTTCCTCTATAATAGTGACACTGATTTAGAAGAGGTACCTACGGTTGCAAACTCCAGAGGGGATATATTTTTTCAAATCTATAAACATTTCTGTCTTTTCTCAGATAAAGAATGAATACTATTACCTGCTGTCTTCGTAGAGAAAATAATTCATGTTCTCTTCTCTGGTTCAGAGTTGGATCAGGCATTTTTTTGTTGTTGTTATTGTAGGCGATTTATGCAACCAATAAGGATTTGTAGCATCAGTTTAATAGAATGAATTCTTGAACATTGGGTTGGCATAAGAAGCCAGAACTCTGTGTATATTTAGGAATAAACAGCACATACTTCATTATTTGTGATCATTCTTTTTAACTCATTGTGAATTCTGCCTATTTCTTGCCAAGTGTTTTAAACATCTAAGTGCTTATTGCACTTGGATTGCTAAAAACATTAGCTGATCTAACATTACTTGTGACACTAATAAATTTTGTTACAGTAAAGTTGTGCTCATCCTTTAAATAAAAATAAAATGCCAAGGCAGATGGCAGAGTCACACTAGCAATTTTTTAGTGTATCATCTGATTATTTCCCTTCTTTCCTGCTTTTCTTTTCCTATACTTCTGTTTATGTAATTTTGGATGCTTTTTCTTTGCTTTTCTTCTGTCCAAAATGTTGTGTGTGTGGACAGAAATATTTAAAAATAAAAATATTTAAGGTTAGAAAATAACAGTTTCACATTTAATCTTCATAATCTATTTGGAAAAAAAGATAAATATTTAAGAATTAGGGGTATTGATGATTCATATTGTACATGTTTTAACTGAAACACATCACTGTTTATGATTATATCTAAAGTTTAGCTCACTATAGTTTTATTTATTGAGTAAACCCAAGCCAGCTCCTCCCGCAAGTGTTGTATGACCACTTGGTGGCGATGTTGTAGAGGGGATTCAACAGGGTGGGGGTAGAAAAACCTGAGGCCCCTTTCAACCATAGCTAGCACAGTGATTTACTGAATCACAGCCGTATGTCTTAATTATTCAGAGGGCCTTGTAGCTTGGGAACTGGCTCAAATTTCCAATGGCAGAGTACTAAAGCATGTTACACGTACTTATTTGAACACAAATAGCCACTATACGAAAATAGCCAAAGTTAGCAAAATTAAAGTCTTTTTTCTTCAAAACCACAATAAAAATACGTGAATTTTAAAATTCATGCATAAATATATATTTTTTAAATCATAAGACAAAAACAAAAAAAAATAAATTCATCTTGTTTGATATAAAAAATGTAATGACATATTAAATTCTACAAAATCTGGATCTAATTTACCACTATGGCTTTGTGTTGTGTTGTTCAGTTTTCCCCATGAATGAAATACTGAGGCCTCAGTAAACTCATTTTTTATGTAGATTTTATGCCTTTTAACATCTCCATATCTGTTTATTCGATTTATTTCACACAGAAGACCCTTCCACCCACAATCTCCCCAAACCTCTGCAAATCTCCCCTTCTTCAGATTGCCATCTCCATTCCTTACCTCTACCTCCTCAGCAAAAGGTTGCTGCTCTATTTTAATTAAATGAATGCATGTCTGTCTTCCTGACAGAATGTTTTTCAAGAGAAGAGACTGTTTTTAGTCCCTGTTTTTACAATTGTGTTGCTTCCCTCCCTTCTCTTCCTGCCGTTTGCCCAATCCTTTATAAGTAAGTATAACATGGTTATAATAGATTGGAGATTGTATGGGTATCACAGGTATGATAATCCAAAATGGTACCTAATCTCATATTATTTGCCATCTTGTAAGGAAAGAGTGAAGTGAAAAACAATTCTGTCTGGGTGCCTTGATAGGGAAAAAGCACGTGGTACCAAGAAATAACAGCAAAAGCTAAAGTATATGAAGTGATTACTATGTCATAGACAGTTCTAAAACAATTTTACTTACATTAACTTTTTAATCTTCATACCAGTCATAAATTTGATCCAGTTATTATGCTCATTATATAAATGAGAACTTAGAAGCCTAGAGACAAACAGCTGGGTTTTAGCTAAGGTGCTGTAATTCTAGGATGTATACTTTCAATGACTGTGTATATTGTCTTTTATTACATGTAGCGTGAAAAAATCGAAATGTTGAAATGTTGAAGCAGCTTTATTGCACATAGATAACCAATTCCTTGCTAATTAACCATATTCTGATGCTATTATAAGAACTATTATTTTGAAATTTTTCTATTCACACACTTATACTTTTAATCTGTATTGCAAGCACTTATGTTTTTCTTGTTTAGCTTACATATTTTTATATTCCTGGTTAAAATGTAAATTCTTATATAACAGATTTCATCTAAGATTTCTTTTGTCCTTTATACTTCTGTCACAATGTTGGACACATACAGAGTTTACTTACAATAAGTCCTTGATATATTTCTAATGCTATTTAAGTTTATTAAACTTTTTATTCAAATTTATTTTTTTATTGAATTGTTTTTAACAAAGATTGTAAATCAAAATTATCTATAAAAATTTTTTCTTAATACATGTAATTGGACTTAGTGCTGAAATCTTCTCTGTTAGGTATCATATTGGATTTAAGCACTCAATTAAGAAAAAATTGATCTTCCTGCAGGAATTACTATTTGAGGAACCAGCTCAAGAATATACTGACACTCTTGCTACTGCTATCACTATAAATCATTATGTCTTTTGTCTCTAGCCCACGAGTCTTATGTTTTCTGTCAGAATCCATGTAACTGTGGCAAACTAACTTGAAAGTAGGGTAAATCTCTGACCCTTCCATAGTTATTAACATACATTTTTTTTTTTCCTGAGACAGGCTCATTAGCAGGTAGCAACCATTCACATTTTATTAGAATTTTAACAATACCAAGAACAATATATTGAGATTTCATTTGGAATGTAAGACTGACTGATCCATAATTAGTCCATGTTCTAAGTTATTATTTTTCTTAACAACAACTCCGATCATATTAACTATATCATTCAATTTCTGACATATCCACAGTCATTATCCTTGAAATAAGCCTCTTTGATCTGCAATCCTCACCATTAGTTTTATTATCTCTAGCTCCTCCTATATCCTTTAGCTTTACCTTGGACACTATTTCCTATGTCGCTTCTCTCAAGCTCTTTCTTCTACAAACTAAATTTTCACCACAAAAATTCCTAAATAATTTTCTTTTCTCCTCTTTTGTTTTGGTTCTTTTTGGGAGGAGGAGCGAGGAAATTCCACAGCATTTATTTTACACTACTTTGCAGAACAGCTACTATTATGCTTTCTCCCTTTCCATATTGTAAACTCAAGAATAGTAATGCTATTTTATTCATTGTGATGCCCTCTGTCTCCCATAGCATGGCACAATTACTTGAATTTCATGGTTAGTAAAATTCTTTCTTTCTGAATGAATTTTAAGTATATAATTAACATACAATTATTGCACATTGACCAAGTGTGTAATATGATTCCAATATAGGCATTTTATTACTTTTCATAAGCCAAAATACATTAAACATGGTTCATATTTATAGAGTGAAATTAGTAGATAACTAGATTGTTGTCCAAAAGTTTTATTTGCCTAGTTGGAAGAGTTAGAATAAAATATCAGTAGAACTTTAATATTAGGCTACGTGCATATTCAGTTTTTTATTTTTTAATTTGAAAATCTCCCATCAAAAATAGTAAAATAAGCATTGGCAACATAAACACGCCACAAATAAACTAAATTATGCTCTTTGAAAAGGCTTTAGGCTAAGGTTTTAAATCAAAGACCCCAAAATACTTGTGTTTTATGAATTGCAAGAGTCATTTGAAATCAATGATAGTTCTGATCATTAGGAAACCCCTCGTTCGAGACTTTAATGACAAAGTAGGAAGTTTGTAGGAAAAAGTGTTTTCTTGGTGAGTTCGATGCATCTTATTGCATATCTGCATGTTTATGTGAGATCTCAGTTTTTCTGAATGTTATGTAAGGTCTTAGATCTGGGACTCAAAGCATCTGAATTCATGAGTCCATCTCAAATGTACTATACTATGGATTTAGGCAACTCTGTAGACCAGTGGCTGAAAAATGATACTTGATCTTTTAAGGCCATATTTGCTAATTTTATTACTAAATATGTGTTATACACCTAGAATCAAAACATATTACTCTATTAAGGCTTATAAAATCTTACTTTTCTTGTTTCATGGCAATATTTTTTTCTTATTTTATATACAATTATGTAATTTTATGTAATATGAAAGATGTTTCACCTTCTTTGAACCTAGATAAATTCATAGGGAAGAAAAGTGATTCAGGTATGTACTGGGCATTAAGACATCCTTTGAGTCCGGGAAGCAAATATTTGAAATACAAAAGAGATTTAAGTTTTAGACTTAATATCTGAATTTGAATCTGGGCTCTGGAGGCAATAATATAATAGCATATATTGAAATAAAAAAATAACTTACTAGGTTCTGTGGATGATGTTTTAGAGGGAGAAACAATTGTTGCCAGAGTAATAGTTTGATGGCTATTAGATGTGAACAGAAAAAAAAAAAAAATGCTTACGTGGTAGAAAAAAAAATTAAGTAATATTAGAGAAGTAACAAAACAGCAGACAAAACGATTCCCTGATTTCTGGTTTTCACAGATGAATAAATATAGAGTCACTGCAATACTATATATATTTCTACAGATTTGCAAATAACACTTAAGTATAAATAAAAAAATTAATGAATTATTATCTTTGTGGAAGGAGATCATGGGAGAGGACAAGATAGAAATAATATTTCTCCAAACATTACTTGTTCTTCAGTATTGACTGAAATAGTTAAATATTTAAAATATTTAAAACTAAAATGGAATTGAAAAGGTAAATTCAATGGAAAAAATTTCCTAAAAGTAGGAAGTCAAATGAAAAAAAATGTACCCATTATTCAAGTTACTGACATACTGCATGGAGAAAATAACTAAATGCTTTTTAGAACATAGATTTGGACTTGCATACTTAGTGGTCTGTATTCTAAAAACAAGAACAACTTTTAAATGCATCTCTAAGATATATTGTTGTTAGCTGTAGTGCTGATATTTTTATTCTGAAAATTTTTATTTTTGAGAATAAGGTGAATAATTGTGCAATGTTGTTAGGTATTAAGATTTTCAGTGTATTAAAGAAGAGATATAATTTTAAAATCAAAGCGATTCTATGATTTTAAACAGGAAATGAAAATACAATAATAATCTTATATATTTTTTATTTTTAAATTAGAGTTTCTATTTTTGTATACTGAAAAGCCCCGAGTTATGCTCTTTAAAAACTATTCCCTACTAAAGAAAACAGGGGCTTCTGACTCTGGGTTCAGAGCTAGAAAAGTACAAAATAGGAGGTCAAGACAGTGTGGGAGAGTAGGAAAGAAAAGATGCTTGGATCTGAGTTCCTTTAGGACATTATGAGATGTAAGAAGTTCTGATTTGGGGCCCTGGCTTTGTAATTTCTATAAAATTTAAAGAATTTAATGATCTTTAGGATACTGACAGTTCTCAAAAGTATATGATTCTATGACTCTAAATAACATGACTATATTTAAGGAAACTCCAAAGTGGAGTACCTTACCTAATCAGAGGCATTGGCGTAGTCACTCAGAATAAAAAGGACAGTGTCAATTTCAGGGTCACTTTGTTGAATTAATGATTTACATGTAGTAAGTCAGAGTTTATTTTGTAAAGCTAATACTAATACTGCCTCTCTTTTTTTTTCATAATTTATAATTACTTTGATTTGTATAACTTTGTTTATAACTTTGGGTTTATTTCATTGAAGTTAAAATAAGCATGTTAAACTATAAAATAATTATGTGTTCTCTTATTTTATAATCCATATTTAAAATGTGTATTAAAGTTTCTTCAATCCCTACAGCCAATGATTTCACTTCACCTTTAGTTTTTCTATATAGACTCCTTTCCCAAGTATTTGTGATCCATTTTATGAAAAAGTACTTCCTGACATCTGCCTTGAATTTCCTTTTTCCCCAGTCCCGTTCCTGAGCTCTCATCTTGTTATCTTCTTTAAGTGGAAAATAGTCTGCTTGACATTATTTCTATCATGTTCAGTTCTGTGTATTTCATTGAAATCTTTCTTAATTATGTTCTTCCCCAGAGAGCACTTAATCTTTTTTAGCCTGTCTTTATAGATTTTCACCTGTTGGCCCTAGGATAAACCCCATTGCTTTTTAAAACAATTTCGATAGTTCGAAGTCTTGAGTACTTTATTAAAAGAAGCCTCATTAAAACAATATTTACAAAATATCAAAATTCCGTTTTCATGCTTTGGAAGAGTTAGTTTTGATAATAAGCAGAGCCTCCAAAGAACAAAGTGACATCAAATATTCTACTGTCACTCGTACATTTTGATTCCATCTCTTTCTCTTTTGTTTATTACCTTTAGTACCTTGATGGTTCAAATGGGGTGATGAAACAGTATTTTTAAATGTTCGTTTTCCTTTAATATTTAATTCCTACCCAACCGAGCATAAAGATCTAATACCTCGAAGACAATAACATTAAATTAATCTTTCCATTTAGATTACCTATTAACCTAAGGTCAAATTTTATAAAGAGCCACTTAAGAAAAAAAAAAAAAAAAGCATCGCAACAAAATGGGAAGCCAGTTTACTTCAATTTAGATGAACAATATAATAGCTCAAGATTCTTAATGGAGGGAAATACAAGAAAATATATATTTTGTCAACCAATATGATTGTATCAACCAATAATAAGAATTAATGGCTCTAAATATAACAAAAAAGGAAAAAGCTCGCTTTAACTTTGCACAGTACTCTGTAAGGTCTATATTATGACATTCCCAGTTGAATAGATATTGTAAGTGAACATATTGAAGTTATTTACAGAGTATACAGTAGTTGGTGATATATCAATTATCAGAGATTGTCATTTACTGTGTAAAAGGTATACTCAAAATATTAATAATATTCAAAATGTGGACCTTCTAGATATTTTAATGAATGCTTCATCTGAGTAGCTATTATAATAGGTATGTAAATTAGCAAAGTTTCAAAATTATACCAAGAATATTAAATGTTTAATAGAACTTGGAGTACTGGACATATAGTCAAATAGAGCAATTCTAGAAACGTATCTTGGAGTTTTTCTTTTCCCAGAACTTTCTTCAGCTTAGGATTCTGACCAACTTCAAAGTTTTTTGCAGTTTTTTGGATCTATAAACTGTGCAGGAGAAAAATAAAACTAGCTTTCAGAAAATAAAACTAGCAATTACACATTTACTGTATACTCTTGTTTCCCTTTGCTTAGTATCAATTATAAAATAGTGTTTTTATAGAGGAAACACTAAGATCTGCATTTGAATACAACAGTGAAAAATTTTGTTTTTGATTCAGTTTTATTAGGAGACTAGTAAATATTTCAAGATAAGAGCAACCCTTCAAAACCTTTACTATTTTCTATTATTTTATTTTTGATCGTTTATTAAGATCTGGCTAAAAAATTGATTACCTCATGTTAAACCTATATAGAATAAATTCAAATGAACAGAAAGTATAGCTCTTTTTTTCCTGCGTGTTATCACATGGATGAATAAGTTCTGGTTTACCATCTTGCATGGGACTCAAACATAAATATATTTAATGAGATAAAATTATTAAATGGTTTAAAAATGCACTAAATAGACAAGAGTGTATTCTTGGGGCTAGTGAATATAACCAGTGATAATTTTAATATCCACTTATAATAGCCAATTTGAACAGATGTCCAAAGGATTTCATGTTGCTTTTTACCCCCACAGCACCTTGAGATCTGTGAAGGACTCATAATCAGTCTTAATCAACCTACTTTTGGATGTCCCTTCCATTTGTTGTACTTCTGGAAATTTAAGTGTTCACCAGGGAGACTTTCCTTATAACTCTCTCAAGGATTTTTTTTTTTTTTCTTCTCTCATATATGACATCAAGTCCTGGGGGTGGGTTGTGTACCACGTGCTTTCATTTGCTGTTTTTTTTTTTTTTTAACAAATTCTCTCTCATACACATAATCTCAATTTTTCTAAAGTGCATGCTATCAGACTAAACCTCCAGATAAAACTTTTTATTGATGTCATCTACTTATTTCCATGTCAATTCACACCACAAGTATGCAAAGCTTCAGTATCCAGATCACTACCCTCCTTTCCATCACTACTCTTCTACACAAAATTTTAAGGCATTCACATTGTCTCCTAAAATCAATCATTATTAAGGCAGAGGTTTTGGCTGTTGCACCTGTCATTTTGAATTTCAAATGTGAGATGTAAGATGACAAAGGCACTTTAGTGGTGGAAACTTTCAAATTATTCAAAGTACTATATTTAAGCCATCTTCGTAACTGACTACATTAAAAATCAAATTTAATAAATTAGATGCTTATAATTGATTAAATTCTATACCCTGTAGACACTATCAGAGAGATAAAGATTGATGGGAAAAAAAATCTATGTCCTTAACACGCATATGATTTATTTGGGAATAAAATATCAAATATAAAATTTACTTATTTAAAACTTATTGATAAAGACATAAGAGGAAATTGTATTTTCACTTAATTATGCAGAGGTAAAAGATATTTCATGAGGAGAAATTTCTTTAGGTTATAGTAGTTGTACTGGATTCATTAATTTATTACTTTTAAAAGTTTTAGTTGAGTGCCTGCTGTGTGTTAGGCATTATCCGAGGCTTGATGTTAGATGCTGGGAATATAAGGGTAAGACAGAGGTTGTCAAGAACAATGAAGGTTCTAAGATTTCCTCTTTTTGCAAACTCACAAGATAGTCTGCCAAAGTTCCATAGATATGGCAGAGGGTGAGGCTCGTGGTCTGAGTCAAAATCTTTATAGTTGAAGCACAGCAAGAGAAAGGAACTTCACTTTTGGATTTGTTCCCCTTGTATTTTGAGTCCTATAGGGGTGACATGAAGGGACCCAGGTGGATGCTACCCAGGTATTGGGTTTACATCACATTTATGGAATCCCAGGCTTACGGACTCTGAATCTTTTATTATGGGCAGTAAGCAAACCCATCTGTTCTTTGTTCTGGAGGGAGAGATTAATTATACTCTCCAGTAAGCACCCCTGCCCTCGAGTTTGCAAGGAGATACCAACACATCAAAGTTGTTTGCCAAACAACCATTTTTTAAAACAAAAGCCATCAGGATGTCTATTAGTTTTAATTAGTATACAACAAATTACCATATGCTTAGTTGATTAAAAAATATTTAAAATCTCATAGTTTCCATGGGGCAGGAGTCTGGTCCAATAGTCAAAGACTCATAGGCTAAATTCAAGATATTCTTTTCTGCAGCTCAGGGTTTCTTCCAGGATCACCTGGTTGTTGGCGAAATTCATATTCTTGTGGTCTTAGGAATGAGGTCTCCATATTCTTGCTGTCTGCCATCTATCTAACTTCTAAGAGGTCACCCACAGTCACTTTCCATATTGCTCACTCAAGTTTTTTTCATACCATGGCAGCTTACTTTTTAAAACCAGCATGAGACTCTCTCTATTTAGTCTACTAAGATGGGGCCTTATACGTAACCATGGACATGACTATTCCATCATATTTGCTATATAACAATCTAATCAAAGAAGTGACTATTCTATTACTTTTGCCATTTTCTATTGACTAGAAGCAAGTCTATGTTTTCTCTCACCATCAATAAGAGGGGGTGTGACTCATTGAGGGGCCACTTAAGGCGCTTCTGATCATAAGATATTCATAAAAATAAGAGGCCAATGGGGAATTATTTTCTAACAGACATGTACTTTGATAAAGGGAAGCTTATATTCTACTGGTTTTTCTGGTCTTTCTATACAAAAATTATATCTATTCATAAATATGTGTATAAATTTGGTAATTAAGGATTGTAATAAGTGATACTAAAATAGTAATAGTTTGAAAGAACAATAGAGGCACCATTTTGGAGATTTATGATGTTCTCTGAGAATGGATAGGCTTTGGACAGATCACGAATTGGGAAAAGCATGGTCTATACAAAAGAGAAAGAAAATTACAAGGTTTCTTGGGGGCACTGAGTGAGTGCCTAACTTAAATTGAGGCATAAATAAGGAAAAGATGAATGAATAGTTGAAATAAGGATGGAAGGTTACTTTGAAAATGCTAGGTCAAAGAAATTTGACTTTATTGTTTAGGTGGTAAGAGAAATAAGTTGGAATGGTGGGAGGAAATATCATTGAGGGAATAATATCTAAATATTTAAATATAAGCTTTGTTTTGTAAGGTAATAAGATATCCAAGCAGAAATATTCAGCAAGCAATTACAAATAGGTGACCAGGACTCTGAAAGTAAATGTATATTTAACAGTAGGTACAAAGTGTAAATTTTGGATTCCACGGGATTGCGGTCCATAAAAGATTAGTGAAAAAGAAAGAAAAATAGAAATAGAAGGGTCAAATCATTGAGCAGAAGAGGAAGTTAGGTAAGCAAAACTGATGGTGAAGGTACTACAAGGACCAGGCTAATTCAGCGTTGTCCAAAACAAGGAAACAAAGAAAAGAAATGATGTTGGAAGATCACTTGGTGAACTTGAAGAATCTCTCTGATTATTTTTCAAAGCATTTTGTGAATTGAATTAGGTTGAATTTTAAGTAGAGGAATTCAAAAAAGAGTAAGCT
Organism: Rousettus aegyptiacus; assembly: GCF_014176215.1. Lineage (NCBI taxonomy): Eukaryota > Metazoa > Chordata > Mammalia > Chiroptera > Pteropodidae > Rousettus > Rousettus aegyptiacus. Next base: position 75,407,215 of record NW_023416307.1, read on the forward strand.
GAGAAAGTAGAAACAGTAGGAATGAACCACTTTTTTTATAAATTGGAGAAGTAAAGAAATTGGCAAGTAAATAGGACTGCTGAGATTACTATGATTTTGTCTGGGGCTGGCATATGTGGAACACTTAAAAGTGCTTTGTAGAAATACACTTGTTTATAATATTTAAGAAACGTATAACATCGTACATCACTTGTTACTAATTAAGTGGGTGGATATAGAAACTTCCTGTGTTACCAGCACTAAAATAATTAATTTGGGGGAAGTGCCCTATGTGAAGCATATCTAATTAAGGTAAAATTAGGGCCCTGGTCCTATTTCTACTCAGGTCCAAACTGGAAGGCCAGTCTGGTCTCCTTTTGGATTTCAGTAAAACTGTATTCTATGCTAGACAATGTGATTGGTGAATATTTAAAAAAAAAATTTCTATTTTTCGATTACAGTTGACATACAATATCGTATTAGTTTCAAGTGTACAGCATAGTGATTAGACATTTATAGAACTTACAAAGTAATTACCCTGACAATTCTAGTACCCATCTTGCACCATACATAGTTATTACAATATTATTGATTATATTCTTATGCTATATTTTATATCCCCGTGACAATTTTGTAACCACCAATTTGACTTAATCCCTGCCCCTTTTTTACCCACTCCCAACCCCTCTCATATGGCAACCATCAAAATATACTCTGTGTCTATGAGTTGGTTTCCGTTTTGTTTGTTGATTTTGATCTTTAGATTCCACATGTAAGTGGAATCATATGGCATTTGACTATTTCTATTTCTTACTCCACTCACCAAAATACTCTCCAGGTCTATCCCTGTTGTTGCAGATGGCAAGATTGTATTCTTTTTTTTTTTTTTTTTTTTTATTGGCTGGGTAATATTCCATTGTATATATGTACATTGATGGAAAACCAGGTTGCCTCCATATCTTGACTATTGTAAACAATTCTACAATTAACATATAAATGCACATGTTCCTTCAAAGTAGTGTTTTGGGTTTCTTTGAATAAATACTCGGAAGTGGGATTATTGGGTTCTCCTTTATCTCTTGTTATTTCCTTTGTTTTAAAGTCAATTTTGTCTGGTATAAGAATCGCCACCCTATCTTTTTTTTTTTCCGTTTTCCTGAAACATCTCTTTTCATCCCTTTACTTTCAGTCTGTATGTGTCTTTTGATCTAAAGTGAGTCTCTTATAAGCAGCACATTTAAGGGGCTTGTTTTCTTATCTATTTAGCCACCCTGTCTTTTGACTGGAACATTTACTCCATTTATGATTGAAGTAATTGTTGATAAATATGTAGTTGTTGCCATTTTTACTCATATTTTGGTTCTTCTTCTCCTTCTCCTTCCCCTTTTCCCTCTTCTTCTCCTTCTCCTCCATCTCCACCTTCTCTTCCTCCTACATTGCAGGTCTTTGCTTTTCATCACTTTGAATACTGTAGAAATTTTTTATTTAGAATTTCTGTATAAATTTTTAGAAGTTTTGGTTATTTTCACTTTTTTACCTTCTAACATTTTAAATTTAACTTTTGAAAACTTGGACAAATTCAACTCTAAATAACACTGTCCTACTGAATACCAGGATTTATCCAAAGGCCCTAAAGAGGTACTGACCAATGTTAATAACACACAAACGTGAGCATGTGCGCACATGCATACACACGTGCCTGTAAATATATAATATTAAAGCAAGTCAGAAAACAATGAGTAAAATGTGAATTTGTTTTGTAAAAATTGAATACACATACATATGTATTTGTGTTTATACTGAAAATGTCTGTAAGGTTATGAAACTGGTTATATCTTTTGGAGAATACAATGAGGTTTTCCCTTTTTCTTTTAGATCTTATATTCAATTCTAAGCATAATGAGCCCAAAGAAATGTATTGTTAAAATTAACTTTTTAAATGAGGTTATTATAAGTGAAAAATGATGAGGGACTGAATTAGAATAGTGTTTATGTAGTTTGGTGGGTAATTAAGAAGAAGAAACAATTTTTGTCGACACTGATATTTTTGAAGTGGACATGGCAGGATGTACTGACAATTGGGACAAGGTGGGCAAAGAAGATTTGCAGTTTATGAGATGACTTAGTTTCCAGTCTGAAGTATCTTTGTCCTTGAGCTATCAGGCTTTGGATAAAGATTAATCACTAATCAAGCCCTGCGTAATGCCATCTTGTTTAATGCAAGAAAATGTTCAGTGTCCTAAACATGCCTATGCCACTATTATAAAGATAGCAACTTTTTTCTTTGATAAGAAAAATAAGAATTAGCTCAAATTATTCAGAAATAGTTATGATGGTTCTATGATTTTTAATAGAAATTCCACTTAGGTCCAGTAAAGGTAAGATGCTCATCGTCTTTTATAGGTATGTCTTGATTAAAGTCTCTATTTTGATCTACTAAGAATAAGCAGAGCATGAGTTTTCTAGGAAGTAATAAAGTGATTTCAGTAAGCAACATACACGCTTCTACCAAGTACCCTGAAGTGTTAATTTATCAATGCTCAGAAACTCAATTTAATTTCCTAACTTAAACTAATCTTTGATCTATATATTTTTCCAAATCCTTATGGACATTCATGTTAATCTAAGAAGTATATATCTTTATTTTTAACTCATATTTACTATGTATTCAATTATAGTTTATTAGAGATATCTTCAGAACTAAGGTATACTATTTGCTTATAAAAGCCTGTTTGGAATTCATTACTATGTACAATTTGTCTTGCTAATATGTAGAATTTGCTAATATGTAGCTTTTGGGAAATAAATATTTGAAATGAATCTTGAGTTTCCACAATGAAATAAATAAAAAGTTGATGGTTTAACATTTTGAGTAAAAGGAAAAATAATTGTGAACAATGAATGCCATATATTTCTGTGTGTACATATAATGCATCTATACTTTAATATTAGTTTATATGTGACTCTAAATGTTTAAAAGTAAAATTTATTTTGGATTAAATCTGTGGTAACATTGTTTCAAATTAGAGTGAAGTGGGTGTTCTAATGTTACTACTATATGTTTGTTTCTGAAGAGCATCTTTATTCATTTTCTGTAACACAATTATAGGACATGCCCCATAGTTACTTTCAAGATTGTAGGAGTGTGTTGAAAAGTTCATCCTGAAAAAACTCTTTGTTCTAGTTTCAAATATCCAGTTATGCAGCCTTATCTCCAGTTGTATTGTCTTATAATAATAATAACCATTGTTTATGAAGAGAAAATTATTAAAAATTTCCAGGTAATCTATAGTTCTTTAAAAATAATTATAAAGTAGTAACTAGAATATTTACATATTGCTCAGTACAAAAGTTAGAATTGTTTGGTAACTAGTCATACATGAGTGAAGGGGAACAAATGAACAGGGACTCAGTTTAGAGACCACGCACAAAGAACACCCTATTGGTAGTTAGAGAATTCCTCCTGCTTCCCCAGGGACAAAGGACAGGAGGGTCATAGTTTTAACTGTCCTAATCCAGCTACAGACACCTGTACAGAAGGTACTACCCTAATTTGCCTACAATTTAAGGTACATTACAATACAATGTTTATGACTAGAAGTTCATGAATCTAATTAAAACAGACCGTATTCTGGGTAAGCATATGTGTACTAGGCAAAGAGTTATGTAGCAGCCAGGTGTCAATCAAAATGACCTCACTTGCAATCACTTAGAAATGCCTTTGGAACCACCTATTATGGCCCAAATATAATGCAGATATTCCCACTTCTGACCTTTATCTTTTTTTTGTGATCTTTTTGTTTTGGTTACAGTGCTGGAATCATGTGCCTCCTTGTCTTTAGAAAGACAAAGAATGCTTTGTCTTTCTAAAATATACTTTTGATAAAACTCTTAAATCTCAATGACCTGTGATTCTTCACTGTGTCATCTGAGCAACAACCAAGAGAAAATGCCAACTACACTTCTGTGCCAGTCTTATGCCTCTCCCTCCCTCCTGTCTTTGGGGCAGCCCCGAACTCTTATTGGCCCCAATGGTAACAGAATCATTGTTTTAGTCTTTTAAAACATATAAAGCTTGGAAGTTACAAACATTTTTAAAAATTAAATCTACATAAACATAGATAATATTTATACTTACTGCTTAAGATATGCTTTCTTAAATGAATATGTACTTTGATAAACTAAGGTATTTCCTCTTTCTAGAAAAACAATCAATTTTATGATTACATTATTTACTAATTCTCTTACAGATTTCATTTTACGGGTGTTTTCAGCTAGCCTTTAATGAAGTTATTCTGTCCTTCGATTTTAGCAGAAGAAACTAATTTTCATTTTATGAATGTTGGAGCTTATTCACAGTGTTTTCATTTTTACAGTATGGTTACAAGAATAATTTCTAGAGTGAAGGTTTATTGTGAAGATAAAATTTCATGTAAAAAGATATAAACATTTTCTGTAATAGTTCAGGAGTTCAATACATATCCGATATTATTTTTGAAATATCTGGAATATAGTAAATAATCAAATGACTATGAATAAATTATAATTGCAAATTATCATCAATTGTCATATATCTAACAACATAATACATCTAATAATATAATTCGACTTTACTTATCAAAGTTCCAGCTTCTTCACCAGTTACCCAAAGAAAGTAGCTTCTTGGATGGATGGATTTCTATCACAATAAGCTTAGTAGATAGCAAGCAAACATAGTTTTCATCCAAATTAGCACTGCTAATCATCTCTTCCCTTTCAGTTAAGTTCCCAGTCACCTAAGAGTTAAATCTTGTAGTCACCATTTAATTTTGGGGGGCATGGAGATCAGGTAGTAAGTTGATTTACTTTTTTTCAAAATGTTTACAGTTCTATCTCCTCTTTTTTTTCCTTTCTTACCACACAATTAAAATTTGTTACCACTCATTCCAGGTTTACAGGAGTAGTTTTCTAATTTGCTTTTGAAATTCTACTAGATCTGTTTATTACTTCTGGAAAATTCATCATTGGATGCCAGTTTTAAATTTAAATTTTATTTCTCTGTTATCTGACATCCAGACCAAATCACTCATTTCTAATTAAGAAAACTCACCAGCACTAATTTTACCTTCTTTCAGTCCAAGTACTTTTATTTAACGATGCTGCATTGTGTCAAAGAAAAATTGCACCAGATGGAGGTAAATGATATGGAAGACTTTCTTCAAGACTATTGCAATATGGGAAAACAGTTGCACTCAACTTCATATGACAGGCAGGGGAATTTTCTCTCCCGGAAAATTTTAAGCATTAGAGTGAGCTTGTGGAAAAGTACTGAGGGACATTAGGGTGAATTGAATCAATGTAATTACAGTATCAGTATTTGCTTTTTGGTGTTTGTTGAAGCTATGTTTCTACCCTCCTACAGAGACTGGGAAATGGGGCCCTATCTTCCTTAATGTTTCCTTTTTGTTTTATTTGATAATTAAATTTCACAGGGAAATATCCTAGGTCCTTGAGAAAGAAATTTCATGGTTGTGAAACTGGCAGGAATCTGGGAGAAAATTTACATTAAAGGGATAAAGAAAAATTTATAATTGCAAGTTTTCTAAAGTAAATGCTCTAAACAAAGGAAAGTCAGGAACCTATAGTCAGGAAGGAAATCTGTCTAAAGTTTAGCCAACCTGCGGGGAACACTAAGGCCATCTTGTCAACTGCACTAAATTAAACCATGAACACTGTATTTTTTATGATGCAGCTAGAAACGAAGTTGATCGAGGACTAAGTTTTAGAATCAATGAATTAGATTTAATCTCTAGAACTGAGAATAAAATATATTTAATATGTACATATTAATTGGAAAATAAAACAAAAAGGGGGTTTTAGAGAATCTTTCTAAGGCTCAAATTTCTTTAGGAAAGGTGAAACTAATCCCCAATCCTCACCAAGTCCCTACATTTCTAATTCTGCTGATGTTCCCTTAAGGGATCTGTGCTATTTTCCAGTGTTTTGCCTTTTTTGCATTTAATAACAGAGATTTCTCGTTTCTTTGCATTTAATAATGGAGATTTCCCGTTGCTATTCAGCAGCTTCCTAGAATCCAGTTTATGTGCAGGCAGTTAATTTTAATTAATCCCTGGAGAATTCTGTGTTTTATTGTTCATTGGCTACCATGTAGAACCACATCATTTGGTTGAAATAAAACCAAGATGTATGAATTAATGTTGGTATGATTGGTAGATTAGCACATTTTCTTGTTTTAACATTGTCAACTTTCTCCTGTTGGTGTACAATGGGTATATTTTATTTTAGCATTTACTCGAAATACTAATTCCAGTCAACAGAGGTAAATGCTTCTGCCTCTGTTGAAATGTATTTAAAATAAGTCTTTCTTGTCATTTACAAGAGAATTGACAAAGTACAAAGCCATCTAAGTTTATTAAATTACATTTAATTCAACCATCTGTTTGTATGTGTGTTTCTGGAAAAATAAATAATCACTTCGAAAAAAATAAGCTTGGACACTAGAAAAATCATGTTTTGATATCTTGACCAAATAGATTTTACATTTTCTTAAGAGAAACTACACATTCCTGATATTTGCTCACCTCTAATCATAATTCTGACAGTATTGTACCACATAAAATTCTTACAAGTTTTATATTTAGTATATGAATTAAGTGGTCAGAATTACAAAAAAAAATTTACCCTAATTTTTTATGATGCAGTTAATATTAAAAATCCTCTTTTTGTATTGAAAATGAGAATTCACTTAGAATTATTTCCTCTAATTTAGAAACCAGTTAAAATAAGTATGGCATTATTTTTATTATACTGGGGAAAAAGAGAATCTATTCTTCCTTTTAGATTTACTGCATTCGGTAGAAATAGACTGGGTTGGTGTGTTGTATTTTGATTAAATTTTAAAATCCTTGAAACATGTTACTGCTGTAGGCAAAGGTATGTGAAACATCAAATGGCTAGAGAAACTGATAAAGCAATTATGTTTATTGATGCAGCAATTATTTTCAATTTCTTGAAAATAATATTTCTTCCAAATAAATAGCATGATTTTTTCCCTAATATCATAAGAAGGAAAGATTTTTAATGGATATAGTTTTCCTTGCTGTCACTAAAACTGCCTCTCAAGGATATATATTTTACAATTTTAGTCTTATATTAAATACTTAAAGTTTTTTCTTTAATAACCTAACTAATCTCTCAAGGAAGTTGACATAAATGCAGAGCTAATATTTTAAAGGACAAAATATGAAAAGACTGCAAGGACTTGGTGTTCTCTAGGAGTCTCAGAAATTTATCACTCCTCATGTGTCATCCATTTTATTGCCTCCAGGAAGTCAGGGACTTTAATTTGAAGGACATTCTCTTTCCCCTTAATAGCTGTTGACCATTCAGGGCACTGGAAGAAATGAACAAATTTTCAATATCATTTTTCCCTATATTTGACTCATTTATGAGGTAATATTTTTTATCTTTAGTGAGTCAAATTTCCCCAGTGACATGGTTGCAGAAATTTTTCTAGATTATTGTAATTTGATAGTTTGTTTCTTTCTCATACTATTGGTTCACTGAAGTGCAAGTGTTTCGATTCCTAATACAAAGAATAAAACTGTAGTGCAGGTACTCGAGGAGTAATATATCCCAGTTAGCATTTTAAAAAGTCATCTGCATAATGTAATGATGCAAATAAGCAGAGTAACATCTTAGTTGCAGGTGTTACTTTGAAGTTGAATAAGTAAGTCAGTGTCATCTACCTAAAGATGTAGGAGAAGTGGAGGTACTTTGATGAAATTAAGGAAAAGCAACTTCACTGAGTGATTAAGAAATAAGGAAAATCAGAGTTTATAATGTCTTCTTCAATCCAAATGGAATTTCTCACTATGCTGATGTTTAGTTACTACTACATGATTTTTACATCAGTGTTGATACAGCTTATCGGAACTTCAGTCACACACAGACTATGCACTTTCTAAAAAATGTTAATTTAATATTTCAATTTCTGCTTATAAGCTAAATTCAGATTATTTTTTGGACAAATATATAATCAATAAAATCAGCACAACAAAATTAAGCACATTAACATTTCTGTAGCTGTGAAATTGTTAGTTTTGATTGTCATTATTAATTAACGTCCAAATAGCTTAAAATAAAACATCTCACATTTTAATTCATATTAGTTTTGATCCATTTTCCAATTCATCTTACATTTCACACAATTCTCTAAAGCATCTTAGTTTTTTCCTCATAATTTATGGCATATGATGCATCCTATACTTCATTTGCTTACTATATTTTCACATTATTGAACATGTTTGAATTTTCAGGCTTTAAAATTAGCATCTGTATCTCATTAATCAACTTTCACTTCCTCAGGTGTTAGTGAAGTAATAACAGTCAGGTGCACAAGTCTGACTACATGTACAACATCACATTATCACTTTGGCTCTAATTGCATTTTCTTGCAGTTTCTACATAAAATTTCTATAAGACTTCTTATTGTATTAGCATATTATATACAACACAATTTTCAAAAAACTGTTGATGTTTTAAAAGATAAGTTATAATGCACACCTCAAGAAAAAACATATAATTTATTTTCTATTTTTGAATCTATAACCTTCATCCTTACTATATTTTACTCAAAGAAAAATTAGTATTTATTTATAGCTTTTTACATAATTTAATGGAGGTTTTTGTGGTTCTTAAGATGATTGTTGTAAATTGTATTCTCAAAAGAAACCCTTGTTCATTTCCATGTCGAAGCATATATTTTCTCTTTATTCTTATTATCTGTATCTCCATTCTCCCATCCCTCCATCAGTCCCTTTATCCATCCATCTATCCATCCATCCATCCATCCATCCATCCATCCATCCATCCATCCATCCATTCATGTATATGATCTTTTAGAAGTGAAGTTAGCTTTCTCATATTGTGTTATTTGTATACATCTAGATTCTTTTGCTTGAGTATTTAAAAGTATTTCTTAGAAAACATATTTTCTTATTACACATTTGTCTTGAAAGTGTTTTCCAGTGCATCTTCACTCAAAACAGTAATCTGCTGAATCTTATTTTCTGTCAAGACATTCGAAGAAAGCTAGTCTGGATTATTTTTTTTTTCAGTCATAGTATCTACTTCATCATTCTTTCCTTTCTTTGGAATATGGTGTGAAGAATAGATTCACCATTTTTTGTTTCTAAAACATTTGTAGATTTTTACTTAGAATCTTAAATCTTACCTCAATTTTTATGTTTTATCCGAGGGGAAAAAAAAAAGCCAAAGGGATTTTCCTAATAGAAAACTATCTCTTTTTTTGTTGTTTTTTTCAATTTGACTTTTACTTTCCTTTAAATTTTCTTTTATTTTTTTTAAAGCATGTGACTTGAATAATTTGGCACTATTATAAACTATATTTATAAAAATTTATTATCAATATACTGTTAATTTTAATATTACTTGTCTCATATGAATATAATAAATACTCAAAATTTTAAGAAGTTTCAGAGAAGCAGAAAGATTTTTTAAATTTCTAACAGACAATTCAGCAGGAAATAGTTATTACATATTTAGTGTTGCATTTCTTTTTTGAATGCATAGGGTTAATAAACTCATAAATCTTTATGAGTCTTTCTTTTCCTTAACTCTTTAGTAATCTAGTATCAGGCAAAAAACTTTTTTATATTTTATTATATTTATTTTTGTTTATATTTTATAATTGCTCTTATCTTTCACATTTATCTTTTTTATTTCTAAGTCCATATGAATTTAATAATACTTTTTGCAAATGACATTGTTCTTAGAGGACAATATCTTTTTTTATAATGCTATTTCAAAAATTAGTGTTATATAAAGAAATTTTTGTTTATTTAGTTTAATTTTTTTGATGCTAGTACTTTTTCAGTGGGTTCCTTCAGATTTTTGAGTTAGTGTATAGCTCAAAATAATTGCAGTATTCGAAATATTAAATGTCCAGTGTGGGTAAATGAGGCAAGACCATACAATGTACTTGGATTTTTAGATGGACTTATAAATACAATGAGAAGTGTTAGTGAGTGACTTATACTAGATTTAAAAATCACTAGAGCTGCTAAGAGAAGAATTATAGGGTAGAAGTAGGTAGACTGATTTTGGAGATTATCATAAGAGCCAGCAGAATTACAATGAAGTAATGTTTGACAGGTAGGTCTTCCAGGACATACTCATGTATTGGATGAGGTGATAAAGGAAATGAAAGAGTCAAAATTGTCTCCTTGATTTTTGGTTTGAACTAGTGCTGGATGTGGTATCATTTTCTGAAATGTGGAAGACTGATAGAGAAACTGGTATGCGTCCTGGGAGATAATTCAATTTTGGAGATATTGAGTTTGAGATGACTGTTAAACATTCTTTAGAGGATTGTCAGAATTCATCTGCAAACAATGATAACTTTTCCTCTATGTATCCAATACTTGTCCTCCTTATATCTATTTGGAATCTTCATTCATTGATCAAAATTAATAAAATAATTTTAAGTAATAATGTTAACTGCAGTTATCTTGGCTTATTATGGAGATTAATACTAAGAATAATATTGGCTATTGATTTCAGAAGGTTCACGTTAACACAGTAGTTATTCTTCTACTTGAATGCTTAAAATAAAATAAAAAACTTTAATTCTGTGAGTTATATTTATGACAAGTTTTCAACATCCAATGAGACAATTATATAATTTTTATTTTTGACAGAACACCACATCTTTTTCATTTTTGAGTTAAAATTTAATATTATTTATTAATTTCCTAATAATATATCTTTGTATTTTGGGTATAAAATCATATATGCAAAAAATTGTATATTACTGCATGGAATTTGTCTTTTGGATTTTACCATAAATAGTTATAATAGATATTGATGTAGAGTACTGTTTTTGTATGTACCAACATTAGTCTTAAATTGATTTGATGAGATAATTTAAGAAACTTAATCTTTTTTATTATAGGGTTTTTTGAAAATTTATGAGAATTCAAATGTAAAATAACTTGCAACAAAAATCTCTTTTCTTAGTATTTTGATAGTTTTTATCTCTTTATTGCTCATATTTTCTACTTTACTGATAAGATAGTGCGTGTTGGCAATTTTTATTTTTTCCATATAATTGTGCTTTTATTGACAGCTTTTTAAAGCATAAAGTTATATAAATAATACTCTTACAATTTAAAAATATTGAATGCATGTTTTAAAAATATATTTACTATCTTAAGTTTGGTATAATAATACTGATTTAATGATGTTTAAAAGAAGCAGAATATGGATTTTGTTATCAACTTAAATTTTAAAAAATGAGTTATTTGTGTTTATTTTTCCAATTTCTTACTCTTTTTGGTGGATTATTTATTTAATTTTATTTATTTTTTCCAAAATTTGAAACTAAAATCTAATTTAAATTAATTTTAATTTTAGTAATTATGAAATAATAATATTGTCACTTAATCTCTAAATATAACTTTAGCCAAAAGTGATGTGCAAGTCTCCATAGCTTGTTGTTTCCAAAGTACACCAATTTTGAGTTTTTTAAAATTTTCATCATTATTCAGTTGCTCTTTAAACAACTATTCTAAAATTTTGAAATAATTGTGAATTTCTTGTTCATACTTTTGCTCTTAATTTTTATTATGCTTTGATTATTGATTATTGAATATGGGCTTAAGAATTTCCTATTTTTTATTTTGTCTTTTTATGACTAAGAACATGAGCATTTTTAATGAATATTAGCTAATCATTTCAAAGATATATTTTTTTTCATATAACATTTTATTAATTATTGCTTTTCTGTGTTCTTATTGTTTTTACTGCTTATTGTGCTACAAACTGATACTTCATTTTAACATTTTTCTTTATTATTTTGTCTACCAATGTATTTTTGTATTTCTAATCATTTTTGCCTAATGGGTTTTATTTTGTTTTTCTGTACTTAAGTCTATAGATTTTTCTTATATTGTTTCACAGTTAATACAATATGATTTACTCTGCTTTCTAAATCTTTTGCTTTTTTTCCTTCTCTGTTTTCCTTTTCTGTGACTTTCCTCTCTCTCACTCTGAATATAACTATGGATTTGAGAATTTTTATTTACTTAATGTTTTCAAACCATTGATTTTTTTCAAGTCACCAACTTTCCTTTAAACAATCAAAAGTTTTCTAAATTTGTCTAGTGAAAGGCACTTCAACCTAGAGCCTAGGTTTTTTTAGCACATCTCTTGATTTATAATGCTCACAATATGTCTATAAATTTATTGATTTTTTTTATAACTATACTGGTATTAACAGGATTTTGACTTGTGACCTTCGCAAAGGCATGAACTATAAAAACTGAAATGTCTGAAAATGTTTACTTGCAGACATTGAAATTGGTATTTTTGTATCCTCTTAATTTGGGGTTGATCTGCTATTTTCACATACGTTATTTGGAATTCTGGATTGAAAATTTGTCTTTTCTTCTCCATTTATGTATTAATTCATCATTTATTTATATCGGTGTGAACTTATCACATTTATTTTGTTTAATTTATTGCTCACGTTATTTCAGCTTTGGTCATTGAGCGCACTCTCAGTTGACTTCTGTGTCTGATATATCCTAATTAACGTGTGCGTGCGTGCGTGCGTGTGTGTGTGTTTTGAAAGCACTGCAAAATGCTCCAGGTTTATCTTGTATATTTCTTGCCCAAGTCCTAGAATCAGCTATTTTCACAAGGAGCTCTAGTTCCTTTTATAGATCTAGGCTTATTGTTAATGAGCTAATGGATTCATTTCTTAGTTTTATGCATTTTCTGTGTAATGTTTGCAAGGTATGACCTGATCTGCTTTCCCTGATTTTCTTTTGAGTTGGGAATTTTGTTATCAATTCCAGAACACAGAAATATCTCCCAGAAATGCAGATGAAACCTTCATAACCATAGTGGGCTCTTCTAAAAAACAGGGCCTGAAAGTTCGAGGGGAGAAAAAAATTCAGCACCAGAAGAAATTTTTTTCACAGATTGAAAACAGGATGTGTTGAGAAATGGAGCAAAAGTATTTCTTTTGAGATGAATATAAAGAAAACAAGATTTTAGTTTTAAGGCAATATGAAAGAGAAAGCTCTTGGGTAAAGAAAGGATGGTAACTAAGGGAGTTCAATTTTCTAAAGGTATGGACTCTTCCTCGTGTTTATAAAATTAGGTCTCCAAATCAGATAATAACTTAATATTATTTTTTAATGAATAGATCGTAATGATAGATGTGGAAGGACATACTTTATATAAATTATATCTTGAAAAAGCAAAATTGTTTTTGCAGAAGAATATTCTAAAGTAACAATTTAATTATTGTTATCAAGCTGTCAAGAGGAGACACATTTCTGAAATATCCCATGGTAACATGGTTTAGAAAAGAAAAGTCTATGAAGTCTATTAGGTTGATAAATACAAATGCTATCAAAAACATTGGAGAGATACCATACTTAGCATATATAAGCACACTGCAAAATGTATATTCAAAATTCTGTTGTTTTGGGGTAATTTATATGTAAAATTAACAATTTTACAAATAATGCCAGAATTGTTTATGTCATAATATTTTCAGACAAATAAATGATATAATAGATTTAAATGTTGAGTCTATGGTAAAAACTCAATAAATTTTAGCTAGTATTATTTGTAGTATCAGTTGTAGTAAAATTAGTGTTCATTAAAAAAGCAGGTACTTCCGAACCTTTTCATCTAAAAGAAAATAAAAAGTTTAGTTTTAAACCAAAAGTATGTTGTTAGATTGTAAATTGTTCACTAGAGACTAACTTTCGTGTGTGTTTTATAAATGAAGGGATTATATTGTTTCATTATTTTTTATAGTGAGTTGTAATAGATTGTTTAAAATGATAGTGGCATCAATTACACAGGGTTAGATAATTGAAGGAACTCACAGGACTCCACTGAGTATATTAATGTAAGGCATCAATAAAAATGAATGATATGGTAAAGAAAGAGAAAGGGCTCTAGAAACTTCCAGGTGCATCGCTTCATTTTCTTTCTTGGTCACACAGGATGTATTTGTCTCTGCATCATGAGCCATGGAGATATGTGTGAGGAATCTTGGTTTCAGGAAAGCTTGGGCAAAAGTTTCCAGCAGTGTCTTTTACATCCAACTGGTCATGTAGTCTCTCCAGGCTGTGCAACAGGGTTAACTGGGTAGAAACTATCTCTCTGTAGATTTCTAAACAATGTGGACAAGTTAGCCCCACATACTGCCAAAGGAGTTTCTAATTTTAAGCAGCATGCTATAAATCACTAGCTAACACATCTCATTCTTGTCTTGACTAAGGTCAGGAGTCCTTGGAGTAAAGCAAAGACAGTACAAAATCCAACTGTATGACAAAGCTATGGTATGCAATGGTTATTAACAATTTTCTCTCCCTGTATGTACATGCCTCTTTCTCCATCAAGAGGACATTTCCCCTCCACGTTGTACCAAACTTGGGCTTATGATTTGCTTTGCCCATAAAATTTAGGGGAAATGACATTGTGCCAGTTTTAATTAAGAGACCTGGTGGTTTCCACTTTTGCTTACTTGTTTCTCTGAGCTATGCAGAAGTTCAAGCAGACCTCTTAGAGAAAGAGGTCTTGAAGAATGAGAGAGACCAAAAATATAGAAAGAGAGGCCACATGGAGGAAAAAGAACCCAGGCTGACAACCAACATCAAGGCCCTAGGCACGTGAACCGAGCCTTGAATCCTTAATCTCTAACTGAGACAAAAGAGTCAATGATAAGTGGAATGGATAAAAACTGTGTCAACTGAGCCCTGCTCTAATTCTTTATCTACAAACCTGTGAGCAAGAAAATGGTGATGTTAAAGCTAGTAAGTATTGGAGTGATTAACTGGCAGAGAAACCTGAGTAAAATCTAGTAGTGAAGATGTAATTGTTTGAGTTTATAATTTTAACTATGAATTATGCCTAAACTTAATTAGATAATAATTACATTTGTTAGGAAGAGATTTTGCAGATTATAGAGTGCCTATGATAGTATTCACATTAAATTAAGTATTTAAACATGAAATTTAGTATTTAAATGAGAATTCTAGATTTTCAAATGAAATTTTTGTGTTAAATGTCAGGAGAACCTTGACTTTACCTTTAGAAATATCTTTAGAAATCCTTTAGAAAACAATCATGTATGATCATTACTTTTCAATATATTTTTAAGAAATCAATTTTATTGGTTTTGCTTCTAATTTTTATTGATTTGATTCACTTTGGATTCAATTTACTCTTTTTCTAGTTTCTTAAGGTGAAAACTTAGATCATTGATTTTCATCTTCTTTTCTAATATATGCATTCGATGCCATAAATTTTCCTCTAGGTATTGTTTTTACTGCATCTCACAAATTTTGACAAATTTGTGTTTTTATTTTCACTTAGTTAAAAATATTTAAATTTTTTTTCTCAAAGTCTTTGACTCATGTGTTATTTAGAAGTGTGTTATTTAGTCCCCATATATTTTGGGATTTTTTTCATCTATCTTTTTTGTAATCGATTTTTTAGTTTAATTTCATTGTGGTCTGAGAGAAGACATTTTTATTTTTATTTTTCTAAGATTTTTATTTTTCTAAAATTACATACCTTAATAATATATTTTATGGCCTAGAGTGTGGTCTGTCTGGATGAACATCCCATATGAATATGAAAAAAATGTGTAGTCAGCTGTTACTGCATGAAGTAGTCTATAGATATCAATTATATCAAATTGTTTGATAGTGTTGCTAAATTCAACAGTACTCATTGATTTTCTACCTTGTGGTTCTGCATATTTCAGATAGAGGAATGTTGGAGTCTCCAATAATGATAGTAGATTTACTTATTTCTCCTTGCGATTCTATTGATTTTTGCCTCACATAGCTTGACACTCTGTTGTTAAAGACATACAGATTAAAGATCATTATGTCTTCTGGGAGAATTGACTCATTAATCATTATGTAGTGCCCTTCTTAATATCCAGAGTTTTCTCTCTCTGAATTTAATGTAGCTACCCCTTCTTCCTACTAATTAGTATTAGCATATTACATTTCCCCCTATCCATTTACTTTTAATCTGTATGTCTTTATATTTAAAGTGGGTTTCTTATAGACAACATATAGTTAGGTCATGTTTTTGATCCACTATAACAATTTCTGTCTTTTAATTAATTCCTTAGAACATTGATGTTCAAAGTGATTATTGATATAAGTATATTAATATCTACCACATGTGTTACTGTTTTCTATTTTGTTCCCCTTATTCTTTGTCTTTCATTCTTTTTTGTCTTTCATTCTTTCATTCTTTTTTCTGCCTTTTATGGTTTTATTAAGCATTTTATATTATTCCCTTTTATCCTTTCTTCACAATCAGTTATATTTTAAAAAAATTTTTTAGTGGTTACATTGGAGTTAGTAATATATACTTACAGCTAATCCAAGTTCACGTTTAAATGATGCTATACCACATTAGGTAGTGTGAGTACTTTATAATAACAATATAATCATAATTCTTTCATTCCTTTTATCATTGCTGTCATTTACTTTATATATAAGTATACATAATCAAATACATATTTGGTATTACTATTTTAAACATTACCTGTTAGATCAATTAAGAATAAGAATAAAAGTTTTTATTTTACCTTTATTTATTTCTTCTTTAGTACTCTTTTCTCTGTGAACCTTTGAATTTCTGACCAATAATATTCTCCTTGTCTCTAAAGAACTTTTAACATTTCTTGCAAGACAGGTCTACTAGCAACAAATATTTTAAATTTTCATTTGTCTGAGAAGGTCTTTACTTTTCCTTTACTTTTCAAAGATAATTTCCCAGGATATAGAATTCTAGGTAGTTGAATTCTAGGTTATTTATTTATTTATTTATTTATTTATTTATTTATTTACTTACTTACTTACTTATTTACTTATTTACTTATTATTTCTCTCTCAGCACTAGAGATATTACTCCTCCTCTTCTTGCTTGCATGGTTTGGGAGGAGAGGTAGGATATAATTCTTATCTTTGACCCTCTAGGTAAGTATTTTTTCCTCTTCCTTCAAGATTTTTTTAAAAAATCTTTGATTCTCTGCAATTTGCATGTGATATGCCAGCTGTAGATTTTTTTGGCATTATCCTGCTCATTGCTTTCTGAGCTACCTGGATCTGTGGTTTTATGTTTGACATTAATTGAGAGAAATTCTTCACCGATATTATCTCAAATATTTTTCTATTCTTTTCTCTCTTTCATCTCCTTTCGGTAGTTCCATTTCATATATGTTGTACCTTTTGTAGTTATCTCACAGTCTTTGGATAGTCTCTTTTGTTTCTTTCAGTCTTTGTTCTCTTTGCATTTTCAGTTTGGAAGTCTCTGAGATTATTTTCACAGACATGTTCTACTAATGAGCCCATTAAAGGCATTTTTCATTTTGATTTCAGTGTTTTTGATCTCTAGTATTTCTTTTTGATTCTTAGAATTTCCATCTCTCTGCTCACATTGCCCTCTTTTCTTGCATTCTGTCTACTCTATTCATTAGAATCCTTACCTTTTTCATCATACTTCTTTAAGTTACCTGTCTGAATATTTCAGCATCCCCATGTCTGGTTTTAATGCTTACTCTATTTTTTCAAACTGTGTTTTGCCTTTTAGTATACCTTGTAATTTTTTGTAACCAGTCATGATGTACTGGGTAAAAGGTACTGAGGTAACTAACTCCTTGGTAATGTGGTGGTGAGGTGTGATGGGAAGGGAAACATTCTCTAGTCTTACGATAAAGACTATGATTAGTCTTTTAGTGAACACGTGTGTTTGAACTGTGAACTTTACAAGCGTTTTTCAGTTTTTTCCTCCCTTTGGGTGGGACAGGATGGTTGGAGTTGGATATTTTCCTTTCCAGTGTTAGGTAGGCTCTAATATGACTCCAATAATATAGTCTCTGCTAAGCTAGTTTTCTTGAAGACAGACTTTGTTAAGAACAGAATGCACTGAAATACTTCAGTGGTTTTCTTTCCCCTCCCATTAGCAGAAGCATAAGAGTATTTTTCTCTGACATTTATTGTACCTGTTCCAACTCCTGGAGGTAAAACTCACAAAAGTGTGAGGGCCCTCTTGTGATTGGCCCTCCCTGGGAGTTTTTTATCTCTCAAACTTGTCCACACTAAACCTACAGCAATTCGTCAGTTATAGTTCAGATTTTGCTGGTTTCAGTATAAGTTTCTATTTGGGGGATTCTGCTCAGATTCTGAGTCTCTGTATTCATCTTTTTGTTTCTCTAATTTGAGGGCAGTGCTTGTTCTGTGACTTTCTCTCATAGATCTCAGTTGAACTGTTGATTTTTCAGTTTGTTCAACTTTTTACTTGTTATTAGGATGGAGTGGCAACTTCCAAGCTTCTTACATACTAAACTAGAAACTGCTGATTTATGTTTAAAAAAATGTTTAGGTATAAATCGGGAATATTTTGGAATTTTAACTTTAAGAATGCAGATTTGAAATTGAAATTTAATTCTTGTACTACTATTTTAACTTAAGTCTATTATTTCACACATTTCTTCTCACAGATTTATATAATACTTATAAACTTTTCTGCTCTTCTCAAATTTTCTAATGCATACTTTTATGTCTTTCACATAATCTTTTTCTATGTGATTATGTAAGTCAGCACTGTATCTCGGTATATTTTCTATAGATAATTATAGATGAGTTTTTAAATGATTGACTAGTGAGATTCTCAAATAAGAATAATTTGTACTGTTCTACATGTTTGTTTATAAATACAGAACATTTTTTTCTTATGAAATGGTAGCAAAAGTAGTGTAAATTTAATAAAAGTAAAATTATTTTTCAAATCTGTTTTCATTCATAGATAATACTCTCATTATTATAATTAAAGTTCCAAAATTATGAGGTAAGTTAATTTGTGTCTTTGTTTACTTTGTGTGTGTGTGTGTGTGTGTGTGTGTGTGTGTGTGTCTGCGTGCTTGTACACATGTATGTTTCACAGACCCTTCCTGAGAGACAATTACAACTTCTCACCCTGATAGTTCAGCCCCTTACAGAACATTGCAGGGAGTAGGGTCTCAGCTAACCTCTGATGTACATGTAGAAACCACAATTTATGTTTCTCTTCCTACAGCAGAAGTCAGCCTCCACTGATTGAGATATGTGGATATGTATCAAAGATTGCTCTCTCAAAGTCCATTTATACTATGTAGGTTTATTTCATAGGTGGAGTTTAATCAGATTTAAATCATTGTATTTGTTTTATTTTTTACAAAACTAAAATTTCCATGGAAGCATGTACATACCAAGTTATGAAGAACTTTCCACTTCAGTAATTTCAGAGTTAAGAAGAAAATGACCAGAAATGTCATTGTAAAGTGAATTAAAAAAATAATTCCATTTTTTCATATGGCAAAAGTGAAATGGCTCTAGAAAGAGAAAAATGTAGAAGTGTTAAAAGTTTCCAAGTGACACTGGCAATGAATCTAGATAAAATAACTTTCAAACATACACGTGTACAAGCACGCAGACACGGACACACACACACACATACACACACACACAAAGTAAACGAAGACACAAATTAACTTACCTCATAATTTTGGAACTTTAATTATAATAATGAGAGTATTATCTATGAATGAAAACAGATTTGAAAAATAATTTAGTTATATATTATCTTAGATGCTTTAAAAAATCATCTGATTTATATCTATTTTATTTGCCACTGAGACACTCACTAAAATACGTTAAATTTTCTCAAGATATTAACAGGCATGCTGGACTTGGAAGTCTAGTTTCGGTTTGAGAGAACTTATTTTACTGATGCTCCTGGTGTTTTCTTGTCTATTGTTTGTGGATTCTTACACTCATTCTATGATAACAGAATATTAAAGGTATAACCATAAAAATGGTCTCTGCTTTTATGGTATTAATTTACAGTGAGGGTGTTTTGAAGCAAATAAAGCTTTATTAAAATTCAATAAATGAAACTGCTGAGTCAATGCAAAGGCTCTATAACAACTGAAATTTTTGTCCTGAAATAATTTTTTCTTCATTGGTCAATGCATAAACAACCTTGTCACTTCTCACCTGTAGCAGGATAAATGGGTATGTGTTTATTATAATGTTTTAAAACATCTCCAGTCTCTATCTTTAGATGAAGTTTATTTAAATAGTGTTTAAAAAATACCAGCCAAGGGAAAATACCTAACATGGTTTACTCTCCTTAGGCATAAATCGGGCAAACACACACTGTGCAAATAATACATACTTATATCTCTTGTAAAAACAATACAATACAATGTTCCATAAACTGAGAGTCTTAAATAGGAAGAGGCATATGCCCACTGGGATGCTTAAATTGCATATCACTGGCCAAGGGCAGCACAGGTGTTAAGGCTGATTTCTGGATGAAAGTGTCACCCATGAAATGACAAAAATTGACTCATTGTATGTCTACCTCCCTGCTGTTGGTAGCTAAGTAATACTGTTATCTGGCTGATTTCCTAATAAACTACAGGTGGTGGGGTGTGAGGTTGTGCCATTACAAATCATCATCTGTTAGATCAAAGTGCAGAGAGAAGAACGGCAGGTGTGCAGTATTAATAGCTGCATTTATCTCCCCAGTCACTTAATAATTGCTTCTGGTGTGGCTTCCCTGTAACAGAGCATTTCATGGACTCCAAAAGCATTTTGATAGATTTTAATGTGTTCCATGCTGGCAGAGTTCTCATGTGCTAAGTGTAGGGTGTGTGTGTTTTATTTTCTAATGAAGCACTGGTGTAGCAAACAGATATGGGCAACCACTTGTGAGTTATCATTCATGCCGCTCTACCATGAACAAATATTAAAGTTTCCCTTTACATTTTTAATGTATTTGAAAATAAAACTATTTTCATCCTATTTTTATAAATATTTCACTATTATTAATAGTTTCTGACATTTATCAAGTTCCTTCTGTATGTCAGCCAGATATTGATCTAGGCTTTTATACACATGTAGTATTCAGAACAATCTTTTTGTGTAGATTATTTTATAATTATTATTTTGCTATCATTGGCTATAATTATAATCAAATATTAAAGAATAACAGGCTAAAATTGTTTGCCTTTTTCATCTTTAGAGACAAAAATTCAGTTAGATTATCCTATTGGGTGAGGAAAGCCTTTTATAGTTGTATGAAAATAGAAGATACAGAGCATAGGGCTCAATTATGGATATTTATGGCCATTTTCTAGTTCTGTGTGTAATTATATATTAGTAGGTAAATTTTCTACATTTTAACAAATTGTTAAATGACATTCCATCACTGCATACAACAGGAATAGATCCTAAGGGGAAAATTGCTTTACATTTATGTTAAACTCCAAATATTTTGATTCCGAAATAAAACTTGGACTGCATTAGACTGTGTGCATGTCTGCATGTGTTTTTGTATTTTATAAGACTAAAATAAAGCCTGGGTGAGGAAAACAGGATGGGAAAACGTTGTGAGATGTAATTTGTATTATGTATAATGCTGCGCACAGTCACCTACTACTGCAGAGAACTTGATGAACTTGAATAAATAATATGCTATTCCTATGTTCTTTTCCAGCCCTTTTCTAGGCCAGGTGATTCATGTATTTACAATTATTTGTGGCCTTTCATGTGGGTTTATTTCTCAGATAATGGCTTTCTTGGCTTTGAGAATGTCTATGTATCTGTCTCATCCTAACATACCAAGATGCAAATATTAGAACATATGGAATTGAAAATGGCAAATAACCAACATTCTATGTCTTTGGAGTTTAACATAAATGTAAAGTAATTTTTTCCCCCTTAGAATCTATTCTTGTTGTATGCAGTAATGCAATGTCATTTAACGATTTGTTAAAATGTATAAGTACAAAATCTATTGCGAGTTTTAGAAAACATCACCTTTTCTAGTATTTTCAAATCTCTAAATATTTAAAGCAAATTTGGTAGTTTAATTTTAGTTTAATTTATTTTTACTTTTTTAAAATTTTATTTCCCTTGCCTTTGGGGTCATGTTTACAAAAACCTCTCAGACTACGGTCCGTAAATTTAGTACTTATGTTTTCTTCTATGTATTTTATTGTTTCCGATCTTATATTTGTCTTTAATTCATTTAAGTTAATTTTTTTGTGTATGGTTTCAGATAGTAGCCTAATTTCATTTTTTTGCATGTGGCCTTCCAGTTTTGCCAACACAATTTATTGAAGAAGCTTTCCTTTATCTATTGTGTGTTTGGCTCCTTTGTTGGAAATTAGTTGATAATATCCTGTAGATTTACCTCTGGGCTCTGAATTCTGATCCATTGGTCTGTGTGTCTATTTTTTCTGCCAGTACCATACTGTTTTTATTATTGTAGCTTTGTAGTATAATTTGAAGTCAGGGAGTGTGATACTTGAGTTTTGTACTTTTTTTTTTAAATCAGGATTGCTTTGGCTATTCAGGTTGTTTCGTGGTTCTGTAGAAATTTGATGACTTTTTTATTCCATTTCTTTGAAAATGCTCTTGGATCTTTGATGAGGCTGGCATTAAATCTGTATATTGCTTTGTGGATTGGAACAATCTGTAGTTAAAATGGCCATATTACTTCATATTTTTAATAACAATTTTTTAATATTTCTAAGCCACTCTAATAGGAAGGTAGAGAGGAATAGGCTTAAAACATACCTGAGATAATAATTTTCACACCCCGAAGAGTGGGAGTTGGGAGTTATCTCTATATAGGTTGAGAAAAAAAAAATCAGTGTGAGTGAAAAATACTCCTGGCACATATAAAAATTATAAAATCTCTGAATTTATCATTCAGTTTCACCCAAAGTCACTTCTGCAGTATCAAAAGAGATCAATGTACAGTATAAAAGTTCTATATCAACCTTCTCTTGTTTTCACATTATATGTAATCTCTATATTTAATGATTTAATTATGTAAGATATTGCCATTAGAGGAGTAGAAGGCAAGAGGCATTAGGAGACTTTATACTGTTTTGCAACTTTCTTGTAGGTCCAAAATTATTCCAAAATAAAATGTTAAAAATTAAATGATGTGAATAGTCAGAAATCAATTTTGACCTGGAGCCATAAAAATTTCAATGATCCTTATATTCTTAAAATAATAGGAACATAATAAACTACTAAAATATAGGTTTATTAGGATGAATTTGAGTTATAAAGATGAGCTTTTAGCCAAACTTCCATATTACCACAAACATTATAATAAAAATTATTTAAAAGATAGGCTTCAGTAGGAAATTCGCTATAAACAACATCAGTGAAGAGTATAGGCAAATCAGGAGCTTATGTATGTATTTGTTGAGCAGAATTGTTGGAGTTTTATTAAAGAAATGGAAACATGGTGAGTTAATAAGGAAAAAAAGTTTCAGAGGTAGGTGAATGAATATTGGTAGAGACAGGGTAAAGGACACTCCTCTAGGATATGACTCATTGTGGCAAGATATGAAGGAGGCTGAGATTCGCTCTAGGAGTATATAAGTGAGAAGTTGATATCTATATGACAGGAGAGCAAACTAATTTGTAAGATAAGACTTGCCTGCTGTTTTTTGTCTCTAAATGTTTATTGGTGTTGTACTGGGTTAGAATAGACTTTAATATGAAAAGAATTAAAAGTAAGTCATCAGAGCAATTAATTATTAAAGTATTACATTTGAAGAAAATTATATATATAGTAATATAGACATATAATTGTAAAAAAGAGAACACTTGGGTCAAATAGTCATTTAAAGTGCCCTAACATGAAAATATGGTCTTTGCTTGCCGAACTAAAGGTGAAAATGCGCTTTGGCACCCAGGGTTAGAAGAAAGTGTGCCTGTGATCTCATTGGGAACTGGTTAGTAGCCCATTAGCCTGCAAGTCTGAGGAGCCTCCTTCTTAGAGATAAATACTCTGAGATTTTGGCTTCTTCCACTATCTCTTAGAATGTTGGTTGGCAAAATGTGGTCCCCAGGTCAGCTCCATAACCTGTACCTGGGAGCTTATAAGAAATGTACTACCTCAGACTCATTGGAACAGAAATTCTGGGGTGGAGCCCAGCAATATGTGTTTAACAAGTCCTCCAGGGGCTTTTGATGCAGTCAAGTTGGAGAATTCCTGTCTCAGAGAATAAGTCACCTCCATTTATACAAATGAACTTTATTTCAGAGATATTCTCTCTCAGGTCACTGGTTTTTAGTATTGTATCTACATTGAAATTCTAATCTAAATCTTTATATCGGGACTTTAAAAATCTAATTTGTTCATATCCCTGCAAATCCTATCAGAATGACTGAGCATTTTGACCCTGTCAGTTGTTAACGTTAGAAAAACCGATGGTAGAAAAATAATAAATTTGTCAGAGTTGCTGGACAATATAAAGAACTAGGGTTATTTTTATCTGTTAAGTAGCTGATTGAATTGACAGCACACCAGAAATTTTGCAAAATTGTACAAAATTTGTACATCGGGTAGAATGAATTAATTTAGGAAAGAGTTTAGTACATTGCCACACAGAAGCACATCTCGCAGGACTTGACTTGCACCTGTTAAACTATTTCAAAGAATAAAAATGCTTGTGCACTCAAGCCAGAAAATGCTACTCACTGCCAGCTCAGCTCCCCTGTGAGATAATATGCAATTGGCAACTTAAAGACAGGTCAGCAACCAATCCTTTCCCTAGAATATCACTTAAAATAGCTAACTTTTTTTTTTATAATAAGAAAAAAAAACCCAGCAATCTGTTATTCTTTTTATTTGCATTTGCCAAGCATCTGTATTTACAGAAAGCAATGGCCTAATTTTTTTAATCTTGATTTCTAATTGAGCAGTTTGGTGGTCTAATGATTTTAGTTTGTGAAACTCATAAAATGAATCAGTCAAAGTAGCTTGAACCTTTTCCCTCTTTCTTGTCTTCCATGTTCTCATTATTTATAATGAGTCTTCCCAGAAACCTTTCAGTGTGTTCCTCACTGAGTGCATGGACACTGGTGAAGCTGGGAGATAATCAACTCCAGGCTGGGACTCTGCAGCAGTGCCAGCAAGCTGCTCATGACTCCAGCAGATGTTTCTGCTTTGGGGGGCCGAAAGAAATTTTATAAGGCTTTTCCTCCCTTTCAGGGAAAATTGCCAGAACAGTCAAAAAATGGGAAATATATAGGCCTGCTCGCATTTCCAAGTTTGGAGGGATATTGTGTCCAATAAAAGGAATCTCAAAGAGAGGAATTTCTGAAGACACTGTCTCACAATACACAATAGCTATGTAAAATGTCCACCAGGAAAAAAGAGGAACCAAGGAAAGCTCACTTGGCTTTAGATTTCTCTGTATATTGAAAACTGTGTGAATGTTAGAGGATTTAGAAATGATACCCATTTATGGTAAAAACACACCTGGGAGTCAATAAGGATCTCTTCCCCGCTACCCCCTGAAAAACATAGATGCATTACTCTGAATTCCTGCACTTTTTGGTTTTTCTGTTTCTCTTAAAATTGTGAGTCCACTGAAGGAGAAGATATTTGCAGGACTGCGAGTCTTTTTTTCTTTTAAATTGACTGTCTACCACATCATACAATTTTGTTCCTGAAAAGAGCAAAAATAACAAATATTTTCTTTGGGTGGGAAGATCTGAGAATTTCAGCTATCATAGATTAATTTACTTGATTTTGATGTTATTTTGGATCTTGAGAAAAGTTTATGTGCAAAATCATGTGATAAACATCAGAGAGAACTGGTTACAGTGAACTCATGTGAGGTGAAACTGTAGATCTGTTCAGTGCTGTAGTCCTGGGGGTTAAAAGTTTTACTTTTGGAACAAAGTCCAAGATACAACAGAGAGAGAAGCCTACTAAGCCACTTGCAAGACTTGTTTATGTAACTCAAGGTAAAGAGATCAGCCTAAAGAACAAACCTGCTGTAATTCTCCATGATTTTTCTGTGTAACAAAGCTATCTGCTAAGAACCAGAAATAATGAGCTATTACAAAGCCATTCTGATAATTCTTAACTTGAATATTTTTTTTCTGACATTGTATTCTCAAGGCCATGTATAAACAATTAACACGGGGAGTATGATTAACTAGAAATGATAGTACAGTTCATCTGTTTAGTCATTCAAATTTTTTTATAATTAGTCCCAGCTTATGTTTCATATGCTGGACAGAACAGAAGTGATTCATGATGATTCTATTGAGGAATTGTTCTCTGAAGGAAATATATTATCCACCTATTAAAGTTCTGATAAGACAGTGTCAACTTTAAAATGGATTAGTTAGCTTATTGTTAAAAATGAGAGTGTTAATTGAGGTCCCAGTAAACTTCTAGGAGACCCCTTGATCTCTAAGAGGAGGCAAAGTCTGCCTGTTATATGCTCCATAACAGTATATACTTTTTATTGGAGTCCAAATTATCTACTTTATTTCAACCTCATCTAAGTTAAAACTTGAAGGATGATCAATACTTTGGCTAAATTGAGAAGGAATAGCCCACCAAACTGGAGAAAACATTTAGAAAGACTCGAAGTTGAAGCAAAAGTAGAATATGTCTGAAAACTAAAATCCATAGACAGAAATATCACATAAGTTGTAAGGAAATGGAAGGAGATGAAACTAGTGAGTTATGCAGGGACAAGATTAAAAATGGACTTTTAAACCATGACAAATGGATTAGAGAAAGACAAAATCAGTTTCAAGGCAGCCAGTTGCAACATTGTTCCTGGGACATGAGGTTACTGAGTGGGAAAGTAAGTGAGAATTAGAGGTAACCTGGTGAAAATAAAGAATATTTAACATTTTTAATCAGATTTGTTCATTGACTGTATGTGGGAAAGGTGGAGAAGGAAAGTCAACAATTGTTTTTAGTTCCTGGCTTAAGCAGTTGGTTGGATAGGAGTACCATTCACTAAAATATTTGCAGGTGTGAAAGCAAAGATAGATTCACTCTCAGTGCTTGACTATAGGGCAGTTATTTCTAGCCATCCCCAGGGAGTATATGTGTTTCCAAACCAGTCCATGCATTTTCTTCTATTCTAATAAGGTCCCATAAGTACAATAATTAAAGGCAATCTGAAGGATGTTCATTGCCAATACCGTGCTCCCTAACTGTGCTGATTCCTTGATAGTCTTTTGGGCACAGCAATTCTGCTGCTCCACAGTGCCCACTGATGCTGCTGCTGGCTCTTATTGAAAAAACTGGGGAGGATGCTTCTGGCAATGAATTACTGCCAAAGGCCAAATCATCATGGGTTATAATGATGGCACTCAACTTCTGATTACATGCCCTCTTTGTTAGAATTTCAAACAAGTTCATGAAGATAGACTGAGAAGGAAGGTCATATCATTCCTTCCATTGTCTTTGCCATTTTTATCTTTTGCCCTGGCCACTTCGACTTTCTTCCCAGACTGAAACATAAAAACCCCTTTCACATATATATATGTTCATGCGAAAAAACGACTATCCACAGTGATCATCTGCTTTCCAGTTCTGTAAACAGCAGGTACATGACTCTTCTTTCGAGCTAAATTAGGACATCTTGCTGAAGTATCAACACTTAATGGAATTTTTATTCCATGTAATCATGGATTATTGAAGAAGGAGTCCTTGAAGTTAATCTGTGCAGTGCTTGTCAAACTCTAATGTGTGCATGAATAACAGGGCATCCTGTTAAAATGCAGATTCTGAATCAGTGATTCTGAGGACAGGGCTCTCTGCCTGTATTTATAACAAGCTCTGGAGTGGTTTAGAGGCCGCTGGTCCATAGCCTACGCTTTGAGAATCAAAGTTCTAGTCTAGGCAATTCCCTCAGAGTACAGCTGAAGAAAAGAAGTCACTGACATTTATTTAGTGTAAGGCAATAGGTGTGATGTTGTTTGCATATTAAGTTAGTGACAAAATCTGCATTAGAAGAATCAATTTCCCTGTCTCTCACTCTACTGTTCTTTGTACCACAGTCAGCAGAATTTGCTTCAAGTAGATCTTCAAACATCAGTAATATTTACTCCTTATTTTGGAATGTAGAGAAACTTTCTGCTACTTACCAAAGGAAAATGTTCCAAAAGAAGGTTATGAGAGTCATCTTTGCTAATGTTTTGGGGTTTTGTTACTACTTAAAAAAATTACCTAATATTTTTCTGCGTAGCAGTTTATTAAACCTTTGGAAACATTTGTGTAACAAGTTTTCATAGATAAAATAAGTGCTCACAGAATACAGTTTCATATTATTAGGAAGATAACTATAAAGTAAAATCCAGTGTTTTTTTTTTTTCATTTAAAGATATTTGAATTCAAATTTTTCATTTAAAATCGGTTTTAATCTATAGATGAAATTTTCCTGGAAGAAAGCTATTTGGCCCAGGCAGGAAACCTTCATTCACCTGTTGTCCTGCAAATGTGCTTCTAAAGCAGTGGCATTAATGAACCTTAAACATGAGTGAGCATGAAAAACTGGGGTGCTGAAAACTGATATAGTTCAGCAACACAAAAGTAAAACTTTCCAACGATCAATTGGGGAATTACCCCCTCCTACTGAAACATCTGGTCACCAATTCATACCTGGATTTCTTTCTGTTGAATCCCTTTCCTACCCCTCCCTTCTGAATGCTGCTGCTCAAGTTTAAACAAGCGCTGGCAGGGAAGCAGATATACTCTGAGCAGGGGCTGGGGAATAGCCAACAAGACTAATGCAAGGTGCTCCTTTCTGGCCCTGAGGTGACTACAAACTTGCTCAAAAGGGATCTTTCTCGCCAGGTAGAAGAGAGAATGCAGCTGTACTGCTGGCTGGAAACATCGCACCAAAGGCAGCCAGTTCAGCTGTGGTTTTTATGTCAAGTCCTCCGGAGGATGTGCTGAAGCCATCAAGCCCATATCCCCTGGAATGTCTCCTGGGATGCAAGCACTGGCCAGAGAACAGAAATAAAGTAGCTGTTTCCAGCAATTTCCAGTTCTCCTAAAAATGAGAAGGAGAATTTGTAGAGACGTTTTAGCTCAGCAGGGTCCTCGTCTGAGTGTCTTAGAGAAGTTTCCATTGCTTCTGGCTGCATCTTGCAATTTTGCATCTCAGAGAATGCTCTACCATCTGAAACCTTTCAGGAATACTAAATTCATTCAGAGAGGAAAAATCCCTCTTGTGTTAAACAGCATCATGTAATATTTATTGAAAATCTTAAAATGTCTTCCCAAATTAATATCTGATTCAAAAAGAAGCCAACTGAGCCAGCAAGTCAGGCTTTGTATACATATATTGTATTCATAAATCTATCGAAGAAAAGGGATTAAACAGCCCTTCACCTCTATCTGTAAAGTTTGAGATGGCTATAAAAATGGAAATATATTAACTGTGTCTATGAAAATTTATATGTACATATAGCCCTAGGTTAAATCAAGTAGTGGGCCTAATGTAGAATATAAAATACTCATCATTTACTTTCTCTTTTTGAGAGAATATGGTAGAGAAATTCTTTCAACATTTGATAAATATACTCTTTTAGCTAAGGCAGAAGAACAGTCAACAGGGAGGAAATTGATAGTGTCTATGAAAAAACAATGTTGTAACATTAGTTCATGGAAATAGATCCAAAGTGATTTTTTTTAAAAGCCACATAAAATCTTGTAAATAATCGATAAGCCTCCGCAGAACAATGGAAACACACTTGAAAGACTGGGTAAAAATCAAATAAAATTAGTGTATCATATAAATTCAAGGGCATGTAGATTATTATATTAGAAAATTAGGTTTACTTTTATTAGTTAATACAGTCTATACATTGGTAAAGATTTCTACGTGGAATTACTTATGCGTTTTAAACCAGTGAAGAAATTTTTAGAGATTGTCTAAATTATATTGCTGCCTGGCAATGGTTTGGAATATAAAATTGCACTGTAAGGTCGACAGAACTTTCTTAGATTTGTGAATGCCTACCATGTATATTACAGAATCTGTGCTACTCATGGACTGTTTGATTTTAATTATCTTTTTATAAGTTATAAAATAATGCAACTGCATATCCTAAACAAGAGTCAAGAAATGATACCCTGTGGTCTTAAATAAACCCTTAGATATATTTCGTTTGGTAGCACAGTATTGTTGTGATTGTTTTAAGAAAGTACGATTTAATTAAATTTAACAGTGATTTTTCTAGATTATGGGAGGTCCTATCATTGCTTATTTTCTAATTCATAGCTGTTTCACACATTTAAATTACTTGCCTGACCCTTGAAGGCATTTGAGTTTGCAATATGGCATTATTATCAGACTTCAAATGTTATAATCCTGTCCTTGATATTGTACATACTTTGAAAGCAACACATACCTCTTTGATTTTTCCTAGCACCAATTATCAGTTTCTTAAGCAAATAGATGTTTCTTTCATTTATTCAACTAACCACAAATCTTTAGGATGTACCTCTTCTGTTTTAGATAACATAATAATAATGAGTATAAAGATGAGCAAGGCAGACCCACTACCCACTCTCATGAATCTTAGTGATTGAGGAGGGATTGATTTGGTTATTTATTGATGAAATGTGCCTCCCTTAAATCCTTTGCCATATACCTTAGAGAGAGAGGGAAAAAAAGGGTTACTATATATTCCCAGAAGAAAAGATATATAAAAATATGTAAATGTTATGGGCTGAATTTTATCCCCTCAAAATTCATATGTTGAAGTTCTAACCTTCAGTGTCTCAAAATGTCACTGTATTAGAGATTGAGCCTTTAGAAAGGCAATTAAGGTTAAATGAGGTTAGTAGGGTGAATCTTATTCCAATAAAACTGGTTATCTTATAAGAAAAGGACATTTGGAAATGGACAG
Source organism: Rousettus aegyptiacus (assembly GCF_014176215.1). Lineage (NCBI taxonomy): Eukaryota > Metazoa > Chordata > Mammalia > Chiroptera > Pteropodidae > Rousettus > Rousettus aegyptiacus. Next base: position 75,438,018 of record NW_023416307.1, read on the forward strand.
AGGAAGAGGGAAGACCATGCATGTGAAGACATGGGAAGAAAATGGCCATCTACAAGTCAAGAGAAGGTCTCAGAAGAAACCAACTCTGTCTACACCTTCATCTTAGACTTCTAGCCTCTAGAATTGTGAGGAAGTAAATTTCTGTTGTTTAGCCACACCCAGTCTATCATAATTTGTTGGTACCAGCAAACTAATACAGTACTTTTTATTTTTTAATTCTGAGAGACTTAACTTTAATGGTTGAGTATGAATTCTAGTAGAAAAGAAAGGACCACACTGGTGATTAGTTAAGCAGTGGCTTTCAGCCTCACAGGTAAGTAGCCTGATGGCATAATTTGAAAAAGCTTCTTGTTTATTATCTTAGCATTAAATAACATATTTTAGAAGTATATTTGTTTGTATTGAAAGATATTTCCAATACAAATTTCACTGAAAAAGATGATGTAATTTAAGTTCTTGATTTTGTGGAAAAAATAAATGGAACAAATATCAATAAAATAGAAATGCATGTGTCAAATAAGTTATGGTGATTATCTCTGGGTGATGGTGTTATAACATTTTCCTTAATTTTTAATCTACATTTTATGATAGTTTTCCAACAGCTTGCTATTCTATAATAAAAATAGCTCCAAAATGTTCTTTTAATTTAGTAAATATTGTAAGTCAATGTTGTGATTGTATGCTTTGAGTAGGACAACCACAGGAAAAATTATTTTTTAATGTAAGTCCCCTTATAAATATAGTCAACTGTTCTTAACAGTGGACAAAGGCAAGACCATGGAGCAAAAATAGTCTTTTTAACAAAAGGTACTGGAATAACTGGACATATACATGACAAAATATGAATCTAGACACAGACCTTTCACTTTTCACAAAAATTAACTCAAAACAGACACAGAACTAAATGTAAAATGTGAAATTATAGAACTCCTAGAAGAAAAAAATGAGAAAGTTTAGATGCCCTCAATATAGTAATGACTTTTTAGATATAATTTGTAGGTACCGTGATCCATGAAATGAGAATTGATAAGCTGGACTTCATTAAAGTTAAAATTTTTTGCTCTGCAAAAGACAATGTCATGAGAATAAAAAGACAAACCAGATTGGGAGACAGAATTTACAAAATATATATCAAAGAAGGAATTGATATCCAAAATATACAAGGAACGCTTAGAATACTAAAAACACAAACAAACCCACTTAAAAATGGTCTACAGATTAAAACAGACACTTCACCAAAGAAGATATATAGAGCACAGCTAATCACATGAAAAGGTGTTTAATCTCATACGTTATTAGAGAATCACAAATTAAAACAATAATGTGATGCCACAATGCATCTATATGGATGGTCAAAATCCCAAATACTAACACCACCAAATACTGACAAGGATGTGGAGCAACAGATCTCATTCATTGCTGGTAGGAGTGCAAAATGGTACAGCCACATTGGAATACAGTTTGGTAGCTTTTTATAAAACCAAACGTACTCTTATGTATGATTCAGCAGTCATACTCTTAGGTATCGACCCAAAGGAGTTGAAAACTTATTTCCATGTGAAAACCTACACATGAATGCTTATAATAACTTTATTGATAATTGCCAAAACTTGGAAGCCACCATGATGCCCTTCAGTAAATACGTGAATAAACTGTAGTACACCCATACAATGGACTATTATCAAACACACACACACACACACACACACACACACACACACACACACACACGAGCTATCAAGGCATGAAAATAAATAGAGAAACCTTAAATGCATGTTACTAGTTGTAAGGAGCTGATCAGAAAAGGTACATGTTGTATGATTCCAACAATACGGCATTCTGGAAAAAGCAAACCTGTGGAAGCAGTAAACAGATCAGCGATTTCCAGGGGATGAAGGAATGGATGGAGGATGAATAGGCAGATCACAGAGGATTTTTAGAGCAGTGAAACTACTCTGTATAACCTTAAATTGGTATCTACATGTCATTATACATTTGTCCAAATCCTAACTAGTGTTTTAAGGGTCTTGATACTTTTCAGAGTAATGACTTTATTTAAAAACATTAAGTTAGACATTGAGTCAGTAGTAATAGCCTTTGTCAACAGCTGATTCTACCTAATTTTTATTTCTGTCGGTGACAATGGAAAATGTTTGGTAGGACAACATGGCATTTTTTTTTTCTGTACCTTCAGGCATATTTTTTTTTTAATTTTTATCATATATTTTCTTACCATAATAGAATGAGTTCATTAGAGAAAGAATGAAAATAGAGAAAATTAAATATATATATATATATTCTTACCATCTAAAAATTTTTTTACCAGTTTTTTATATTTTTTAATTTTTTAAAATTTTAATTAGTTTCAAGTATACAGTACATAGGTTAAACATCTATATTGTCAGTAAAATGATCACAATTGCTCCCTCCCTTCCCTCACCCTCCACCTAGCCAACGTATTAAGGCTAATTGCATTCCTTATGCCATGCTTCCCACCCCCGTGATCATCTGTCAGCTAGTTATTTGTACTTCTTTAACTCTTCACTCTATTCTTCCAGTCCCCCAAACCTCCTTCCCCTCTGACCATCACCAAATTGTCCACTATATTTGTGAGTCTGCTTTTGATTAGTTTGTTCTTTTTATTCCACATATAAGTGAAATCATATAGTGTTTCTTCTGGGTTCATCACAGCAGTATCTTTTTCCATTCCCTTCCTTTTTATATGTAGGAGTCTTGTTTTCTTGTCCTTTTAGCCTCTCCATCTCTTGGTAGGAGGACTTAATTCTTTTCCGTTTAAGGTACTTATTGATAGGAATGTAGTTGTTACCATTCTTTATTCCTGTTTTTGATACATGTTTTTTCTTCTTAAAGAAGTCCCTCCAGCATTTCCTATAATTCTGGATTTGTGGTGATAAATTCCTTTAGTTTATTTTTCTCTGGGAAACTCTTTATCTGTCCTTCAACTCTAAATGATAGCTTTGCTGGATAAATAATTCTTGGTTGTATATCCTGGGTCTTCATTCTTTCAAATATTTTTTGCCAAATCCTTCTGTCCTGCATAGTCTCTCTTGAAAAATCAGCTGCCAGTCATATGGGTGTTTTCCTTATATGTAATCATTTGTTTTTCTCTTACTGCTTTTAAAATTTTTTATTTGTATATAACCTTTGGCATTTTAATTATGGTATGTCTTGGTGTGGGCCTCTTTGGATCCCTGATTTTTGGAATCCTTTGAGCTTCCTGGGGTTTTATGTCCATTTTCTCCAGGTTAGAGAAGTTTTCCATCATTATTTCTTCAAACAGCTGTTCAGCATCTTGATTTTCTTTACTTATGTCAATCAGAAGAATATTTGGAGCCTTAATAGTGTCTCATATTCTCCTTAAATCATTGTTTTTCTTGGCCTTTTTTTCTTGCCATTCTGTTTGAGTGTCCTGTCCTCTTCTTTATTCACTTTGTTTATTCCTTTGTTTATTCCATATAATATACTTCTCATCTCAGATAATGTGTTCTCCATTTCAGACTGGTTTCCTCTTATAATCTCTATCACCATTTTTATCTCTTTATTGGAGTTCTCTTTGTTTCCCAAAAGTTCATTGAGCATCTTTATAACCAGTGTTTTGAACTCTGCATCTATTAGTTTATTTGACTCTATTATAGCTGGATCTCTGTTCTGTTCTGTCATATGGTTTCTACTTATTTGTCTTCCCATTTTGACTGCCTTTCCATGTCTGTTTCTATGTACTAAGTGAAGCTCTTAAGTCTTCCAGTCTTATTAGCGTGGATTTGTGAAGTAGGTGTCCAGCGGCACAGTTCTGAGAGGGGTTCAGCTGCAGGTCAAATTTAGCCCAAGCCTGTGCCCCTCTGGGGCCACCTGCCAAGATTCAGCAAGCGATCCACAGATGCTGTGCTTATAGTTGCCTCAGAAGACCACACCAGAAACCAAGGCCAGCTGCCTCCAGTGTGAGTCTAGGCACTGCTCAGCAAGGCACATCTTAGTCGCTGAGGAGATACATGGGTGTGGCTAGGGTGGGGCCTGGGTTGGGGGAGGTGGGGTTTCAGGGAATCCTCTGAGCAAGTGACCTCTGTTATCCAGTTTGATGACATCACAGCTATGGTGGCGTGGTGTTTACGTTATGGGAAGGGAGAGGGCTCAATAGGGAACAGTGGATACCGCTGGCACTTCTGTACTGAGCAAGTCTCCCTTCAATCCTCACTCTGACAATATCACCTTGTAAGTCCCTCGTGCCCCCTGTGCACAGCCAACTCAGTACTGGTGTTCAAAGTGAGCAGGTCTATCACCATGAAAATCCACTCACGGACATAGCCCCTTTTAGAGGCTTCTGCCACTGCTGCTGCGGCAGCCTCTGTCTCACTCAGCCACTTGGGACTGGATCTCCCCACATCCTCACCCCGTCCTACCTTCTGCCATTACAGAGTGTTTTCTTGAATTTCTCCCTAGTTGTATGGCTTGTTCATTCAGATCCCAGGCATTTTTTTCTTTGCTGCTGCTCCTTGTTTCTGTCATAACTTTGATTTGGTCGCCTGAGGGAGGAACAGAGCTTTTATCATCTATACCATTTTTTTCTCCTCCCATACCATCTAAAAATTTAAACACAATCCACAATTTAGTTTATTTTTATGTGTATGTATAAATTATTACTTATGTTTAGTATCATACATTGTTATTAGCTACTATTTATGCTATTTATTGACTTCAGAATATCATCACCAGAAAAAAATATTATTCTCTTAAAAATTCTCAAAGTTTTTGGGTTTCCTTATTATAAATTTCTCTACTACAAATGATAATATTGTCTCTATAAATACATAATTTAAGACTCATATTTTCTAGGTTAAATTATTATAAGCACAACTACTGAGTCAAATATTACAAACATATTTAAAACACTTGATAATTTTGTCTACAGAAATTCTGGAAAGGTGTGTCAATTGGAACACCATTGGAACAGAGAGCGGAAATTAACCCTAACTCTAGCTACCCTTGAACACCATAATTTTAGAAGAAAAAACATTTTTTTACATTATTCTACTTTTTTTTTTGAATACTAATGAGTCTAGAAACCTTTGTATGTTCATAGGTCATTAACATTTATATTTTGTGAATTTCCTTTTAATACTTTTTGCACATTTTTCTGTAGAGGCATAGGTTTTCCTCTTAAAGATCTGTGTGTTCTCATAAAAGATTAACAGTGCTATTTGTCTACCACATGCATTGAATTCTTTTCTGGTTTATCATTGATTTTTAATGGAACTTGAGGTTGTTTTTGACATGGCAAAGTTTAATTTGTAAGTAGTCAGATATAACATTTTATCTTTACATTTTGATTAATATCTTTGCTAATATACTTTAAAAAGTTTTCAGATAACTATTAACTTAGATATCATACCTTCAACATGTATTTGTGTTATGATTTTGAAGTGACTAGCAGTGGTATAATCAAAACAAAGATTCTAGGAGAATTAAATATATGTTGCTCTTGCCCTTAATCCTTATGCATTTTATATTTCTGTTGGTACTCATCAAATTATATTAGGCATTATAAGTTGTGTTTCCCTCCCTAAAAATGTAAATCCAGCGCAAAGAAATAAGGGATTTTAAGGGAGTCCAGAACTGTGCTAGGCCTCTGTGTTACAGACTTTGCTTTTGACAGGCTCAGATAATCCTGATCAATATTGGCAGTATATATGTAGATTCAAATACCCTGCCCTATGGGGCTTGAAATTAGTCATACTATTATCAGTTTAATATCCTGTATGCCAAGATTGAACCCTGAACTCATAGGCTTACTCAGATCCACAGCCTTAACCTAATTCCCACAATGTTTTTATAATCTGTGTATTTTGGTTGCATCCTGATTAGGATTTTAGACTAAGGTCCCTCCGTAAGGATGGGAGTTCTGAATTAGCTACTTGGCTAAGCTCCTTGGCTAGGTAATGGCAGAGTTATGCTTAGGGAGATCCGGCTAATGTGCTACCAATATCTTTTGACCCTGATCACTGTGGAGGTCATTGGAACTTCTACACCACAGGGATCACGATGAACGACCATTGGCTACCCATTTGCCTGTGAGCTTTGACTACTGACTATAGTCAGACTCAAGTTCCTAAATCAGAAGCCTACCTTGATCAATAATTTGTGTCTAATTCAAGGCCACATTTAGGTTAGCCCCTTGCACCAGAATGTTAGGTATCCCTCTCTTAAAAATGAACAAAGGGCACAACGCTTGATAAGAAAATTTGAGTTCAGTATGTTAAATAAGTTTCAGGTGGACAGGAGTATATGGTTTTTTAGAGAAGGCTTTTCCAGAAAAGTGACATTTGACCAGAGACCTGAGGGAAGTGTGCAGTTAGCTATGTGAGTATCATGAGGAAAAGCATCCCAGGCAAAAGGAGCGGCAAGTGCAGAGGTCTTCATGTGGAATTATACTTGGGGTATTTGAGGAACAAGATGGCTAATATGACTTGTCTTGAGTGAGTGAGAAAAAGAGTTGTAGGAGAGGAGATAACATGATCAGGGAGACAGTAGGGTTAAACCCTATAGAACCTTGTAGGTTCTGGTTAAGGACTTCTCACTTGGCATTTGGGAACAAAATAAAAGAGATAATAGAGTCTTCTTGTATAAGGGAGTAAATATAACAGGAAAACATATCAGGATTGTTCATGTTGCACTAAGTGTTCATTTTGTATAATGGGTCATGAATTTAAAGGAAACATGTTGGCATGGATGTATGTTTTCCTCCAACAATATTTATTCTGCTGGACAGATGATGAGGCAATATATGAGGAGAGAAGCTAACAAACTTTTCAACAGAGTGGTGATATGATCTGATTTATGTTTTAAAAGGATTACACTGACTGTCATGACAATGGACTTTAGAAGAGTAAGGACAAAAGCAGGAAGAACATTCAGAGGCCATAGCAACAATCCAGGTAAGGGATTGTAGTGGGTTGGGAACATTTTATGTCTTAGTTCATTTGGGCCACTAGAGTAAAATACAACTGACTGAGTAGCTTATAGACAACAGACATTTCTTTCTTACAGTTCTGGAGGCTGGAAATCCAAGATCAGTGTGACAGTAAGGTTGGCTGAGGGCTCTCTTCCAAGTTGCAGACTTGTATCTTCACATATTAGAAGGAGCTAGGGAGTTTTGTGTATCTTCTCTAAGAGTACTAACTCCATTCATGAAGTCTGTATTCTCATGGTCTAATCACTTCCCAAAGGCTCCACCTACTAATCCATCACCTTTGGGAGTTAGGATCTCAATATACAAATTTTGGGGGATACAAATAGCTGGCAATTCTGGATTTGGATGAAGCAATTAGATTATCATTATATTTTAATGGTGGAACTAACAGAAATTGCTGATAAGGAGACACTATGGACATCTCCAAATTTTTGGAGTGAAAACCCAGATGAATGGAGTTGTCAGTAATAAAGATAAGGAGGAGTGCCATGGACGATTCTGAGAGAGGAAATCAGAAATTTGGCTTTGAACATGGTAAGCTTGAATAATTTATTGGATATCTAAATGGAGATGTTGAATAAGATCTTAGACATATGAATCCAGAGTTTACAGGAACTAGCCTGAACCAGAGAAGTAAATTTGGACTTCATCATCACATAGATTATATTTAAAACTATAAGAATGGATGAATCACCTATAGACTGAGTATAAATAAAGAAGAGAATAAGTCCTGAGTAAACCGACAAGCAAAGGAACTGTACTCTGTGAGGAAAGTGTGGCCTGCTAAGTAAGAGAAGAATCAAGAAGCTATGGAAAGAAAGCATTTTAAGAATGATGAATGATCTACTGTGTTTAAAGCTTGAGATGATTCAGTATATTCACCTGAGAACTGGCCACTGCATTTAGCAAAGTAGGAGTTTCTTCTGACCCTGACAAAAGCTCATTTTAATTTAAATTGGAAAACTAAGATTTTTGTATGGGAGGGATAAACTATTTTTGTTTGTGTTCACTTGCAGTATTTTAAGAAATTGTTATTTATTTATTTTTTTGTCTATATTGTTGGTAGAAATAAAGCAACAAACAAAAAGTTAACATAAAAAAAATACAGTGCAGCTGTTATTCCACTAATAAAAGATCTATTTGCAGCAGGGAACATTTAGAAAAATAGAGGTAAATAATCAACATTGTTTATAGTACGTTAAGATTAGAATACCTTAGTCTAAGAAGATAAAGACAAAAAAAAAAAAAAGGTCTAATGTATCTGAAGATACACAATAGAACAAATAAAATTTTTCTAATTTCCTAAATTTATGAATTATGTCATTTAACAATTACTCTCTGATGTTTGGAAATGATATCTTTAATTTTAATAAATACACACAGACACAAATATAATGTGATTATTTAAAAGATACAGCCATATATTGATTCAACCATCACTTCCCTTTATCCTCATTTCCATTTTATCTAATTTAGATCAATGGTTTGTCATTGTAATCAATCCTTTGTCTCAGTTTCTTAACTCTCTGGCTTCTTTGCCATTTTTTATGCCTACATATAAAATATCAATGTTAAATATATAAAACTCTCTGCATATATTGGCTCATCATCTGTCCAGCAGAATAAATATTGTTGGAGGAAAATACAACCATGCCAATGTGTTTCCTTTAAATTCATGACCCATTACACAAAATGAACACTTAGTGCAACATGTACAATCCTGACATATTTTCCTGTTATATTTATTCCTTTATACAAGAAGACTCTATAATCTCTTTTATTTTGTTCCCAAATGCCAAGTAATTTTCTCCACCTCATTTTCAGTTGATGATAATGCCTCTAATTTCACTATTAAAAGTCATTAAAAGTCAGGAAAAATAAAACTACCACCTGCTTTTCCTGAAAGACCTACCGACTTAATCCATCTATATCCACATACTCTGTTTTACATCTTGCCACATAAAATTGATGTTTCTACGTCTACCTAAGCTAGTCTACCCATATGGGTACTAGATTCTATCCCTCTTGCCTTCTAAAATATGCCAGTTTTTCAATCACCCCCACTGTATTCTACACTAACATTTCCCTTTTAGTGATCATTGCCAGCTATATACATAGTTATTTTGTCCATCTTAAAATGTATTCTCTGGAATATCCATTATTCTCCATCGACTACCCATTTGAAAGCATAGCATCATCAATGAAATAGTTGTGTAAACTTGCTGTCTCAAATAGCATTTCTTCCATTCTCGCCTGAACTCAATTCTGGAAGACAGATGTTTACTAGAAAAGTATATATGGAAGATTTCTGGAGGAATGGAAAAGCTCTATATCTTGTTTTGTGTTGCATGTGTGTATACAATTGTCCAAATTCATTAAACTGAATGCTTAAGATCTGTGCTTTTTATTGTATGTAAATTATACCTCAAAAAAGGAGAAATTGTAAACTAGCCTTGTTTCCCACTTCCACTTTTCTGCCAAAAAGACCTCAGATGAACGAACAAACAAACAAAGAACACATATGGACAGATAAGTTTAAAAAAAAATAAAGAAATTCTGGATGGAAATACGAGAGAGGGTCAACTCAAAAGGAATTGATAAGTGACGTAATAGATGCAATTGAGATTAGAAATTTATAATTTCTAGTGATTTCAATTTTCAATTTGATAATTTTGTCCTTTGGGGATTAACTATCTAGGTAGAATGATATACAGAGAAAAATGTAATAATTTATCCAGTTTAAAAAAAAAATTGTAGGCAATTGAGCAGAGAATTTGTCCAGTGGAATAGTTGAAACAATGGGACGGACCATGATCTAATAAAGAGTTTGTTTACATGTCCCTGGAAAGCAAGTATATTTGAAGAAAGAGAATGAGAAAGTTAGACAGCATTTTGATCAGATAGCACCATATTAGAGTGTAAGACATCATGGACTGGCACTCATCCATAAAGAAATGAAAAGAGCACTAATAATGGAGTGCAATTGTCTGCCTTTCACTATTTTAATTATCTTGGAAAAGTCACATTATTCCTCTAATGCAGTTTCATCTGCCATAGAAAAGAATATCCACTGATTTACATATTAGTGACTATGATTGAGATAATTTACACAAAAACATTTGGCAATTGGTTAAACTTCATGAAAATATAAGAAATTAGTAAGAGGTATTTTTTATTATCAAAACTCTAACATTGTCTTTAATAATTATTTATGAAATAAGTCAAATGATGTATGGTATCAGTTTTTTAAAAACTAGTTTTTATGTGCACTTAAATATCTATCAAAATGTTATGACACAAAGCTTTGTCAGAAAGTCATTTTATTGAGTTAATCAAAGAAAGCATTTTGTTTATTGGATGTACCTTTTCCTTAACAAGATTTGCAGACTCAGTGGTTATAATTCTAGTCAGCAATTCTTTGAAAGAGTTTTTTTTTTTTAACAAAACCCTCACAGCAGATGCTCACACAATCAAGAATATGTCCATTAGCTAAACATTAACACAATACATTAACTTGATGTTTTGTTTGATTAACAAACAGATTCTCATAATGTAACAAATTGCTGTGATTTTATTGTTAGAGATACCTATAGTGTTTTTTGTGTATGTGTGGGGAGGAGACAGTATTTAATTAGAGCTCTTGATTGAAAAACTAGCATCTCATAGACTAAATAAATTGTTTCAGATTTTTAAAGATTGTTCTATGATTTGCATTATGTTAGATAAAATGTGAACTCACCTAAAAAGTTATCATGAAAGACATATGAAAGATACATCTTCTATTTTGCAATTTTTCTACATGAAAAAGGTCAATGTTAATTATGCTTAAAATGATTCTTAAAATCATTTTAAAAAGATTCACTTTACTGAAAGTCTTAAGAATCCACTAGTTTTATTCCTTTTTATTTTCTCTATAATAAACATTATTTCTATATACAGTAATACGGTATTTTGAGGAAAGGTTATGAACCTCTTGCATGTATTAGCTTCCTAAGGCTGCCATGTAAACTACCATGAACTGGGTAGCTTAAAACAACAGAAATTTACTCACAGTTCTGAGGATTAAAAGTTCAAAATTAATGTGTAGGCATACTCATGCTTCTCTGATGGTTTGAAGGAATAATCCTTCCTCACCTCTTCCTACCTTCTGGTGATAGCCATCACTCCCTGCTATTCCTTGGCTTGCAGCTGCATCACTCCAACGTCCATTTCTGTCATTAGATGGTGTTCTCCCTTTATTTCACTGTGTCTTTTCTCATTTTCTTTTTCTTTTTTTTTTTCTTTTTCCTTTTTTTTTATTATGGCGACATTGGTTAATGAAATCCAGTAAGTTTCATGCGTACAATTCTACAGTAAGGCATACACACACACACACACACACACACACACACACACACACACAGCATTGTGTGTTCGCTGCCCATAGTTAGATTTCTTTGTGTCACCACATACTTGACCCCTTTTACCTCATCTACCTCTCCCCTCCCACCTCCCCTCTACCCTCTGGTAACCACTACTCTATTGTCCATGAGTCTCTGCTTGTTTGTCCCGTTCGTTTGTTGCTTTTAGGTTTATAGTCCACATATAAGTGACTAATGTGGTTTTGATCTGCCATATGATCTAGCAATCCCGCTATTGGGTATTTATCTCAAAGACATGAAAACACATATCTGAAAAGATATTTGCACACCGATATTCAAAGCAGCATTATTCACAGTGGCCATGGTATGGAAACATACGAAATGTCCTACAATAAATGATTGGCTAAAAAAGCTGTGGTACATTTATACAATAGAATATTACTCAGCCATAAGAAGAGATAAAATACTGCTTTTTTCTAACAACATGGATGGACCTTGAGGTAATCATGCTAAGTGAAATAAACCAGACAGAAAAAGTTGAAATCCTTTTCTGATAAGGACACCAATCATATTTGATGAGAGCCCACCCTTATCAAGTATGACCTCATCTTAATTTGATTACATCTGCAAAGAGACCCATTTTCTAATTAGGTCACATGCAGAGATATAGGAGCTAGGAAATCAACATATCATTTTTGGGGACACAAGTCAATCCATAACAAGGAGTGTCATGTTGAATATATGGAGGGCTAATATATACGGTAATAGTCGTAGTGCTAATATTCCTATAGCAGTCAAAATCAAAATGTAGAAAGCTTCTAGTTTGATTCAACTCTTGAGCAAATATTGAAAATTCCCTAGAAACGTCTGCAAAATAAGGGTCAGAATGAGCTGTGTCTGGCACGAGACCTGGAGATCAGCAGTTGCCTCAATTGTCAGGACTCTAAGATATAGAGACTAGTTTTTAAATACTTTTTGGAAACAGTTACAGATTCGCAGGAAGTTTTAAAACTAGTACAGAGAAGTCTGGTGTTTCACCTAGTTTCCAAAATAGTTACATCGTACCTAATTATAGTACAATGTCAAAATGGGTAAATCAGTATTGGCACAATGTGTATAAGTTGGATGCTTTTTTATTTTTTGATACAGAACTACATCAGCACAAAGATTTCTGTCATGCTACCCCTTTATAGTCACACTCACCAACACCTTCTCCCCACTATCTAGGGATTCAACTATTTATAAGATCCTAAGTTCTGTAAGTATTTTTTTTAAATCATATTTCCCTGAAGTTCACGAATGAAAAAATAAATCCTGAGAGGATAGTTAGAGAGCATTATGATTAAAGAGCTTGGTTTCTGGCATACGAAGATGAGGAATCAAGTCTTATGAAGACAATAGCTGTGTAATCATGGAAATTTACTTAAATACTTTGATCCGTAGTTTATTCATTCTTAATCTGTCTTAAAGGATTATTGCACAGATGTGAAGCCGAATGAAAAATTGTGACCTAAAATCTAAAACACAATTCTTTGCTTTATCATTTGCTGGCAGTCAGTTAATTGCAGCACGCCAAGGCAGTATGTGACCACCACCCACCTGAACTCATTCAACCCAATCTTGAAACCAGAGCAGACTCTTTTTATGTTGCATGCTCTCAACACTGTCCCATTTTCATCTTTCCAAAAGGCCTGAACCATCCTATGGAGAAAAACAGAGCTCAAGATATTAAATTTCACCAAAAATGTTCATTGAAAAGTAATTACGCATTTGTTATTATTGATTTTCTATTTTATCTTGCTGTCAATCTGTATGAATCTATCTTCTTGCAGATATATGGTACACTGCATCTCCTAAGCTACCTTTTATATTCAGAGTAGGCCAAGGCCCTAGCATAGGCAGATTCTCTTAGAGCTCCTCTAATGAACTTTTATTTCCTTGTAGGTTGTTAGTATCATTGTCTCTCTCCTTTTTTTTTTTTTCTTGCACTTGAAGTAGACAGACCTATCTCAGAACCAACATAGTTCTTCATAGGACTTACTGTGTGATGTTAGACATCAAACACACCCAGCCACACTTCCTCCAGCTATAATGTGAGCACGAACGTGCTCATACTCTCTAAGGTTCCCTCCTGCTCAGACATTCTGAGAATCTAAGTCTGTCACTCAGCATGGCATATTGTATGAATTAAACAATTTTTAAAATAAATGTGTGTAGGAAATATCCTAAGTATTTTTGTTGTTATTGCTTTTTAACCTCTGATTGTGAAAAATCTTAAAATCTTATTTATTTAATGTGTTGGTGTTTTATAATTGTTATGCATATATGTATATGTTTATTTTAAGACAGCTATTGAATTCGGTTTTAGTTGAAACAGGCCAGAATTGAATTGGAAAAGTACCTATAAATGTAAAAGAAAAACAGGTAATGAATGTGATATTTTTACCGTAGAGGAACTCAGATGAATCTATTTTTATGAAATAAAACCTTCTAAATATTTGAGAAGCACTCAACACTTGTCATAAGCTCCTTCTGTTGTGTTAGAATATTTTTTCTAGCTAATATTTAAAATCAACCATCTATAATTTCTTCCGTTTTGAGCTCTCATAAGCATAAAACTAAATAAGATAAAAGTTTCACCTGCCCCTATCCCTCTGTCTTCTGAGGAATTGATCACTGTGGATGATTTCCCTGGCCACTGTTAGCTCATTATATTCCCTATAATCTTCTGTTTGTTTCAGCTACAACATTAGAATTCCGACTGAAGGATTCTGGGAAAAATAATTTCTTTCGACTGATTTGGTTCTTCAGTGTAATTTTTTTTGTTGTTTCTCTGAAGATTGCAGAGTTCATTTGCTTTATTCTCTTAAGAATTCACTATTTACCTATGGCCATGCCACCCCGAACAAGCCCAATCTTGTCTGATCTCAGAAGCTAAGCATGGTTGGGCCTGATTAGTACTTGGATGAGAGACCACTGAGGAAAACCAGGTGCCGTAGGTGTAAAAACTAAGGGATTGTAAACTGACAAAGTCCTTGCAACCTGTGAGGTCAACCAAGTGTTGCCTCTCCTTAAAAAAAAAAAAAAAAAAAAAAAAAAAAGAATTCACTATTTTTCTTTTTATTCAATACTTGCTAGTAAATTTACTATTTATTAGTAAAACACTAATTGTATTTTTTCCTGTTTTTCTCTCCCTCCTTACCCTCCCCCATTTGCTTTGGGCTTTTATATAATGTAATTACAATGAGGTAAAATATAATATCAATTTTCAGGTATCTCACTATAAAACATAGATTCATTATTTAAAATGGCACATATAAATAAAACATAAATATAAATATGTGTATACATTCTTCATGTCTTCTCTTTCAGACTTGTATATTGTTAGCACGAAGCTATGTTAGATTTTTCCAGTGGGAGTTATACACCAGTGCAACATGTGCCAACTGCAAGGGGCCCACATCTTGCTCTCGGTGGGGGGAGGGGAGGACGGTGGGGGTGGGGGCCCAACAGAAAATCCTCTCATTAGGCTGAGGGGAGGAAAAGGCACCCCTTATTACTTACCTGTGGAAAAAAAGAGGCAACACTCCGAGAACAGAATAGAACCTTTCTAAATCTTTCTCTAAATCTCCAGCCTTTAAATCCTAGCTGTGGGAAAGGGGATTAAAAATCACCAGACTAGTTTTGGGCACTTAATTTTGGATAATTTTATGTGTTAATCGGTAATGGGAATGTTGTCATTATAACCATAGGATTTCAGTCTAAATTTGTAATATAACATGCTATTAAAATCTTATTCACAGCATAACATAGTTGGAACTATGTAAGGAAATATGTATTGATTGACTCACTTCTTTTTTAATTCAAAGTAAATCAAGTATTCTCCATCAATAAACTTAAATACCTACTAAATAACCATTGAGTCATTTTAAGGTGGCTTTATGCAAATAAACAAAGACCTCAAATAATTTCAAGCTAATATTTTAATAAAACACAATGTAAATATTTTAACAATACACAATTATCTACTTTTTAATATTTTATATCTATATTAGGTTGGTTTTCTTTAGCTGTGAATAAACATTTTATCTTTTTATTTATAATCAGAAGCATTGTGAAAATAGTTATTTCTGACTCTGTAATCATTAGTATATTATGCAGTATTTTTAATGTAATTTGGGGTTAGAGACTCTCTCTTTGATTTATTTATGATTCTATACAGAAATTTAGAATAATACATTGAATATTTAAAGTTTTCATAGAGAATATAGTATATTAAAGCAAATTAATAATTAATTTTTCCTAGGTAGATATTATCTTGTTTCTGTGTATAAAACTATTTTATAATCATAATGTTTATCATTTTTAAAGTGCTTTAAATATACTATCTTAATAGCTCCTCACAGTCATTTTTTAAAGACAGTATTATATTTGTGTTTAGGGATGTGGACAAGACTTAATAAGTAGAAATATTGTATTTCAAATTTCATTTTTTTAAAATATGAACTTTGTACTGAAGTTTACTTATCAAAAAGTAGTAAAATAATAAAGGTACAGTTGATAACTATTTTTAAAAGTGAACTCAACCAGTTACCCACAATCACAAAGTGTCCTGTGCACTATGTCAGTCACAACCTCTCTCACCTATGCCTGGGGCAACCACTATCCTGAGTTCTGACATCATACTTAATTTAGCTTGTTTTTTAACTCTAAGTAAATGGAAACATATGGTAAATTCTCTTTTGTGTCAATTCCTTATGATCAACATTATGTTTGTGAGATTTATTCATGTTGTTGAGTGTACCTGTTTTCTCATTCTGATTGTACATTATATTTCACCATTTGACTATACCAAGAAAGAAGAAATACTATTGAAAATGAAAAATATGTTGGCAGATAGTTAAGTGAAAATTGACAGAATATTGACTAATATTGAATAGTGATATTTTGTGAGTTGTAAAATATAGTTGAGCTAAAACACATCACAAAAAAATATTTATGAAAAAATCAGGAAAGATGTATGTGAAGTTAAAGAGTTCTAAATTTCTAAAATTATTGGAGAAATTGTTAAAGTAATAATTTGTGTTAGGCTCTCATAAGTCAACTCTGCATAACATAAGCTTTGGCATTTAACTAAACATGGTTATTTGAGGAAGATATAATGTTAGACTGAGAAAACTATCTGGTAAAGACTCCTTAAAAGTTTCATTTTAACAATAACGAGTACCATATATATGTGTATATATAAGCATATAATACCATATATTATTCATACAATAAATAGTCATTCATTATTCAATATTTATTAAACTACTATGTGCTAGTCAACATCCACATGCTTGGGATGATACATCAGTGAACAATGACGGAATTCCTATGCAGAGAGCTTATATTCTTGGAATAGGGAGACAGATAATAAAAATATTAAAATTAATAAATTATTTAGTATGCAATATGTATGAAAGTGATTAGGGATATGAAAAATATTTCCAAGAACATATTAAAGAGAATAGGGGTGTCTTGTTGATGAATAGTTATTGGAGGCAGAGGAAGGTTTCAGTATTAAATGTAGCGATCAGGTCAATGCTTGCAAAAGGATGGAGTTGGAACACCATCTTGAAGAGTTAGACATACAGAGAATTGTGCTACTTCCATGGATAATTTGAAATCATTCCAGGCAGGAGTAATGGCCAGTGCAAAGACCTTAAGCAAGAGTAGGCTTGGTATGTTCTGGAAACAGCATGTCAAAGAAGCTGAAGTATTAAAAGTGAGAGTGAGAGTTGTGGAGAGGCAAAAAGGCCCCAAATTGGGTAGGCACTAGAAAACAGTTGTAAAGACTATCTTTTACTCAGTGAAATGGGAAACAACCAACTCAGGGCATTTTCAGACTTAGGTTTTAAAATACTCACTTTGGCTTCTTTAATGAGAATAAACTGTAGTTAAGCAACTCTAGAATCAGGAAAACAAGTGAGACGTCTATGCAGTAACCTAAACCAGACATAATAGTGCCTCAGTCCAGGAAAGAACTAGTGGGGAGGTGAAACTCTATGTGAGTTTTAAAATGTTTTGAAGGTAGAACCAATAGAATTTACTAAGGGTTGGAAACGGGCTATGAGAAGATAAAAAGAAACAGAAAGCTTCAAGATTTTTGGTTTGAGTATAGAACTGAGATGGGGAAGGATATAAGGAAAGTTGTTTTTGTTTTTGTTTCATCAGAGTGTTGGTCAGGACTTAATCTTTGGATATATCAAGAGTAAAATATTTATTAGAAAGCCAAGTGGAAGTCTCAGGTAGGCAGGTAGTGGATACACCAATGTGAAGTTTGTATGAGAGTTCTGGACTAAGGATATATACTTGATAGTCATTTGTATAGAGATGATGTTTAAAGTCATGGGTCTAAATGAGATCACTAAGGGAGTGAGTAGAGATCGTGAAGAGTACAGGACCCAAAAGAGCCCTGGTGGATTGCATCATTCAGAATGTAGTACAAAGGAGGAGGGTTCAGGATTAGATGTACAAGAGATTTTTTTTTAATTTTAATTTTTATTATTATTATTTTTTTAATGATAAGGAGAGGAAGCCAAAGGAACTAAAGAGAACTTTCTAATCTTGATAGAAGTCTGAGGATCATGAAAAATATGGGGGAGGAAGGGATTATAATAAGGAATCTTAGACTGTAGTCTATTTTAAGAGCATTTCAACCAGGTGATGGCAAGTCCTAAAGCTAAAGTCTCCATTTGAGTTTTCTATCTCTCAGGATTAGGCCTCCATTAGTGCTGATGACATTGGATGCGGGGAGCTCATTGGAAACATGTACTCAACACACAAACACAGGGGTGGATCCATGAGTGCCGAGGCAGGCAGCCCTCTCATTATGCTCCCTGCAGCAGGATGCAGGAATGGCGCATTTTCATGGGCAAGAATGTGGTATAGTAGAAATTAAGTAAAGAACAAGAGGGAGAGAGTGTTGAATTATGTGAAATGCTGATATCAGATCAAAGAAGAGGAGAGCTAAGAACTATTGGATTTGACAATGTAGAATTTGTTAGCAAATTTGACAAAGATAATCTAGTCTTAGTGGAGTGGTTAGGACTAATGCCTGATTTGACTTTGTTTAATAGCGAATGGGAGAAAAGAAGACTATGAGAGCAGGTTACACTTTGAAAATGGTTTGTTATAGAGAAAAAGCAAAAGAAATGATACGCTATTTGAGTGGGAGGTGGATTAAAGCAAAAGTCTTTCTTCTGCAAATTGGAAGACTTTAGCAGCGTGTTTTTATTCTGATGGAAAACTTCAGTAATGAGCCAAAACACTTAGTGGCTCTGTTATCATAATGGCTCTTCATGCATCATGCTTTTCTGTTTCTAGGCCTCTTGGCAATATGACTTTGCTCCTATCAAGAGGTAGATTCTATTGCATTTGGATTGAACTTGTGACTTATTTCAACCAACGGATTTCTGCAGAAGTGACATTGTATGCCTTCTTAGGCTAGGCTTTAAGAAACGTAGGAGTTTCTGCTTTTAGCCTCTTGAAGCACTCTAAATGATTTTTAAAAGTCTAAACTAATCTAGTGGTAGAGAATAACACATATAAAGGAGAACTAGGGTGGTTCAGTTAACAGCCAGCAGCAACCACCAGAGCTATCTGTGAGGCTATCTTGGACAACCCAGCCCCATTCAAATCTCCAGATGACTGCAGCTGGGTGAATGACCTCAGCCATGGGCAGCAGAACGATTCCCTTGCTAAGTGCAAATTGCTAACCCAAGATTCATGAGACATAAGGAATGGCTGGTTGTATGTCAATAATTTTTGAGGTAATTTATTAATAGTAATTGATAGCTAATGGAGACCCCAAACACCTTTTTGAAATCTTACTTTTTATATGAAAGTAAGGAAGAAAGAGGGGAAGAAAGAAAGAACAGAAGGAAAGAAAACAAGAAGAAACGAAAGAGGGAAAGAAAGAAAGAAGGAAGGAGGAAGGAGGAGGGGGAAGGAGGAAGGGGTGGAGGTAGGGGAGGGAAGGAGGGAAGGGGTGAAGGCGGGAAGGAGGGCGGCGGGCGGTATGGAGTCAGTAGGGCTGTGAGGATTAGTGTTTTTCTGTTATGGGGTTCGTTCGTGTCTTTATTTCCTGCTTTACGTGTCAGGCTTTCCTTCTAGATTCGCTCTTCAGCTCTCTCTCTATTCTCTCTCTCTCTCTCTCTCTCTTTTCTTTTTCCTTTCTTTCTTTCTTTCTTTCTTTCTTTCCTTCTTTTCCCGAATTCCTACAGGATTCCTACGGTATCTGCAAAAGTGCATTTTATTGACAAGAAGTAAATAATTTTTTATTTGAAATAATAAAGTCTATCTTAAAAAATAAAAGTATAGAAAAACAACCTCTATAATTTAGTGTTCGGAGCTAAGTGTTCCTAGACAGAGAGAAATAAGTAAAATCCTAAATTCCTCAGTAAACTTCTAAACTGCCTAATGTATGCTTTATTATAGTGTCTGTATTTAACAATTAATTACACAAAACATTTATTCATGTTAATTATATATATATTCTACCACTTAACTGTGTAACTTCAGCCACTTAACTGTATAACCTTGAACAAGATGCTTAATCTTTTCTACTTCGTTTTCTTCATTTGGAAAATGTCATAAATCTGGTGCCCACCTTACAGATATTTGTTAGAACTGAATGATATTACATTTCCATATCATCATAGAACAGGATCCAGAATATAGTAAGCACTGAATAAACTATTAACAAATATTATTATCATATGATATAATACCTGTTTTTTCTCATTATCATTTAAAAATATTAGGTTTGGTAATAATTTTGGAAGTGAGCTGGCTTCTTATTAACAAATTTAGCTAAACATTTCATCTAATAACATTCTTTACCTATTTTATGTTTATATTACCTGGAATCAACTAAGTCCTAAATCTGTGACAATGAGTAACTATTGGATTTATTCTCTGGTGTAAAGTCACTGCTTCCACTGAAGTCAATGGATTTCATTGATTTTAACTATGAAAATATAAATGGATTTGGGGAGAATATTATAAAACAAAAGATAATAGTCCCAGAGTTTATTATCTTTTTAAAAAAATGTTTCCTCCAGACTGTCTAAGAAAGAAATGAAGTTATCATCTACTGCCCTAAAAAGTCCTTTTCTGTTTTGTGACTTTATAAGAGTCATGGTTAAACATGACTCACCAGGTCCATAAGAACTCAGGACTTCATGTTGTTCGTATATTAAGGTTGTATCGTACATGCTATTCTAAAGCATCTTGTGGCCGGTACACAGGAATGGAGTTCATACTAACAGATGTTTGGGAAGGAAATTATTTGTTTAATCTGTTTATGAGTCAGAGGATTTTTGTCTGACTGTAATTATAGGAGGAGATCATAATTTATGAATGGATCGTATTCCAAAGTACATTTGTGAATCAGTTGTTTAGGACTAAGAACATATTTTTATGTATAAACTAGGTTAAATGTTATTGTTTCCCAAAGCCCCAAAATAGCTGCTCTAACCCATTATTTGGCTGACAGTATCGGTCTCTGGAGAAATGATTTGAGGAGAGAATGGCCTCTTCATTTTCTTGCCAGTTTGTTTGTTTAGATTCCACTGGCGATAATTTTTTTCTCTTTACAACATTGGTTTTCCTATGCTTTCTCATGAGACCTCATAAGCCCTAAACCACCCTGAAGGACTACAACTGTGGTCTGACCCATTCTTGGCAAAATTCACAGTGTTCCAAAATTATCTGCCTCCCCTTTCCCACCAACGACATATTCCATTTTTTGATATTGCTGACCTTAAATTACAATAAGAAATCAATGCAGCTTAAATCTTTTTACCCTAATAGGATTAATAATTATCCCAGGAGTATTTCTAATTTAAAAAGATATGTGTTTATCCAAATTACTGTATTTGGTGGACTTCAAAACTAACAAAACAAAGGGGGAAAAAAACCAGACATTTTGGAGCAATGACATTGGATTTGGAGCCAACATGTAGGCCCTTTTATGCCAAAAGTCTGTCCTAGGAGTCATCTTCTTTAATAAAATTTGTATCTTATAATTTTTTCCCATTTGCCTTTTGAACTAACATATTCTCTAAAATTTATACTCAGTAGTTCCCATTTTACAAACATTAATACAGAACAAAAAGAAAAAGAATAAGAAATATTTTATATGTATATATATATTTGCAGTTTTCCTAAATGTACTTTTTCCTTTTCACAAATTAATAGATGCCTAATTATTAACTAATTATGTTGTCTATTTCTCAAACTAGGTAGTGTATTCCCTCTATGAGGAATACTTATTTTTTAGGACTCTATGGTATGCCTAGAGTTTAGCCTACCACCTGACCTTTAATAAATACCCAATAAATACTTAATGAAAGTATTTTAAAATCACTTCATATTTGGAACATACCACAATAGACACATAAAAGTACAAGAGTGGAAATAGCAAGGTATGCTCTGTAGACAACATGATAATTTGAACTTTTAACTTTAAATATTTCTTCTATTTTTCTGGTGAAGATAAAGGATAACTTGTTTTTATTATAAATAATAAACACTTTTACCTAGAAAATCATTTTGATTTACCTACAGAAAAAAAAGAATTAAATGTTCAGAAAGAAAATATTTTTGCAGTTTTCAAGCAAACTTCATATATATTCGAGTCCATTGTCATTTTTGTGGAGAAGGATTTTAATAATGAGGTATACATAAAATAGTTTTTAAGTCGCTGAACACATGTATAAATGAAATTGAAATACATGAAGTGTGTGTGTGGCAGGGAAACCTGAATTTAAACATGCAACTTGAAGTGAGAGTAATGCAAAGTTTTATCTACTGATGTAATGCCATACAGTGCAATAAACTTAAAAGTGCTCCACACGAGGCTGTCATGTTAGATGGTATTTTTATTTAGTTTAAACAACTTTTCAGTTTCCAAAAAATTTGGGTGGCCCTTTCTGATTTACACTTTCATACTGACGTGTGAAACATGAGTCTGTGAGGTCTGGAGAGAACACAGCACCAAACAGATGGAGCTACTTGTTTTTTAACAGGTATGAGTTAGTAACATGCAGTCATGCAAAGACTTGCTCTTGTTTAACCTATTTCTAAGATTGACTGTGTAGTTGCTGTTAAGTCAGACTTAAAGTCTTATGGCACACATCAAAATCTTGGTGGATTCTTTTCAAACAGTCATCTGCTCTTTATTTTCAGCCATTCTTAAATTAATTCTTTAAATGAGGTTTTAACAGAATACTGTTTGAAGAAACCATCAGGATTAAATTAATTAAAATAATAAATAGCTTCTTAGCTCCAAACACTTGCATACAATTGTGACCTTACAAAATATTATTTTTGTACTAATACTACAAATTAAAAAATGGCATTAGTTCATATATTTTCATGTTAGTATTTGATCTAAACTCTAAAGTTATCCCGGAATGGTTACTCTTATGAAATACACTAACACAAAGGAATTTCTAATTGGAAAGTTTTCTGCACATTAATTTTCAATTTGAGAAAGTTAACTCAATTGAGTCTCAAGATTGTTAATACATTGATTAT
Organism: Rousettus aegyptiacus; assembly: GCF_014176215.1. Classification (NCBI taxonomy): domain Eukaryota; kingdom Metazoa; phylum Chordata; class Mammalia; order Chiroptera; family Pteropodidae; genus Rousettus; species Rousettus aegyptiacus. The sequence continues at coordinate 75,460,950 of NW_023416307.1, forward strand.
TTCATGTGCCAAGAAATATTCAAAGTTGTTTACCTAGTGCTATTGATGAGATTCATCTATTTATCTATCTAAGCTTTCATGCCACAGGAGATAGTTGGTAGTATTATCACTAAACATACTAGTGTATGTTAATCACCCATTAATAGCCAAAGATTTATGCAAGATGATTTATCATGCTTTTGTTCATTGTGGTGTAATAATTTGGGGCAATAGGTGGAAATATTATTCCCACTCTACAGGTGATGACATAGAGGAAGTAAATAACTTACTCAAAGACAATATGAATAAATAAAAGAATGAATCCATCATTGGAACAAGGATGAGAGCTCTTTTTTGTTCCCACAGTTGCCTCTTCATAGGAACATGTTTGATTTGCAGAAATAGCGATATGAGAAGATGAGTCTAAATGTGCATATATCCCCATGATCATCCCATAGTGTCACATAACTGAATAACACCCAGAGAGAGCAAATAAATGGTCTTTGTGAAATTAGCAGCACCAATAACTTCCTGTTTGAACTTTGATAATATATATTACACAAGAACATAAGAAAATGCTTTAGAAATTTTAGCATCACAAAAGTATTGGCAGTTGTTGTTTGCATAAGCAAAGCCATCCCTACATCCATCCATTATTTTTTGACAACAGAAACCAGATTTTATTCACATATTGGCATTGATTTAACCAGTGAATAAATAAAATCTAAGCCACTCACTCATGAAAGATCCGTTCTCCTTGACATTGATTGCTTCAGGTGTGAGCACATGAGGCAAACCCGATTAGTACAAAGTAAGGAGGCACCTGCTGAGGCATTTCCTGGAAAGCTTTCTCTGTTTTAAAAAGGAGCACAAATTAGGGATTCTCTAATTTTTTGTACCTTTGAATTTTGCTGAGTAAAATGATACCTAGAATTTATGCAGCCATCTTATGACTTTGAAAGGAAACACATTCTCTAAATTAACCAATGTGAATTCATATTTTTTTTCAGAATTCCTGTAATATAAACTAGTAAATCATATGTGAAAAAATAAATCTTAATTTTTAAGATATTTGATTGGTTCTTTTGTTACTTGTAGCAGAATGCAGCCTAATTGCTATAAATAGCTTAACAAATACAAATACCGTATCTTCTCACTTATATATGGAATTAAAAAGAACAACATTTTTTTTAAAAACCAGGCTAAAGATATGAGAACAGATTGTTCATTGCCAGAGGTAGGCGACTGGTGGTGGGTGAAATGGGTGAAGTCAAAAAGTACAAACTTCAGTTATAAAATAATTAAGTCATGGGATGTAATGTGACTATAGTTTAATTATTTTATATTTCGTATTTGAAAGTTGCTAAGAGAGTAGATCTTAAAAGTTCTTATCACAAGAAAAAAAATTAATTATTTATGGTGACAGATGTTAACTAGACTTATTGTGGTGATCACTTCACAGTACATAAAAATATTGAATCATGTCGTACACCTAAAACTCGTATGTTATAAGGTTACTACACATCAATAATTTTTTTTCAGTTTCTCCAATGTAAGTTACTCTTTTTATTTATTTTATTTTATTTTATTTTATTTTATTTTATTTTATTTTATTTTATTTTATTTTTATTTTCACACTCTTTGGAAGGAAATCACTATGTATAGTGCATTTTTAAAATGTGGAGAGTTTTGCTCTACCTCCTTAAGGGTGCAATATCTACATAAACTATTTGAAATTCTTCTGCACAGTAAATTTGTCCCTTCTCTTTCCATTTATTTATTTAATCAATCTTTTATTTATATCAGTATTTTATACTTTGGGTATTATATTTTATTTATTTATCTTTTGTTTTTTGTTTTTCAGTTAGAGTTGACATGCAATCCTATTTCATATTAGTTTCAGGTGTATGGCAAAGTGGGCAGACATCCACACAATCTACAAAGTGATCCCTTGATTAGTCTAGGACCCACTTGGTACTATACAGAGTCATTACAGTATTCTTGACTATATTCCCTATGCTCCATTCCATGTCCCTGTGACTATTTTGTAATTACCTGTTTGTACTTATTAATCTCTTCATCTTTTCGCCCAGCCCACAAACCCCTTCCCACCCCAATCTGGCAATCACCAGTTTATTCTCTGTATCTATGAGTCTGTTTTCATTTTGTTTGTTTGTTTGTTTATTAATTTTGTTACTTAGATTCCACATATAAACAAAATATATGATATTTGTTTTTCTCTGTCTGACTTATTTCACTTAGCATAATACCCTCTAAGGTAAGCAGTCCCCGACCTTTGTGGCACCAGGGACCGGTGCTCCTATGAGAGTCTAATGCCTGATGATCTGAGGTGGAGCTGAGGCGGTGATGGTGATGCTGGGGAATAGCTGCAAATACAGATGAAGTTTTGGTCACTTGCCAGCTGCTCATGACCTGCTGTGCGGCCCGAGTCCTAACAGCCCACAGAGTGATACCAATCTGCTGCTTGGGTTTGGGGAACTCTGCTCTAGGTTAGTCCATTTTGTTGCAAATGGTAAGATTTCATTTTTTTTATGCCTGAATAATATTCCAGTGTATATATGTAGCACCTCTTCTTTATCCAATTATATATTGGTGGGCAATAAGGTTGCTTCCATACTTTGGTTATTATAAACCGCTTCAACGAGCATAGGAATTCATATATCTTTTCAAGTAAGTGTTTTGGATTTCGTCGAGTAAATACCCAGAAGTGAAATTGCTGGGTCATAAAGTGGTTCTATTTTTAAGAGAAACCTTCAGACTATTTTCCATAGTGGTTGTACCAATTTGCAATCCTACTAGCCGTGCATGAGAGTTCTCTTTTCTCTACATCCTTGCCAGCACTTGTTCTTTTTTGATTTATTGATGATAGCCATTCTGACAGGTTTGAGGCAATATCTCATTATGGTTTTAAATTACATTTTTCTGATGATTAGTTATGTTCAGCATCTTTTCACATGTCTGTTGGTCATCTGTATGTCTTCTTTGGAGAAGCATCTATTTAGGACACTTGCCCATGTTTTAATTGGATTGTGTTTTTGGTGTTGAGTGGTATGAATTATTTACAAATTTTGGATGTTAACCCCTTATCAGATGTATCTCTGGCAAATATCTTCTTCCATTCAGTAGGTCGTCTTTTTGTTTTGTTGATGGTTTCCTTTGCTGTGCAAAAACTTTTCAATTTGATATAGTTTAATTTGTTTATATTTTTCCCTTTGCTCAAGGAGATATATCAGAAAAAAATATTACTAAGGGCAATATCGGAGAGTTTTCTGCCTGTTTTATTCTAGGAGTTTTAAGAATTTGGGTCTTATATTCAAGTCTTTAATCCATTTTTAGTTTATTACTATACATGGCATAAGAAGGTGATCTAGTTTAATTATTTTTGCATGTATCTATCTAGTTTTCCTAACATCACTTATTGCATAGACTGTCTTTGTATATTCATGCCTCCTTTGTCATAGATTAAATGACCATATAGGCATGGATTTATTTCTGGGCTCTCTATTTTGTTCCATTGATCTACGTTTCTGTTTTTATGCTAGTACCATCCAGTTTTGGTCACGATAGCCTTGTATGTAGTTTGATATCAGGTAGTGTGATACTTCCAACTTCATTCTTCTTTCTCAAGATTGCAATAGTTTTTTAAAGAGTACCTTAACAGATACTCAGTCTTAACTGATATTCAATACTGTAAATGATTAGTAAACATTTTGGTGTTATTCATTTCGGATATCTAATAAATTATTGCCATTTTGAAGTTTGTGTTTGTCATTCTTCATTAGTTGACAAAAGTTACTAATTCTTGAAGAATTAAAATAGTATGAAAAGAATTAACTTGAAAGAGTTTATAGACAGAAGAAATGTCAAATGAACAAGACTATTTCTTCATAACTAAAGAAGAGTTTATATCAGTTATTTGTTACAGAATGCTGTGAGTCATAGTATTTACATAATAAAAGGTGCATGTTTTTCTCTATTTTGGTTAAAGTTGTAACATGTTTTCATGTAGAATACTAAATATTTTTGATTGAGCAGAGAACTTACCATGATTACAAACACTTTAACCAATAGAAAAAATTATAGAGAATATCAAAGACAATCTTGATTTACTCTCTGCATTTACTTCCTTCCAAATACTAACTTGAGTTCACTTGTCCTATTAAAATGTGTGGTTTTGAGGGGGAAGATGAGCAAAACAGCCCAGATTTGCTAATATAGCAAATTTTGACAGATTGCTATGCATAAAATGATTTATCATCAGGATGAGAATAGAATAAAAAGCAGAGGTGAAATCATGCCAACCTGAAGGAAATAAATGTTCTATTAATCTTTTAATTATTTTTTGAATAAATTGAGCTGACTTTTGCTTTCTAAAGTTTGTTTCACCACTTCGATGTGTTTTACCTATTCAGCAAAAAATAAAATAAAATTTTTAGTATATTGTCAGCAAGACTGATGAAGTGAACACATTATTTGGGATAGGTACACAACATGTATACATTTCTTCCTTGGTTATAGGGAAAAAAAGTCTTGAGTTTTTATCTTGATTTTATTACTCGACTTTTCCACTTATAAAAAGGTGCTTTTAGACAAATTAGTTAACTTTTATCAAAGTCATTTTTTTCTTTTAATGTAAAATTGGATATTATCATCTACCTCACGTAATTATTATAAAATTCATCTACAACATCCCACCCTGAAAAAGCCGGATCCCATCTGATCTCAGAAGCTAAGCAGGGTCGGGCCTGATTAGTACTTGGATGGGAGACCACCTAGGAAGACCAGGTGCTATAGGCTTAAAAAATAAGGGATTATAAACTGACTAGGTCCAGGCAATCTGTGAGGACAATCAAGGGTTGCCTCACCTAAGAAGGAAATATATATATTGTAAAAACTCATCTTAAGTAACATACAGAAATGTACTTATGTAATATTTGGCTTAATCTTGGCTTATAAAAATATTGGAGCTACCAATTTTTGTTCATGAAAACATTGTTTTCAAATTAATAAACATTATTTTAAAATATTATTTTTGCAGAATGACATCAGCAAGATATCTGAATAAGACATCCTTCTCATGTATTCCTCTCCTCAACAATAACAATTTGGTGTCCAGTCACAGTGAAAATGCCTTTGTGGAAACAGTGGGATCCAATACCAAATACTAAGGGACCTGGGTGGAGTCTTGTCCACCTGTGCATTAGATAATAGGCACGGAGACCTTAGTGTCAGCTGTGAACCTTGCAATGACCTGTCTACTGGCTCCAGTCACTCTCAGCCACAGTCTGGGAACCCCTGGAGAACACTGTATTAGACAATCACTGATGAAGGAGAGAGTCTTTGTAGACATTTAGGAGTCCAGCAGAGAAGTTCCAGTCATAAGAAACTATGATGAACAATTATATGCAAACAAGTTAAGTAACCTAGAAAAATGGATAAATTTCTAGACATATACAATCTACCAAAATTTAAGCATTAAGAAATAGAAAACGTGAGGTAGATTATATAGGGGAAAACTCATTAGTAGCTGAGGAAGTTGAGGTCCTGGGCTCTAATGATTGGTCGGGGCTAGGGTAGGAGGCAGTTGAAATTGCATCAGGCTCTGATGTCATTTATGGAATCATTTTCTCTGGTTTCAAGGTGATACTGGTAAGGTTGTTCCACACTCATGAGTGTGAAGATGCAAGATGTTATCTTTAGTTTGAAGAAACTCTTTTTCTGTGGTTAACAGACCTGAGGCTTTGTTCTTAAGACTATTTGATGCTGACATAAGGGAGTGGTCATACAGTTTGCAGAAAGATAAGTAAAGAAAAGCAAGTAAGCCCAAGGCCAGTTCAAATCACGGAAGAAGAAGAGAAAAATTTATTTTAAAGAGCCAAGATTTGCTGGGTTATAATAACAACAAATGACTTTTTTTCTAAATCTTATATTTAATAAAGTTTTTGCAATAAAAAAATGACCTAAATATCTTGAATTGCACAGTCAAGCTAAATGCTCTTTTGTGAAAATAACTTTATGGTTAAAATAAATTTATAGTTCAATTAGTTTAATAACTTAATGGAAGAGATTTTGAATATTATAGCAAATCTCTTCCAGTTTAAATAATTTATCAAGTGACAGTGATGGACTAGGAGGGAAAACAGAAACAATATTTAAAACTCAGCATGTTGAGAGAAGGATCCAGAGATCCTTTACATCTTACTCTGTGCTTCCCCACTTATTCATTATGCGTATCGTTTGTGATAAATCACAGCTTCCTTGCACTATATCATCATCATTGTCATTCAAAGGCATTCAGACCCTACCAAAGTACAAATTACTGCTCAAGAGAAACTTAGCCACAATGGAGAATGTGTTTACATTATTGAGCTTCTGAAATATCCTCTGATAAAATAATTAACCAGATAGTACCTGATTTGAATATTTATCAAGCACAGAGTGAGTAGGTATCAACCTTCTATTTCTCATTTCTAAAATGAATATAAATAATTGCTTGGCAAGTGCTTTATATGTTTAAAGGGAAAAGGACACTATACTTTTAGGAAATTATGGAAAAAAAGCATTTGACTAATCTTTATCCTCAATGTGTACTTTGGGAATGACAGTTATAAAAATATACTTTTCAGGTGATTAGAAAAAAAACAAAACCTCATACAAACCCTTCTCTTTCACTTGATAGAATTAAACCTAGTGATTTATCTGGAAAAAATTCTACCCAGTCTCCAAAATTTAGCACTAGCTTTTCTTTACTCTTTTCTCAGGGAAGCCTTCCTGAATTTAATGAAAAGATTACATGCTCATAGTACTTACCAGAGTTTTGTGATTATGTACATATATTTTCTTAACACTTTGAAATCCCTGAGGACAGAGAAAAATCAGCTTTAGGGTTCCATTTTCAAACACAATTCAGTGACTGTCTGAATTTCAATAAATATTTGTGGAAGGAATGTAAGAAAGCATTGATATAGAATGTTTTCATTTAATTCAGGCAAAGCAAGTTTGTAAATAATAAGAAGTAAAATTTTTAAATCCTCATTTTGAAGTTATTTGAATGTCTCAACTATCTTGTCAACTTAATTTTTATTTCAAAATATGACATGTGTGTGTGCGTGTGTGTGCGTGCACATGCATGTGCATCTGGGACCTTTATTCAAGATATTTTATTACTTTATCCTTAGTAGATGATATTTCACAAAAAAATGTCTACTGCATTGCTTTAAAATAAAGTACTTTAGCTTCTTATTAGTATCCAATTCCACACATGTAAATGCTCTAAACTCATATTGATAAAAGAGATAGTAATCAAGATGGATGAAATAGAAAACAATAGTCAGTAATAGAACCAAACACTTATTTTCTAAAGGCCCTTAGATAATTCAGTGGTGATAAGGCTAGTGTTTTCAACAAATGGCACTGGAATAATTAGATTTTTATATACAAAAACAAACAATATTGACTTGCAGACCTAAATGGAAGCACTATACCTCTAAAAATTCTAAAGGAAACAAAAACAGATGAAAATATTTGTGACTTTGCATTAAGCAAAAATTTCTTAGGACCTCAACCCCAAAAGCATAAGACATTAAAAGAAATATATATAAACTGGCTTTCGTCAATGTTAAAAATGTCTTTTCTTTGAATGTTGCTGTTTAGTAAAGGAAAAAGAAAAGTCACAGACTGGAAAATATATTTGTAAAACACATATCTCATGCCAGATGTATACCTAAAGTATATAATATATTAAAAGGTTTAATCCAATAATCAAAACACAGAGCTATAATATAAAATTGGAAAAAAAAATTGAACAATATTTTACCAAGGAAGATATACAAAAGGTAGAGAGCATGTAAGAATATGTTCAACCTCTTTAGTCATCAGAAAAATGCAAATAAAAACAATAAGTGAGATATCACTATGTAATATGAGGATACCTAAAATTTAAAAAGATTGATAATACCTAATAATGTTCAGAATTTGGAGCAACTAGAAATCTTATACATTGTTGCTTGAAATGCAAAATTGGATAGGGTAACTTTGGAAAATATTTTGACATTTCGTTAGGAAGGTAAACACTTATGACCCTTCCCTTCCATCTCTAAGTATTTTACCTAAAGAAATGAAAATGTGTTCACACACAGACATGCATGTAAATATTCATATCAGTTTTATCTTTATAGCAAAAAAAAAAAAAAGAAAGAAAGAAAGGAAAAACTGGATACAACTCAAATATGCATCAACTGATGAATGGAGAAGCAAATTCTGGTATATCCATTTAATAGGATATTATTCACCTATAAAAATGAAGTGGGAGAAGACCTAAATACATTACATTAATGTATTTAATATAACATTCTGGAAAAAAACAAAACTACAGGGATAGAAAAGAGAACAGTGTTTACCTAGGGCTTAGGATGGACAAAGGGTTTGACTACAAAGACATAAGGGAATTTCGGAACATAATAGATGTGTTCTATATCTTATCATGATGATATTTATATAACTGCATACATTTATCAAAACATATCAAACTGGATGTGAAATGCTGGTTTTATTTTATATTTATAAAAGGACATACTTGATTAATGGTTACCAGAGGGAAGCAAGGTAGAGAGAAGGTAGATAGGAGTAAAAAAGGTAAAATATTTGGTAACAGAAGGAAATCTAACTCTGGGTGGTGAACATACAATGTAATATATATACAACTTACTGTTGAATGATAAATTTAAAATTTATTTGATTTAATTAATCAATGTCTCTTCAATAATTTTAATAAAAATAAAAAATAAAGATATACATAAACATCCTAATGAGTTTTACCCAACTAGTATAGTGAAATCTGTCTCCAATCTCTGATTTTTCTTATCTAACTCTACTTTTAATTTTTTCCAGAACACTTATAACTGTATAATATATATTTATTTACTTATTTTATTAATTATTAACTAATGTACTGTTTACTTGCTTACTTATGTTTACTGTCTGTATCTCCTGCTAGAATATAACTTCCGCTAATAGTATAAATAGCGGTGTGCCACCCAGATTGCTCACCCAGGATTGAGTCACTCCTTACTCTTGGTTTCTACAAGTGTTGGAGGTTGACAACACCAAGATGAGTCTTCCTTTAGGAATTTTTCCAGGTCCAAGAGAACCACGAGTCTAATCTACTTTATGAAGAAGGCACATAGTTGTTGACTCTTCAGAGGTCAGTAAAGTATGGCCTGCAGAACAAATATAGCCTGCTATCCTTGTTTATAGGGGACAGAATATTAAAAAGGGTTTTAATTTTTTAAAGGGTTATATTAGAGGGAGTGAGGGGTGGAAGAAGAGAAGGAGAAGGAAGAGGAGGAGAAAGAATAGGTGACAGAGAATAAATGTGACCCATAAAGTTTAAAATATTTATTACATGTTTCTTATTAAAAAAAGATTGCTTACCCCTTGACTGACTGGCTGATGTAGGGATATAAAAGCCCAATTCGTTTCTAGTGGCACGAGATTGGCTGAGGCGTGTGTGTGTGTGTGTGTGTGTGCGTGTGTGTGTGTGTGCGCGTGCGCGCGTGCTAGGTCCTTTCTTTGTTCCTCCAGATTTGTTGATGCCAATGGCATTCCCAGTAAAGGCCTTGCATGCAAATCTCTGTTTTGGAATTTATTACACAGGAATCCTGACCCAAAACATTTGTTGCTAGGCTGGTCCAAGGAAACAGACTCTGAAATGCTACTCAGTTAGGGCTACTCGCTGACTGGTAAACTGGTAATAAGGACCTCTTCACTGTTGGTGAAGCGAGTACTAATAACCCTGATAGGTCATAGCAGTGCAATTTAAAAATTTTACTGATAGTCCATTAGGCAGACTACCACTGTAAAAGAATTCAATGCAGATGCACTATTTCAGGAAAGCGAGGGTTTAGGAGAAAGTATTAATTATAACAACAGTGGAAACAGATGGATTTTGCTAAATCCCATTGCCCCATTTGAGAAATACAATAAATGAAAAGTTGGGAGTGCTTGATCACAGAATGAAGGCAAAATGTGAATGTCAGAGGGCCTCCTTAGCCACATTTTAAAAAGTCCTTTATTTCTTGCATGTACCTAGGGAGTAGAAAAAAACAGATCCAGGCTTAGGCAGAATAAAAATAATAGAGATTTGAATAAAGAATTTGAATTCTCAGTTACTCGAATCAGCTTTGCCAAGTTCATGGCTCTTGTTTGGAAGAGTTGAGATCCCAAGAATACCTAGGGAATATTCTAGTCAAAGTAGGAAAAATTCAAAAGCAAAAACTTTGTTTTTAAAAATTCTTTATCCCCCTAAACTCTACAAATATGGCCTATTCCCAGTTAAAGACTGATTTGCCTCTTGCTTAAAGAAAATACGCAACATGTATCCCCTTCAAGGTCTAAATCCACCTTACCTTTCTGCTACCAGATTAATAAGTAGATCAAATCACAGCATAAATAGGCCAAGGAAGTGCTGAACCTACTAAGAGAGAAAGAAACTATACCCCAAAGAACTACTGAATTTAGCCAACACGCACGAGCAAGGAAAGTATGTATGGGACTGGATTCTAAGGTGGCAAGATTGATGGGGAAGAAAATGAAATTTGATGAGGGAACATTTATCTAAGGAAATTTTCTCCTAGAGTGTAGTATTTAGCTCCCTGGCAATGACTGTGGGAGACAGTGTTTCAAAGATGGCTTTTGGAAACTTGAAGAAAGTAATGACACACCTTAAATAAAGTAAAAATGTCAAAACTCCTGAGGGAGAAAGAGTAAAGAGGAATAAATGAGCTCAAGTAGATATACTATGTGTATTAGTCAAGATTCTCCAGAGAAACAGAACAGTAGAACACATATATATATATATAAAATATATTTTATATATATAATATATATATTATAACAAATAAATATATATTTTATATATATTATATATATAATATATATAATTTATTTATTTGTCTGTTTGTTTGTTTGTTTGTTTGTTTGTTTTTTCCCCAACAGTAGGTCTTGAAATTCTTAGTCTGGAGACTAAGAATTTCAAGATCTACTGATGTAAGCTGGATCCACCCTGGTGAGCCAATGGTATTGTTTTAGTTGAGTCCCAAGTCCAGAGAACCAGGAGAGCTAATAGTTCAAATTTCATTCCAACTTCAAGACCAAAGGCAGGAGATCACTATCTCAACTCAAAGACAATGAGGCAGAGAGAGCAAATTATCCCTTACTTAGTCTTTCTTTCGATTCGGGCCATCAAATGATTAACTAATATGCGAGGCCTGCCACACACATTGGTGAGTGCAATTTGATTTACTCAGCCTACTGATTCAATGATTCAAACATTAATCTCATCTGGAAACACACTAACAGACACACCTAGAATGGTATTTAACCAAATATCTAGACTCCGTATGGCTCAATAAAGTTGATACATAACGAGTAATCAGCCTTCTTTGCTCGGTTCACTTGGTTAGGTTCTACTGAAAGATAAAGAAAATTGGTCAAGATTCTGACATACACTACAACCTGGACAAAACTTGAGGAGATTGAGTTATGTGAAATAAGCCAATCACGAAAAGATAAATACTTTATGATTTCACTTATATGAGGTACCTAGAATAATAATAAAAATTATAGAGACAGAAATTAGAATGATGGTTGCCAGGGGCTGGGAGTAAGGAGAATGAGGAATTATTATTTAATGCTGATAGATTTTCAGTTTTGCAAGATAAAAAGAATTCTGAAAATAGTTGGTGGTGATGGTTGCATAATGATATGAATGTACTTAATATCACTGACTAGTATGTTTAAAAAGAATAAGATGGTAAATTTTATGTTATGTGCATTTTACCTCAATAAAAAAATACTGGGAAAAATGTTTAACACAGAATGATTATCATATTAAAGATAGGAAAAAATTCAAGAGATCTTCAATTTCCATTTTGTTAAATCTTTATGAATAAACATCCTGTAGCATGATGTCTGATAACAGCCTTGAGGGGAAATTGCTTGTTAGTGACTTAAAGGGAACCATGTCATCTATGGAATTACTAATATTATATCCTTTTGCACCTGGATTTTCCTTAGAGGTCACCCTTCCAAACATTAGCCAGATTTAACCCTGCTAAAATTGAGAGCTCTGATGAGCTCATAGCCCAAGGCGGTGTAGTTTTAAAACTGCATTGCAATAAGAGTATATCTGTGACAGATAAAAATGCAGGAGCATATATATATCTTCATGTAATATATTCATTACTTTTTATAAACCTCAAGTTCTCTAGGGAGTGACACAAATTCACATAATATTCCTATGTGTTATAATTTGTATTTTGATCTCTACTTTAGCTGACAGACTTTTTTTTTTATGTAATAACCAGAATACTCCCTGGTGAATGTACACATATAGACTTTAAAAAGTAAAAATTAGCTTACTGATTCAAGTTAAAGTCAGCATTCAGTTATTCTGAATTATATTTTACTTCATCTGCTTTGATTTTCAGTTGAAAAATACAATTTTAGTTTTGAATTTGTATCGGCTATCTCTCCAGTGTCATAGTGGGATGTTTCTTAGTGTGTCTCCAGTTACTCTCTGCATGGGATGCCACTTTGGATACTCTTAGCCATTTCTCACAAGTAAGAATAAAGCAATTTTAAAAAATAATTGAGATTATACAGTAAGCACCTACTATTTTCAGGTACTAAAGTTATAAAAATGAATATGGTATAATATGTGAGAATAACATATATGAATAGAATAGGATAAGTCGATCTTCTTGTAATATCAGTAATTAGACAACATAATGCAAATTAGACTGATAAGTGTGTCTGCAAATAAATAGGCATGACTCTACACTTTGGATTCATTACATATGACAGGTATGAGAAAATTTATATTTTAAAAAATTGTTTCCAAATAATAACCTTAATATCCACTTTATTTCCCATCAAATGTATTGATCTGGGAAAATCATTTTAATCCTTGACCCAGTCCTAAATTGCATAAATGAGTAGAAACAAGAACCCACTTGCCCAGTGGCAGGGCCTCAGTATAGTTTCCAAGATGAGAAATGCTCTGTGGGCCATACTTCCTATAACCCTGTTTGTATCATGGCTCTATTACACTTCTACTAGAGTCCTGAGGTCCTTCACGTGGTGCTGCAGTGGCTCTTAGGGTGCCTACTCAGCGATATTGGCCACATTAGGACTTTGGCACCCTGGGGTGTCATCTTGTTCTCTGTTGCAGTGATTCGTTGTTCTTTAAGGACTCATTGTTTTGACATTGTCATTTCTAGTAGCCAGCATTTCAGAGGAAGCTCTTATGGCTGATATTTGTGAGGAAAATGTTTAAAAAGCAAAGAGCAGGCGTGGCTTGCTGAGGGAAGAGCAGAATAATCTAGTATCAGAATGTGACTGATTTTGGAGAAGTCATCCAAAACCAGATTATGCAGTCTTATAGGATTTTAGATTTCATTTGGATAGAAAACTGTTAGTTTTAGAAAAAGGATATGAACTGACCTGATTCCTAAAATATGTTAACCCTTGTGATGTGTTGCTGAATATTTAACTACTGGCTCTTGGAGAAGGGGAGCATTCACTTCTAACTATAATGTAAATATGCCCAGCATGGCTGAATTCATGCTGCCATTGGACATCACTAAATGCAGAATTGGGAAGAGATGCACACAATTAGCTCTTCTGAGCCATAAAAATAAGTGAGTACTATCTCCTGCTTTTTCCAATATTTTTTTGAGTATCTTTTTACTTCTTCCTACACTTTACCTTAATGTACTACTTACATGCCATAACAGAGCACTGTCTATCCTTCTTTGTTCTGACTTTCATTTAGACCTGCACTCTCCAATAATGTAGCACCTGAAATGTGGCCAGTGCAAATTTTAAGGCTTTCTTTTTATTTTTGATAAAATTAGCTACTAAAAAACAAAATTAAACATATGAATTGCATTATATCTGTATTAGACAATGCTGGTCTTGATTCTTGTGAATCAATGTGTCGTCCATGGATCAGCAGCATTGGCATTACCTGAGAGAATTTTAGAAATGCAAAATCTAAGGCTCCATCCCAGATCTACTAAATATAAACCTCAATTTTGAATTGTGACAAGTTCCCCAAATGATTTATATGCACTTCAAATGTAGAGAAAAAGGGATCTAGACAACTAGGCAAAATTAGTCTTTGCAATCTGTCATCATCAAATCCACCTTTCTCACTACTGTTTTCTTTGAAATTACATTTAACTTTATTTAAAATCTTTAAGGGTTATAGGTTACTAGTTACATAAAGTACAGACTTCTTACCTAGCCAAGCATAAAAGTGGCTTCTTGGCACTAACTCTGCAAGCTCCTCTTATGTATCTAATAATTTATATACAGTCATTGATAAATTAACTTGTTCTCCAAACACAGTCTGCTATTTTCTATTTATTTTTGTACATGCTGTTTCTTCTGCCTTGAGTGTCCTAGGATGCCTGCAAGCCCTTTTAGTATCATATCGAAGAACTGTTAGAGCCACACAAAGATTAATTAACACAACCTGTGCCATTGTTTGTGCTATTCCCTAACAATCAATGGCTCAGACTCTCTAATGTCCCATGTTAACTTGCATATTGCACCCATTAAATATGCAAATATTCTTATTTGATAGAAAAGATAACTCAATATGGTTATTGCCATGAAGAACATTAATTTTGTCGTTATCGACATTCTCTATCTAATAAGACATTTTCATCACACCTTTCATTACTTCTCAAGCAGTTTCTTTTAGTTCCTTAATATATTTGCAATACGTGCTTTGAAGGTTTTGCTAAGTTCAATGTGGGTCTTCTCACCGCTTTTTTTTTTTTTCCTGTGTATGGTCACACTCCTCTTTCTTTATATGTCTCACATCTTTTTGTTGTTGTTTAAAAACTGGACATTTTAGATCATGTGTTGTAACAACTTTGAGTAATGATTTCTTCTCATCACCAGGACTTCTTGTTTGCATTTATATTGGCTTAGTGGTTTGGCTGGACTGATTTAGTGAAGTTTATTTCTCCCATTGTGTAAAGTCTTTAGTGTTACTTCTTGGAGGGTACTACTTCTTGCGCGGTGACCCCAGTATGAGTGGTTTTAGCAGGACTTTCCTTAACTGTCTCTGTCTGGGTCTAAACGTTCAGCTGTCTGCCTCTGTCACACCCAGAGGTTATACTCCACTAATTGTCAGCTGGTTGCTCCGTTGTCTTTGACAATGCTGTGGAACAAAATTTACTCCACAGCCTAATCCAATTAAATAGGCCCTTTTGTAGGAAAGTTTTTGAGGCCAATTTTTGAGGTTTGTTCTGACCCCACATGAACTATTTTTAGCTCTTTCTTTAGTCCACTCTGGTTAGCTAGCTGACCTATGGCCTAGCTCGTTCTCATGGAGCTGTTAGCCTCCATTTAATTGCATACCACTAGGATTTCCATTGTTTTCAAGAGGGTTCTTAGTCTTAAACTTCTTTACACGGATGGTCCCTGACTGAGTGATGATCTAACTTAAGATTTTTCCACTTTAGGGTAGTGTGAAAGCAATACACATTCAGCAGAAACCGTACTTAAAATTTTGAATTTTGATCTCTTTTCTAGCTAGCAGTGTGCAGTACGATATTCTCTTGTGATGCTGGGCGGTAACTGGGACAGTTAACCCTACGATCACAAAGGTAAATAACCAGTACTCTAGAGGATAGTATTGAATGCATTTTCGACTTACAATATTTTCAGTTTACAGTGGGTTTATTGGGACATAACGCCATCTAAAGTGGGGTGCAAATGTGCTCTGCTATAAATAAAGTAATTTACTTTGAGAAGAGCTTTGGATCCGTTCGTTCTTTTGGCCTGCCTCTCCTCTTCTGTAAAATCTCTGAGTCATGGTTCTAGAGCTGAAGGCAAGGACAGAGGCTTACTTCTCTTGGAATGATACCGCTGGTTTACGAGCAGGGTACTGGACAGGAACATTAGCCTCTCATCTTCTTGTCTAGACTCTTTAGGATTCTTTAGGATAGACCCTGTGCATTTGCTGAAGAAAAGGTGATTGGGGTTTGAGTATTCTCTACCTGCTATTGCTGGCTTCAAGCATGCACCTATGAGTGGGAGCTGCATAGAGGATGAGAGACCCGAATCTCTCAACCGTACTTACATGGAATTTGGCTTTTGCAACATGAACCTGGATGGGAGGAGGTATAAGAAATATTGGAAGCTTACCCCTCCAGGGAGATATTGTAACTCCTGACTAAGAGCTGAGTGTAGAGAAGCCCATCATTTTGGTGTGAACAATTTAGAATGGAGTGTCCATCACATTGAGCTGTGTGTGGGAATTGGGGATGGAGTAGATCATGCCCTAAGTACCACAGGTTCTCGCTGTTCCTACTGGGATTTAGCAGATTTTCTTGAATAAATAATTCTTCATATGCTGTGTACCTATATGCTCTTATAACAATTTCAGAATTTTTAAAAGTTTATTTGGGTTAAAAAAAATAAGTTTCACAAGCTGTGTTTCTTTCTTTCTCTTTCTTTCTTTCTTTCTTTCTTTCTTTCTTTCTTCTTTCTTTCTTTCTTTCTTTCTTTCTTTCTTCCTTCCTTCCTTCCTTCCTTCCTTCCTTCCTTCCTTCCTTCCTTCCTTCCTTCTTTCTTTCTTTCTTTCTTTCTTTCTTTTCTTTTTTCGCCGAAAGAAAGTGGATTCACAGAAGTCCTCACATCACCATTCTGAAACTGAATCTCTAACTTTATATTTACACTCAGAATCTTATTTTGATATATCTAAAAATTTTTAAATGTCATTCTAATTGTTTATATGTAAAACTCTGTTTCTTGAATGCCCTTGGAGACAGCTTGACCATTTTACTGATTCCCTCATAAATTATTAACTTAAATAAAATCTTTGACTTCTGTTAATTTTACACACACACACACACACACACACACACACAGACACACACACTCATATGTGTACCTCATGAGAGAATTATACTGTGATATTCTTATTCCTTTCATATAAATTTTCTTTGTGGAGACTTGTTGATTTCTCCAAATGGAATTAAACATTTCTTGAAGACTTCAACTTTATCCTGTAGATATTTTTATTGCATTTATCACAATCGTTATAATTATCCATGTAACTGCACTTTTTCTAATACAATATGATACTAAAGACAATGCATTAGCCATGTTCTTTTGTTCTTTCTTTCTTCCTTTCTAGTCCTCTCTTTTTTCTTTCTTTCTTTCTATTTACTTACTTAATCCACATTCCTTACTTTTCTTTCTATTGTATCTATATTACCATATTTGCCCTATCTATGAACTGCCTAAACAAATTTTTGAAAAAGCTATAAACAATAATAAAGTCAATTGAATTAGCATATACTTTTCCTGGGACTTACTTTCTTCTTTTATAAAATGAAATTGGCAAGCTAGGTCAGAGATAACAGTCTGCCCACCTCCTTCCTAGCATGATTTTGATAGATGGTGTATTTGTTTTTAAGTCTTTATTATAGTGTCTGAACAGACACTATTTTTTTTTTTCTAAGATTGAAGAAGAAAGGAAGAAGGAGTTGAGGAAGAAAACATTTCTGTTTCTGACACATGTATGTAAAGAATAAATATAGATTGGGTATAAATAAAGAATAAATATAAATATACACACACACACACACACACACACACACACACACACACACAACCCACATGCATCAGAAATTCATTACTCCAAGTTCAAATTGTATGATTATCCAACACACAGTACATCCTTGTGGACAAGTGCTAGTTCAGTTCCTTGCTCTGTTAGGTACTAAGTCTGAGTTCAGGCTTAGGTTCTCAACCTTTTGGACTGAATTTCCTCATTTGTGAAATTGGAATGTTAACATCTAGAAGAAAGAAATGAAATAATATGACATAAACAAATTTGCCACTAAACAGTTTATCTTGGGCAGAGACATTTAGGAAGCATGAGTCAATTTAGAAACATTTAGAAATTCATCTCCTGCTTTAAATGTAAATGAACCTCTTTATAAGTCTATGAATTTTCATTTTATGATTGGATATTGTGGACACTATTTTAACAGATAATTGATCTGTGTAAGGCATATTTTAAAATTTAATATATGTGACATATTCTATTTACTCTAAAAAATGGAATGCTTTTAATGCATTTCTTTTTTTTACTCTTCATTCTGCACGCAGTCATTTTTTTCCCTGATTCTATCAAGGCCTTACTATACATATAGTACTCTGTGAGGCATAGCACACCTCAGCATATTTATGGTATCCACCTGCAAGGAAATTGAGTTTTTATAGACTAGATCTGGTCCTTTGAAAGGCAAACACTTCTGGTTCCATTTTAATACAGCTTTAGCTAGTATAACATAATAACTGGAACTCTATGTTAGCCATCTCTTGCAAAAGCTTTTCTGGTAAGAGGCACATTTCAAAATGTACATTTTGAATTAATTATATTTGAGTTTTTATTAAAATTAAATTTCTAAAAGTGTTGAGTTTCATGGATGGCTCTTTTACCATCCATAAGTCTAATGCACTATATACTTATCGATGGGTTTGATAAACTGAAATTACATTTGGGGGCTTTATGCAGAAGTAGTGGTTTTAATGTTTATGTTATGATAGAATAATATATAAAATAATTTGACAACTCAGTAATTAAATAATATTTTTGAGATACAAATTTATGTCCTTTATTTCTCCAGTATACCTTCTTTTGCTTGGTCATTCAGAAATGACTACTTAGTCTATACTCATTGCTCCCTGGGAGGGATGTGACAAGATAGGGGGAAAAAAGCCTCCCAGAATTTCTGTATTTAGGTTCCAAAATTATAAATCTTTCATCCTACATACAAAAGCAAATCCATATAGAAGCCAAGGCAGATCCAATGGAAGAGTGAAATGACCAGGTGTAAGAGAAACAGCTGTGAAAGATCACTAATGAATGGCAACTAAAACTGTCCTCAGTTTTAAGAATTAGTGGGAACTGTCACGAAATAAAGAACATGAAATTCTTCTTAGGTGAACAGTGCAAACTCCATGCTTTTTTTTTTTTTTTTTTTTTTTTTTTTTTTTTTGTGATGCAGGAATATAGGGATCTCCTGAATCCCAACTTCAGAAATTTCTAGAAGATAGAAATCTAGATTTTAAAATATTGGCAACTAATTTAATTTTTTAATAAGAATGAATAAAAATACTTCATATGTCAAACAATGAAGATATTTTGGGTTGATATTTTTCCATTGGCTCTGAATTTGCCACATTCATTTTACTTTTGTAGAAACAGATTAGGGGAGGAATAACTTTGAAATATTTTGTAGAGAAAAATGTTTTCCCACTTTACTACACCCACTTTGCAGATTATAAGAAGAGTCTGGGATTTATGTTAGAGAAACAGACAGGAGAGAGTGAAAATTAAAAAGTACATGGGTCCTCTAAAACAGGGCCATGTACATTGAGGAGATGGAAACTCTCCAGAGAAGGAACAGCTTTGTGATTCTTAAGTGTGACAACAGATAACCTCTCACAAAATTCTGGGACCTCTGGTGCATTGTGAAATACCTACTGGACTCCACGACTGTTAAGCTTGGCACAAATAGGCCAGGTGAGAAATACAAGAAAAGACATCTTGGTGGAGAGCTGAGTGGAGGACCATCTGAGAAAGATGCTCTCTTGTCTCAAAAGGCCCCAACATTCCGTATTCTTTCCTTCCTCATTTTCTCTTTTCCCTTTTATCTTATGCATATCTACTGGAAATTCTACTGAGGAGACTAAGGTAAAAGTTTCCTAGCTGTTCAGCAGAAATAGGAATCAAAGTGAGTAGAGTTAGTTATAACAAAATAAAGTTATATTTCTGTACACTTGAATTTAAATATGTTACATCTGAGGTATGTATTTATTGTTTGTTGCTTTTTAGACTATGGTTCTTGTCTCTTTCTCTTACAACATATGTAACTACTCTGATTCATTCTAAGGATTTATATTTACATTCATTATCAATTGAAAGGCACGTGCACTAAGATAAAGAAAAGGCTGTATAATGAATAATGATAAAAAATCTTACAAAGCTCAAATTCAAAAACAAAAACTTTGATATGAAATTTGAACATGATTAGGCAGAGAAATTAACACAAGGAAGGTTTCCTATTGCAAATTAATCTTATGTTATAAATAGGACTTGGAATCCAGAAAGAGAGAAGAGAGGGAGACAGTGAGAGAGGGAGAGGAGAGAAACAAAGAAAACACAACAGAGTATGAAACGCACACAAACACACACACACATACACATGCATGCACACACTAAGCAAGACACAAATGCAGAAGGCTAGCTATTTTCAACTGTTTTCTAGCTGTCTTCTTGTAAGCCTCTTTGACAGTAGTCTGAAGGATACTAGATCCTTTGCATATCTTTTCAGGTAGTCTACAGTTTTTATTAATTATTTTTATAATCTGCCCAAACTCCCTTATATCAGTTGCAAGAAACTTTTTATTTTGAAATGGTACTTGGATGGTTTGGATAAATAGTCTCAGTGCGAAATAATAAGATTTTTTATGGCACTAATTTATGGGCTCAGCATCATACTAGGTACCTTGGAATTATCAACTGCAACATGTGAGACTAGCCCACAAGAAATGTACTTCTGGTTTTTTAGTCATAATTAACATTTATATATTATCTACCATGAAATAAATGCTACAATAAAATAATGTCTCTTATATTACTTATGTGAATCAAGAAATATGAGCAGTGGTTGGGCTAGTCAAATTTATCATGACACACATAAGAAGTAAAGAAGTTATATAATTTTTCTTTTACAATGGTCAATTTTCTCAGCATAATTTGTGGGACATATGTTCCTTTTATATTGGTTTATGAAATTTTTTATTATATAATACCCAATTTAAGGGAAATCTGTTCTCTTTCTTTAATCATTTTTATCTTCATTAATCCCATACTATTTAAATTATTACTGCTCTAATATTTTTAACAAGTATTTACTCTACTTTCATAATTCTTAAATACTCATTTAGGTTTTCTAAATATTGGTAATATTAATTTTAGATACCTTTTATACATTATTCTATACATAGTTAATACAAAATTAAACGACCTTTGGGCTTTTCTGACTATTAGTGATCTAAAACATAAAAGCAATCACATTAAATCAGTAGCAACAGCAAAAGCAATAAATAAATGAATATAAAATGTAAAAGTGCAAAATCTCTTGCCCATTTACCTTTCTGGAATGTGAAAATATATATAATATAGATAATATATTATGTATATTTTTTGATGTTCAACCAAGCACCATTTAATCTATGGTCCCAGGATACCAAATTTTAGTTACTAACATGTTACTTGTTACCAAGGAATTACTTAAGTGATACAGATTACTTGGTTCACTGAGTTGTTGAGTTTGCTCCATTCCAATTGTAGGAATAATGTCCCCACAAAGGACGAGACAGAGCGGGAACCTGACCTTCCACGTGGAATCAGTGTCAAGCCTAGACACTTCATTATTAGAGATGAGCTCATGACACATTTGGCAGTAAAAACTACCAAAAAGTAAGGAGTCTGGCTTGTTTTGTACCAAACTGTATTTCTATACTCTGCATCAGCAAGTAGGTCCATTTTAATGAACTCAGTTTCAGGTAGATATTTCTGATATTAGACTGATTATACAAGATTAAAAAAAAAAAAACAAAATAAAAATGTGCGTTTATTCTCGGTTCTAATGCTCAGAGAATAGATTCACATTAAAAGCAGTCGATCTTTATAACCAAACATCTGACAAACTTTGAAAAAGCTTAAAGCAATGCTGAATCATATTATAGTCTAGGTAAGTAGATGATTCTCTGTGAATTTAACCGATTAATAAATTCTACCAAAATGTTTGAATTAGTAGATATATTCTCTACTACTTGTGAGGAAACTTTAGAGCTTTCATAAAGATGATAATTTGGTTAGGACAATAAAATTGTGGAAAAATAATTTTATTCTTTAACTATTTTGCTTAATGATTCTTTTTTCCTTTTATAATGAACTTTAGATATTTACTTTTTTCTTTTAATTATGAGTCAAGAGGTTTAACCTAGTCATCTAACTCTTTAATGTAATTTTGCATGACAAAGATATTATTGCATTTAAATCACTTAAACCTATAGTTTCATACTTGTGTGATAAATATTGAGTACAAATTAAAAATAAAAATAAATTTCTGACCTAAATCACAAAAGCCTAGAATTAGAAAGGACAAACATTTGTGAAAGGTATTTAATAAAGTTAGGTTATAACTTTGTTAGACCAATTGTAATTAAATTTTTATTTTGGAAGGGTGCTCCTTTTGTCATAAAAATAAATTCGGCCTTTTAAAAATTTTTCCTCTCTCTTTTTCTTTTCATTTCAAAAGTAAAAGAAACATTTGAACATGCTGATCTCATTTCAAAACTGCTCATGCACTTTTATTATTTATGAGTATGTATAGAAACCGTTATCCTGAAATTTAGGGCAATCATTATTTTATTCATGTAGGATTCTTCCTTCACACTTATTGCTGTTGTTTGTTGCATAATGTCCTCATGTGCCTTTTTTTTTTTTTTGGCATTTATGAGCACTGTTGTATTGATTTAAAAAAAGCAATAATGAAACACTATTAATCTTGAAAATTTATGTCTTTTTTGTTGACACTGTCATCGACTTTCAAATATATTTTTGGATGTTTAAAAATAATTGAAGATCAAAATGATGAAAATATTTTTTCAAATATCTTTATTATTTTCAAGAAGAATACTTGGGGAAACTTTGTAACATGAACAGAAGCATTAGGAAAACAAAACTACATTGGACATATAAATAATTAAGGTAATAGGCATTAATCAAGATTATAGAATCTAGAAAATAATATTATATTTTTAATATGTGGATTACTTTGTGAGAAATATAACCTTATCGAGTAGATTATCTAGCAAGAGTAGTAGGTTTGCATGAATTCCAAGCACTTCCTTAATTATCCAATATTCATTTTTATGTAGATTAGCTCATATAAAGGGTATAGTGTATAGAAATGGGTTAAAACAAAGAAATTGGCATTAGATTGCACTCTTATGTACAACAATATCAGAAATACACTCTAAGCTCTAATCTGAATAATACCCATATCATATCTTTACTGAATTGATCTTATACCAATAAATAGAACTAAAGATACAAACATCACATTTTTGATGGATACAGGTCAAACTGAAAATACATTAATGCAAATGAAAAGAATTCTATCAGATAAAACTTTGGAAAAAAGGGAAATATTATATTTCTACTTTTAAGTTACCAAAGTCCTTGTAGCCATTTAAATAGCATAAATAATAATGATATATTTATTAAACAATTATTTTGTTAAAACCACTTTGCATATTCAATATGCACCTAGTGCCATTATTTTACCACTAATGTTCAGAAGAGTTACATTTCTTACAAATGTCAGAGAATTAGCAAGTGTGGGATCCAGAATCCAAAACCAAGTTTAATCATGGTAATTATGAAAATAATAAAATTGTGCCTACGGCCATGTTACTCTTAACATGCCCAATCCCCTCTGATCTGAAGCTAAGCAGGGTTGAGCCTGGTTAGTACTTGGATGAGAGACTACCTAGAAAGACCAGATGCTGTAGGCATAAAAAAAATAATAATAAAGTTGTTAATTATATGCTTTTTAATTGTACAATGTTATATAATATAATAATTCACAAAATAATTGACCAGAGAAACATCTAATAACACCAAAGGAAAATGTAGAATTGTCCACATTAAAGCCTACTGTATAACAAACACACTGCAGAATTAGTAGGTAGTTTTGAAGTTTTCAGAGAGAAAAAATGTTGAGAACTTTGCAAATTATTTTATTAAAACTACTAGCTTTCATTTGACTTTCTACACATCTTAACAGGAGATATGTTGAGTCCCTCATCTGCCCTCCCTACCACCTCCACAAAAAATTTGAACTCAATAATTAAATAAACCATACCTTGAATAATAAATATGTTTTATAAGAAAGACAAATAATATTGAAGATGTCATCAACTTTTTTCTGAAAACAATTATTGTAAGAGTCATTTCAAAGAATTCTATTCACTTTTTTCTAAATATATTTGGGGAAATTTTAAATTTGAGTTTCAAAGACCATTGTCATTTATTCTTCCCTATTTAACATTATTATAATTCTGACTGGAGTTGATATTTGTACCAATTTAACTGCTTATTTATTATAATTCTTTGGTCAACATTTGTCAATAGAATTCTTATTATTTAGATTATATATACACCTATCTGATGTTACCAGTCCCCAAGCTCCAAGATTTTCTCTGAACCATGGATAAAAATAAACAAGTGCTCAGACTGTTTTCTCTTTCTTCCCTCAAATGGAAAACCCAGATAACCCAGATGTGATGATTCTCCACTTATAATTAGTTTATTATATATTTATGCATTATATCAACACTCAGTGACAGCAAATCATATTCAAGACCTTCCAGCTTCATCTTAAGTGACTTCTCTTTGGTAGCTTGAATTCAGCAAATTCTACAAATCAATGCTTTCCCCCTCATATGAGAGCAAATCAGTAAATATTTATAAACACACCTCTGATTTTCAATCTCCTTCAGTCTAATTATTTTGTGATACAGCAGATCTGAGAGCCAGAACTTACATCCTAGTGAAAGTACCAAGGAAATACAGTAGAGACTCTTGGGAAATGGTTATTCACTCTTTCCTTAGGTGATATTCTGACCTCATAATAGACTCCTATTTTTAAACTGCAAGAATATGTACATTTAAATGGTATTTTATAAAGGACGGGAAGAAAAATATGTGATTTTTATTATTCAAATGACTAAATATGGTAGTATCACCTTTTATGGACTCTTGCTAGTTAGGAAGCTTACAGTAGATGATACAGAGGTCTTGGAGTGAAGATTAGAGGCCCTCTATGCACTAATACAATGTAAGGCAAATCACTTCTCTTCGCTTGGCCAAGAGCTGCTTAATGAAATTTGATGGATTTCAGAATTTTAAAAAAATGGGTTATGGTGACTTTCTAAATTCAGGATAGATTTCTTCAGGTGAAAAAAAAGTTAATGCCAAATATTTCACAAAAGGTTTCAGGTGATATTTTGATTTAGAGTTTGTATTGATTTCGGCACGTTATTTCACCTGGCACGTGAGTATACACCCTCCATCAGAGATACTTTCCATGCCTTTAGGATTAAAGGTTAATATTTGTAAACATCAGTGGCACACAGCTATTTATTAATTTATAATTGATTTGTGGTAAGGGAAAGGGAGCATTAAGTACTTTAAATCATAGGTAGCATAATTTTTCCTTGTGAGGGAGAAGGTACATAGAACGCAAATTGAACAAGAAGGATGCTAGCACAAAGACAGATACAACTAAACAAATGTTATTATGGAAAAATGGCAATTAAGATTCTCTTAATTAGCCTGTCATTTTGCATTTATCATCATAATGTTTGTTTTACAATGTTTTATTAAATCTGGCTTTATGACAAACAGTCTGCTGGCAATGCATCCTGCTGTGCAACATATGGTGTTATACCTAATGAATATTAATGCTGTGAAGTATAAATGGTCTTCAGGGACAGTGCTGATGGCTGGGAAACTCCTGCATATGGCATTACTATTCAGAAAGGCTGACTTGTATGTTTTGCATCATATTTTTTCTCTCACTGTGACCTACTCTTTTTTTCTATGAAACCTCAAATGTGCATCCAAAAGTTAAAACTATTTGCCTTTTAGTATTATTATGCCTGCTCTTCCAAGTAGCCTTGCTTTGCTTTTTCTTCCCACCAAGTGACTTCTCATGAGGTTTCTTTTCATTTGTATATTTCCTACCCAGATGAGTCTGTTATTCCAAGTAGTCCACTTGCAATTGGGCCAGATGTTTTACTCCTATAATCATATAGTGTCACCATAC
Source organism: Rousettus aegyptiacus (assembly GCF_014176215.1). NCBI lineage: Eukaryota > Metazoa > Chordata > Mammalia > Chiroptera > Pteropodidae > Rousettus > Rousettus aegyptiacus. Next base: position 75,486,950 of record NW_023416307.1, read on the forward strand.
TCTTATGTTTCTAAACTCAGTAATAGGTCGATTTTAAAAAACATTGTACTCTACTGATTGTTATCCCTTTCTCCCAAACTGCCCACGAAATGCAATTTCCAAATAATTCCTAAATTAACTGATTTTTCCTAGTAAAAGAAATGAGAAAGGCAAAAGAGAACCATACCTGGAAATTTTTAGTAAGAAGAGCATTTTTCTTCACATTATTATTTCAGAGCTTGGCTTGGAATTTGATTTGTGTCACTATAAACCATATTCAATCTAGATATAGCAAAAAGAATTCCAAAAAATACTGTTTTTTCCTAACAATATTCAAAATTTTTGATAAAAAATTAAAAAGAAGTCAATCATGCCTAATTTCAGGATTTTAGCCAGAAGTTATCAAAGACTCTATCATGAAATTATATGATAACATTTGGGGGCTATTTCTACAAACATAAAAACATTTGTAGGCTGAAAATAATTGATTACAAATGGAGCTGTAAATGTCACCATCCAAATAAATCTCCCTATGTCATACTGCATTAAAAAGTGCTCTACCGTACATCATGTAAAGTAATTAGATGCAAACCTCACCAGCAAATCAGTTTAAAAATAGTAAAGGTATTATTAAACAGCCTACAAATATTCTGGAGATTTCTGCTCTTATCCTCAAGATAATTATAGGCATACTTTCATTCTAGTTAATTTATTTAAGATACATTGGAGGTGGGTAGGGAAAGGAGTAGATTACAAAACTTGATTTTGGTAGCTAGAACTGGAAGTCATCTCTTGACCCCAAATTATATAAGAATAGAGTTCACCTATGATGAATAATGATACATTTACTACTTCTTGGTCATTTATTGCTTATGTAATATTTTATATAAACTAATTTAATTTAACAAGCATGTAAAGTATTTAAAAGCAGTCAAAGTGCAGATGTTTTTATTTCAGATGCAGCCACCATAATATTGTCTAATGTCTAGACCACTGAACTACACTTCCAGAGAGCTTTCTTATGGAGGACACATTGGACGTTTCACAATATCTCTATTCCATTCATTTGTGGATGGGGTTTGTTGCTTTGGGTTGGATCTTCATCTGAAAGTTGCTATTTATATCATGATGATCTTTCATACATTTATTCCATGCATTTGTATTGAGTGCCTTATATCATCAGTAACACACAAGAGAAAGAGAACCTCAAGGCCATGAAACAGAGGGAGAGAAGTCATCCTAACATTAATACATAAAAAAACAGATATTAGACTAAGTATATAGAATAATGCCTTTTTAAGAAATCAGGTGATATCCTGCGAGGAGTAGTATGGGGCTAATTAGATGAAAGTGGTTGCCTATGGTAGATAAGCCCAGAACAACAACAGAAGCAGTGTCAATAGACTTTAGAAAGAACAAGGACAAATAAATACAAAAGCAATTTTGATAGCCATACATGAAGAATGATTTCTTTTTCTTTCTAGATCTTAGTATTATACAACAATTACACAATGTTTTATACTAAGAAGCTCTTTCCATGTAAAATTATATCAGATTCCGCTTTTTCATCTATTGTTATCTATTAGTCTAATGCAATTTGTGGGGAAAATGTGTTTTATTCTCATCCTAGAATTTGAATTAATAATTTTAAGTAAATATATTTTTGTTTTCATTCCCTTAGTAAGGCACAGTAGAGTCCCTCCTGATGCTATCATAGGTATCTGGTTAAATAAATCGTATCTGATTCTGATGTTCTGATTCTGGTATTGATAAAACTTGAGAAACAGCACCCCTTAATGAATTGTGTTAAGGAATTTTGTTCTAGGTAGTTTATTTATTGTAGCATCTTCAGTACTGTTCCATTCAATCTGCTAATACATGGTGTGAGTATCTCATGCTCAGGCTCGTACTAGGAGTATTAGACAAAGATAATTCCTTCATAACCTGTGTGTGATAAAGAAAGTAACATGAGGCAGCACACAACTAAAGGCTGAATGGAGAGAGAAGTTCAACAGAGGTGGAACAGGCAAAAGGTGCCAGAGCATTAGAAATTATAAACAGGAAGACCTCCAAAGATTGTTTCAGAGCTATCAAAGAGTGTCTGTTCATTATTCAATATGTTTACATGGTGTCTAGCTTTTATAGTTCTTGGTGGAAGCTTCTCAGTCTTTTCTAGAAGGAGAAGCCCTACTTTTATGGCTTTGTATGTGCTTTAAAAAAGGAATTTTTTTTTGGCATTTTCTACATAGCCAAAAATAAGTAATGCATACATCATTTCTGGGTAAATCTGCTAATGCCACATTTAAATAAATAACAGAATTAAACATTGTTCCTTATGTTTCTTTTATAAATCACTACTTTCCCTTTTTTAGTAACAGAATAAATAGTAATAATGGCATATTACTGCATAATGATGAGTGGTAGTATTTTTTTTTCACTTTTGATTCCATTTAGTGACAATGTTTTATGTTTAATAATAGCAACTTCAAATAATTTCTAAATAATAACAATGTATTGTCAAAGTCTTGGGAAATTATATTTTGAAAATAACTACACATGATTATATGTAACTACTAGAATATTTAACTGTTGGAAATAGAAGAATAGAAAGTTTTGGAGATTTTGATATTTCACAATTGCTAAAACCAAAGGTCCTATTATACTGCAGTCTTCTTACATTTTCTAACAAATTGATCAATCAGCAGAATGAACCCAAGAATAATACAAACACTAGTAAGAGTTGCATCCTCAGTAAAAAGCACTAAATCTGTTTTTTATGCAGCTGCTTGAACAGTGAACTTTGAGGCTAAAAAGATGAATTTCAATCAAGTCAAAACTCTTCTGTAATCTTAGGAAAAATTTCTCACTGACATTTCCTTCTAAAAGTGGAAATTAACACTACAAGAAGGGTTAATTTAAATATCTTTGAAGATCAATACCTTACTCTCTAAAAATAGTCACTCTTTCCCAAAGTTTGACTTTCTACTCAGAAATTCTTACATATAATATTATGTGAACATCTTTTTTTTTAAACATTTTATTTGTTCTTCAAATGAATTAATTATACACAGTAATGTTTGACAATAAACATTTCTCAGAATACTTTTATTTGAAATTGAAGGAAACCCAGATTGAACAAATCTGGGCCAAAAACAAAGTACCGGAATTCACATGAACAGCTGGCCTTAGGGACCAGCGTAAACAAGAAAAGGACTATGTCCAGGCTTTCTATCTCATGTTGTTTAGTCCCTCTTTGTGCAAAAGAATTTGTCAACGTTGTGGGTACTATGCCTACTAATTGATTCCATATTCATAGTTCTCCCCTCACCAAAGAGAAGAACTACCTCTCTTTTTCAAATTCCAATTTCAAAATCCTAGAAGCAGGTATCTGTACATATATATATATATATATATATATATATATATATATATATATATTTACATGTTAAGGTAGGACATGTAAGATAGTAAGTTTTATTCAAACCACAAAATTGAAGCAGTGTTGGGGATGGTGGGCAAGAGAGGGAGAATTGCCCAAAACAATATAGGACAAAATAATATATTCTATCACCATATGTAACCATATGTAACTATATGTATTTTACAACAATACAAAATAACGTGGATCCATTTGCAAGTAAGAGAATTTAGACTTAACGAAATTTTTATAGCTTTCTTAGTGGCACTCGGTTAATAGAGAATTGAGTCAGGATTTTGAACTTGATTTCTTTAAATCCCTCTTAAACATTCATATACTATAAGATATATTCTAGTGAAACTGCAATATCTTTGTGCTCCTAAAACCTAAGGAGGAGAATTCTATTAAAATTGTACTTTATTAAAAATTAACCACAAAATGTGAACTGAGATTATATCAAATGTGACAGACAAGAAAACAGTTGCTAAATAGGTATGTTTTCTTTGATATATTGTATTTCAGATTTATCATTTTATTAACATCTCACTTATTTTAAAAAGTTCAGTGCTTTAAGAAAAACTAGATAAAGAGGTTACATATCAATCCCTCACTTTATTAAGTCTTAGCAGCTTATTTTTTTAGAAAAATTTATGATAAATTAGGTTTGATGAGCAAAAGCCATGTCTATTCATATAGAAATTATAAAACTAATTACACTTTATTCTTTCTCCTTTTCTGACTTTCAGACTCTCTAATGTTACCAATTTGTTTTGCTATGTTAGTACCTCTTCTCCTTTCTTTAGAACTTTATTCTCTATTATCTCTATTTCAAAGGTTATTGAGTTTTAAGTCTCAGATCCGTATCTCTAGGCTTTGCCTTTATTATAAATAGAACCAACTACTTAACAAAGCATTTTTTTCTTTTAAAAACAAGTATTACTTTTCTAACAAGTTTCTAATTCTTGTGTGTGTATTGACTTGGGTTTTGGGAGAGATGACTTTGTTGAAATTGTTTTTTTTAGCTATGTCTTGAAGGATAAAATTTGGTTGTTTTGCTTCAAATGCACAATGATATCTCACAATGACTCACTCTGTGACTAGCTGAGCAGACACTTAAGATATTCAGAAATATCTTAAGTTACAAATATTGGACAAGTATTTATTAAAAACCTATGAGTCATGCACAATTCAAAATTCAGAGAGATGACAGTGAACATGACAGACAAGGAATTTATATTTTAGAGAAGAGAGATATAAATAATAAATGAATGTAATGATAAATGAATTAATAATAAATATCTTCAAAATATTAAAATAAGAACTATTTAGTTTGGAACCTCAGAGAAAGTCTTAAGGACATGATCATTAGACTAAGCTCTAAATGATGAGAAGAAGCCAACTGTAGGCAAATCGAATGGAAACATATCCAAGAAAAAAAGGAACACTGAAACAAAGTTCCTTATCAAGAAATAATAGGGAAAAAAAATGGACATTGGTCTCTTCCTCCAGCTTCTAACTAATTTCCTAGATGATAAGAGTGTCTTTTGTTTTTATGAGGCAATTCTGGGCAGGCTCCTGGATGGGGGATGGTCACCATTAAGTACAAACCATGATTAGAAGCTTGGGATTTTCATTTTCTTGAGTAAGAAGGAGGGCTAAAATACCTACGTGATGGAGTCTCCAAAAAAATCCCAGTAGGTTTGGGTTTGGAGACCTTCCAGGTTATTAAACACATCTACACTTGGAGGGTGACACACTCTAACTCCACGGAGACAGAAGTTCCTGCTCTTGGGACCCTCCTACACCTCACTCTATGTATCTCTTCATCTAGCTGTTCATTGGTATCTGTTTTCATAACCTTTAACAAACAAGTAAATGTAAGTATTTCCCTAAATTTTGTGAACTACTCTAGCAATTAGTCAAACCTGAGGAGGGGGTTATGGGAAACTCTGTAGCCACATCAGACAGAAGTTGTGTGTAAACTGAGGACCTACTACTTGTGATTGGCATCTGAAGTGGGGCGAGATCAGTCTCGTGGGACTGAGCCCTTAATTTGTGGGATTTTACACAATCTCCAGGTAGCTAATATTGGAATTGAGCTAAATTGTACGATACCCCGCTTATGTTGCAGAAAATTGCTTGTTATGGAGAAAAACCACACATTTGGTGACCGGAAGTGTCAAAAGTGAACTGTTCTGTGTGAGTAGAAAGAGACATGCAGGAAAGAAAGACACAGCCGCAAAACTGAGGTTTTTCCTTTTATAGGAAATGTAGGGTGATACATCAGACATATCTAAAATGATATCATTCTGTAGGACTATGTAAGTCAGACAAGGATTTTTAAGCCAGCAAGAATATTTTCTGATTTATAATTTTATATTTGTTGCTAAAGACATTGTATTGTTATCTTGGGGCTAATTGTATTGAGGAAAAAGTATAGAGAAAGAAGACAATAGAAGGCTGTTACAGTTGTCTGAAAGAGAGATGATGATGGCTATATTATAGTAATATTAAGGGTTAGCTAGTCGGCCTCCTCTGTGCATTTTGGAAAAGGTGATCCTTTCATTGCAAAGCTTGCCAAGTAGACAAAGCATTTGTACAAAAAAAAAAAAAAAAGAAAGAAAGAAAGAAAGAAAGAAAAAGAAAAAAATAAAAAAAAGAATACAGAATACATTTTAAAAGTAGAATGAAAGAATTGATATTTGATTGATTGTAAAGTTGAGAGAAGAATATAAATCAAACATGATATCTAGAGTTCTGAGTTGAGGAACTCAGTTGACATTTACTAAAATTGAAAACAGAGTCAACAGGAGCATGTTTGGGAGTAAAAAATAAGTCATGTTTTGATAAATTGTACAAGATTTCTGTTAAAAATCTAAGTGCAAATATCACAGAGTCATGTAGAAAAGTTGATTTGCTGTTTTGGAGAGATGGCTCACATAATGATAGTATTCGAAGTTGCAGAATTAGATGAAAACACATAAGGATCATGACTAAAGTCTAGATGTACGAAACAAAGGGTTCAGGACCAACCCCTAGACCATGTCGATATTGGAGCTTGAACATGAAAGGGGGTGGCTATCAAAAGAGATAGAGATGAAGCAAAAAGAAAATCAGGCATTCAAAGGAAGAAAGTATTTCGAGAAGAAGATAACTATGAGTTTTGACAACGTGTAGGTCTTTGGCAACTTTGCAAAGAATAGATTCGGTAGGCCTGGGCAGTGGTACAACTGGAAGCTCTATCTGAGTGATATGATTAGAAGTAAGAAAGTGGTGATATCCACTTTCTACGAAAGATATGATTTTCAATGAGTTTTGTAGTAGTTGAGAGCAGCAAGATAGGACTAAAGCTAGGGTAGGGTAGGGTGAGATGTGGGTAAGTTGTGGAGGTCAAATTTTTGTTTTTGTGTTTAGAAAGGTAAATGGGAATTGTTTGACATAATTAAATAAGTATATGCATTAAAAGAAGGAAACATTGATAGTGAAGTCCTTGAGAGGCCAAAAAAGATTCTTAAAAGAACTGTAGAGAAGTGATTTTGTTCATAGAATAGCCAGCTTTCAGTTGAGGGAGGAGAATGAAGGAAACATTTAGAGCAGAGTTAGAGCACATCAATACTTTGCTGTTGACAGAGGGTGCTTTGCAAAGGGCACACTTGAAGGGTTTGGAAGTTAAGAGATTAGAGGAGATTAATGAACATACAGCATAGTATGGGAATGTGAGTTCACTTGATGAGTGATAGCAGAGGTGACTTGGGCCTCTCTGAATGACTAAGGAGAGTCAGAAGTGAGGAATGACAGGATTAACCCTGATAGTTTCTTGAGAGAAAGTGGGTAAATGGTTCAAGTTGAAAAACACAAGGATGTCACATACTTTCATTTCTTGTAGCTATTATTTTTGATAGCCAAAGGATGATTGAAACTTCCTCAGGGACCTTCTTCCTTAGGTAGCTTGGAGGTTGAGTCTCAGTTAATGTCCCTCTTCCTCTGGGAGAGTAATAGTCTGGTGGGCTGAGGCTTAGAGGGGGAAGAATAGAGATTCTGTCTTCTCTGTAGCGGCATGGAGATGTGGCTGCTGGAAAACAAAGACTGCAAAAACAGGATTTGTCAACTGATTGAATGAATGAAGGAGCGACTGAATGAAATAAATCGTTAATAAATGATCAATTCATACTTTGTTTAAACAAGCAAGATTGTTCTCTGAGCTGGAGGAATAAAATGTTTCTTTTTCTTTTTTTAATTTCCTTGACAAATCCTGTACTTTTTGCAGCTTTACTATAAAAAGCTATAGAATTTCTTACTACTCTTAAAAATCATCTGATTACTTACTTGTAGAATCACTCTATGAAACCTGTCCTTCTTCCTAGAAGGAACATATATATTTTTATTTCACGTGTACCACTAATTACATTGTCATTTCCAATATTCATCTTCATTCCCTACCTTAATTAATGGTATTATACATATTGCAATTTCACTAAAAAATATTGAAATATGAATTAGTCTTTTTCTTTGCTTCAGGTAGTTTATTTTATGCTAATAACAATTACAACAGATTTGAATTTCACAATATTGAAAGAAGTTTGGAATAAAATTATGACAGATACTATTATTTGTCTCCCCAATATTCACCTATCAGAAATCAATTTCTGTATAAGTCAGGAATGTTCACTACAAGCAACAAAACAAGTCTCAATATTTTAAAGCAATAGCGGTTACCTTTTCCACATAAATATAATTTCCTTTAAATTGTGTTCTTGAATACATATGCTTCTTAAATAAGTTTTGTCAACATTTTCAAAACAAATTTTTTAATTACAAATATTATTTACTCTATATTTTCTTGTTTTCTAATGTCCCTGCTCCCATATTCATTTAAGACAAAATATTTATTCTTGAAATAGTTCCTTAAGTAAAAAGAGGTGGTTTTTTTCTTTACCATTCGGAAGTCTTGCAAAAACCTTCCAGGTGTAAAATATTCTATTTTAATAATAATTTGGAAGTGCAATTTTATTATTAGCTGTGATAAAGGCTATTTGGAATGTCAGTAATTTAAAACATTATTCAAAGTAAAACCATTAAGGGTCTTAAAATGTAGTTTGACTGATAATATTTACTTCTAATAATTTACTGGCAAATTAATCTTAATTAAATAATAGTATTTATCTACAAAAATATTGATGATATTATATAAACAAAAAGAAGCTTTACAAGATTTAAAGTAAAACATAAGGAAAATTAAATTAAGACACATTTACAAAAAGTTTCATTTGCATCAAATGCACTAAATAATTAAAAGCAATCCTTTAAATGATTAAATGAAAGCCATGTACTTCTGGCTGACATGGAGTAACAAAGACTGATTCATACTCTTATAAGAAACAACTTAAAACCAGACACCATATGAGAAAAACAAACAAACAAAAATGTTTTATGTAATGGATATCAGGCAGCAAAGAACAATAATCTCCAAAAAAGAGAAAATCAAACAGGTGAACCCTACAATTATCTCAACCTACTGTCTGGAAAAAAAATTCCAAGCCACAAGGCAACGAAGGCAAGTCCAGGCAGAGCCTGACAACCTTCTTGAAGTGAAAAGGCACAGGTAAGAGTCCAAGGAGTCCAAAGTGGCTATTGTTCTCTAAGCAGCATATATAAGAGGGGAGAGCTGCAAAGAGATAGAACCCAGGTATCATTAGAGACTTCAGCTGATGAGCACAGAGTACACACATGTGAGAATACCTCAGTCTAAGGAAAAAATCAAGGGAAAAGATTGGAGAGAATTACCCTTGAAACTCACACAAGAATGAATTGTTTGTGTTCCCATCAGCCAGGATGTATAAAACTCATAATTCACAAGACATCGGGTAGAGTACTTAGAAAGATACCACCTTCCTAGTATGACAAAATTATTCCTAGACTAATGGCATCTCTGATCTTACCCATCAAAACTTAAACATTAAGAAAAAAGCCCTCAAAAGGATCAAATTGTTTCAGAACAAAGGTAAAGAATGTTTATAAGCAATACATGCGTATGAGTATGTACACTCAAATAGGTAAAATTTATGATAAATAGTTACCAGGCATGCAAACAAGCAGAAAAATGAAACCTATAATGAAGATAAAAATTAATCCAGGAATGAAACAAATAATAGTGTTAACTGGCATGTACATTAAAACAGTTAATATAATTATATTGAACATGTTAAAGATGGTAAATGGAAGATTAACAATGGTAAGTGGCAAAACAGAAGATATAAAGCAGAACCAAATCAAAATTCTAGAGAAGTAAACTATAATGTCTGAAATAATAATAATAATAATAAATGCACTGAATATAAGTAACAGAATGTTTGACATTTTTGTAAAAAGATGATTAGTGAACTTGGAGTCATGGCAATAGCATCTACAAAAATAAAATATAGAGACAAAACAGACTGGGGAATGAAATGAAAATAACATTAGTGAACTATGGGATGACTTCGAGCTGCCTAATGTAAGCATATTTGGAGTCTCTGAAGAAGAGGAGAGGATAGCTACGAAACTGGATGAACCCAAAGAAGAAACATGAAGAAAATTACTCCAAAATTACCATGCTTATACTGATTAAAATTAGCTGGTGGCTTGGGAGAACATTATGTAAAATGAAAAAGGAAAATAATAACAGCGAACGATATAAGAAAACTTTAAGTCAGGAAGCAGTACAAAAATATTTTTAAAAGTATAATTAACAAACAAAACGATAAACCCTAAAGCAACCACTAATAATTAAAATAATTACACGCTTTATTATACATATTAAAATAAAAGTTATAGCTAATGAGAAAACAAGATAAAATGTATTATAAAAAAGTTCTCAATTCTAAAGAAAGCAGTAAAAGAGGGGGAAAATAACAGAAACAGATAGGGTAAGTTAAAAACAATGAAACAGTAGATATAAACCCATTCTTTTCAGTAATCATGTGAAAAGTAATGACCTAAATATCTCAAAAGATATAGGATTTTAAAAGTAACTTCCAAGTGTATGGGATCTATAAGAAAACCCCCTTCAAATATTAAGGTACAAATAGGTTAATAGTAAAAGGATGCTTGTATGTACCATTCTAAATGTATGCCATTTAAAAATACATGAAACAGAAAGTGATAGAACTGTAAAGAGAAATAGACAAATCCATAAATATATCACATTTTCAACACTGTTCACAACACGAAAACACCTTTTAATACTCCTTTAACAATAGTAGGTAGAATAAATAGACAAAATCAGTATGGATTTATAAAACTAGAAAAACACTGTCAACCCACATGATCTAATTGACAGCTATAGAACATTTAACTGGACAGCAGAAAATATTTCTATTCAGGTATATAAAAAAGCAGTTACCATTATAGGCTACATTTTGAGCAATGAAACAATTTTCAGTATTCTAAAAATAATTAAAATAATGATGCAAAGTATCCTCTCAGGTAACAGTGGAACTAAATTAGAAATCAGTAATAGAAAATATATGGAAATTACCCAAATATTTAAAAACTAAACAGTAGACTTTTAAATAATCTATGAGTTGTAGAAGAAATTAATGTTTTAAACTGAATAAAAACCAAAAAAAAAATCAAAATTTTACAAATGTAGTCCAGTGCTTAGAAGATTTAGAGCAAAAAGGATAGTTATATTAGAATAAAAGTCTGAAATCAATGACTTCAGCATCCACTTTAAAGAACTAGAAAAAGAATATCTAATTAAATACAATGAAAGCAGGAAAAAGGAAATGATAAAGATAAAAACAAAAATTATCAGAATAGAACACAGAAAAAATAATATTGAAATCACTGCAACCCTAACCTATTTCTTTTGTGAAGGTTATTAAAATTGAAAACATTTCTAGACAAACATATGAAGAAAAAACCCCATAAATTACCAATTTCTGGAATTAGAGAGGTGACATAACTAAATATTCTATAAATACTAAAAGAATAACATGGGAATATTATGAATAAATAATGCCAATAAATTTGACAATTTAGAGAAAAAAAATTTATTGAACTACACAGCTAACAAAGATAACTCAAGAAGAGATAGTGTTAAAAACCTTATATCTATTGAACATAAATGGGTAATGAAATCTTACTATTAGAAAACTCCAGGTTTGAATGGTTTCACTGACGTATTCAATGAAACACTGAATGAATGTTCTGTACATAAACTCTGTATAAAAGAAGGGAAATCCTCTCAACTCATTCTATGAGAATACCATCATCCAATACCAAAATCAGCCAAACATATTACAAGTAAATATTACTACAGAAAATTATTTCCCATAAACATAGATGCTAATATATTTTTTTAATTAGCAAATCATTTAGAATTCATCTTAAGTATGCTGGTTTAATATTTGAAAATCAATCAATGTAATTCATCATAGTAACAGACTACATAATGGAAATGACATGATCATCTCCACAGTTACAGAAAAAGCATTTGAGAAAGCCAAAATCTACTATTGATTAAAACTCTTAATAAATCAGGAATAAGGAACTTCCTCAATTTGATAAAAGGAATAGGTAGAAAACTTGCAGCTAACCTTATGCTAGACAGCTAAAAACCGAATGCTTCCCAGATCATTTAAAAAAAAAAAAAAAGCAAAGATGTCTATTCTCATTTCATCTATTCAAAATTGTTCTAGAGGATCCAGCCAGTTGAGTGAGCAAAGAAAAAGAGATAAAATATATCAAGATAGGAAAGGAAGAAATAAAGCTGTCTTTATTCATGAATGTGCGGCAAATCTTACAGTATATATGAAAAAGCTATTAGAACTGGTAGATGAGTTTAGCAAAGCTTATGGGTCACATATCAATATAAAAAGATCAGTATTAATTTCTGCGAACTAGCCACAAACAGAAATTGCAATTACAAATACATTACCATTTATACTAACAAGAAAATATTAAATTCTTAGCAATTAATTTGACGAAAATTTGACCTGTATTTTGAAAATGTCAAAACATTGCTGAAATTTTAAAAAAGACAAATAAAAGGATATATATATATACACATATATATATGTTTATGTACCAGATAACTATTTTTTGATGACAATTCTCATATAGATGTGTAAGTTTAATGCAATCCCAGTGAAAATCTTAACATTGGGATAATCTTGAGATTGACAAGCTAATTCCAAAATTTATATGGAAATTCAAAAGAACTAGGATAGTCAAATAATATTGAAAAAAAACATATATTGGGAAGATTTATATTATCTGACTTTTGGACTTACTACGAAGCTACATTAAGGTATTGTGGTGTTAGCTTCCAGATAGATATGTAAGTCAGTGTAAAAACAATGAAGAGTTCAGAAATAAACTCACAAATATGACCAGTTGATTTCAACAAAAGTCCAAACACAATTCAATGGATAAAGGATAGTCTTTTAAACAAATGATACTGGAATAATTGGATATTTATATGCCAGAATAAATGAACTTCAATCTATATTTCATCTTATATATAGAAATTAACTCAAAATCTACCATAGACCTAAGTGTAAAACCTAGAATTAAAAAAATTTTAACAAAAAATATAGGAGAAAATCTTTGTAACTTTGGGTTAGACAAAGATGTTTTAGATACGACACTGAAAATACATTATTGATAAAAAAATGATAAATTTGACGTCAAAAATTTCTGTTCTTTAAAAAATATAGCTAAGAGAATAAAATGACAAGACATAACATGGGAAAGATTTTCAAATTATAAATTTACATTTATAACATATAATAAGCTTTCCAGAAGCAATAAGAAAAGAAAATGCAGAAATAAAAATGTGCAGAACATTTGAATAAACACTCCCAAAGGAGATAAATGGAAGGCAAATAATCACATGAAAAGATGTTCAACACTATTAAGTGTTATAAAATACCACTGCGTATCTATTAAAATCTCAAAAATTTTAAAGCCATGCAATGAAGGGTTCATATTTTATTATTCCAGTTATATAAAAATTATAAGAAATGCAAACTAATTTATAGTTACAGAAAACATATCAGTGGTAATTTGAGGATGAATATGAGGCATGAATGTGGAAAGGGATATAATGAGGGTTTACAAAGGAGCATGAGAAACTTTTGGTGATGATGGGTATGTCATATCTTTGCTGTATTCAGAGTTATGCAATTATATTATGTATAAAGACTCATCACAGTTCAGTGTACACTTTAAATATTTGAAGTTTATTGTATGTTAATTATACTTTCTTAAAGCTAAAATGGGAAGACACAGTTTTATGTTAATGTGTAGTGAAAATATGTTTAATTTCTATATGGTATACTAGAAGCAAATATTCCAAAACATTAACTCAGCCTGGCAATAAAATAATGTTTCTAAGAAAGTGTTGTTTTCTATCTGTTAATGTATTATGTAAATGTTGTAAAGTGAGACTCTATTACATTTAGAATCAAGACAAATATGCTATGAAAAAGAAACTCTATGTCTCATCAATATCTGTACTAAAAGGTTATTCTCTTCACTCTTAAATTGTACTCTCCATTTTCTTTTTGTTGTTATTTTTAAAATCTTCCGGAATCACTATTGACTCAAAGTACAATTGATCATATTTTCTATCCTTTCAAAGAAAAGCTGAAAAATCTGTTAAAGGCCCACACAGTCACTCAGGTGATAATTGACATGAGATGGTATGACTATGAAACATTAGAAGGTAGGCAGAACAGTGCTGTTATGTTCATAATAGTGAGTCTGAATTAACAATAAAATGTTGAAACATCAGTTTATCTGTACAAATAGATTTGTTGACATTGTGAAGAAGTATCGAAATATCCACAAGACTCATTCCCAGTACAGATTGCCAGATAAATGGAAATTGCTGTAATATCATTATACAATTTTAGGAAAGTAAAGTGTTGACTCTGACTCTCAAATAAATCTTAGATAATCATTCTAAGCTCACATTTTTTTTTCTTTTTTAAAGAGAAAAATCACTTCAATTTAAGGAAATGAAAGTTAATATACCTTTTATTTTACATTTTTACTTATTTTAAGAAAATTTACTTTGTTTAATAAGGACAAAAAGTTTTGTTTTCTTCTTTTTAAGATCATTATCATCAAAGTGTTTAGTAATCTCATGCAGAGAATTCTGATGGACAAATCTATTCCAAAAGAACTTATTATGTACTGAAGAAAAAAGTATAGAGATAACTATATTAAAAGAATATTACAAGTGGAGCCAAAGCTGATGAAAAACTTAATAGAAGAGTAGATCAAATGGATACATCACCACATGATTTATAGAAGTTTCTCAAGAGAAGGACAATTCTTTTTCATCAATGTATTCACAGAATAACCACAATATCTGGTACATGGTGAGTTCACTAAAGATGATACTAAATAAGTGAATTATAAAACTATTATCTTGATTTTAATTTCAATTTATCTCAGTGATTTAGTGTTTGTACAGAGTTAATCATAGATATTAGACAGTGAAATCATCCAAGTAAATAATAAAAGAAAATAATCCCTTCCATTAAAATTACAGAACAAAGAGTAAATGATTAACTTAGCAGGTGCAGCTTACAAGCAAAAGACTTTATGGGTGAAAGCCTCACCAGGAATTAATTATATATGTCTATATATCTATACTATGTATACTATACATGGCATATATATATGTAATATATATATGTCATATATATAGTATATAATTCTGCTGGCTTTGCCAAGCCAAGGTCCAACACTCTCTTCTCAAAAGGGATACAGAAACTAACTTATTCTAAGTGAGAACACACAAAATTGCATGATTGATTTAAAGCTGTCCTCACTTTCCCCTTTCCAAATAAGTAACTCAAAGAAATGAAAACCTTACTCATTCTTTCATCTCATCACTCTAAAGACCTACCATTCTGGGAATGAAGGCTCCCTTGAAAAATCTAAGGCAGATGATGGGATCATGACTTAAAATCACAATCACAATTTCAAGGAGACCTATTAAAATTACCAGAAAAAAAAAACCCTCCAGAAAATTGACAAAACATATACTTTCTCAAACACCTTTGAATATAAATGGCCTATTATTTAAAATGTAAAAATAAAAATTGTCACCTTTTCACATGTAATGCTACAGTATATGTTAAAAACAAGAACAAAACAGTGACCTTTCCAATAAAACAATCCTTTTCAGAAACAATTTACAACCATGCTATTCACTACAGAGAAACTCAAAGAGGTATTATTTTAGAAATATGAGGTGGAAAATTTCGTTTTACTATCAGGATGAGAAGTTTGTTTTTCAAAAACTTTCAGTCTTTTCCAAGGGTTTACATGTTTTTTCCCTTCTAAATAGATAGTAAATGCATATTTCTGAAAATTTGATAAACAAATCTCTATAAAGTTTTCAGGTTTACATAAAATTCAGATACATTATGTGAATTGCAGGGACAGTCTTGTCTAGATCAACATCAAGGTCTAGTAAGCCTGGTTGGGGCTTTGCGCATCTGCGCCATAACTGACTGACTCTACACTCCAGCTTTAGCAGAAGATCTTAAACATACTTTTTCTTGTCCTATATTCCATTTCATTTTAACATCAGAATGATTTATCTTTAGATTCTGTTTTAGGCAATGGTTATGAAAGCCCATTTCTGATGACAAGCATAAACAATTTATAAAATATCAAAAACAGTGGAGAACAACTATAAGCTGACAGCACGAGGAATAGATCATTTGGAATAGGGAAAGAATCAGGGGTCCCCAACTCCCAGGGCTGCAGACCAGTACTGGTCAGTAGCGTGTTAAAAACCGGCCCGCACAGCAAGAGGTGAGAGGCAGGCTAGTGAGTGAAGCTTCATCTGTATTTGCAGCCGCTGCCCGGGGTTAGCATCACCGCCTCAGCTCCATCTCATATCATCAGGCATTAGGTTCTCTTAGGAGCACTAGTCCCTGATTTCAAAAAGATTGGGAACTGCTGCAGTAGATTATTTTTTATGTATGTAAGTATGCGTATGTTCCTATACATTTATTTCACAACTTTTGCTAAGGAGAGTTCTCTTCTGTGCCATGCAGCCCTCTAAAATACTAAAAGGAAACTAGATTTTTCTGACTTAAAAGTTTGAGGCAATCACAACCACTAGAAAATGATGGAAGAATCAGAGAAATAAGAGAACAGAGACAGAGAGTCTCAATTCTTCTGTAACTCTGCCAGCATTTCTGGCCTGTACCCTAAACTACACATTCACAGTACAGACTCTAAATAGCTCAGGCAAAGCTAAAAAAACTGAACTGATATTTTGATATGTACTCAAGAGATGGAGTTGTAATTTGATTCAAACTAAATTAAAAGTCTCACAAAACAAATAATCCACTTGGGAAGAATATAACGGAATGTGCAAAGATGTTCATGATGCAATCCAAAATTATTTGACATATGAAGAAATCAGAAAATGTGAACAATTTAAAAAAAAGATAATAAATATAAATACATCTTACTATGAACCAAAAGTTAGAATTATCCAATAAAGGATAAACAAGAAAACATACTTGTAACAAAAGAAAATGTAAGAAATCTCAGCTAAGAACTAGAAACCATAAAAAAGAACTGAATAGAAATAGAACTGAAGCATACAATATCTGAAAAATAATTCTCTGGGTGCATTTAACAGGAGAACAGAAATAGCAAAGGAAAACTAGAAAACAAATATAGGTAGTACAATTTAATAAATCTAAAAAATAGAGGAAACAATACAGGTTTTAAAAGTTGGTACAGCCTTGAGACCTGTAAGACAATATCCAAAGATTATTCCATAAGAAGAGGAAAGAGATAATTACTAATAAAATTAAAATGTTTAAAGAAACAATGACTGAAAAGCCTAAAATATGGTAAAGTACCTACATTTACAAATACCAAAAGTTAATGAAACCCAATGTAGGATAACAACAATCATGCCTAAGAACATAATAAACTAATGAAAAGAAAATATAAAGAGAATATTTAAAAAAAAAAAAGACATTACATATAGCTATGCAAAAATTTAACTGATCTCTGACCTCACCAAAAATAATAGGGGCCAGAAGACAATGAAGCAATATCTTTAAAGTGCTAAAGAAAACATGTCAACCCGAATACTACATCCAGATTAAATAACATTGCATGATGGAGGTGAACTAAATACTCCTTAAGACTTAGAAAATTCACTAGAATTCAATGTTTAATTCTAACAGACTTGTACAACAGGAAATGCTAAGGGAATTTTTCTAAGACTGTAAGAGATGATTCAGTATAAACCCCTGTATATTTGTGAATGAATGAAGAGATTGGAAATGATACTTTCTTTTAAATGCATACTGTTGATTAAAGTAAACGTTATAACATTGTCTTCTGGAGTTCAGAAAATATGTAGTATAATACACATGAAAATTCTACTATAAAGAGAAAGGAGGTATGATAAATAGACCTATATATTGCAAGAGGTACAACGTTATATGGAAGCAGACCCTTGAAACATTAAGAATACACATTGTAATCTTAAAATGAACACAAAAAGAAATGTAGAAAGATTTAGCTGAAAAATGATGCGTTAAAATGTAATTCTAAAAGCTATTGAAGTAATATAAAGGAAGACAGGAAAGGGAAAAGTGAGAAATAAAAAAACAGCAAAGGACAAATAACAAGTAGTAGAATGGTAACCTTAAATCCAAACTTCAAGAATTATACTAAATATTAATAGAGCTACACCCATATTAAAAGGCAGAGGTTGTCAGAATGTATATAAAAGCAATATATTCACTACAAATGTCTCTCAATATTGGCAAAGTTTATATATTTTTTAAAATATGTGAAATATGTTTTTTTTAAACTAAATTTGTTGGGGTAACATTGGTTAATACAATTATATAATTTTCAGGTGCACATTATAATTTGACATCTATATATTCTATTGTGTGATTACTACACAAAGTCCAGTTTCCTTGAGCTACCAGATATTTGATCTCTTTTATCCATTTTGCCCTCCCCCTACTCCCCTATATTTGACCTCCTTTACCTCATCTACCTCTCTCCTCTTCCCTTACCCCCTACCCCCTGGTAACCACTAGCCCATTGTCTATGTCCCTGAGTCTCTGTTTGTCCTGTTCATTTGTTGCTTTTAGGTTAATATCCCACATATAAGTGATATCATGTGATTTTCTACTTTTTCAGTCTGGCTTATTTCGCTTAGCATGATTATTTCAAGATCAATCCACATTGTCGCAAATGGAAGTATTTCATCTCTTCTTATGGCTGAGTAATATTCCATTGTGTATATGTGCCACAGCTTATTTAGCCAATCATCTATCATAGGACACTTTGGTTGCTTCCATGTCCACTGTGAATAACGCTGCTATGAACTTCAGTGTGCAAATATCTCTTTGGATATGGGTTTTCAAGTCTTTGGGGTAAATACCCAGTAGTGAGATTGCTGAATCAGATGGTAGATCAATTCTTAGTTTTTTGAGGAACCTCCATACTGATTTTCATAGTGCTTGTACCAATTTGCAGTTCCACCAGCAGTGCGTGAGGATTCCTTTTTTTCTGCATCCTCTCTGACATCTGTTATTACTTGTCCTGTTGATTCTAGCTATTCTAACAGGTGTGAGATGGTATCTCATTGTGGTTTTGATTTGCATTTCCCTAATATCTAGTGATGTTGAGCATCTTTTCAAATATTTGTTTTGGCCATTTGTACATCCTTTAGGGAGAATTTGTCCGTTCAGATCCTCTTCCCATTTTTTGATTGGATAGTTTGTTTTTTTTTTAATGTTATTGAATCGTATGGGTTCTTTGTAGATTTTGGATATTAGGCCCTTATTGGAGGCATTGCTTGCAAATATATTTTCTCATTCAGATGGTTGTCTCTTTACCTTGTTGACGATTTCTTTTGCTGAGCAGAAGCTTTATAGTTTGATGTAGTCCCATTCATTTATTTTTGCTTTTACTTCTTGCCTTTGAGTCCGAGGTTTTTGAGTTTCATTCCTATTTTCTTCTATGCATTTTATTGTTTCAGGTCTCATCTTCAGGTCCTTCATCCATTTTGAGTTAATTTTGGTGTGTGGTGATAGACAACAGTCTAATTTCATTCTTTTGCAGGTGGCCTTCCAATTTTCCAAGCACCATTTAGCACCATTTATTGAAGAGGCTTTTCTTTCTCCACTGTATGGTTTTGGCTTTTTGTCTAAAATTATTTGCCCGTATAAGAATGGGTTTACTCCTGGACTCTCGATTCTGTTCCACTGGTCCACGTGTCTGTTTTGCTGTGAGTGCTATACCATTTTGATTATTGTTCCTTTGTAGTATAATTTGAAGTCGGGCAGAGTGATGCCTCCAGCCTCATTCTTTTTCCTCAGGATGGCTTTGGCAATTCGGAGTCTTTTGTGCTTCCATACAAATCTGATGATTTTTTGTGACATTTCTTTAAAAAATACCGATGGGATTTTGATGAGGATTGCATTAAGTCTGTATAATGCTTAGGTAATATGGTCATTTTAACTATGTTGACTCTTCCAAGCCAAGATCATGGAATATCTTTCCATTTTTTTGTATCTTCTTTGATTTCTTTTAATAGAATCTTATAGTTTTTATTATATAGGTCTTTAACATGTTTCAATAAATGTATTCCTAAGTATTTTATTCTCTTTGTTTATAATTGCAAAAGGAATTATTTCTTCCACTTCTTTTTCTGATGCTTCATTATTAGAATATAGGAAAGCTATGTATTTTTGAATGTTGATTCTATATCCAGAGACTTTACTGTATTTGCTTATTGTTTCTAATAGTGTTCTTATGGAGTCTTTAGGGTTTTCCATACAGAGAATCATGTCATCCACAAATAGTGACAATTTGACTTCTTTGTTTTCTATTTGGATGCCTTTTATATCTTTCTCTTGTCTTTTTTTTTTTTCTTGTAGATATTTATATGACATGGCAAGAATGGTCAAAAGAGGAAAGTTCATATTATTACAGGCCTTGTTATATATGGCCTTTACTATGTTAAAGTAATTTTCTTCTATACCAATTTTGTTAAGTATTTTGATCATAAATGGATGCTGTATTTTGTCAAAGGCATTTCTGCATCTATGGATATGATCATATGATTCTTATTTTTAAATTTATTTATGTGGTATATCACATTAGTTGATTTGTATATGTCGAACCATCCCTGTGCCCCTGGGATGAAGCCCACTTGATCATGGTATATAACCTTTTTAATATGTTGCTGTATTTGGTTCACTAGTATCTTATTGAGGATATTTGCATCTGTGTTCATGAGAGATATTGGTCTGTAGTTTTCTTTTTTTGTATTATTCTTACCAGGTTTTGGTATCAGTATAATATTGGCCTCGTAAAATGTATTGGGAAGTATTGCACCTCTTCGATTTTTTGGAAGAGTTTGAGGTATTAAATCTTTGAATATTTGGTAGAATTCACTGGTGAAGCCATCTGGTCCTGGACTTTTACTTATGGTAAGTTTTGGATGATTGTTTCAATTTCCATGCTACTTATCGGTATATTTAGATTTTCCAGATCTTCTTGATTCAATATAGAAAGATGATATTTTTCTAAGTACTGGTCCATTTCCTCTAGGTTATTAAATTTGTTATTATATACTTTTTCATAGTATTTCTTACACGATCCTTTGTATTTCTGTGATGTCAGTGGTAATTTTCCCTCTTTCATCCCTGATTTTGCTTATTGGTGTTTTTCTCTTTTTTCTTTAGTGAGTCTAGCCAGGGTTTGTCAATTTTATTAACCTTCTCAAAGAACCAGCTCTTTGTCATATTTATTTTTTCTATTTTTTTTTGTTATTGTTTGTTTACAATTTCATTTATTTCTGCTCCAATTTTGATAATTTCTTTCCTTCTGCTGACTTTAAGCCTCATTTGTTCTTCCTTTTCTAGTTTTTTAAGATGAAGTGTTAGGTTGTTTATTTGGACTCATTCTTGTTTTTGGAGAGAGGCCCATAATGATGTGAACTTTCCTTTTATGTCTGATTTTGCTGTGTCCCAAAAGTGTTGATATGTTGTACTATCATTATCATTTGTTTCTATGTATCTCTTGATCTCTCTTTTTATTTCTTCCCTGCCCAGTTATTTTTTAGTAGCATATTGTTTAATCCCCATGTATTTGTGGTTCTTCCTGTTTTCTTTTTGCAGTTGATCTCTAGTTTCAAAGCATTATGATCAGAGAATATGATTGGTATGGTTTCAACCCTCTTATATTTGTTGAGGCTATCTCTGTGTCCCATTATGTGGTCGATTCTTGAGAATGTTCCTTGTGCACTAGAGAAGAATGTATAAGCAGCTGTTTGGGGATGGAAGGCTCTGTAAATGTCAATAATGTCCAGTTGGTCTAATGTGTCCTTATTGACTTGGATGATCTGTTTATATCTGACAGTGAGATATTTAGGTACCCTACTATGATAGTGTTTGGTTCTGTTTCTCTCTTTTGCTCTGTTAATAATTGCTTTACATATTTCGAGGTTCCCTGATTGGGAGCATAGACATTAATAAGTGTTATGTCTTCTTGGTGCATGATTGCCTTTGTCATTATGAAGTGTCCCTTAGTATCTTTTTTTACCTCTTTTATTTTGAAGTCATTTTTATCAGATATTAGTACCACTACTCTCATTTTTCTCTAAATGCCTTTTGTTCGAAATATCATTTTCCACTCTTTCACTTTGAGTCTATATTTGTCTTTGAAGGTGAGATGTGTCTCCTGGAGGTAGCACATGGTCGAGTTTTATTTTTTCATCCATTCTGCAACTCTCCGCCTTTTTATTTGGCGATTTCAGACCATTTACATTTAGGGTGATTATTGAAATATGAGATCTTATTATAGCCATTTTATCTTTTGCTTTCTGGTAGCTCAGTGTTTCTATTGCTTCCTTGTCCTTGTGTTTCTATTTTCTTAATTTTGTTTGGCTTTTGCGGGTTTTCCCTCTGATTCTTCTTGTGTTATGTTATATACTTCAGTTCTGAGTCTTTGGTGTGTGATTACCATTACAAGTATGAAAAAGATAGTTATATATATATACAGTCGTCTACTTTCTTTTGTGTGTGCCTTATCTCCTTTTCCCTTTGCAAATTTAGATCTTTGAATCTTCTTCTTTTCAGTTATTGTTATCTCAATTTGTTTCTAGGTATGCTGAACATTCATTACTGTCTTGCTATAGCAAATCTCTTATTATTATTTAAGCTTATAATGCCCTGTTCTTAGTAAGCATTTCACTCCTCTGCTTCTATTTGCCTGATAGTCACTTTACTCCTAATTATATATTTTTTGTTGTTGTTACTTTGTTTTAGGTGAGCTGATACCTTTCAGAATTTCCAGTAGTACAGGCCTTGTTGTGGAGAATTTCCTCAATTTTTGTATTTCTGGAAAAGTCTTAATTTCTCCTTTACATTTAAAGGAGAGCTTAGCTGGATACGTTGTTCTAAGCTGGTAGTTCCTTCCACTTAATAGTGTAAATATTTGATTCCATTCCTTTTTGGCTTGTAAGGTTAGCACTGAGAAGTCCGAGTATAATCTAGTGAGTTTACCTTTATATATTACCATTTTCTTCTCCCTGACTGCCCTGAGAATTCTATCTTTGTTATTGATTTTTGATAATTTTAATACAATGTGTCTTGGTGAAGGCCTTTTTGGGTTGAGTTAATTGGGTGTTCAGTTGACTTCTTGAATTCCAAGCTGCAGCTCATTCCTTATATTTGGGAAATTCTCATCAATTATTTGTCTGAAAATGCTTTCTAGACCCCGCTCCTTTACCTTGCCTTTGGTAATGCCCATTATTCTTATGCTTCCTCTCCTGATGGTATTTCTCTTTCATTATTTTTCAATCTTTGGTTTCTTTTTTCTTCTTTCTGATTTATTTCTAGATTTCTGTCCTCGATATCACTGATCCTTTCCTCCTTTTGGTTAACTCTCTTCCACAAGCTTACTATTTCATTTTCTATTCTTGCAGTGTGTTTTTTATCTCCAGACATTCTACTTGTTTTTTTTTTTTTTTGAGAGTTTCAGTCTCCTTGCTCTGCTCATCTACTATTTTTGCAATTTCTGAAATTATTGTTGTGACTTGTTTCAGAGTTTTTTTCGGAAGTACCATCCTGAATTCTCTGTCACTTAAGTTGCATATTTCTATGTCTATAAGCTTATTTTCTGGAGATTTTTCTTTTTCTTTCTGAGATGTCTCATCACTTTGGTTGTTCATGGTGTTTAATGGACTATTTCTCCACCTGGGCATTAATGGAAGTGTATTTTGTTGTTTTTCCAGAAAGAAGATTTATTATATAAAGGTCTCTCTCTATAGCCTGCTGCAAAAAAGGTGCTTTTCTTTTGGTTCAAGTAGGTGGCGTCTAATCCTCTTGGATCCCTGCTTTATATAAAGCTTAATGTCTTTTAATATTTTGTACATTTTAATCACACTCACTACTCTCAATTTCAGTCCCTGTCAGTGTTAGCTACAGTTTTGGTAGCATTTGCTCAGATTCCTTTGGGGCTCCACGGTAATCGGTCTTGGAGGGTATGGAGGGCGGGGCCTTCTAAGTTGGGAGTTGGGGGCTGCAGCTCAGCCTCAGTTTTGCAGTCAGGGCCAATAAAAATCAACTGTTGTGTTTCTGCTCTCCCATCCTGCTTCTCTGCTTTCTGCCTTGATGACTGAGCCCTGCCACCGGCTGGATAGAAAAGTCCAGGTACTTCCATGCAGGGCTGATGAGGGAAGTCACCATACCTTCACTCCTCTCTCTCCTCCTGCAAGGATCTCCGGAGGCTGTGAGAGGCAGCTTCTTTATTTGTCCCAGTCCACTGCCTGACACCCGGGGTTCTGACCTGTGGTAGCTCTTATGCACAGATCCCACACTCAGACTTGCTGGTGTGCAGTTTGGGTGTTTTTTGTTCAGTTTTAGATGTTTAGCTTATTGTTGCTTCAAGGGGAGAGATCTGAGGATATCTCTCACTCTGCCATGTTTTTTGTTATCCAGTATCTAATACAACAATGTTTTAGACTCCTTGATACCCTATAATTGTTTCTCTCTGTTGGATATCTCTCACTGCTTCCTGGAGATAACATAAACAAGTTTGAGAAGGACAAGATGGTTTTTTTTTTTTTTTATTTTAGTGGGAATGAAACTTAAGTTATCAATTTCCAGCATAAAAATATCAATTAATTTTTAAATTTTAGTCGTAGCCTCCCAGAATAGAAAAAACAAATATCAAATAGAATGTTTAATGGACAACTATATCGAAAACAACTCACATTATATTTTTGCTTGACTCATAGAGGAATATAACTAATAGTTAGGTTGATCCACATTAATACAAACTCAATTGGAGGTGATTATTCCTTAAGAGATGATATACATTAATAACAATGCTTAGTTTAGGTAAGTATTGGTATTCCATACAAATATATGAATTTGAGGATATATCTATTTATATATTTTCTATTTTGTCTTAGTGCTAATCTTTCTTTTCAAAGACTCCATATACTTTTATTTCTACTGTAAATTCCTTATAGCTAGGAGAAGATCAGAATTTTTCTCACAGCCTCAATAAAGCTATTATTCTTCCGTTTCACGGTATATAAATTATTATGAGTCTGTGTGGACCTGCACAATCTCTTTCCCAGTTCAGCTAAAGAAAGTTCAATGTTTTGAACAGTAAACCTACCTTCTTTCAAGACTGCACTTACATTCTATTATTGAAACTATTTATGGTTTATTTGTAAGCATTAATGTCAACATCTTCAAATATTACAACACCTCCAAAGATATACACATACTAAAAGAGGAAAAATTGTATGTACAAACATTGCCTACTTGCATTCCTTTTCTTCTCCATACTCCCGTGCGTCTTCACACCACTTGTCATTATTCATTCTCCTAGTCATTCTGAGAAGTATAGGGTGATATCTAATTGTGGTTTGAACCTGTATCTCTCTTTTTACTCCATATTTCCATGACTAATGATGTTTGCCATCTTGTATCCTATTTAGTAAAGTGTGTGTTTATTTTTTATTTTTTTGCTCTTTTTCCAATTGGAATTTTTTTTTTTACTGTTGAGTTTCAAGAGTTCTTTATATATTCTTTATACTAGTCCTTATATGGCATGTGGTTTGAAATATTTTTCCTAACTCTGTAATTGTCTTTTTATAGTAGTTAACAGAGTCTTATGCAAAGCAAAGATTTTTTAATTTTGATGAAATCCAGTTTATCAATTTTTTTCTACTATGGGTTATGCTTTTAGGTGCCAATCTAAGCATTCACTTCTACGCCTAAATTCCAAACACCCTTTTCCTATGTTTTTTTAAAGTTTCACACTTTACATTAATTCCATGATCTATTTTTAATTAATTTTTGTATAAGAGATTGATGTTTATTTTTATACCCATGGGTGTGTAATTACTTCAGTACCATTTATTAAAAGGTCTATATTTCAACACTGAGTTGTTTTTGTGTTTTTGTCAAAAATTAATTGGGAATATTGAGTAGGTCTATTCCTGAGTTCTTGATTCTGTCTGTTGACCTATGTGTCTGTTCACACAGCAATACCAGAATTTCTTTATTACTATAACTATATAATAGGTCTTGAAATTGTGTACACTTATTCTTTCCACTTTATTCTCCCCTTTAAAAATTATTTCAATGAATGGACCTAAAGGATAGTGTGCTGAGTGGAGTAAGCCAGACAAAGACAAATGCCATATGATTTTACTTACATGTAGAATCTAAAGAACAAAATAAACAAACAAAACAAAAACAAACACATACATGCAGAGGACATTTTGATGGTTGCCAGATAAGAGGGCTGTTGGAGGGAGCGGTTGAAAAAAAAAGAAGGGGTTAAGAAGTACAAATTGGTAGTTACAAAGTAGATATGGGGATGTGAAATATAGCATAAAGAATATAGTTAATAATATTGTAATAACTATGTACATACAGTATCAGATGAGTATCAGATTTATCAAGGCGATCCCTTTGTAAGTAATATAAATGTCTAATTATTATGTTGTCCACCTGAAATGAATATAATAATATATTCTAACTGTATAAAAAATTTGAAAATATATTTAAAAATTGTTTTAGGTTTCTAATATTTTGCCTTTCCATATAAATATAAGAAAAATCTTGCCCAAATCTATAAAAACTCTCACTGGAATTTTGATAGGAATTGTATTAAATCTTTACATCAATTAGAGAAGAGTCAACGTCTTTACCATATTGAATCTTCTGATTCATTATTTGTTTTGGTTGATTTACATGGGATCAACAGTAGATAAGATGAATCAGAGGACTGAATCAGTTATTTGGAAGATAAGGTAGCAGAAAACACTCAATCAAAATAGTAAAAAGAAATAATTTTTTTAAAATGAGGATAGTTTAGGGAACCTCTGAGACAATGTTAGGGGTACCAGAAGGGGAAAAGAGAGAGAGCAAGGGATTGAAAATCTATTTAAAGAACTAATGATGGAAAATTTTCCTAATCTGGTGAATGAATGCAAGTCTTGAAGTGCAAAGAATCCCAAACGAGATGTGCCCAAAGAGGCCAAAACCTAGACACATCATAATTGAAATATCAAAGGTTAAAGACAAAGAGAGAATCTTAGAAGCAGCAAGAAAAAAGCAGTTACCTACAAGGGAGCTCCCAAAAGACCATCAGATGATTTCTTGACAGAAACTTGTCAGTCCAGAACTGATGAAAAGTAATGACCTACAACTAAGACTACTCTACCCAGCAAAGGTATCATTTAAAATTGAAAGAGAGATAAAGAGTTTCTCAGACAAGAAAACCTAATGGAGTTCACCACCACCAAACCAGTATTACAAGAAAGGTTAAGAAGAAACAAAATTAAAAATATAAATAATATCACACAGGAAATAATTCTTATTACCACAGTAAATTAGGAGATACACACACAAACACACACAAAAGAAGTAAAAAACAATGATGAAAACATGAATGTGGAGGGTGTGAGTAAAAATGATGGTGATTCTATAATGTGTTCAAAGTTAAGTGACCATCAACTTAAAATAAATTGCTATCAACATGTAAAAAAAAGAATGAAATCTTACTCTTTTCAACAAGAAGAAGAGACTTGGAGGGTATTATGCTGGGTGAAATAAATCAGACAGAGAAAGAGATAACACATGATTTTACTTATATGTGGAATCCAAAAAACAAAATAAGTGAACAAACAAAAAACATAGATACAAAGAACAAACTGGAAGATACCAGATAGAAGAGAGGTTAGAGGCTGGGTGGAAAAGATAAAAGAAGAAGTACAAATTGGCATTTACAAAATAGTTATGGGATGTAAAGTACAGTTTAGGGAATATAGTCAATAATATAGTAATAAATATATATGATGTCAGATGGGTGCAATACTTATCAGGGGAATTGCTTTGTAAGTTATATAAATGTCTAACCACCATACTGTGCACCTGAAACTAATATAATATTGAATGTCACCTGTAATTGAAAAATTAAAAAAAAAATTTAAGTAACCCTAAGAATTCATAAGTCTTAGTAAATAAATATCACTTTACATATGATTTCCTGGGACTTGGAAAGCAATTACATTAGATAGCAGTCACTTAGTCACTTCTCAATTACTCCAGGAGCATTTTTATAGGATTTAATTTTCTCTTAATTGTATTTAACTTCATCTTTTTTTTTTCTTTTTATGACCACTAAACACAGACCAGTTAAATGTAACTAGTATCCACTTTCATGAACACGTGCGTGATGACGGCAGAGAGTTAGTGCTAAGTAAAGTTTATCTAGGTTATGTCATTTCTCAAGTCCAAAATCTCACCATATTTTCCAGCAGCCCATATGACAGCTGTATCTAAACCCAGATTCAATCAGTGCTACATGTCAACTAACACAATCTCTTATGCAGTTTGCGTGAGTTTACATTACACCACTAGTGATAGACAAAAGCACATTTTTGCCCATGCTAAAACGCTTTGAGACTATTTGGGCCATAGATAAAAGATACTTTCCTGTTCAATGGCTATGTTTTCAAGGTAGCATTAATCTCATGAACAAAATTACAAACGGGATTAATCATTTATTCTGGAATAGGGGGTACAATTTAAGACATTAAGACGAATGTTTTGTAATATGGGCTGTAAAAGTTGTCTTTTATGATTTATTTTCTTTACAGCGCTTGTGAACAACATCAGGGAAAATTGTTTTCTGTGTGGTTTAAATATCATTGGTATGCAAATAGTGTATGATAAGAATTTAGTCAAGCAAAATGAGGCTATGATCATTAATCAAAGTAGATTGTGAAAAGTTGGCAAAGAGCTTGAAGCTGAAGTTATTCTTGGTACTGTGAGGACTTTTAGTGCTATATATTTTTTTTAATCTTTTCCCTTAATTATAGGGAAAGCATATAATTAGACTTTTATAGCCCCTTGGCCCATTTATACTCATGAAACTAATTTCCTGCTATTCTCACCCTCCTTTATTTTGCTTTAGTCACCTGTCTCTTTACTGTTGGCAAACACACCATACACACTCTCACCCCAGAGCCTTGTACTGTTCTCTCTGACACTACATTTTTACCAAGACCCCTTTAGAGATTCTCTTGAGATCTCTGCTCAAATGTCCGCACATCAGCTAAGACTTTCCTGAGAACCCCTTACAAAATAGTAAACTTTCACTTTCATTACCTGCTTCTGCTAACCTTTCCTAACATTGCTTTGTTTTATTCCTTTGTGTTTGTGGCATACTTTATATTCGTCTCATGTTCTACTTATCTATTCCATAACATACCACACAAAAACAATGCCTTAAGTACAATGAGTCATTTATTTTTCTCATGACTCTGGAAGGTGACTGGTCTTAGCTACCTGGTTCTCTTATAATCTCCTATGCAATTACACAGTTACACAGTGGCTGGAGCTCAAATCATGAATTGCTCACCTCCTCACATTTCTAACACATGAAGACTCAAACATCTTGGAGCTGGAAGAACTGGGGCTCCTTAATCTTTGAGAGCAATTGAGATCAGCAGTTGAGACCAGAATTTCGAAAAAGACAGTCTCTCATACCCCATTAGAAAGTAATATCTACATGGGCAAGGACTTTGTTTAGATCTCTGCTATAACCACAGTCATTGTTTTTCGAATGACCATGTAAATGAAAAAACGGAAAGGAAAACCTAAACAACATGAGTAAAAATCAATTGTACATGATCAATACGTCCGATATTTTAATAACAACAGAGAGAAGGTTATGTAAATGCTCACAACTATGTGCTTAAAAGATTCTGTGATTCTTTTCTAATAACATTCCCCTTTAAATAGGTTTTTTTTTCCTTTTATTAACTCAACATAGATTGACCAAATTCAGGGAGAGTCAGTAATTTCTAGTTTGAAGTCCATATTTCCACTTCAATTTTGATTTTATGAATAATTTGAAGATAAGAGTAGATCACACAGAATATCCTCCAACTTTTTGTTTGTTTTTGGCCTTCAGTTCCCTTAATTTTTTTACAGTTTCTTGTAGGAGGCCTAGGAGCACTCCATAATTAATTCCTCACTAAGAGACAAGGTCTACGACATAAAGATTTTGTTTCTTATGTCTCAGAATTATGTATTTAGTGTTTAGTACAAGTCCCCTAACACATAAAAGGTCCTTTAATTTTATTAGAGGGGTGATAGATGAAAATTACTACCAGTTTATAGGTACAAATTGAAGAAATTTAATGTCTTAATTTTCAAAAGGAAACATTAAATTCATAGAGAAATTCATTATACACTATCTTAATTGCATCAGACTTGTTTATATTTTAAACTATGCTAGATATAAAAGTTTTAACTGCTTCTCAAACTTTTGGCTAAAATCAAGTGTAGATATAAAAGTTTTATTATAAGATATTGTAAGATTTTTATTATCATTTATTGGCAAGATGCTAAAAACCAAAATCACAAGAAGGAATAGAAGGGAAAATTTAAAACTAAAATCTACTATTTGAGGGGGAAAAAAAAGCTCATTTGTAGGCTATTTTTTCCAGAATGCATTGCATAGGACTTTTTTTTTTATTTTGTCTTTCATTTTGTTCCATAATATTGTCCATATCCTGAAATAGCTTAATTAAATTATTTTAATATATATATTTTTTTACTATAAAATACATTTTCTTTTAAAGTATTTGTGTTTCTTGTTACTGAAATATTTCTATCAAGTCAGTTTCTCTCAGTCAATAAATTAATAAGTAGTATAATGCATCTAAACTCTAAATGTGAACACTAATCAGGGTCTGGATATGTAATGTATTCCTTGGTTTGATTGCATGTCTCATATATATGAATATCTGGTGAATTAAAAACCTGTCTCAATGTAAGATTTGCTACTAGATAGTAAGTACTTCATGTGGACAATAAATTTGATTTCTTTGACATTTTCTTCAAATGTCAAAGGTTAAAATTGGAAGAGACAGCTATGCAAACAAAGGAGTATTAAGTGCCATCCATGAAGAGTCATAACATATGCCATATTCTACACTTTAAGGAAATGTCTATTAATTGGCCTATGAAAATTTAGGGAGAAAAATGTCAAAAAGACTAGAAAATGGAAAACTTAAACTAGATTTTAGAATTAGTCTTTTATCAAAAACTGAATATAATCTGAATAATCTACAGTAAACCTTGGCAATTGACAAAATAAATGAATAATAATTCAAATTTACTGAAATTAAAGAGGTATAGAATGCTTTGGGGAAACTTTATTTCCCTTTTAAAAAATTCTATCTTTTTTATGAATCTTTCTTTTAAATTTGGTGTGTGTGTGTGTGTGTGTGTGTGTGTGTGTGTGTGTGAGACATACCTGAATGTGTGTGATCTGTGTGTACATATATATGTCTGTGTGTAAGTATAGTTTACAAAAAATTATAAAGTCATAAGAAAAGGACAAACATACAGAATAAAGACTGGAATCTTGCATGTATGAAAATAACCAGCTGTGTTATCGTAGATAAGTCTTTTGAACCTCTGAGATTACTTTTAGATGAGGATAATGCCTGCCATCTCCTCAAAAGGTAAATTAGTTTCAAATCAAAAAGGAGAGGAATCTTTTCAAAAGCAAAAAAAATATGTTAGTTTTTCATTTAAAAACAAAATAGAATAACAGAAATATTACTCTTTCCAATCTTTTTTCTCTCCCTTTTCTCTATTTCCCCTTCCTTCCTTCTCTCTCTTTCCAAGTTTCAATTATCTTTCTGGAACATGTAGTTATATTTGTGTAAACTAAATGGGTGTGTGCTAAAAGTCTGCTGTTTCACAAATAAACATTGCTATAATTACACTATAATTATGCAGAACAAAATTTCAGCTGACTGATGATGTAGAGTATGGGTCTGGTGGCTGTAGTGCATCAGAGTCAATCACCATGAGAAACAATTTCCCAGTATTTCTGGTGATGTTTAAAGGAAAAAAATCTTATTACATGCTTTCCTGTTTTATAAATTTTGGCTGAACAGAGCTCAACTATATTGTACAGACATTTTTTATGCCTGAATGATTTTCAACATAATATCTGTCTTTGTTTTAAAAACTATTCTGTCCAACTTGCTCCTCCTTCATCCTGTTAGTTTTTAAACAACTGGCAGCTCAATTTTCTTATGACTTCTCTTAGTAGTTTTAGCCAACTTAACAATGAGATTAATTAAAGTGTCTTTGGCAAGCCAACTAAGATTAAAATCCCATTACTGCTGATGGCTTATTTAAAGACCTTTTCTTGACACTTAGGGTATATAATTCAACATAATGTGCCACAGTCAATAATGAGATTAGCTGGCTATTTGGCACAATCAAATAACAACTTGATTGTTTGGTTTAACTATAATTGATGTGATGAAGTTAACTACGAGAAAGATACGGACAGCTAAAAACTTGTCAGTATATGAAAACATTTATCTGTTAGCAAAAATAATTAAAATATTTATGGTAACTTATTGTTTAAAAATTGATTCCATATCATTAATTTCTATCTTAGAATTGCCCAATGAGGCATTATTAGTACCATTTATAGATAAGGAAAGTGAAATTTGAGAAGCTAAGTATTGAGCTCAAGGTCACACTTTCAAGAGTACGAGCTAGAGTATAAAGCCATTCTAATGTCAAACCTATATGTAGATCAGTTCTTGGGGAAGATATTGAATATGAATATATATATGTATACATATATAGAGAGAAATGTAAAATATATTGAATTATATACTAAATATATATAAATATATTATACTGAATATATGTAATATATTTACAGAATATACATAAGATATTGAAATATACATATAGAGAGAAAGTAATGTTATCTCTTATGATTGTAAAACGTATGCATTTTGGAGTCATAGTCAGTTATAAAATCTAAGTGTTATTACTTCCTAGTTGTATAAAACTCCATGAACCTGAGTTACTCCAAACATAAATAATGAAAGTAGGAATAATTATTGTACCTATTGAAGGATACATACACTGAAACATTTACATTGTATTTGCCACATGATAACACACTAAAACAATAGTAATGAGGGAGGAGAGAAGAAGAAACAAGGAGAAAACATCAAAACTTATTTGTCTGTTGAAAAGTTTGAAAGTTAGCTAGAATTTTATCAGGAAGGTCAATGCTTCGGATATAATATCAAGAAAATAAAATAATATTTACAAATATTGTATTTTTAATATATCAAAAATGTAATATCGACAAGGACTAAAGGATCTAAAAGTACACAGTGGCAAGAGCCTTTCAGAAATGGTCTTAGAATCACTGTCATGCCTTAGTATCATTTGCTGATTCTGAGCACAAGCAAAAAATTGCGCTTAACCTAGGAACATAGACTCTCCTGAGGTAACAGGAACCCAGAGGAGCTTTTGACTATTAGATAGGCAGGTTTGATAGAGTAGAATTTAGAGGAGCCCAAGTGCATGGCCATCTTTCCTAATATCTGCTGAGTGAGATATTTGGCCTGGGTGGGGGTAGGTGGGTGGCGGTGGTGGTGAAGGCAATGGTTGAGGCTTGGTTTGTTAACTTCTAAAATGCAGAATAAAATCTTCTGCTAATTTGGATACTGAGAAGGTAAAATCTAGATTCAGGTAGGCTTGCTTAAAAAATATGGGCATTCCTGATGTTAACATATTTGCCAAATTTTAAAGTTATAGGGGCAAAAAGCAGTAGAGCTGAAAGAAAACAAAATAAAAACAGAACTCTCCAATAAAGTACTTATAGTCATTCACTAGTCAATCAAATGTTTGAGAGGGCCTTGTTTGAGGAACAGGGATAAACCAGAAGTGACGAAGGCTTACTAAATCGCACCGACTATGCCTATCGTTTCTTGGTTGAATTGAGGTGATCAGTTGATCATCTGATTTGCTGAACTGAGGAAAAATGTAACTTATTTTAGAAATAAAGAAAGGTGATAACATCATAGTCTCTATAATTCTTTTAGACACTATGCGACATACAATTAAAAAATTAGACATGTGAATAAAGAGGAAAATGTGATAAGTAATTGAGAGAAACAGATGATAAAGACCCAAAATAATCAGTTTTTGAAATAAGCAGACAAGAACTTTACTATAACTATTACATATACATTAAAAAAAATAGAGGGAAAAAGACAAAACATAAAATATGGAGAATTTCTACCATATTACAGTCTATACAATTAAAATGGTATTCTAGAAATTAAAAAAATTACAAAAATATTTGAAATTAAAAACTCTGTATGAATTTACCAGAATAGGCATAGTAAAAAGTGAGATTAATAAACTTGAAGCTAGAACAGTAGAAAATATTCAAACTAAGCAATGATAGAAAAAATAAGGAAATGAGCAAATATAATTATTAAAGACCTCAGGTACAGTCTCATAATATGGCATACATGTAGTTAGAGTCCTTGTAGGGGAGTACAGACAGATAATAGGATAAAAGCAACATTGCAAAAGATAATATTTAAAAGTATTTTTTAACTAATGAAATATATCAACCCGCAGAATTAAAATGCTCATTGAACTTCTTTGAGCAGTTGTAAACATAAAGCCACGCATTAAAGCTGCAAAAGCATATAATAGAAAATTTGCACAAATCAGAGAAAAAAATGAACTAGACAAATTAGAATTTGAAAGTAATGAGAAAAAAGACACTTCATATACCTCAAAGGGGTAATGAAATCTTGATAATATTGATTACAATTGTTAAACAGAAACCATAGAATCCAGGAGGAATTGGAATAACATCTTCAGTGTTCTGGAGAAAAAAGTCCAGCCAACCTAGAATTCAAAACTCAAAGAAAACGCCTTTAAAAATAATAGCAAAATAAATATCTCTTATGACATCTAAAAGCTGAGACAATTTCTAAATAGCAAATCTTCACTCTAAGAACTAATGAAGTTTGTCAGTATGAAGGAAAATGATACCAAATAGAATCATAAAGCTATAGGAAGAAGTGAAAAGTACAGGAAATAGTAAGCATACATGAAAAATTAATAAGTAAATTAACTGGAAATAATAACAATACTACTGCCTTTTAATATAACATCTATAATTAAAATATATGACAACATAAAAAAGCAATCAGAAGAGGTATAAATTTTTCTCATTATTCAAAAAGGGTTTAAGAAATATTTTATGCCATGCACAAAAACACTTCAGATGAATTATACATTTAAATTTGAGAAAAACATTAAAAGTTCCAAAAACAATATAGAAAAAAACCTTCTTCATTTTGAGGTAGGCAAATATCTGTGAAATAAGTCACAAGAGGTGTTCATTTCATCATTAAAAGAATAAGAAAGGTATTGTTACATTAAAATTGAAAAATTTTGGTTCTTAGAAGACATAAGTAAAATTAGTAAGAAACCAAGTTAGGCAGTGAGAGCTGTATAAACACACATATATATAAGTACATATAATTTAATTGATATTTTAATATTTATAAATATATATACATTAGGTATATAGGGTATATTTTATATGTAATTTTTAGAATATAATATTTTATGTAATATATTTAGAATATATATTGTATATATATATATTTTAACATAATTACCATTTGTAGTATATATACAAATTTTAGAATTTATAAATAAGTAATTGCATATACATTATACATAATTATATATAAAATTACATGTAATTATATATATTATCTAAAATTTCCAATTTATTGGAATTATATATTATTATATATAGAAATAATTGTCAACAATAGACACACACATATATATTTTTTAAATTAATGAGAAAAAAATCCAGTAGAAAAATAATTTACAGGTACTTCACAAAAGAAGATATTTAGAGGCAATATATATGAAAAGTGTTCAACATTATTATTCATTAATGAAATACAAATTAAAACCACAACTTCTGTAATAATTAAATTTAAAAATACAGATGATAGTAATGTCTTTTTTATATGAGTCGATTAGAATTCCTAACACAAGCAACCACTTTTTCTTATTGGAGTATAATTACCATACAATATCTTATTAGTTTCAGGTGTACATCATAGTGATTTAATATTTACATATATTACAAAATGATCAATACACTAAATCTCTAGTTAACATAACCACTCTATATTGCTCTTTACTGTGTACTAAATACTACCATATTCTTATCGTATGTGCCAGCAATTTCATTCTTAAACATATACCCAATAGAATGCATTCATATGTTTATTAAAAATATGAGTAAGAATATTCACATCATTTGTTATAGCTCCTAACTGGAATGTCCATTAAGAATAGAAATGATAAATAAGTTATGATATATCAATGGAAAGGAATACTACACAGCAATGAGATGGAACAACTATGCCTGTGAGGATGGATCTCACAACTTCATGCCAAGCCAAAGAAGTCAAACATAATAGGGTAAATATGTACTGTATGGCCCCACTTATAGAAAGTTTAAAAATAGGCAAAACTAATTAATAATATTAAAAATTATAATAGTTTTAATCATTGGGTGGGGAATGTAGTGATGGACTAGAGAAGGAGATCTCTGTGATATTGTTAAGACTCAGTTGCTTAGGTTTTGTGTGTTCAACATGATGTGAAAATTCATCAATTTATATAATCATGATTTGTCTATTTTTCCTTGTATTTTGCTGATGATGAGAACTTGGATTGGGACAAAATGAAAAGGATGCAGATATAGTCAGATCTGAAGAATATTTAGGGGAAAGTGTTCTAGACTTTATTATTAACTGCAGAACTGCAGGTGGGTGATTCTGAAAGAAGTATTATTGGCATTATCCCTGTGTCCATCTTGGTTAACCAGGATGCAGGTAGAACCTTTTGTGGAGGTGCAGAGCATAAGAAAAAGACTAGGTTTAGGCTGACAGTGGAAAAGTAGGGCCAATACCTTTAAGTTGTCTAGAAGAGAATGTCAGGTTTACTGGATATTTGAGTTTGTCATTTAAAAAAATCATTGTTGGTGATCAAAACAAATAGAGAAAATACCAATGGGGATTTTCCCTAAAGTATTGGGAGAAATATAATTGGAACACAGCATGAAAATATGGTTTCTCATATTACCTTTCTTTCACAAACGGTAACTTTGATAATGCCGTATAATGTGTCAATTTTTAGATAAATAACCTCTAGCAGTAGAATAGGTTAGTTTGATCAGATTATGAGTATGATCTTTTCTAGCTTTGAAGCCTATAGTTTTCATGCATTTAAGTTTGCCTCTCACAATATATACATAACCACTGCCTGCATTAATTCAGCAAGTTATATTTTCCATCAAGCTTTCACTTTCCTTTATAAATTTTTTGTTCTCCAAAAAACACCTAAAATTTATTTTTTTACTTCTACTCAGGGAACCCTAATATATATCAATGTTGTTTCCCCCATGTATTTATACTCCTATTTTCATTCTGTTCAATAACAAACCATTTTTTCATAGGTCTGTTCTATCTATCAGAAGATTCCTGTTCACACAGCTCTGAAAGAGAAAGTGATTGAGAGGAAATTAGTTTTTTTTTCTTAGCTCCAGGCATTTTCCAATAGCATAATGGTCATTAATATTGCTGTTAGCAGATATTTTATTATATTCTGACAGTGTTAAAAAGCATTTTGTCTGAAGGAAAAAAAATTCTTGAATAAAATCTAGAATTTCTATTATGTCTTACATTTCATAATGTTTTATCATGTATAGTGTTATATAATCCTCATAAGAATGCAATGATTAGGAATAGACAGTATGAAGAGAATGCCTGCCTCAAGCCAACTAATAGCTAATAATTTAGTAATCTTTCTCATTCGTATTCTTTATATTTCAAATTAAATTTTAATTATACAAGTACCATATGAATAGCCCATTATAAAACATTAAAATATTATTAATAAGACTAAAATTTATTTTGATAATTAACCTTAATTCTGTTCCTTTAATGAGAAATATGAATGTTTATGAGTTCAATGTAAAACTTTAGGCTTTTCCAAGCAAATACTTAAACATATGCACTCATAATATATATGACATGTTTCGGAGAGATATATATATTACCTTGTTTATAATCACTATGTAATGTCACTAATTTATTTGCTAGTGCCACTTATTATCTAGTGTTTAGTAATTTGCTTGCCTTCCAGATGAGTACTTACTCATCTTATTGTTCATTTTTACTACTTACAGCATAAAATTGCATAGTATAGACATGTAAAAGTTTATGTCTTATGGATGGACTTTTTTTTTAAGTTATCCTAATTTCTGCTACTAAAATCAGTGAATGTTATTTAAATATTTTTATGCAGATTATGTTTCTCTTGGTAGGTCTTAAGATCTTGATGATTTGTATAAAATTTAAATTTTTACTGCCACAATGACTCTCAAAGTGTCTGTATTACATTAAATCCTTATAAATAATGTATTTTCACACATTTTTTCAACCTTTTTTTGGTCTATATGTAGCAATCAGATGAATAAAAATCACGTTTCGGGTTGCTTTACTTAAGCATTTTCCTGATGATTAATGAGATTGGATCTCTTTCATTTGTTGACTGTATCTTTTTTCCCTACAAAATTAGATTTCTACTAGATTTTTGTCATTTTCCTATTTCTTTGTATTCATAATTCTTCATATATTTTAAATACAAATTCTTTTCTGATAGTAAATATTTTTCTAGTCTTCTAGCCTCATTTGTGTTTCCTTTTGCCATAAAGATATTTTACATTTAGATGTATACAAATTTTAAATTTTTTGCTCCCCAAAAACCAAAAGTATGAACATATTCCATATTTTCTAAAGCAATATATTTAGGAACTTTTAAAGACTTTATCCAAGTGTGTAAAATAAGGATTAACTTTTAAACAAATTTTCAATTTTCTTGGGATGGTTTATTAACTAGTCAATCTTTTCAATATTTTTTTGAAGTATACTCATACCATTTATGTTCTATTGGAATATCCTTTTTTTTTTTTTTTTTTTTTGGCACCAGATCTATGCTTTTAAATTCTCATTGCTTTGAATTTTGGTATCTGGTAAAGTCAGTTTGTTAACTCTGTTTCTCTGGAGAACTCTGGACAATACAATTATGTTTATAGCTTTTAATTTTTTTCCTTTTTGTTGCAAGCTTGTTTCTGTAAACAGCATATTATAAATTGTTTTCAGCTTATGCTCAACTATTATCTTTTAATAGATAAATATCAAGTAAACTTTCATTTACAGTAATTAAAATTACTATTTTGTGTGACTTTATGGTTTCTATATTATTTTGTTGTCTATTTATTATATTTCAAATTCTCTACCTTTCTTACTCTTTGTGATTATGATGAATATTTTTTGTAACATTCATTTTATTTTTCTGCCTTAAAATTTAACTTCTAGTAGTTTCTCTTGCACTTTTATAAGTCCTATTTAAACATGCTTTTGTAACAAATTATAGAGTTATCACTATCTACCATCCTCCCACTGAATAAGGAATAAAGCATGTTTTTACTTACATTTATTGTCTTCCTCACCATCTTATATGTTGACATTTTCAATTTTACTAATTGGACTGCTTGATCAGAGAAATATCAATGTGTTTAATGTGTAAGTAATAAAAGAGAATGTTTATAACTCAGGAAAAAATAATGATGGGTTAGATAGAGGTTTCATCACCATTCCTTTGAAATATTTCATTGAAACACCCATGAAAAAAATAGGAAATGATATTTGTGGCAGCACTATATACTAAAGCTAAAAGAACAAACATGATAAAACTCAGGCAGGGAATTATATTGACTGCATGTTGAAAAAGAATAGAGTGGGAAACACATTTTTGGAACACACACACACGCACAGTCTTAATCTTGATTCCTCAGAAAACAGAGCTTGAGGCAAAAACTAACAAGTTAATATTGCATTGGGGCATAGAATCCTGGGAAAGCAAAATTCAAGGACAAAGGAAAGTGAAGCAAGGAAGGTGGGAGAAGAAACACAGATGGTACATTCCAGAGCTGGCAACAAATTTTTGCCTTAAAACAAATTTTTTTGCTCAGTTACATGGGATCTATCCAGAGACGCATGTGGAAACCCCTAGGTCTGTAAACAGCCAACCAGAGGAAGATAGGTAACAATTTATATGCTGAATCTTCTCTGTCTTCTTATGTCTTTGGTCAAAATCTTCCCTTAGGACATTAGTGCCCCATATACTAGCTTGATTTAACCTTATTGATTCTCTAGGAAGTCACCAGAGAAATCCATGTTTCCTTGGACATATTCAGGAACAGGGGTCTATTCTTGTCAGTTGGAATGAAACAAAGTATCCTTCAGTCTGAATATTGATATTAGTGGTGGCACAGAGATTTACAACTTTGGGAAAAGCATAGACTTTCTGCTAGAGCCACTCTGGCCTAGGAGCAAGTGGCCAAGGAGCTTGGGAGATATGCTTGAAAAGATCTAGAGTAGAAGATAAACTGGGTTCAGTATACTTTCACACCCTTCTGGACCAGAATGAAGGGAAAATGCACACAAAAACAGTAAAAAATGGATTTAATTTATATCCACTTTCTGTATGTAAATCCAGAGTGCAGGAATTGAGTTGACCATAAAGAAAACTTGGTAGTTATTGCTAACAACCACTAGAGTTTTGCATCTCACTCTAATAGTGACTACCTTTTCAAATTTATTCAAACAATACAAAATTTAAAGAGCAAAATGGGAAGAAGAAAGGAATGGATGAAGGTATTATATATTGTATGAATTTTAAACACCAACCAAAAATAAATTCACAAGTCATTGAAGTAGATTTCTAGAAATAATGGATGTTCTCAGTATGGAGAAGTTGTTTGGAATGTTCTGGGGGAAAAAAGAAAAATAAAGAAGACCAAAAACAAAACAAAACAAATAAACAAAAAACAACAGATTGGTTAGGTGCCTATCTACCATGGCCAAAAAGAACAGAAGAATCTTGTGCAGACTTGCCCTAAACGAATGTCAAATTGTCCTCATAGATGGAGTTTAGTCCTATGCAGAATAGTAACTTGATATAAGGTTAAAGTCTGGAAGTGAAAATCTGTAAACATCTAAATAAACAGTGAAAAGAACTATAGAATTGTCCTACTTCTACTTTTTTCAATGAAAAAACTTATATAAATCTCTTCCGATTTAATGCTGAGAAAGAGGGGGAAAATCTACTTTAAAATACTGCAACATAATGGAAAAGGTACATCACCTGAAAATTCAAAGAAAAATATATTTCAGATAATGCATTCTTTTAATTTATTTTTATTTAAATATAATTGGTATATAATATCATATTGATTACATTAATTTCATATGTACACTGTAGTGACTTGACATTTTTATACCTTCCACTGTGATCACCTACTAATTCTAGTAATCATCTGTCATGGTGCAAACTTATCACAATACATTATTTTTGTCCATAAGAGAATAAAGCACGCCTTTTAGTTAATTAATTAATTGATTAATTAATTCAAATGTATTGCGATGACATTGGTTAATAAGATTATATTGGTTTTAAGTGTACGATTCAATAATACATCATATGTATATTGCATTGTCTGTTCCCCACCCAAAGTTAAATTTCCTTTCATCATCATATGTTTGACCCCATTTACCCTTATCTACCTTTCTTCCTCCCCATTTTCTCTTACCAGACAATGCTTTTTAATTAATAAGCTTTATATTTAAGAGCAATTGTACATTCAGAACAAAATTGAGTTGAAAGTACAGAGATGACCTACATACTCCATGTCCCCACACATGTATAATATGAGACACACAATTTTTTTATTTATTTGGCTAAATACCAAGGAGTGCAATGCTGGATCATATGAAAAGAGTATGCTCAGTTTTATAAGAAACCACCAAACTGTCTTCCAAAGTAGCTGTACCATTTTGCCCTCCCACTAGCAATAAATACGTGTTCCTCTTACTTCATGCTTTCTCCAACGTTTGGTGTTCCAGATTTTGGCCATTCTAATAGGTATTAAGTGGTATCTCATTAGTTTAATTTGCATTTCCCTGATGACATATGATGTAGAGCATCTTTTCATATGCCCATTTGTCATCTTATACCTTCTTTAGAGGCATGTCCATTCAGGTCCTTGATCCATTTTTTAATTGGGTTACTTGTTATCTTATTGTTGAGCTTTACAAATTTTGTATAGTCTGGATAGAATCCTTTATCAGATTTATCAATGGAAATAGTTTCCTCCCAGTGTGTGACTTGTCTCCTCGTTCTCTTGCAGTTCTCTTTTGCAGAGCAAAAGTTTTAAATTTTAATGGAATCTTGTTAAACAATACTTTTTATAAGAAAAATATATTTAGAAGACTTTTTTGCCACCAAAATAATGAAAAATTACAGGATTGCAATAAAACAGATAGAGTATCTTACCATAGAATGAAAGAACAGATTTAAAAATAAATAAAGAACAAATGAAATGAGTCAAATTACCACTAATACAGTCATTCCATGGGGGAAACAAACCAAAACCAAGGCTAATCTTAGACTTTTAGACTTCTTTTAAGGATCGTTTGTTTAAAGAAAACAAGATTTTGAAAGAGAAAAGATTTAAAAACATTACCTATTTTAATTGTAGTCCTGGTTATTGTAAATTTTAATTTATTTTATTTACAGAAGCATATATAAAAGATCAATTTTCTTAATATGGAAATTAGCTTACCATATCTATTCACTTATTAGGCATATCGATATTTGTTTTTTACACAGAATAAACTGCTTATGAAGTAAGAATTTGCTACTAAGGCACAAAACTTAAAAGTGAACATTTTCAGAACCTTTTTGCATTTAAATTTTTTACGAAGGATAATGTGATTCACTTTCTTTTTGTAATATTCTGGGAAGGTCACTTTCCATTATAAACTGGAAGACATCTGAAAAGCTTTGTCAACAAATTTCTGGATTGCATAACTTCCTCTGTCCCCCCTCCCCCTAACTTCAACCTCCC
This sequence comes from Rousettus aegyptiacus, assembly GCF_014176215.1. Lineage (NCBI taxonomy): Eukaryota > Metazoa > Chordata > Mammalia > Chiroptera > Pteropodidae > Rousettus > Rousettus aegyptiacus. Next base: position 75,529,821 of record NW_023416307.1, read on the forward strand.
GTTGGTTTAAGGCCACTTTAAAAAGAGAAAAGCAAACCATTAGAAGAGCAGGAAATCTCCAAACATTGGTTTTAATTTCTTCTTAAAAATATGTTATTGATTAAAGAACTCAATACACTCTAATGAGAACCTGATCTGCACCAAAATCAATCTCTTCATCTTTATTTTACTATGTCAAACTTACAAAGTTGGCCATAGGTTAAAAATAGTTAAGAAGAACATAGTGGCAATTGATAATGTGCATTTTATTTGGATTAGCACAGGTAAATAAAACTGGTATGCACCGTAACATGGCAGCAATAGAGCTAAAGCTCATCGCTGTCAGTTGTATTTACTATATTCACTCACTAGAGAATAACTCAAAACAGTATCTGAATATTTTGAATGAAACTAACAAACAAAATTTTAGACTTTACCATTATATATTTTTCCACTTAATATGATTATATAGCAAGCAAAGGAAACATCATTAGAGTATATGCGGAAGCTATGAAAGCTTGTATGCATTTCCCTATAAAGAAGCACATACATTTTCCATAAACATCTGTCAAACAAATATTTTATCAACTTAACTCTGGTGCAATATGATTCACATTCCTTCTGCATATCCCATTAGGCTGAGATTGAAGGTTGGTTTTTCTTTTTAATAATATTTTTTCTCTCATATTTATTTATATTGTCTTCGGGGATTTATGGAACAAAGGAGCAATCATATACATTCATCCTGATTTTCTATCTCATTAAATGCCTGCTTTGTAATATAGTTTTTATTTTGGGGGTAAACTATAACACAACAGCCAATTCAATTTTCACACTAAGAAATAAAAGAGTGCCAAATACATCCAAGTAAACCTAGAAATTCATGGCATAGAATGCTGCAAGTAGAATCAAACTGTATATACATTTGCTTTCCAAGCCAAGAAATTCAGCTTTATGCCAGATGAGGATAATTGTTTATATTCCTACAGTCCTGAGATAAGATGTTACAGAAATGCAACTACTGTCTCCTTCAATAAGCTTTCAGAAAAAAGGGGGGAAAGAAACCTGAAAAAAGAGTTTTAGTGCCAGCATGAAATTCTTTAATACAGATTTTTTTACTCAGGAGAAAATTAACTCTTCAAACTACAGATAAACAAAAGAGATTTAAGGCAGGATGTTTCTTATTTGTTAGTGGGTTCCTCTTTGAGAAGGGAAGACTGGACCTTGTCATTCAACAGAATAGAAATTCTGATAATAAATGATGTTTGTTTGTTATCATCATTCCCCTGAGGCCGAATCTGCATAGGTTCATTAACTAAAAAGTCTTTGTTTCATGTTCTTTTGTTTATGTCTCACAATAGAATTATTTCCCACATTGAAATGTATTTGGAAGTCATAACTATCAACAAAATGTACAAAGTTCTAGTATAGAATCAATATAAAATATAAGATTATCTCAGATTGTTAGACTTCTGAGATATGTTGTTTTATTACTACATTTGATTTGCATTTGATGTCTTATATTTTGATTATTGAAGAGTATAAAGCTTGTAACTCAAGATGTGAGAGATTCTTAATTCTTCCCCTCCTTTTACAGTTGAAGTAACAGTGACAGATTTTATTATTGTAATAGTTCATCAGAAAAGGGAGCCATAGTGGCACAAAGGAAGATATTTCCTCACTGTCACCTCCCCCGACATAATCACATAACCATTTGTTTTCCCAAGCCATCTCAAATAGGAAAGCTCTATGTCACAGTAATGGTGTTGCTATAATACCACCCTCTCATGACATTCCTTTGTCCTTCCTTCCAAATAGATAACCTAGGATTTTCCTATATTTTGAAAATTCTGGAGCTACCACTGGGAGAGAGTCTAAGACTTTTTAATTATAATCATTTGGAAACAGTTAATGCATCCTTTATTATTAGATTTTTTTGAAAATCAGCATTGTACATTATAGTAGGAAACAAAGTTTTATTAAGAATAATGAAATATTGAAGTTTTATAACATTATTATTATAATATTAATATATATTTGTACTTTCTGAAACCCACTTATAACAAATCATGAGATTTTATCACAAATTCTTTATGGAAAAAATTGATTCAAGGTGAAAAGAAATAAGGTTCGTATACTAGATTCTATTAACTTATGTTGCTTGTTCCTTCAGTTCAATATCTGTGTTGTATATAGACCACTTTTAAATAGATATTGACCAATGAACAAGCGACAACTCATAAAACTGTTTTAGAATTAGATACAAGTAGCAGTCAGATAGGCGAATTCTCTTATGATCCTCATAAATGAAGTCAGATCATTATATTGATGATATCTTTTCCATTTATATTTCTATCAAATTATTCTTAATTGATTTATAAGTCAAAAAATTCTCAAATATCTTGAATTGTAACTATGTGCTTTTATAGCAGAAATTTACATTATTTTTATTTTAAATCATCCTTTATATTGATTTTTATAAGATTTACTTAGAAAGTAACTTTTGATAACAGTACTTGTCAAAGAATTTTATCTGCCTACAGTAAATTTTCCAGAATATGAATTCCAAAAAAATTCAGTAAACTCTTGATATCTTCCAAGTGAGCCTGAAATAGTTTGTCAACTGTAGTCTTATCACACATATAATCACATTTTGTGATTATAAACCTGATTGATAGTTAAATCAGAAGAAAGAGATAATTTTTTTACTTTAGGAACAGGGCCTCTTCATGATGACCAAAAAGAATGTGAGAATGTTCCTCTTCTTTTTCCACCCACCAAAAATGAGAAAAAAAATTGCTATGATAACTTTTGCATAATGACCACTGAAAGAAAATGCTTATTGATATATGCCATAATAACTGTGATTGTACAACTTATCCAGAGAGAAGTCCTACCTACAACTTTCAAATTCCTATATTTACTAATGGTAATGATAACAATATCAATAATAATGATATCAATGTCATTTGTTTCTTGCATTCTTACAATGTGCCAAGTACTATATTAAGTGCTTAATGTACATTATGTTAACTAACACTCAGAATAACCCTATAATGTAGATATTGCTAATATTTCTGCTTCAGTGAGAGAAAACTAGATCATGGAGGTTAAACACCCTCTTGACCACCCTGATAGAACATATCATTGCCAGGACTTGAGTCCAAGTATTTGTACATTAGCAAATGCTCTTTACTGCCATCATTCTTTCCTCTTCTGCAAAGATAACTTCATCTTTCCTAAAGTGAAGTGTAGCCAAATCTAAAGATAGTTTTGTTAGATTAATGTTCTAATATGCATCTTTATCTCTAATAATTTCTTTCCCACAGAAATTTTATGAGTAACTGTATTTGGCTGAGTTGAAGATGACATTCATTTAGTTTCCCGTGGTTAGATACCACTACCCTCTGGAGTCTCTCTCTGTTCTTTATACACACCAGCCTTTGTATTTTTAGTAAGTATTGAAAGAATCTTGCAGTCATTGTGGAATGCTGGTCCCAATCCAGGGATGTAAAAATGTAAACCACAACTTTTAATTGTATAGAGCCCTGTGAGAATGAACTTGAAGTTATCAACAATTTGAATTCGGGTATATTCAAACTCTCTTGAGAATCCTCATATGGGGTCGGAAGGATGGAAAAGAAAAATAAGATCTTGAAACAAACAAGCCAAAAACAAACACATGAGTGTTTTTCTAGAGAGAATGAAACTGAGCAACAGGGTACAGATTTAAAAGAATTAACAGGACCAAGTGAAATATGATGTTGTACTTCACATGCCATCAGAATCATTTGAGGAAATTTTTTAGAGTATATAGGTGGTTGGTTTTTGCTGTTAATTACTCTAATTCAGTAATCACGAAGTGAACCAGAAAATCTGTATCTTTTAAACATCTCACTAGGCGATTTTGATCCATATCCAAGGTTAGGAACCATTGCCATAAAAGAAAGAACTGTATCATAAAGGGAATAAGAACACTGCTGAGATAAACCCCTTTGAAAGAGCTTGTTCTAGGAGGCATAAGAAATCTCCTGTTGATCTGAGTAGATAGTCCAGAAGTCTTCAGCTATAGAGAAGCAGCTGATGGGAGGCATGAAGGTTGGGGCCCAAGGACTTGGGTAGCAGCCAGAAGACCAACAGTATCAGAGACCCAGAGAAACAGTGAAGGAAGTGATAGTAGAAAGCTGCCTCCAGGAAACCAGGGACCTTCATCATCTTGTTTATTAATTATGCCCAGTATCTCCAACCCTATCTTGCTCTTAGTAGATACTCAGTCAATAATTGTTAAATAAATGAGTAAAGAACACCAGGGCCAAGGATTACGAATGTTGCAAGAACCACAAAATAACAAATTGTAACCAAACAACCCTTACCTATTTGCACATCATTCCAGATACCTGGATAATTAGATTTTTTTTTTTTATCGTTGTTATTAATCTTGGGAATGAAAGTTTAGGGCTTTGAGATTTATAACACGACACATTTAAGATACAATACATTTGTATTCACAGACATGGCAAAGGGACAGTTAGATTTCAAATGGAACTTTTTGATATGCATTGCTTATTTGTGATCTGGTCTAAACCACTTGGCAGATGGGAATTCTAGACAATTGTAGGTAATGGATAAACCTGTCTTCACCTAGTTGGTTAACTCAGCTTAGACCTGAGATTATTAAAGTTCACATATTTCTCCAATATGGTCTCAATTGAATGGTTCCTGGAAGAAATATATATTTGCCAATATAATCATAGAAGGCCAGTTTCCTGGTAGGCACTTAATATTATCTGCTACAACAAAGATGAAGCAAACAGATGTTTTGTCTTCATCTTTAGGATCTCAAACTAAAGGAAAATAAAGTATAAGAAGTTCAAATATCAGTTATATTTACACATATAAGGATTAAATATACTCTACTACCTGAGGCACAATATCAAGAACATTCTCACTTCTACTCTAAGGCAAATTATATAATTTCATTTATTTCAAGTAAGATCTGGTTATTATTTCCCCACTGGTTTGCAAATGAAGTTTCTTAATAGAAGATTGCAAATTCTTGATTTCAAATTGAGCTTCCTACTTCTCTTAAATAGGTTCGTTAATCAGACATATTTAAAAATTTCTCTAATCACCATGTTATGCAGAATGTAAATTATTTATTAATTAAAATAATAAAAGATATAAATCTCAAGATAGGATTTTTTTTTACATTTTCAATCTATATAATTAGATATGACTACTTTTATCAATATTTTGCTGTTATGTTTAGACAAAAAATTAGCACCAGATAGAACACTCTAAAAGTAAATTGTCCAATCTACAAAGTGATTCTAAGACTTTATTTAAAATAAAAAATAAAACAGTATCTGAGTAAGATGGTATGTTCAGATTTGTGATTGACAGCTTTTTTGATCTGAGTGAAAATAAATCTTTTGCTCCACATGCAAAAGCAAATATTAAATTATAAAGTTAAGTTTCTTCTACTTTAAAATACTTGTGGATATCACATCATTATACTTTCTTCCCGTTTCTCAGATTTTCCTAGTACTGTATGAGATATGTTTACCTAGTGAAACATAATCATGCCATACTGAAACTCCCTGAGGCTAGTTCCAGTGCTTCAACATAGCATTACAGACGTACAGACATTTTCATTTCCACCTAAGTTGGTCTAACCATTCATTATATAGCAGACATTGAGACAGACACTGGACTCAGTTATTCAAAGTATAAAATCATCGTCAAGCTCTTGAACACATCTTGAAGAAAAAACTACATTTGATTTAAAGTGAGTACAATGATTACAAAAATAACTAAGTCCAAATAACAATAATCTTTTTTTTTTGGATGTTTCTCATTTGTTTTAATATCTAAACGTCGACATTTAAATTTAAAATTCTTTGTCTAATACTAACCTTATAAGGCCAATTATGTTAGGAATAATTAATAAGAGTGGATGAAAATAAATAATTCTAAATATAAAACTATGCTTTGAAAATGTCATAAAAATTAGTAGGAAAGGGATAGATTTTTAAAAATAAGTCACGGATTAATTGTCCTATATGAAAAATGTGAAATTAGATCTCTTCCTCACAGTAGTCATAAAATTACAAAAATAAATTCTAGATTGATTAAAATAGTAAAAACTATTTAATATATTTATGAATATTTTTAAATGATGTTAAAATGCCATAAGTCCGGCAAATCCATAAGCTTTTGTGTGTCATGATTTGATGAATTCTGGTTAAATTTGGTGAAATCTTTAACTACATTGTCATTTTTAAAAAAATTTGCTTTAAAGAGACCCATAAAGTGAGGGAGGGTGTTGAGTGCTTAGCAAGATGCAGTCTGCTTTTAAATGATCTGTTATTATCAGAAGGAAAACAAGATAAAAAAGATAGGATAAAAAAGATCTCAAACTCATTTCCTTTTTGTCCTGTTTAGAACTGACAGAAGTGATTCCAAACAGCTCTTGACCAACAAGTCCAAAGAATATTCTTTCAAGTTATTTTGAGAGTATCAGTTTTACGATAATGTAAGATGTAAAAATGATATTATCTCAACTGGTGACTAGTGAAGGTGGAAATCAGTGCTTAGAAATATGGAAACAAAAATTTCAAAGGCTAGATGCTGAAAGCAAAGACGGTGTGGGTGTGGGTTCCCATGTAGGATGATTTGACAAGCACAATACAGCTCCCCCTGGATCAACACCGATTCCCACTGACATGTCTATTAATTGAGAGGAAGTGTTGCAGGTATGACGGTAGGAGTCGTGGGAGAAAAGATATAAAACTTTAGATGCAAATAGGGTAAGTGACCGAAAGATCAGTGTTAAGACAGGTGCTGAATCCATACTTTATCTCATATTTTGTTTAAGGCTAGCTAGAAAAGTAGAAAAGCAATATTAAAATATCAAAAAGAAAATATTCTACAATATTTGTTATTAAGGTTACCTGTGGAAAATTCTGGGGGAACTTGATCCCAAATACAATGGGCTTTCCTTTCCAGACAGCAGAAAGCAAGTGAGATAAGACTTTACTCCCCCCAAAATCTGTGCCAGAGATCACTACAGAGGCCTAGGGACTATTGGAGGTGAGGTAAAAAATCTGTTCCTTATAAGTACGTTAGGTCTCTTTAGCCCCCAAGTGGCCAAGTGGGAGCTGAATGGATGAAGTACATCCTCTCTTCCCTAGACACTGGACAAGTGCAAGCAATGAAACTTCCTCCAGGTACCTTATTAGTGGTATGACAACCTGCCTGTTTCTGTATCACTACCCACATCCACCACCTATGGCATGGCAGACACTTGTTGGAGTATCAACAACTAGTGTGAAATGACAAGGAATATTAGCATCCCATCAGAAGGGTCCATAGTCAGAAGAAACAACACATGTTTAGCCAAGCATAGATGGAGGAGGAGATAGATAACCATCACAAATATAAATGCATTCTTAAGGAAACTGAAGTGAAGCTCCCCCTATGAAATACTTTTGTAGATTAAAATAATTGCTTTCCTAACAACAAACTAGTTGCTCTATTGAAGGAAAGAATAGTGAATATTCAAACCCAAATTAGTGGTTGAAAGATGAAAGGCAAGCATATCTCAGAGCAAAGAGTAAAGTATAAAATTATGAATGAAAAGATGAGAGATTGAAGAATGTAATCTGGTGGAATTACATGAAAACTAGTTTTATCAAATGAAATATAAACTGATGAAGGAAAGACAAGAATTTACCAATCGAAAGAAATTTTCCCTCAACTGAAGAACTAAAGAAGGACTTCTCAGATAAAAAGCTCACTGATTTCAAGGCAATAGTTTTGAGAAAAGGCACATAAAACTAGTCATTTCCTGATAAAACCTCTGAACTCTAAAAATCAAGAGGAAAAATGTAAAATTCAAGGTAAAAAAAAAAAGGTGCACAGGAAGAAAAAAATTTATCTTACCTTCAGACTTATCTGCGACTCTGAAGTGAGCAGAAAACAGGAAAGAATCAGCGCAATCCTGAGATGAAAGGACAGCGACGCAAAAATACTGTACTCATTAAGTTATCATTTGGCAAATTTATTTAATAATAATCAGAAGTTCAAGGAGTTTATTACACATGGCTATCTTTTGAGGAAAAGAGCCAAGAAATGTCTATGTCATTCAGGGTTCTTATTGCCAGTAACAGAATATATTCTAAATGTATAAGAAAAAATAATTTATTAAGGGGACATAGAAGGGCACAGAATTCTAGAAAGCCCAGATTATCACAATTAAATACTATGTACTAGGTCTGGGATTACCCTAGAAAAAAGGTAACAAGAAAAGTCTCATTCACTATCCTCTAAATTGTGTACAAAATGAATAGAAAGGCCTACCTACATGAAAACATAATAGTTAGTGAAAAAGGTTACCTAAGAAGAGAAAAGACAGAGTGGGAATAGAATGTGAAAGCGAATGGCCATATTTTTTCTCTATAAACTTGGATATTGTTGGGATATTTTACGATCAAAATATTTTTAAGTATTATAACAATATAGAATATAGTAAAATTTTCTGTTCATGATTTCAAAAAAATAAATAAAAATTGATGTAATGATAGATACTTGTTTTGCCTTTTGGGTGATAAATGGTTATTATTTCAATTAAAGAGTGGAAATTCTAAGCAAGGCATTTAACTTGGCCTAATAAAGCAAGAGACTGCCAGGTAGGTTTGATCAGTGTGAATTAAACATTGTGCATATTTGAGGGATAAGAAATTAAATGTGATGTAGGCTTAGTTTGGCTCTCTTCTACTCAGGCCGACTGTAATAAAAGACTCACTTCGTTTTAATGGAAAATACGTTTACTTGTATTCCAAGGTCATCACACTTTAATTGCCTCAGATTTCAATCAGTGATTTATCAAATATGAATACTCTTTGGGGAGAAATGTATAAAAGCCTGAGCTCTTATGTAAACGATATCTTGTGATTTGTATAGCAAAATATATCACCAGTGTCCTTGTAAAATACACATGTAAACCACGAGGTCAAGAATCAAAATGTATTACTCATTCTACAGAACAGAGATGATAAATAAAATATAGTAGAAATCTGGATGCATTGTATTTCAGAATGAATTTGACAATTTGTCAGTTTAAGTTTGATAATCTTTCAGTTAAAATGTTCTTTAATGTGTACTATGATGTCTTAGCAAAAATTTTTAAAAGTCCTTAAAATCCTATAAAATGACACTCTCAGCTTTCTTTATTGGTGGGCAGAGCAATTCACCTTAGAAGAGAACTTGCTTGTTCAATGAAGAGTCACTAGAATGTTCCCTATATACTTACATATGCAAATATAAACCAAATAGGAAGCTGCTATGTCTAGAGAATAGTGAAGTAAAACAGTTGTGGCCTTGAATTTCTCCCAAAGCTGCTTGGAATGTCGAACTGATTTGTAAGTTGAAGGTGAACATATTTAAACTGGGACAAATAAACCTGTGGAAAGGAAAGAGATTGAGACTGTAGCCATTTTATTTTGATATTTAATATTATTAAAACTTCTCTGATAGAAAGTCATTAACCTAACTGACATTGACTGAAAGGACATTTTCTTAAAGACACCCAAAAACTAATTATATATATGCAATAGTTATAAGCATATATGCACTAAAACAGAGCTCCAAAATACATGAAGCAAAAAGTAGAAATAGAAGGAAACTTTGTCAATCCGATAAAGGACAGCTATGAAAAACCCACAGCTAACATTTTATGTAGGTGAAAGTGTCACTGTGAGGGTGGGGTGAAATCTGGTGTTACCCCAGTGGCATGGGGGAGAAGGAGGAGGATGGTGTACATTGTCCCTTTTTTCTTCCCTGCTGACTCCACCAAGAATTACAGTTCGGCACGATTTAGAAAAACTAAGATTTGCTGAAAGTATAATTTTAGAAGGAGTTGGGCCATGCTAGGGAAGGCTGCAGCCCTGTGGAATTTAGAAGTGAAGAGATAAGACAGAATACACCCAAAGGAGGGGTGGTTTCTAGTCTGGAGAGCTGTAACAATGCAGAAATAGGAAGGTCTGTTTATATTTGGGCTGCCAGTCATGGGAGGTCCTAGATGCTTCATATGGGAGCTCACTTTGACTGATACCTGGCTGCTGTATATAGCATTGCCTACTTTGTATGTGCTTACCCAGAATTCAGTCTGTAATGATTAGAGTCATGAACTTCCAGGCATAGTCATGAGATTATAATGATGATATAATGAGGGTGAAGTTATGGGGCGCACTTTCTACCCATGCGTTTGTAGCTGGTTTAGCCAGCAGCTTTTATAGCCGTTGTGCTCTGGGATTTGGGATAATTTATAACCTTAAAAGAGAAGTGTTTCTGGGAGGTCCTTAAGGAAGGTCTTCAAGGGAGGTTCCTATGATTACAGATCTAAACCTTGGCTCCTGTCACTCATGCCTGACTAACAAAAGATTGAATTCTTTCCACCTAAAATCAGGGATAAGGCAAGGATGTTCACCCTTGCCACTTCTGTTCAACATTTTCCTGGACATTAGAGCCAGTACAGTTAGCCAAAAAAACTAAAAGGCATCCAGACAGGCAAAGAAGATGTAAAACTATCTCTGCCTGCAGCAATAGACAGATAGATAGATAGATAGATAGATAGATAGATAGATAGATAGATATAGATATAGATATATAGATATATATCTATAAAACTGATGCTGTGAAATCCTCAAAAGCTGTGAGAACTAAAAACAAAACAATACAAATTAGTTCAAGTTTTCAGGGTACAATGTCAAGTGCAAAAACTAATTTTATTTTCATACAAAAATAATATTCAATGCATACAATATCAAAAAATAAACTTAAGAAAACAATTCCATTTAAAATAACAGTGAAAATAATAAAATACTTTAGGAATACATTTAACAGAATAAATTCAAAATAATAAACTGTAAAAAAAGAAAACATTGTTGAAAGTAAAGAATAAGTAAATGGAAGTGTATTTCATATTCATGTATTGAAAGAAAATATTATGTCTTCTTCACAGAAATTTACAAGCTAATACTAAAATCTATGTGGAAATTCAAGTTACCCAGACATATATAGCCTTGAAACAGAATAAAAAAAATTAGAGAACTCACTTTCCTCTACTAAAATTTACTACAAACCAACAGGAATCAAAACAGTGTGGTACTGGCATAAGGAGAGACATACAGTTCAATTGAATAGAATTTAGATTTTAGATAAAAAACTGTCACACTTATGATCAATTGATTTTCAACAAGTGTGTCAAGAAAACACAATGGGGAAAGAATAGTCTTCAAAAAATGGTTCTGAGACAACCGAATATCCACATACAAAAGAATAAAATTGAATCCCTTTCTTGTACAATACATATAAATTAACAAAATGTTTATAGACTTAAATGTAAGAGAAAAAGTTATAACTTTCTTTGAAGGAAATAGAGAAGTTAATCATTATGATTTTGGTTTAGGTATAGCTTTCTTAGCTATAACAAAAAAGTATAAGTAACAAAAGTAAAGATTTATAACGAAAAAAAGGATACCATAAAATAGTGAAAAGACAACCCATGAAATGGGAGGAAGTATTCACCAATCATGTCTTCGATTAGAGACTCGTATTTAGAATACAGACAGAATCCTACAATTCAATACCAAAAGACAAAAACCCAGTTAGAAATTGGGCAAAGGCCATAAGTTTCCCCAAAGAAGATATACCAATGGTCAATAAGCACTTGGAAAGTTGTTCGACATTAGTTATTAGGGAAATACATATCAAAACCACAATGAAATTCCACTTCACTTTCACTAGGATGCTTATAATAAAAAGTGTTGGTAGGATGTGGAGAAATCAGAACCCTCATATAATGCTCATGGTAAAATGATGCAGCCACTTTGGAAAACAGTCTGGCAATTTCTCAATAGGATAAGCACAGAGTTCTCCTAGGTTAAGTGTATATAAGAGAAATGAAAACATATGTCCTCACAAAACTTATAGATGAGTGTTCACAGCAGCATTATTAATAACAGCCAAAAAATGGCAACAACCCCAAATGTCCATTAACTGAAGAACAAAATGTGGCATATCCATACAATGGGTTATTATCAGCAATAAAAAAGAATCAAGTATCGATCCATGCCATTTTTGAAAACATTATGCTAAGTAATATAAGCCAGTAACAGAAGTCACTTTTCTGATTCCATTTATGTGAAATAACCACAGTAGACAAATGTATAGAGACAGAAATAGATTAACTGTTGCCTAGAGCTGTGTCAGATGGGAGAAATAAGGAGTGACTGTTAATAGGTATGAGCATAATGAAAATGCTCTAACTAAAATTAATTGTGGTAATAGTCATGTAACTCTGTGAACAAACTAAAAACCATTTAAATGGGTGAAACTTTATGGTATGTGAATTATATCTTTAAAAAGCTGTTTTACATTAAAAACAAACAAAAACAATTGACTTTATTTATTAGGAAGAAGCTTGTTCTAGTCATACCTGGGATTTTTATTTCATGTTAGTTTTTCTTTTCATATTTTATCTTTTCCGTGGTGGTGTTTACAAATATTCTATGTGTTTTGCCATATTATGCAGACTCCCTTGTGGTGGGCTGTATCTGTGTTTTAATTTCTGACAAACGGCCATTGACAAAATTTATGTTTGACACTTCTTTGATAAAGCATTTATAGGACAGTGTTTTTCATTTCTGTCAGTCTTTGATATGGGAACCACATAGATACTAAAGTCACTGCTTAGAAGAAGGCTTCCCTCTTTCTCATCAGTTTTTTGTATGAGGAAAAATAAACCATTTTATTGTGTTAAACCACAGAGATTTTAGAAATTTTTACTGGGGCATATCTTAAGCTAACTTGATTAATATAGCCAGCGTTACACCAATTATAAATAGAGAAAAATGGATTTTAAAAATTTATATGTAGTTTACTGGAGATATAGTTTAATGTTTGAGTAATTATATAGTTTAAATTTAATACAAAACATTTTAAAAGTAAATACTATGAAACATTCTTTGTTAATTTAAATGATAAATAGAGATAAATTAGTCAGTGCCTCTATGAGCAATATGTGTCATACTTATACTGAGAAATTTGAAAAAAGTATAATAAAGCCATGGTTATGATGTAGGAAAACCACAATGGATGTAGTAGCCTGGGGTAGTAAAAGCAGGGCTTCATTTCCACTCCTATTAATGAAGGCAATGGGAGGATGAGACAGCTACCACAGACTAGAGAGAGAATTGTCTGGAAAGTGATGCCAGAACGAAGCTGTTAAAATTATTCAGGAGTAAAGCTATGCAACAGCAACATGATAGGGAAGGAACTGGGGTCAAAAGTACAACTGAAAGCCCTTTCTTCCCTTGTTCAAAGCTCCCACCATTGCCTTGTATTGACAGAATCTAACTAGAAGTCCATGGTCAAAGGAAATTTGTATGATGGTCTATACTGGTCATCCTCTCTAGGTACAAAATTAGGTGAAAAGAGTGAACATAGAGCCGGAGAAGCATATGTAAGAACTGCAACCTATGAAGTGTTTATGACTGAAATTTCACTAAATCATGGGGATTGTATGGCACAAAGGAAAAAAGCATTGACTCTTACGGTGATTCTCAATCTTTAGCTTAAATCAGAATCAGCTAAAGCATTAAAAACATAAGCTAATGGGCTCCCTTCAGAGTTTCTGGTCAGTAGGTTTGGAGTGAGCTCTAAGAATGTGCATTTCTAACAAATTTTCAAATGTTACTGATGCTTATTGGGAGCCACCTTTGAGAACCACTGAATTATAGAATCATAAAAACCAAATTTTGAATTCTGATTCGGCTTTTTAGTAACTTAGAACCATGAGTAATTCTCCCAAACTCCTCTGATGTATAGATATTTATCTATTCTATTATTACTCAATTAATTATTAATTCATTTATTTTTAAATGATGTTTCCTTTTATCTTGAATGACTTTGTAGATATTATTGTAAAATTACATGAGAAAATTCCCAGTGCATTGTTTGGTACTTGATAAATATGAATGCATGTTACTTGTTTTTATTCTAATAAGTTTAATCTATTAAATTAATTGAACAATGAATAATAAAAAAGGAAATATAAAAAAGCTATAATATGTATTATTCTAAATTAATGATAAATATATTTTAATTTATTAATCTTGAAATAAATTATTTGTGTAAATAATTGTTACCAAGGCAGCAAATGTATACATAATAGCTATATGATATTTTGTGCCTATTGACTCTGTATAAACATGCTGTAGCCGTATTTTAATTACCTCTTGAGAAATGACTCTCATGCTTTACTTGAAGGCTAATGGTAAACGAAATTAATAGTTTGCTCCATGTAATAGGCAATAATGGATCACCTTTAATAAGTTAGTAATGTTTCATTCACACTGTACCCTCTGAGAAATTAGATGTTCAGGATAAGTAAAACTTTCCAGATAATTAATGCTTAATCACAGAAATAAAAATATTTACTCTTTCTCACTGCTTTTATAACACTCTGAGACTATAATTTTTTACTTTTTAATTTTTTTATTTCGCTTTTTCAAAAATGATTAGGTCATTTTAGGAACATTGTGTTGTGCCATGCTCTACTATCCTGATACATGCAGAGACCTTTGAGTCGAATTGGTTTTAACATTTCCCTTCTTCATTTCCCCATAGTTAATTTTATTATTCTACCTCCTTTATCCAATCATAGAGGAAAATTGGGAAAATGTAATGCTGTTTTTACTAAAAATGGGCCCCAGTTCTTTTGGTCTTTATAATTGCAGTCCTTCTTGTCTGCAGTCCTTCTTGTAGGCCTGAGGTCACTTTTTGCAACAGTTAATGTTTCCAGTGTTCTAGTGTGTTCTCTCCAAGGGAATAATTGGAAACTAAGAAATTGTTTTAAAATGGATCAAATATATTCTATGTCACAGGTAACTTATGGGGCTAAGGGCTAAAATTTTAAACTTGAAAGACTTTACTATAGAAACTTGTCTGCTCAAGTTTCTATAGCAAAATATCACAGAATGGGTGGCTAAAAAAAAGATTTTTTTTTCTCACAAATATGGAGGTTGGGAAGTCCAAGATCAAGATGCCAACAGGGTGGTATCTGGTGAGGGTTTTTTCTGTAGTCTGCAGAAATGCTCACCTGAGCTTTCCTTGGTATATGCATGGGGTACAGAGACAGGGAGAGAGAAGGAGAGCACTCTGTGTTATCTCTTTTTATAAAAACAGGAATCCTATTGAATCAGGGTCACACCCTTATGAATTCATTTAACCTTAATTAATTCCTTAGATGTCCCCATCTGAACCACAGTGGGATTAGGGATTAAACTATGAATTTCGGAGGATACAAATATTAAGTCAATAACAGTTACTTTATGATGTGTTTATGTATTTGTAGGTTTAAGATTATTCCAAGATGATATTGCTTCAAGTAATGACTGCCCCGTAAGAGATGTGATTTTTTTTATTGTATGACAGTTGTATTGTTCATATTCATTTTATGATTTGTTGATAACCATTATTTACTTAAATATTAGAACATTTAAATTAGAATAGCAGCTATTTCTGGCTTCTTGCTTTTATTTCTTTCTGCTTTCTGCAAATCTGTGCATAAGAACCCTAGGAGATGAGAACCTCTGGCTCTCTTGTTCTTTGCAGTATCCCCAGTTCCTGGGATACTGAATGGAATTTATTGGATTCCACTTTTTTTTTTTTTTTTTTTTTTACTTTTAAAAAGGAAGGCCCTTTTTATTAAAGTTGTACATTTTACTGTCTTCCTTTCAGAACCCTAATTTAAAAAGAAAACAAACTTGTTTAGACTTCTTTACCTACCTCCCCTCCAAATAAGACAAACAAAGGAAATTATTAAAACATCACTTCTGTGATGGTAAAGGAGGCAAAAGGATTCAACATAAGCAAAGAAAACTATACCTGGAGCAAAGATGATTATAATCATCTGTTTTCTGGGCCCAGATATTTTGATGTAATGGGCCCAGGTAGAGGCCTGGGCCTCATTGGATTTGAAACATTCTTAGCTGCTTTAATGTGCAACCAGGATTCACAATGACTGCTGTAGACTGATGCCTGGTAGATAGTATATGTTCAATAAATATTTGTGATAAATGAGTTACATGCATGCTCTTTATAAGATATTTATTGAATGCCTTTTAAATGTTAGTTCAATGATAGCATCCATGATATATTACTATGAAAAGTCACTGCCTTTAAGACCCTGACAGAGATGTAGATGTAATTCTAAGGTTTTATACTGAAATATCATAATCACCGTCATGCATAATGTGGCACTGAATCATCTTACTCCTTAAGACTTCTCCTCTTCCTGTGCTCTCTGAGCCGAAGACAATAACATAACCTGCTCTTTCACCCTATCCCCAAATCCTTGGATCATCCTAAATTTCACTGTTTCTTTGCTGTCATTTCAAATTTATCCCCAGGACTTATGTTTTTCAACTTTCTATTTAATGTTAACTTTTATTATTTTTCTTTCTCTCTTTACACTACCACTGCCATAGTTAAATCCATTATGATCTGCACTCTGATTACTGAAACAGCATCCTAACATCTACCAGCTTCTGGTTTTGACCCCTTACAAGCCATTCTCAAATTGTTCTAGAGCACAAAGCTGAATGTATCAGCCCTTTCATGGCTTAAAACCTTCAATGTTTATTTTATTTTGTTTTGTTTTGTTTTTTAAAATTTTATTTAGCATAAAATCCATATCCATACATTTTATAGGACCATACAGTAAGGGCCCTTCTTTCTCCTCTAGCTTTATTTATTAAGGGGGGCTTACTTGTAATTCATTATCTAACTAACTACATCCTGTGTCTTGAATTAATCTCTTTCTCTCCCCCACCCCCTCTCCCTTGCCTTTTGTTATTTCCTGTTTATAAAGCTTATCTTCTCTGTAATCTTAGCCTCATTTTATTGCATATGGAATCCTACTTTCTTTTTACTAAATATAATGGAAACTTTCTAGGCCTTAATGTCCTAACGTGATCACTGTGGCATTCTTTTCCCTTGACACCACTGGTGTCACCGCTGTTTCCTGGATGTCCCACCACCGCCCCCCCCACCCCGCCCTAAAATTCTCCTGTATACTCCTTCCCAGTGAACTTTTTGAGGAAAAAAAAAAAAAAGAACTTTCTTTTCTCTGCTTATAACATAATTTTTGGTGTTGCGCAGGTGTCTTTCTTGATCACCTTCTTTTCTATTTAATATGCAAAGAATTGGTTGGTAATTTTTAGTGAGCAGTTTAACTAAAACCTTCTGTTTGACTTTTCTATACATCCTTTTCTGCCCTCAAATTGTCCAAACCTTTCCCTTTCTAATGCACTGATGACCTGGCTTCTTATTTCATTAAGAAAAACAAACAATCTGAAGTTTTATAAGTTCTCATGATCATATCTACCCTCATCAGAATCTGTACAGTCTCCTATAACAATAAATAAATTGTATATTCATAGTCAAGTCCAATCTTTTTATCTGTTTAATAAATGATGCTAGCATGTTTGCCTGAGCAGCCAATCTAGGAGCCTGGGAGTTGGTTGCTTATCCTTCCCCATCTGAAGGGGCTCTGCCTGAATACAATATTTTTAGGGACCTGGGCTCTGTTGTCGCTGAAGCCTGAGTAGCACACCCCAAAAGGCCTATGGTGTCTGGAAGCGGGTGTTCTCAGGTAAGCTATTGCACAACAGGTTGCTAAACTGAGATTGATGCCTCCATCACAAATATTTCCTCTCCATAAGGTTGTTCTAATGTTTCAAATTTAAAAAGGTAGAAGAGCATAGAGCAGAGCATGGAGAACACTGAGGTAACTGGTGACTTGGCGATTTCACAAGAGTAATTTAAATGGTGTTTGGGGTTAAAATATGACTGGAGTAGAATTAGAGAAAATGAGGGACTTAGTTATCACTTAGGTTGAAGTTTTTTCTACTGAAACCTGTTTCTTAATTTCATACGGGTGAAATGTCTTTGATCTCAATAACCTACCTACTTCCCTGACTACTGTACATTATTACGATAATCTCTCCTTGCTTCCATAACTACTCACTCCCTCTTCCCAGCTCCAACCTACTGCAACTGGCTGAGATTAAAACCTGAAATTCTTAAAATATGCGACTTTTTAGATCATCTTTTACTGCTAGTTTTCCCTGGTTCACTCCGCTCCAACTGCACTGTCCTCTCATTGTTCACTGAGACAGTCAGATACATTTCTGCTTCAAGACCTTTGCCCTCGAGGTTTCTAGTGCCTGAAATGCTAAGTATCCTGAAATCCAAATGGATTCCACCTTTATGTAACCCTCACCTTTCATATCATTTTCTTAATGAGAGCCCAACGTGGATACTTATCTAAACTGCACCTCCTTTATCTCTTACCTGTTCTATCCAAGGCCCTTTCCTGCATTATTTTCCTTTTAGAACTAATCACTAACAAACTTTTATATTTTATTTGGCATGTCATTTGTTTTCTTTTTACTATAATGTAACTGTGAAGATGGGATTTTTGTTTGTTTTATTCACTGATGGATTTATAGATACAAAATGTCATTGAACATTTTTTTCAATGTTGAGACGATCTTGTGAGGACCGAAGCCAAATGATAGTAAATTGAAGAATGCTGGTTGAAGATTTCAACAGTGCTTAGAAACAGTACCTCAATTTCCCTGAACCTCTATTAGCAGCAAAATCAGACCTTCCCCTAAACTGAGGAAACAAGATTTTAATTAAAAAAAAAAAAAAAAAAAAACCTTTAATTACTTAATCTTGAGGGTGTCTCCTTTCATCCTTTATAGAGAAGGATCTTAATTGTGTTAGAAAAATAGAATATAACTTTTTAGGCTAAATCTACAGATATATGTGCAATTACTTGGAATTCAGATCTTAAAATGTTACCTCCAACCTCTAGGATGGACCTAAACAGTTTGCTTTGTTAGTTAAGAAAACATATGGTTCAGTAATAGCTTGGAGTCAATGAGGTTAAGATGCCAGAACTTCCATGGCATACTTTATAGAGAAAGGAGTCCAATGCCTAAGCCCTGAGTAGATTCAGTGGCTCCCACATTAGTGCTTTCATCCGGTGTTTAGGGTATGTTGGGCTATTTCTTTGAATTAAAAGATAACTTAGTACACTTTGGATGCTATTCGGAAGAAGCCACATTTTTGTGCTTTGGGATTTTGTTAAAACTTAGATGGTTCTATTCTGTGTCATTTACTGAGAAAGTCATAATGCTGTCAGTTTTGAGTGGAACCTGAAGCAACAGAACACATATCAGCCTGCTCAGTCTGAAATGCAAGCTGTTCTTCCATTTGTACCTAGTGGTATAGTATAATTAATCATGAAGAAAATTCTTTGTGACAGAGAGGGAAACTCAATGGAGACTCTGGCAAGTCCCAATTGAATAATCAAGAGCAGAGCTCATATTTCTTTCTCTAATCATACACTGAGGCTATCTTATCTATAAAATTATAATAATGGATATTACCCAAGACATTTCATTGTAAAATTGAAAGGTATATTTGAGACCAAACTCTCAAAGATCTAGATTGCACTAGTAATTAGCATAAGCAGATGGCTCAAACTCACAAATACCTAATCTTACAGCTTTATCACTTCTTACTCGATCCACATCTAAAGGCTCGTGGGGAAAGTTCCTCAGGACTAACTGACTGAAGGAGGAAAGCGTAGGCTTGGTTTAGATGGGTTTACACAATATAATGTTCCACTGGAAAGTGAAGAGTTGCTGCATGACAGCCCAACTTGGGAGCCTGTAGAAGATAGTGGCGAAGAGAAAGCTTTTCTTGACCAAATACCAAGCAGTGTATCTAGTTATTTTATATATACAAAGATGATGTATGGCATAGATCTATATTGATTCATAAGTAGTAGCTAAGTTTTATCTTACTAGAAACATAAAGAATAAAATCAGAATATTTATGAAAAGGAGGATTGGGAAAATATGAATGGACATCACAGAATGAGCAAAAAGAGAAAGAATTCATATATAAAGTAGATACCTTCCAGAAGTATCCACTTTGGAGGAGACTTTCCATTATGAGGTAGGCAAGCTGAACAATCCTGATGATGTTAGTCAACCTCATTCTTTAAATGCCCAACTGTGTATAAAGAAGACATGCAGGTAGAGATATGGGGCTAGGCGTTGGCTCAAAAGATATGTATTTTTCCTCATTAAGGCTGATCTGGCTACCACCTGCCCAACCTGTCAAATAGATGTTACAGTTAGATTAATTTTGTCCCTCCCCTCAGGTGCAAGGCAATGATTTGTCTTCATGGGATTACATGTACATATTTCAAATATGAACTTGCCTTTCATGTCTGAAATACTTCTGCCAAAACATCCATTAGTGGATTTATAGAATGCCTTATTTATGGCCTTGTTATCTCACACATTATTGTCTCCAAACAAATGACTTATTTTACTGTGAAATAGATGTAACAATGAGTTCATGTATGAGGGATACATTGATCCTACCACTAACTCCTCAACCAGAATAAAATAATTCCATAGAATAGTATTATAGCCATTCGAAGATTCACTTGTGTCCTACAGTTACAATGAATTTAATATATCACTTCAATTTCTCTTTAGCTAGAATGTATAAATCTGGGAACTAAGGTAAAGATAGGCCCCTTTCATTTATATACTTAATAACCCATCTCTCTGATGGGTTTGCTGGTTGTCTATGCAACCTTGAACTTGATGGATTTGAAAGTGCTAGTGACCAAAGGAGGATTGCATATGCTAGGGAGCATAGTCATGGTTCTGTTAATTAGGTAGTTGAGACTACCGACTGGCCATTTGGGGTTCCTCATGCTGCTGAAACAGGAGTAGAGAATAAGGTCAGTCCACTGGTCACAGTGTCTATTTCTAATTATAAAGAGAGAACTGGTCTGCTATTCTACCACAGAGACAAAGGACTAATGCAGAAAATTTGAGAGTACCTCTTATTATTCCCATGTTCAGTCATAGATATCAATGGAAAACTGCATCCATCCAATAAAGACCAGGTGCAGTGAGGACTTGGATCCTATAACAATAAACATTTGGAGCATTATACCAAGAACAGCTGCTGTCAAAAAGGTAAGAGATGGTGTCAGAGAATAAGAAAACCATAGAATGGTTTGAATAATACTTTAAAAAGCTGTAATTACTGGTTTTAGGCCTTATAACCAGGCATATTGTTGAGCACTATGGCAGCTATAACTTAACTTCTGTCACTACCATATCTAAAAACTAAAGACGATGGCTAATGTTATAATTGTGATCGCATGGGAGAAGTATAATAGAATTGAGATTATTTTTCAATAATAAGCTATCTCCCTGGGCGAAAATATTTTCCTCTGAACAAATATCTAGAATGGATGAAGACTGGTAAAAGGGGTAGAATATACTTTATATTCTCCATTTGCTCTCCTCTACTTCCAGGTTCACTCTTCACAATCCGCTACCTACTATATGTCATTAGAAGCTAGCCCTTGCAGATTTAGTTGCCCCTCTGATTTCTGCCTTTTAGTTGGATTTAGCTGATGGGCAAAGGAAGAAAATATTGTTTCCAGAGCCCGAGAGCTTGGATCCTCACTGGAACATGGAACTAGAGGAGGCCATTTATTTGGAAGCATTTCCTGTCAGAGATGCCACCTGATCCTGCCAGTGCTCCTCTTGCCAAATTCATTCATTCAGAAGCTGCTTGACACAGGAGTCTGGAAAATGCAGTCTGGGTAGGTCAGTGTTTGTTTACTACTAAGCAGAGCGGAGGAAAAGGCAGGAATTCATTTTGGTCATATAAGCCAAGGGGTGGCGGAATGTTAATGTGCTATGTTAAACTCTGGCTCACTTAAGAGGGATTTAAGGGCTAATTTTCTAACATTCATTCTAAAGGACTAGGTCTCAGCCTGAGTATTTGACTTGCTCTTTCTTTCTCAGTGTAATTTCACTTTAATTTAGTGTAGGTTTGTAGAAAGCAAAGATAAGAATCCCAAGCAAGTCATGTAAATATAAGATTTATTACTTAAACTAGTAGGGAAAAAAAAACCCATTAAAACAGTAATAGGAGTGCACCATTGATCCAAAGAAAAATTCTTAACAGTTCTAAGAGCTTCTTCACTACTTTCACTTCTATTATTTTGCAGCTCCCTAAGAGTCCAAATTCCAACCTAAAAATTTTATTCAAGAGAGAAAATTCAGAGCTCACTCTCTCTTGGTTAGATGACATATGGGCATAAATAACTCTGTCAGTCAATTTTAGGCATCTATAAAACTGAAAATCTAACATTCAAAATAGTCATAACTCAGTTTAAATATGTGATGTTCTTTCCATCAATAGCTAACAAAGTTTAGATTACATAAGTAACTCTTTGCTGAAAGTTCAGAGTTGCTGTCATTGTGACCTTGGTTTTGGGGGCAAGCACCAACAGAAACAAGATTATACCTTTCCTCAGAAGAACCAAATATCTGTCTTTTATCTTTTGTTAAAACAGCTTCCTATTACATATTTCTTTTGACTAATAATCAAAGCCTTTTCCCAGATTAACAAGACATACTGAGCGTAGAAATCTGAAGGTGACATTGCTTTCCTATGAATCACAATGTCACATATCAACTTCAGTATTTGTTTTTCTTGATATTTATATGTGGCCATTGATAAGAGTAAATTTTGAGTGTTAGTGCTCAGCCTTAGAGGCATCCTCCAGATGGCTATCTTAAGCTGCAAGATTTAATTTATTTAATGTGAATACATAATGCATTTGTCTTCTCCAAGAAATGATATCTAGATTGTAACTGGTAAATATTCACCAATAACAAATCTATAACCTTCATGAAATATATCCTAGTGCTGCGAGAGGATTCTTCTTAATCTGAAGCTTTTCTACTGTTTTCAGTAAAAATAAAATTATAACTCTGTTTTCTCATAACGTTCTTTCCAAGCAAAAAGTCACATCATTTCTTATCAGTGTCTGCTTTTACCTTTGTAATTTCAAATCTACTTTTAATCACTATATCTTCTATTACTTATATACTAAGTAATATATTACTTAATTGCTAATAATACATATTAAGAACTATAACATTCTTACATACTCTTTTTATTTATAATTTTTATTTTTTACACATGTATCTATATTTGTTAACTTTTAAATATAAAATCTAAAATGTTTCTTCTTTCTGCTTACTTCTATTTTTTCCAAAGCACATCACTCACACCTTTATAAATAAACTCACATTCTATTTACTTTTCTACTTTTTCACCATGTTCAGAGGGCAGGATAAGATTTCTTATCAGCATTTTGGTTCAGAGTGCCTCTTATAGATGGCAGAGAGAAGAACGCTACTTAATTTAATAGATGAATGACTGTAAGAATAAATGTAGTGCTTACATGTAAGGCAGAATTTAGTTGCTAGACAGAAACTGCTAACTTCTATCTCTGATCCATATTTAGCTCTATGTTTAATAATTAGTATGAAGATAGACTAATTTTCAACTAAAAATAGGATGGTAATTTTCTTATTATAATGAAATAGAAAATCCTCATTTATGGTTATTTAAATTTTTCCTTAATAAACTATAACATTCACATAAACAGAAAATGAATTAATTTTGTTCTGTTATTTCATCAGTGCCTAACAATGATCAAAATAGTGGATGTTCTATAAGTCTCTGGTGCATCATTTAATATTTTTGAAAGGTGATAGCCTATACATTTTCTATAGATGCAATAACAGAATAAATAGAACAATAGGTAACAAGACAAAAAATAACTAAAAATTATTTTAAAATTTTGTTCTTAAAGGAAATAATGAAGATAACAATAATTAATTCTCTTTGATTATTTTTTATGTGCCAAAGATAGTAGTAAGAACTATATATAGATTATATATTTAGCCCCCAAACAAACCTCTAGTGTAGAGAATCTTTATTTTATAGGTAAGAAATATGAAATACAGAGACTGAGTAAATTGCCCCATACTTAGTGCTTCATAACTGGCCTTATCTGTCAATACTTAAATCCATGTAATTTGACTCTACTGACCATAATCTTTACCATTATGCTATGTTAACTCTCAAAGTATAAAATGATCTTAATATTTGAATAAATGCTAATGTACTCCAGACAAAACACAGACCCATGTATTTGTGTTGTAAGGTGAGTCAGCTTGAAGGTGTTCTTTCTTTTTATTTGATATATATTTATTATGTTCTGCAACAAAACGGGCTATTCTACTTCTCAGGGATACCTTCTGCATGAAAGTTTTATGCACTTCTAACAGACTTATTACAGGGAAGTACTAAACACATTTAACAAATTCAACCAAAACTGGGACACAAAATGGATCCTCTCTTCAAAAATTGTCCATCATTTTAAAGATTTGTTTGTGTATTTTATTTCCTGAGAGAAACTCTACTAGGTTATTTTGCAACTTTAATTTACCACAGAGAATCAATCAGAGTTCCATTTCAGTTCATAGTTATGCTACATAATTTTAAATTATTAAAAAATCATTAATACATATAATAGATACATATTTTAAGGGGATTTGACTATAATAGGCTATTAACTCGACAAATGACATTTAATATTTCCTCCAAAAATACTGTTATTGTAAGAGTTACATTATTTGTGAAATAATATGTAGCTATATTGATAGCATAAATCTGTAATAGACAATAGACCAAAGTGAGAATTTGCCTCAACAAGAAAAATAAATTTATCAATTGTGCTAGGTGTTTTATTTAATGCTTGCTTGTACTTTCATTTTGGATGTTAAATTATATATTTAATAGTCTCTTTTCTTCTTTTTTTCTCATTTGTTTATATGTTTATTGTAGAAGACTAGGTGATAATTTTTTTTTAATGTAGGATCAGTGGATTTTACCTTGAATCTGTGTGTCTTTTGGGAAATATATTCCTTCTTTTAAATTAGGGAAAGAAAGCATGAACATATTTCCCATTAACTACAGAACCAAGTATTTGGGGGAAGGAGTAAAATTTAAGGATATTTCTTAAAATACACTAAAATCACAGTGGAGGAAAGTAGGTCTCCCAATTCTCAGCAAGTTGCCTGTAAATCTGAATGACATGCACAATGTATTGAAATATCCTGTGACGGACTCGCTACATTTACTGTGGCATTAATATAAGGAACTCCTTGAATGGCTCACTTTCCTGCTTACTGATGGGTGGAATTATTTGTGTTCAACTGGGACTATAATTGGCAATCACCCTCCTCTCAACCTTTCAGAACATTAGCATTTCTTCTCAGAAAATTCTTAAGCACAGAAGAAACTAAATGAGGGCAAAAGATTCTTTTGAATGAGATCACCCAAGTACCAACTCACTCACATTCACAAGGATTATTTGAATAGTGACAATTACCTTCTGCATACCAGAATTATAGAAGTCATAATAATGTCTTCGTATATTTTTTTGTTTCACCTATAGTTGTTTAAGTCAATTTCCAGTATTTTTCTAAAACAATGCTTTGTGCCTAGAAATTCATCTGATTATAAAAGTGAGTAACAGTTTTCCTACTAATACATAAACTACATTTATAGATTATTATGATGGTATAATAACAGGATTTTATTCTAACTAGAGTTTCTTAGACAGTTAAATTTTCTTACAGATAAATGATTTTTTTGTCAAAACAAAATTTAACAACATGTAATACCAAAATTTTTTATTAACTATATAGGTGCCAGACACTGTGCAAAGCACTTTAAACATATTACCTCTTAATCCTAATATTAATTTGATATGTTGGTATTATTATCCTACATGACTGTTGCTTGGTATTAAAAATACATTTTAATTGCTCATGAATAAAGCGTCAAGTCTAATGAAACTGTCATTTATGGTGCAGTTGTTCAGGTAGCCATCCTATCTGGAGACAAATCTGAAAATGTTCAAGATTTGCTGTTGTTGGATGTTACTCCTCTTTCCCTTGGTA
The DNA here is from genome assembly GCF_014176215.1 of Rousettus aegyptiacus. Classification (NCBI taxonomy): domain Eukaryota; kingdom Metazoa; phylum Chordata; class Mammalia; order Chiroptera; family Pteropodidae; genus Rousettus; species Rousettus aegyptiacus. Next base: position 75,555,809 of record NW_023416307.1, read on the forward strand.
TTGAAGCTGCTAGAGGAGTCATGACTGTCCTCATCAAGCACAATACTGTCAATTTCTACCAAGTAGACACAGACCTTCACTGACAATCAACTTGGTGCGTTCATTCAGGTTTACGAAGGTGTGTGTGTCATAACCAATGATAATGTGCTTGGCAAATTTGAGCTCACAAGCAGTCCTCCTGCACCTCCAGGTGTTCCTCAGAATAAAGTCACTTTTGCTGTTGATGCTAATGGCATTCTCAATGTCTCTGCTGTGGAGAAGAGAACAGGGGAAGAGAACATTGCCATCACTAGCAATAAGGGTTGCTGAGCAAGAAGTGAGAAAGTTTAAGGCATGCAAAGGAAATAACTAAATCAGTTTGGTTTTAGCAAAAAATGTTAATATAAGGGAACATTGGGAGATGAATTTGAAAAGTAGGTTTGAGGAAAGCCTTGGAGATAAGAAAGAGTGCGACAAGAAAGAACAGATAAAAGGAGGCATTGGAGATTTAATTGTTGGTATTTGAATTCCATCTCTTTTATGAATGATCAAATAATGGGGTCAAAAAATATATTTATCAATTGATGCTACTGCTCTTAGCTTTAATATAAACAATGAGTTAAAATTTTCTTTTGATTTTTAATGGCATTCACTGAAAGTCTAATGGTAAGAATCTAAACAAAATCTAAAAATGAATCTTTTGGAATTTTTGGGAAATATATAGCTTCAACATGTCTAAGTCTTTGGCAGTTAAAATATTAGGTCTCTGAGACTTAACTAAAAACATAGTGTGTGTACATGACCTATTACTTTTGAATGTACCACCAGATCCTCTATAATAATGTGCGTCTTCATAATAAAGTTGCAAATAATTAAGAAAAAATCTTAGAGCGGAGATCTACTGCTGTATGTATTCTCTATTCAGTAATCAATTTGTACGATTCCTTCTGTAATCCTGTTAAACTTTACTGGAATCTCAACTTAATGAAATAATAGTGATCAAAATGAGACAGTTTTTCTGCTAATTTGACCCGCTGTTTAACCACAATTTGTTAGCCATATATTGCAACTTAAAATCTCTAACCGCCATAGAGACTACCTTAATTTGATAACTGGAGGTCCATGTATGTTATTATTATGTCATTCAAGTGTCATGATTGGAATAACCTTTGAGTTATATGAAAAACTTTGTCTCAAAACATTATGTATGAATTATGATGATTGCTTTCTTCTCTATTTATCTAGATTCTCTAGGGAACTGTGAAAGAATCAGTCATCAAATCACACTTAGGCTTTCTCCCCAGTGAAGATATTTCAGAGCTAGTCCTGGCAAAATAAATATTTCTAAATGTCCTTGAATTTTGTCAAGTCACCTACTTCAGTCACGAATCTAAAAAATAAAATCCATAATGTAGGAGCCTTAGGCAAGTGGATTCATAATAGAGTTATGGTTATTATCTTGGTTATTCTCTCTAACCATAGTATTAGTAATTTGAAAACATAGTCATACCTGCTAAGATGTTTTTATGTTTTTTAGCTCTCAATAATCTCTCCTTTGTTGTAGCAATATTCTGAGCTCAATGAAATAGTAACCAGGGTGCTAATAACAAATTTAGTCACAATTAACTGAAAGTTCACCGAAGGTACAATAATACTAAGTACTGCTGCAAGAAAAATTTAAAAGAAGTTACACTGTCCATGATATTTTTAAATTAATGGTTCACAAATGGTAAAATAAAAACTGAAAAAATGACAAAGATTTTAAGATACAACTGTTTATTTTCAAATATTTTTTAGTAATTGTTTTACAATGACTTACCTGTTCTTGGAACATTACAATATTTATGCACTTATTGCCAAATATCAATACTAAATTTGACATGCTTTACTAAATTTTTCCATATGATGTTATTTTAATCTTACATATAAGATTTCCATATAGGTATATTTATTTATTAATATTTCTGCCTATATAAAATGAGTTCCTTAAAGCTGGTCCTTACATAGGTGCTTACTCTATTTTATTCATCTTTTAATCTGTAGTGCATAATAGAATATTCTTTATAGGTTAAATACTAATTGGGCATTAAATGAGTGAGTGAATCAATGAATGAAGCAAGGAACTGTAGGATACCAATTCATGGAAATTTGGAAAGCACCTTAAATATGAGCTAAGTCAAAGACAAAATGATGATTTTCTCAAGAAATTATTGAGTACCTAGTAAATCCAAGGGGAACACATAAAACAATCACTAAGAGCAATAATAGTCTTTGATAACATGGCTAAGAATAAAAAGGAATACATAAAATCAATGGTTTTCAACATATAAACAGTAAGCAGTTATAAATCCCATTTACATTAGTAACAGAAATAACAGTCCTGAGCAGTAAACATACCAAACATTATGCAAGAGCTCTTTGAGAGAAATAAACAAATATAATATTAAAGGTCTGATATATAATTTTAACAATTTTTCCAGACACATAATGTTCTTGAATAGGATGCCTCAATATTCAAGAAACAACAGGTCTCCTTACATTAATTATGGTAGTCATTAACACTACAACAAAAATTTTTATCTCTTTTTTTCTTCTGAGCATGTAGAATTGACTTTTCTGCTCCCTTGAAGTTAAATATGGCCATATGACTTGCTTTGGCCAATAAAATATGAGAAGTTACATGTGTGTCACTTTCAGGAAGGAGCTTTAAATGCCAGTGCATGATTTAACATGTTTCTATTACTACATTTTCCTACAGGATTTATAGCTGCAAATTTCAAAATAAAGCTTGTGTTAGCCTGGCTCCCTGAGTGGCTGTCAGGAGCACTGACTACCTTCCTACCACCCTCACTTAATTGCTATGAATAAAAAGTAGACACAAGAAATACAATTTAATTGTGTTAAGTCAGTGAGCTTTGGTGATGACCTGGAGACTTCGGAAATATATTGAACTATGGAACATTAATCTACAACAGAGATCAAGAAACTTTTTCTGTATAGGTCCAGATAGCTAATATTTTTGGTTTTATGATTTATATAGCTTTGGTCACAAATACTTACCTCTTCTGTCAGAGCATGAAAATAACCATAGACAGTATCTAAACGTAGATTTGGCTGTATCCCGTAACATTTCATTTACAAAGATTGGTAAAGGGCCAGATTTGGCCTGGGGGGTTGGAATTCAGTGATGCCTAATCTGAAACCTTAATACAATTCAAACAAATTCACTAGTAATTTTACTTTTAATCTAAGTTGATTCTATAGTTTATATAGGAAACTATGTAATCATAGTTATAAGAAATCGGAAATATAAAAGTATTTGGGCAAAACTAACCCAAACAATTATTAATATATATATTTGAAACACCATGGTAGATTCTGATACATGAATGGATGGATCAATACATATAAGGGAATAGATTGTGTAGTAAAGATGTTACTACATATCAACAAGGAAAAAATAGATTAATTGATAACACTGTCAAGAACTAGCAGCTTTCCGAGCTGTCTCCTTATAACAAATATTTTTCTTGGACTAAAGTTTAAGAACTTTGGAAAATGAACCAAATACACTTTTGAAGAAAACATGAGAGAGTGTTTTATACAATTAGAATGTGGAGGTAGAATTGCTTAACAATGGTATCAAACCTAGAAATTACGAGAAATGATTGATGAATTTAACTTAATTTTAAAAAAATCTATGTAAATGGCACAACAAAATCAAAAGACAAAGGAATTTTTGAAAACATATTTGCATCAATTATGACAGTTCAATTCTTATTATTTACTTAATGTATAAAGTGTTCCTGCAAATTGATAGGAAAAAGATTAACAATTCATAAACAAAATGGTAAAAGGCATGAAAACAGAAGTACGGTAAAATAAAATGCAAATGAATTTTCAAAATATGAAAAGATGCTCAAGTTCATGTTAAGAGTAATAAAATAAAAACCACTTTTTCATGAAAGTTTAAATTGTACATTTTTGTATGTGTGTGTGTGTGTGTAATAATGTAAATTTCTGTGTAGGAAAAATATCACAATTTCAAACGCACACCTCCTATAACTGGGAAATTTCATGTTTAGGAACTCAGCCTACAATTATTCCATACTTGAAACCTATATAATTTTAACAATCAATGTCACTCCAATAAATTTAATAAAAATAATAATATACTCAGATATAAGCAAAACATGTTTTTATGTTTATTATAGAACAAGACTGAAAACAATAGGGTATGAATCCAATCCATTGTACTTTATATATTAAAAGGAACTTTATGTAGCTACTAAGAGAAATAAGACATGTCTTATGTTCCATCATGAAATTATTTGTAATGGGAAAAAGAAGGTTCAGAAAAGTCTGTGGAGTGTACTACTAATTATGTAAAATGCTAGTATAGAGACACAATATGTCTGGAGCAATAAACAAGAAACAGGTAACATAGGTAACTCTTTAGGGAAAGGGACTCAGCCTGAGGAGGGACAGAATGGAAAGTAGAGTTCTATGTACCACTACGTAGTATATATCTTTTTGTAACTGATATGATTTGTTACTGTAGTTATGTTACATCTATTAGAAGTGAACCATTTTAAATTACATGACAAGTTTTCATTTTAGGAAAGGATTTTATTCTACATCATGCTTTAATTAGCCACTCAACTTTTGTTGTGTTCTTTCAGTGATAGGAATTGACTCACACTGATTTAAATCTTTCCAAATTTAATAACTCTAATATGGTTTTATTTTAATAAAAATTTGTTTTTCTGTGTCTACTAGTTCCTGGTCCTTGGTGTCCTTTCTAAAGCTGTTTATATCAAATTTAACCTCTCTCTTTTGGGCACATGCTAAATGCCGCTTTTTCTTTCTATATCTATACTTCTTTGGTATATGTTCTGAGTTCCTCAAGACATTCTTCATATGATAGGATATTAGGTCTTACATCATTCTCACTATCACTAATTTAGCTCCTGTTCATTAGCATCCTCTTAAAAATCCGCCAAAGGGGTTTGACCAACTAAAAGTTTAGAGATTAATATATTTTTGCTACTTTGATAGTGACTCTACACTTTTATTACTGTAATTTAAGATTAAATAATTTTTTTGTCATAGTATACTGTTAGATTATACTTATCTTGCAGAAATTATAATTGGTAGATTGTTGATTGTTTTAGTGGACTTTATGAACTAATGATGCGTATAAGATATAGAACTAATGATGTGTATAAGATATAGAACAAGATTAAATTTTTTCTTCACTCACACATAGGGGTATATGGACAAGTTATTTATCTTTGATATCTTAAATTATAAGAAGATAATACTACCTCCTTCAAAGGGGTTTTCTGGTAGAAATGAAGTAAAATATCTCCTATGATCTTACTGATGTAAGGCTGTGACTCTCGGGATTAAGAAACAATATCTGTGAGATAGTGAGTGACATGAAACTTACAAACATGTTTTTGAGATAAAATCCCTAAAAGCTGAAACTTGCAGGAATTCTTCAAGAAATGATGTAAGACCTAATATTGTACCATATAAAGAATATCTCAAGGAACTCTGACAACATGAAAAGAATGTTTTTGTTATATTTGTTATAAGATGAAGAAAAATAGAATCAATTTTACAATAAAAATCAACAAAGAGAAATATCAATGCTTCAATTAACAATCAAGTGTGTTTTCTCTTTTTAAAAGGAAATACATAAATATATTTTCATGCGGGTAGATAGGAGTCAGCAAATTTTACAAAATTTAAAATGTAATAGAAAAGTTGATAAGAAATTTGAAGTACCTCCGTTAAATTGCCCTAATTTTCTGTGGTACAGCCAGAGGGGTAAACTTCTGAGATTATGAGGATAAGTAAAATGCCAACCAGAAGCAAGTTTTTGAGACTTGAAGATACTAAAGGATGTTGTAACAGTAACTATTCCACTAATGATAATAACTGCAGGAATTCAATAAGGACTAAAAAAGATGAATACAGAAATAATGTAATCCAGATGTGGCAGTGATCATATCCACATTTTTTACTTCCATATGTCAAACTTCCTTTCCTATAAAGCGGTAATCAAAAAGTTTGATCATTTCCCTCCCAACATCTTGTATTCTTTTAGGCTCTAGAAATTTGAATCTCTTTGCCATTACCTATAAACTAAGAAGACTTTCTATAGGAGTCTACACAAGATGTGCTTGGTTCTTCTCTTACTTATTTAAGCTGAGCTGTCCAGGGAATCGCTAGATAAATCACGCTGTTACCCTCCTTAAAACCTTCTTATATCATCAGCTTCTACCAATATAGGCATTCCAGTTTACCATGTAAATTATTTATTTTTTTTAAATATGCAATTCAAAGAAAGACATTTTATTATAGCTTAAATAAAGGTTGAAATTGTTGCTAAGTCAGCTATTTTCTACATCAGTTAGGAGAGTATCCTTCAAGACTTATTTCTTCACAGAGATGGTATACCCCCATAGGTGCTCTGTCTTCTCATGATAAAACTAACTCACTTGGACCCTCTCTTGTGCACACATAGTCACCTTGTCAACTCTGCATTTGGAAAACGATCTTCCACTATAAAAAGGAAAGTAACATTCCCTCTGACCCATTGTGCTTCTTCTAACTCATTGTCTCAAACTGTAGCCTGATACTCGTAGATGTTTTTCTTTTGTTCAGATTTTACAGGTTTCCAATGGTGGATATGGGCAGGAAAGATTATATATAAAATTTAGCCTTGCATTTGGAAACATCGCTTCAAACATTAGTTTGGTATGAAGCATTGTTTCTTAAATCAGAATGAATTACAAGAAAATCCAGATGGGAGGTCAAAGTTTTCTCTACACAGAGAGATTGGAACCAACTCTGTGCCGCAGTTATAATTAAATTATTGTAGTGTTGAGTTTTACCCAAGATGGACATGGATCGTGTTACTGATGACATATTTTGTAAAACAGAAGAAATGAAGTTGTAATGATTCCAGTTGCTGATTTCTACTTCCTTTCTCATTTATTTATTTATGTATTTATGTATTTATGTATTTATTTATTTATTTGCTTGCTTGCTTACTTACTTACTTACTTACTTACTTATTTTCTAGGAAGTTTCTGATGAATCGATGTGGGAGATGGGACCTGGGACTCACCTAGCACTTACACAGCTAGATAGGTTAATCAGGTAGATTAAATGGAAGAAATGTGAGTATTCTAGGAGATATAGGATATCTAGGATATGGGAATATTTTCAATAACCAATTTTTGGGTTTAATAATTAGAGAATTATGGGCAGTCAAATATAAGTTATAACAAGGAAAGTAGGACAAGCTCTGATTAATTAAAAAGAGTATTTTTGCTGTTGACTATAATGAGTCAGAGACGTTGCTATAAACAGACATAAAGAATGTCATAAAAGAAAGGTAAATAACAAGAGCATGACAATAGCTTTGAACCATCTATATGAGCAAGAATAAACAGGGAGCAACCCTGTATATGCTGCATCTGGGGACAGAGCATATAAAGTACCATAATTATTGTATTCATAGATGGGATGAATTAAGAGGCACTCTTTTTTTTTTTTTTTTAAGGCTTTCATGTGGACTGAATAATGAATAAAAACTTGAGGCTTTAAGACAAATTATTCTTGAAAGAGTGGGAGTTCCGAAAAGTATTGTTAAGCAGCTGAAGTGACAGGGAGAGAAGTAGAGAGGGTTTGCGGGGGAGAAAAGTAGATAAAAATGATCATAAACTAGTAGTTGAAAAATGTATGACTTGTCATTTACAAGCTTAATTGTACGTATATATGTAGCTGTTTGCCAGGCAACATCAGCTATAAGATATACCAGTGTTCAACTTCCATCATGGATGCACTGAAAAATAGTCCTTTCTAAATTTATTCCTGGAATTTGGATTCTTCTTTTCCTTCTCTTGGACGGTAGTCTCTGGGTGCTTGTTGGAACTCTCAGTCTTTTATCACAGTGGAGGGTCATTTCCCATAACCTGTACTTTTCTTTGCCCCACCTTCTGAGATGGTTTATTTGCCAGTCTCCCACATCATTGCCACTTATCTCATTTGACTCTTTTGAGAGTCAGCTCCTTCAAGCTGAAAGGAAAAATTTTTACCTACAAGTAACCTATGGCCCCTAAGTGACTACCTATTTTGACCTTCTCTATATAGTCTTTCTGGGAATTACACTTCCCTGTCTAGGAAGTTAGACCAAATCCCCCAATGGCAAAACTATGTCCTAGTACTATGTGACCATCTGCACAGCTGTCTTAACCTTCCTTATGAAAATGGAGAAAGATTCCACACCTGTACTCTATCCCAGAGGGAAATTTCTGGCTTATGAAAATTTCTTTCCAAGAGCCTGGATCAGTCTTTAAATCCAAGTGTGTTCAAAGGATACATTACTACTACTAATGTTATTCAAAGGATTGGTTCCAAAATTCCCTTCATTGGAAGGCCTAGAGATAACCATATAAATAGAATCAATAAATAGATACTTCCAAATTAAGGGACATAGATTGTTTCTATGTGGATTTTGCTGCATTTATTAGAGGGACCAGAACAAAATGGAATTACTAATTTTCTTAGTAATCATCAATGCATAATATTGAATTTTAACATAATATTAAAATTTACAAGTGATTTTTTTCACAGAATTCTGCCTCTCTCAAATAGACATTTCAACAATGAGTAAAAGCTTATTACAATATTTTATAGATTATATGATACCTGTTATTTCCATCTAAAACAATCAATAATAATAGGTGAAGCCATTAACTTAGAAGTTTGATACATTTTTAAGTATTTATGTTTTGTTACCTTACCCTATCCTATATAACTATCATCACCAACAGAAAATTTTCCGTGATTAACTAATCCTCTTGCTATTAATCCTTTTTCAATAAGCGTTAAGTCATATAAATGTTAAAAATAGTTGGATTAAATATCTCACATCAACTTCAAACTATTATCTACACATGTTTAATACAGGAAAATCAATAAATATGTCTTGATTCTAATTCCAGTTTTAGCTTTCTATTTTTTCTCAGACATTAAAAATTGCTGAGATGCATGCAGTGTTGTAATTTTCAATTTCTTCCAAATATATCTCTATCATTTCTCTAAGTAAATGCTATCTTGACTTTAGCCACTAAATTCTTGCTCCACTGAAACAAAAACAAAACTGCAGAGCTTGGTGTAACATACCTCTCCTGCTGAGTCCCCATCGGTCCAGGTGTTAAACATTGGACACTTTCTTTCATGCCCTTGATATATGAAAACAAAACCAGAAGGAAAGTTGTTGAGGAAACTGTGTTTTAAACAGTAGTAGCTCAATCTGTTGATTTACAGGCTACTGATTTACAAGCTGTGAATGAATTGAAGCCTTCAGCAACAGGAAGCTCTGCCATTGGGAAACCCTAGAGCTCCAGCCGGAGCCTGGGGACCTGCTTGACTGCTTACAGGAAAACTCACTCCAGGAGCCCCCTGTAATCAGAGTTGTTAACCAGAAGGAAATGTCTTCAGTGCTCTTACATGGCTCTTAATCAGATACTGACAGAGTGCCTTTGATCAACGCATTTGCACCATGAGGTTAACCAGAGGGTTCAGTATGTCCACATAGATTTCACAGTCAGTTCCAAATGTGTACAACCAACAGAGAGACTATTCAAACCTGATCCTGTTGTTGGCTCCCTCTCTGTCCTCTCAACCTCCGGGCTCTGTTGTGGGGATTAATGAACTACATTTTTCAAGCATCTTGCCATCTCTGAACTAGAACAGAGAGCAGAACATGAGGCATTGTTGTGGAGGCCTGCTTCTGACTTCTTTGATATCTCCACATGTCTTAATTGAAAACTTAGACAGTAGTACCAGCCCGCTGTCCTGTGTTAGGCCTTTAAGAACACAGTAGTGGAGAGAAAGAAACCTCAGGGAGGAATTATCTCACAGACAGAGATCACTGGTGGGTGAAATGGCCCCGGCTGAGTTATTTTTCATTTGCCAGCTTGGTTGGTATCCAGAATCCGTGACTTGAAATGAAACTACTCTGTAGTCACAGAGAGGAGAAACAAAGTTGGCATAGAGGTGCCAGAGAAAACAATTTACAAGGTGCATCCTAAAGAAGTTGAGGGGAGAGTAATATATTTTTCTGTCACTTTAATTGCCTGTGAAAGATTTCTTGTACTTTGTGTTAGTGGACAAGATGGATTAACTCCATCTCGTCGTAGGGAAAATGAATTGCTGGGTCTGCACCAAACTTGATATGGAGGAGATACAGATGAAGTGATTCTAATAGATTCTTTGAGTAGGTATTAAAGCAACACATTAAAGGTTGAAATTGTTTTTTGCACTCTGACGTTGGGTAGTACAGAAAAAAATAATCATGAAATTTTGCAAAAATACAGGTTGCAGTTATACTTAAAATAGTCAGAAATGAGAGTAATAAAAAAACAAACTCTTCTTTCATTTAGATGTGGACATAGAATTGGCAATATGTATCAAAGAGCTACCAAGAAAAGCAAAGGCAAGTGTTAGAGAGAAAGAATTCAAATTTTTATCTTTATTTACATTCGTGATTTTTAACAGTAAAAATCAAATTTAAAATACACTATTTTTATAGTAATTAAATCATTTGGCTTTATTAAAAAAAGAAACCTCAGGAAATTGAAGAATCACCTTTCATGCTGTAGTTACTGACTTGTAAAAGAGAATATGGAAAACTTACTGAAAAGTTATTGAAGCAAAATAAATGATTATAGTTACTTTTTGATATATTATCTTGAAACAGGAAGTAATTAAAATTTAGTAAATAAATTTTTCCTTGCCATCTTTCAAATTAGCTAATATAATTTTAATTTGGGGGAGCAGTTAATATCTTTACCTTCCAGACATCAATATATATTTCAGATGGAGTCACGGTCTTATTATTGTTTGAGAATCTGTATGCTATAATTTTTCTGAGTTAATAACAATTTTAAGTAAGTAATTGTTAAGGCTTTTCTCTCTAGAATACACTTATTTTTTTCTTTCATTGATTCAATTTCATGAGAAATCAATTTAAAAATCGTCATAATATATATTTTTTTCTAATAATTAAGTGTGATGCTTTAATGAGTTTTAGCAAAATCTTCACAGCACTAATATAAGGGCAAATATGCTAAGCTGGAAATCTGCGCGAGGCTTTCAAATGTGCAAAGAGATCACCGGGTGTACTTTGAATGGAACACTGGCCATGGTATAACAGACCCTCTGGGATTATTTGATTCTATAAGAGTGTCCACCTATGATAAACAGAAGTTTCTCGGAAAAAAGCTGAACTAATGCAACTGTCTCCTGGAAATGCATTACATTGCACTGTAAATGATTCTCACTCATGGCAATGAAATAAATTTTGTACAAAACATAAATCTCTAGATAGATAGTTTACTATTTTAACAGTTTACTGTTTTTTTTTACTAATTAGTTGGTTGAATCAAATCTTTGACAAGTGTTTATTTCATATTAATATGAGAGTCACAATTCTACTGATCTAAAAGTTATTCTTCAACAGATAAAATGTTATCAAAATACTTAATGGTAGGTCTGCTTGTTAAAAATATTCAAGAAAAAGTGTGTGAAATTCTAGAATGTACTTTGGGGAGAAATGTTTTTGTTTCATTTATTAGTATTTCTTGAGAACCTATAACAGTTTTATATTGATTGCATGCATTCGGTATTTGTTGCTTCAAATAGAGCAGAATATAAATGGACACAGTGAACATAATTAAATTTAATATGAAGGATGATATGTAAATATCAAAGGAAAGACAGAAATCTTATTCCTTCTTCCCCACATAAAAATTTATTTTAATGGTTTCAAATTCCATATGAGAGTTAACCCAGGAATGGTGAGAATATAACTTTTTTTATTATTATCCGATACTGCAAGGAAGTTTTTTCTTTTTCTTTTTTTTGTTTTCTTTGATTTTTTGTTTGTTTTCTTTCTTCAAATTTATAATAAGCTAACTAATTTAAAATACAAATGAAATCCAAAGGTCTGTCAGTAGAATTGTAAGCAATGGTTGTGAAGCCCTTCTCAATATTAAGCTTGAGCTTTTATTCTAACATAAAATTTATTAAAAAAATTAATTAAAGTTTTTTCATTAGTAGAGTTATATCTTTATTTTTCTTTTTTATGCAACCTATGGAAAATAAATGTGAGTGAGAATATCATCTTATACTATTCCATTTTATGAAAAATTACACTGCAGATCAACTTTTCTACTGGTTTAAGAAATTTGATTAGATATACCTTTGTGTAGTTTTAAAATGTATCTTCTGCTTGATTTTCATGAAATTCTTGGAATTGTAGGTTTAAAATTTTATTAAATTTGGAATTTTTTGCCATTTTTTTCAATTATTTTTCCCTTCTTTCCTTATAGAACTTTGAATCCAATATATTAAACTTCTTGGATTTGTCCCCATATTTCACTAATATTCTTTATATCATTTTCAGGTTCTGTGTCATATTGAGTAGCTATGGCTTTAAGTTCACCAATATTTTGTTCTCCAGCATCTAATCTGTTCTTAGTATCAATCAGTGTATTTTTCATCTGAGATACTGTAGTTTTTAACTCTTGAAGTTTAATTTGGCTCTTTTTAAAATATCTTCAATATCTCTCATTAACATGATCATGCTTTTCTTTAACTTATTGGACATATACTATATATTTATAGCAGCTGTTCTAATGTCCTTGCCTAGTTGATCTATCATCAGTATCATTATGAGTTCATTTCTATTAACTAACTTTTATTTTGGTCATATGGGTCCTACCCTTCTGATTCATTGCAGTATTGATAACTTTTCATAGGATGCCAAGATTTGTGAAATTCTGTTTGTACATGTTAATTTTTTTTTGTATTCCTTTAAATTACATTTTATCTTTATTTTAAGACACAATTAAATTACTTAAAAACAGGTTGAGTCTTTTGAGGATGATTGTTGGAACTGTTTTAGGCAGGACCAGAGTAACATTTAGCCTAGCCTTGTTTGACCTCATTACAGAGACGATGACTTTCTGAGTACTTCACCTGATGGCTCCTGTCTTTTTTCGTTCTTGAAAACATGATCTACTACCAACTTCAGGTGAGCCTCAGTAGCTGTTCTGCCTCTTCCTCTCTCCATCCCCACATGTATTTTGTTGATCACTACTCAGTTGCTGATTCAAGGAGAATCTGCTTCACATTTCCAGAGTTCTATTTGTGCAGCTCTGCTTGCTTGTTCTAGATCCTTTAAATTCATGTTTGCCTCTTCAAAAGCTTAACTCTATTTTTGCAACTTGGACAATCATATGGCTCTTATCATTTATTTTTCTTCCTTCCAGGATGACTGGCCTGTGCTGCCTGTTGTCTAATATCTGAAAACTGTTGTTTCTTACATTTTGTCAATGTTTTTAATTGTGTAAGGCTGGTTAATAAATGTGATTTCTCTTACTTAATTATGGCTGGAAGCAAAAGTCTGTTCTATTAAATCAAGTCTTCTCTAGCTTTCAAGCTAGTTTTTTATGTCTTGAACTTGCTGTGATTGTCAATTGTACAATATTAGGGCTGAGACACTAAAACACTATACTTTATGCCAGACAAAAATAAAGAGCTAAACAGATAGCCACAAGAGGATCTGAGCAGGCTTTAATATTTTATGTGTAACCCAATTTCATAAAGTGTGAGTCGCTTGGTCCCTGAGAGGAGTGAGAGCAATAAAAGAGTAATAAATTAGGCTAGCAAGGAGCTGGATTTTAGAAGAGTGGTAGGAAGAATGTGGTAGGTAAAATGGAGGAATTTTTGTTTCCTTTTTTATTTTGGTAGTTAAAAGAAGTTTATGAAACGCATAGTAGGTAACATGATTTGCAGTATCTCAAGGGCTAAAGACCAGGCCTCTGTAAATATCTGGGCAGATTGTACCATGAACAAGTCCAGGGGTCCCCTTTCATCATAGTCTATATGACTTGTAGCAATGATATCAATCCTGGAAGCGCATTAGAAATACAGAATTTCAGACCCTATCCCAGATCTTCTGACTCAGAATCTGCATTTTGACAAGATCCCAGGTAATCTGTGTGCCTATTAAATTTTGAGAGTATTGTGGTTAATGCCCTAGTGTCGGGAAGGTCACAACTTGCTTGGCTGTGTGCATCTATATGCGAGAACCCAGGTTGTTAAAGGGTCTTATATAAATGAACAAGTTACTTGTAGAACTAGGTTGAAACCTCTTGGTGGGCACCCATGTTTTTTAGCTAATGCGAAGAAACCTCAGAGAATTTACTTTTCTCCCTTGCTTCTTTTCCCTCTCTTTTTCCCAATACTCTCTGGATTCCAGCTGCTAGATTGAGCTTGCAGGTATAAGCCATAGCACAGAAGGAAAAATTGTTGTTCTCTCATGCCAGTAGTTGGATATTGTGTGTGTGCTCTCCCTCTAGCTACTTATTTCCTGTAAGCCAAATATGAAATCCTGGCTTAATTTCATCAGAGGCATTCAGTGCAAGTGGTCTGATCATTGTTAAGAAAGTAGAATATGCATCAATGGAATATTCAATTTGTAGCATGCTAGTCATGTCTTTTCTCTTTTAAGTATAAACTTCACATTCTGAAATAATTATATTGTTGGCAGTTGGCCAACCTCAGCGTAGATAAAAACTTGATTGTCTCTGTTATTCACTAGCTGGATAAAGAGGGAGAACATTACCTCCATACCCATTTCCTCAGCTATCTTATTAATCCCCTCATTACCTTGGAAGAGACCTGTGTGTTTTATACTACTATCAAGCTGCCAGGTTTTTAGGTGGTCATTTAGAACAACAAACTAAACTAAAGGTAATAATTAAAACACTATTCACTTAGTAAGACAGTATAAGTAAGAGTCAAAAATAGGCACCAGCTCTCTAATACTCCTTTTTCTTTCTCTATAGAACAGTACCAGTCATGGTGGATCCAGTGGATTAGCGCAGATAGGGGATGTTTACTGCTTATGATCACCTATTGTTTTATGGACTTACAAGGCTATGGGAGGGAGAGAAGTAGGAGTAGAGAAGTAGTAGGAGTAGAGAAGTGCTATGTGAGAAAAGTGTCGGACTCAAGGTTTCTCAATAAAGAGGCCTCCAAACAGAGGCACCTAGGCTAGGAATGCAGGATGTGTACATAAGCATGAATCCTTGACTGCACCTCCATCCAGAAAATTGCAATGCTCTGACCATACACCAAGTCTTGTGTGGGGAGGACAGCTTCTTCCCTCCCTGAGGCCTGCCAGGCAAAGCCCTGTCATTGTCTATGGTCAGGCAAGAAAGATCACATAGAGGATTTGGGCCCATGGCTGGATTCCTCAAATACAGTCTGGTGACATCCCATGTAAAGATATAAAGTGCACGGGGAGATGGAAAGTTCTGGTATACCTATTGAATGCATGGGACTCGATGAGTGTTGCCAAGGATATTACTGCAAGCATCTCTAGCCAGCTCTACCACACATGATTTTAATAAGCAAGAGTTAGAAGTCTTAGCAGAGGAGTTCATAGCAGCCTGAAAGGAAATAAAAAAACATTCATTTCTCAATAGGGATTGTGTCCTTGAGCAATGCCACTTACCATTTTCAAGTGTTTGCTTACCAGAGGGTAAATATTTATTTATTTACAAAAATTTTTACTCTTTGTTTGGAGTAGTACAGATAAAGTCTTAATACCACACAATTGAGGTCAGTTTATTAGCTAGTTTTCAGGAGAGATTTTTACAGGTCCCTAGGTGGCAGATCTGATGAATAGTGATATCCTTCAAGGTAATATATTTTTTATGCTATTAGTTTTAGCAGTTTTAGATTATAGTTTGCTGACTCTATTACAGAAATGCCTGTAACAAGACCGTAGGACTCAATTTCTTTTCTAGGCTTATAGGTATAGACATTTTCTCTATTCTTTTTGTGCTTTGCTTCCCTAAGTTAGAGTATATATTCTCCAAATCATGTACTCTTTCCTTTCACTCTAACTCTACCTTAAGCCATAGATCCCTTTGCCAGCAGGTAAGTACCACCTTGAAATCTTGAGCACAGCTTCTCAATAGGCTACCACATCCTCTCGTAGCCAAAGACAAAGAGAAACAGTAGTTTTGACTATGTAGTTCAAGGAGCACCTTTGAGTCACCGAGTTTATTGGACATAGTAAGAGGAATGGATTTCCATAATTAATTGTCATTTTATGTTCCCTTAGTCCTGTAGTGGGGGGTTAGGGATATTTAATTTAACTCTTGAGTTATGTTTTTTAATAACCTAATGTCACGAAACAATTTATACTGGCTGTATTTGGAAACATTCAAAACTAATGAGAGTTCTCATGAGGTTATGGCTAAGAACTCACATAACACATGAATACCACACAAATTATAATTTTCAAAGTTGAAATCAAGTGATTTTGAGAAAATGGTTATGACCCTCTCAGTAATCTGATATACATGAAGGAAAATGGACTTTCAATAGTCAATACTGGTTTGTAAATAAAATTACACTGGGTTAAGAATAGAGTTTTAAGTTTTTACTAGAATTCTATAAAACCCTGGAACATATAGCATAGTCAGCAATTAATTGAACAAGTTAATTTTCCCATAGTATTTAGATGGCTAACGAGAAAGATATGTATGGCTTTTAAGAACTGTATTTCACTCTCATAATATAAAAATACTGAAACTCTTCTTGAAGGAGAAAAATACCATGGCTCAGCAGGTTCTCAAGTCATCAGGATGTCCTTGGGGCACCAAGTCTTGGAAGTGGGCTACAAAGTTGGAAACAACCATGACATAAATGGAAGATAATGGAAGATAATAGTACTGGAACCTAATGAAAGCAATTCAACTTTACCACATTCTGCCATTATCCCAATTGTACCGTATACTTCTAGGTAGTAAACACGGGTCAACCCTGCTGAAAGAACTTTAGTACTTATGTTGTCCAATGTAATTAGGTCAACCGGGGTTAAGAGGATGGAGAGAGTGGGGAGGAGATGTTTCAGAGCAGTAGCCTAAGAAATCAAAGATGCTAATTTAGAAAGAAAGAAAAAACACCCCCCACCAAATCACTGCAAAAACACACACATACACACACACCCAAACCAAGCTTCACATGAAGAAAATGATATGAACAGAGGTAGTCAAGCATACTTAAAACATATTTGTTCCATCATTCTAAAAACATGGACCACAGACCACTGTCTATTTAAAAATGCAGATATCTTGGCAAAACCCCATAGCTACTAAATCAGAACCTCTAGAACAAAGACTTGGACTCTGTATTTTTACAAGCTCTGTATGTGATTATTCTGTATATTACAGTTAGAGGACTGCTGCCATTTCTATAATGTCTTCCCAAAATAAAGGTCAGTTGTTCATTTATAAATGTCAAATGTTGGAGAATGGAAGAGGAATAAAATAAATCCAGTGAAAAGTACTATAGATAACTATTTCCTTCTCTTCAACTAATATTTTTTAAAAAACATTAGTGAACTTACACTAAGGTCTCAAATTCCTGAAATTATGCAGGGTCTTCATGGTAAAAATGGTGACCTAACAAATGGAGGTTTAAATATTTCTGTTTTCAAATAAAAGAATTATAAAATATAAAATTTGAGTATGGAAATAATATAAAAAGTAAATCAGATTCATGATTATTGAATAAGGTCTAAATTTACAAGCATAGATAAAGAGACAATGGATGAAAAGATAGATGATAGATAGATAGATAGATAGATAGATAGATAGATAGATAGATAGATAAAGGATAGATAGATGATAATAGATAATTATAGAGGGAGGAAGAAAAATGGAAGAGAGAGAGAGAAAGAGAGAGAGAGAGATCTATGTTTTTCCAAATACGAAATTAATGGAGAAAAACCCACAAAATTTATAAGAAAGAAAAGGGACTCATTAATTAAAATAAATTAGGTTTAACAAGTTTTTATTTTTTTAAATTTTCTAGTGAAGACAGAAAATTCATTATTTACAAAAGTCAATGTCATTTCCTGCATGACAACTTCACTATCTGACAGATGTTGAATTTTAGAACATTGTTGTTATTGTACATGTTTATATATAATTCAGGAACAACATATAAACAAACAAATGGGACAAATGGGACAATTGTGTAAGCCTCAGTACAAGAGTAATTATTTGTTCTAGCTTACAGTTTGGAAAGATATGTAAACATTTGTAATTATGCATGTTTCAGGCTGCCTTTCATGCACAAAATCAGTGTTTTAGAAATTGTGGGCAGTGCTGAATAATGCAAACATTATTTGCCTTTCTAAAGTGCAGAATGAGAGATTAGAATAAATATAAGCACATTAATCATGAAATGAAATTTTTAGGGAGGTCACTTACTTCTGAACTTCTGGTGCCACTTAAAAATATGTCTTGAAACTGCTTGAGTAATATTTACATGTTTATGGACTAATATAATCATATCGTGGGAAGAAACATTATGAAGGACATTTGGTTTTTCCCACTGCCACCTTTCAGCCATTCCAGTTAGATGATATTGAGTTTTATTTTCTGACATAAATATGGTATTGGAACAAAATACCAAGCAACCCCCAACAAACAGGTATTAACATGCATGCTAAATGCCAATATCCATTTCCCCTTTCTATCTTTATAATTGGACTGCAATTTTTAGTTGAATCCAGTACTCCTTTCTTAACAAC
The DNA here is from genome assembly GCF_014176215.1 of Rousettus aegyptiacus. Classification (NCBI taxonomy): domain Eukaryota; kingdom Metazoa; phylum Chordata; class Mammalia; order Chiroptera; family Pteropodidae; genus Rousettus; species Rousettus aegyptiacus. The sequence goes on from NW_023416307.1 coordinate 75,574,494, forward strand.
CACATTTCCTATCTTCTCTTATAGTCAAATGTGACGAAGTCCTGGACAATTTCATGTAAGTGAACACATATTCAACTTCCAGGAGGTCTCCTTAAATGAAATTCCTCCCTTTTTTTTTTTTTTTTTTCATTCATAAGTGAAGTCCCTTTGAGAATGGAATTCACATCACATTTTGAGGATGGTAGAGTATATACCTAGAATCCAATGACTTAAAACAGTGAGAACAGTGAAGCTGGAATACCAATTTTAAATGGTCTACCTTCAGAATTCTCTTATACGACAAGAAAATAAGCTCTTACCTTATTTAAACCATTGATTTATATTTGTTTGCTTGTTTACTGGAAGCTAAACCAAGTTCTATACAGAATTCAGATTAAATTCAGTCAATATGCGTGGCATGCTTACTATTGGCAAGGGGCTGTTCTACTATTTGAGGCTACAGTAGTGAATAAGAATAGACATGTTTAGCTAACCGTCTGGTGCAAGGGTCAGCAAACTACAACTCGTGGGCCAAATCTTTTCACTAACTATTTTGGTAAATAAAATTGTATTGAAACACAACCATTCTTATTGTCTATTGTTATTTTCATGCTATATTGAAAGAGTAATTGTGACAGAAATCTCCTGACCTGCAAAACCTAAAATAATAGTATGACAAGCCTGATCCAGTGGGAGATTAAGGTAAATAAAGGGATACTTAGAATAGTGTGCGGTATATATAATAGGAAGGGTACTGGATGCTATCTATGTGAATAACCTAGACTTGAGAGACTAGAAAATATTTACCATGATGGACACAGTGTGAGGTCTATATACACCCATCAGTCTTATCTTCTAAGTGTCTCAAGGAAAAAAGCCAAGTTTTTCTCATTTATAGCTTTTCAGTTCAGGAAAGAGAAACTATTCTAGATATTTCAAGCAGAGGAAGAACTCATGAAGAAAGTTATTTTTAAAGATGTTGGAAGGGCTGGAGCAGCACATGTGAGAAACGAGTTTTAACTAAAGAAAATAAAATAGCAAAACTTCTAGAGTTCCATAGCTGCCAATTTGTCAGAGCTGATACCAGCTGTTGCTGCTGCTAGTGCTACTGGATCATGATCGTTTACTTATGCTGCTAAAGGCTCATCGACAACTCTGGTCAGGAGGGACTTGGCAGTCACTGTTGGGATCCCCAATGTTTCTCGGGCCCTTAGTTTCCTATAGTAGTTTCCTGACAGCACTGCAAAAACTGGAAACAAACTATTTTCCATCTTCGTCTTGTCTTCTAGTCTCTATCTAACCAGCTCTTCCCTTTGGCAGAACTTAAACAGAAACCAGCTCATAATGAAGTCTGGAAAATAAATGTTGCAGCGTCTAGCCTCTTGTGTTAAAAGAGCCCAGAGTACAGGTACGAAGATTAATTCTAACAGAAAATTGATGGTAGAGCCTGGTCCATCAAAACCATCAAAAAGTTTAAGGTAACCTTATACATCTTATGTTGAAAAGAATAGAGATGTAAAATAATGTATAGAATTTTTAGGAAATAGGAGTATATATAGTTAAAAAGTATAAATTTAAATTTTCCATTGTTGTACAGAATAGCTAAATTTTCTACATTACTACATGCTCCATTAAAATATGGTCAAAGAATTCCATAAACACAATTAAGGCAATTGTGGCTTAACAGTAAAAAAAAAAATAAATATGAATCAATGTTAATTATAAAAATCTTTTATTTTATTTAAATAAAAATTAAACAATAATTATGTATCATACATAGATTTATATATGTAAATATATATATAATATGTATATATACATATTTAATTAATTCAAATATCTTTCTGGATATATATCTGGTTATTACATTATATCTCCATAAAGAGATTTAAATTTAATAATAATTTCAGCCCAAAACTTTTACTTTGGCCCAAAGGGAGACATAGTTTCAGGTTATAGAAGTATATATAGGATTCTGGGTATCATTTCACCATTTCATAAGTTGATTTGCATAGTGCATATGTATAAAAATTTTTAAATGTTTAAAATCAAAGTTACATGAATATGAAGGAAACATTTTTCAGTCTCAATTTGAAATGAGAACATTTCTTCAAATGTAATATGCATATCTTAATCTCCAGTTACATTTACTTAAGTGATCATCTGCATTTACTATACAACTAAGAGGTGAAGTTTAGTAACAACTTTGATTGCTTGCTTAGACTCTGGTGAATTTGATCAGAAGGTAATTTTTGAGATGTTTCAGTTCCCATCACATCTTATGTTGGCGCATGGTTAATCAGCTCTTATCAAACATTTTTTTTTAAATAGCCATGGTGAAGAAAATAGAAGTACAGTCTAACAAACATGTTATGTTTTAATTAAAGTAGGTCAATAGTGCTCCTTTTTTACACTAAGAAATGCAAGTATCAGGTGCTGTAAGTGAAATATGTTCTATGGAAACTTTCTTTACAACAAATTATATATATTATATATATATATATACACACACATATATATGTGTATATATATACTCTCAAATAAATATAAACAGGGAGATGATTGTGGGCAAATGCTTGACAAACATATATGTGGCTAATTTCTCCTTCTAAATGACAGAAATGGGAGAAACTATTGAACTTCACCCCTAGGCTTTGAGAAAATAAATATGGCAAAATAACAGAACTAGAAATCTCTTTCTCAAAATAATATGGATGGCATTCATTATGCATTTGTTTCAGACCAAAAATCTACCTTACCAAATATTTTGGCAACTTTGAAAAATTAATCATTGAATGTTGAGCAGGGATATAGAATTTTTTGTTCAATTTTTTCTGTAACCCGCAAATATATGGTAGAGCTTTGGTGAGGACGAAAGAGGAGAAAACAGATGTGTGACTGGTGAAGGCATGTAGACCAGTGATTTTTAAGTATGAGCATTATCAAAATCACCTGGAGGGCATGTGGAACAAATTACTAGGTCCAGCCTCCATAGTGTCTGGATACTATTTTATATGTTATGTAAAGGTATCAAGAAATTTTAAGTTATTTGATAATTGTGAATGCTTTATTTACTTTTTTACATTATTTGATATATTATAGGAAAAGTAACATAAAGCCATTATTTTATAAAAATATTTTGAGGAGATTTTACTGTTTATAGTTAATTTTAAATGTCTAAGACATTTGCTAATTGTCTAAATGGTGTTAAGATTTTAGAAAAACTGCCCTAATAATTCTTTAAACTTAAAAAATTAATTATTATAAGAAGAATAAGTAGAAATGATAGCTCCATGCCCAAACACACAAACAAAATGTAGTCATCTAAGTCATTCTGAATTTTAGCCATTATTTTGGAAAACACCCAAACTTCTGTTGGTATTCCATCTGTTTTAATGTATTGTCCCCAGAAAGAAAATAGTCAAGTAAAAATTTTAGCTTCATACACTGAAGATATAAACTAAAATAAGAAAACAAATGAACAACTCTCCTATCAGTGTGGCTCACTGTCATCTATATAGAATTACCCAACTAGGACAACCAATCATCTTGTCCTAAGTTTTCAAGTGCAGAATGGGTGATTCTTGAAGATGTGTTACACATATAAGTGGGATCATGCAGTATTCATCATTCATTATCTGGCTCATTTCACTTAGCATAATGTCCTCTAGGTTCATCTGTGTTATCACAAATAACAGAATTTCCTTTCTTAAGGCTGAACAATATTTTATTATGCACATAATATACATATAACATATATAATAAAATATTTATAATAAAATACAATATATATAATATATATACATCACATTTTCTTTATCTTTGATGGACACTTAGGTTGATTCTGCATCTTGACTATTGTGAATAATGCTGCAATGAATGTGGGAGTCCAGGTATTATATATATATAATTCATATATATATATATATATAACCAGAAAGGAATTGCTAATTCATACGGTCATTCTGTTTTTAATTTTTGAGGAACCTCCATACCGTTTTCCACAATGTCTGTACCAGTTTACATTCTCACCAACATTGTGCAAGGGTTCCCTTTTTCTGCATCTTTGCCAACACTTTATTATTATTATTAATAATTATTATTATTATTATTTGACAATAGCCATTCAAATAAATGTGAGGTGATACCTTGCGGTTTTGATTTTGGTTTCTCTGATGCTTAATGATGCTGAGTATCCGTTGGCCATTTGTATTTCTTCTTTTGAAAAATGCATATTTATTTCTTTGACCGTTTTTTATTTGTTTTCATGCTACTAATTTGTTTTCATGCTAATAAATTGAGTTCCTTATGTATTTTGAGTATTAACTTCTTGTCATATGCAAACATTTTCTCCCATTCCATAGATTGTCTCTTCAGTCTGTTGATTATTTCCTTTGCTGTGCAGATTTTTAGTCTGATGCAATTACACTTTCCTATTTTTGCTTTGCTACCTGTGCTTTCGGAATCATATTAAAAAATTCATTGACCAGATGAACAACAAGAAGCTTTTCCTCAGTTTTATGTTAATAGTTTTCTTTTAATAGTTTTAGTTCTTATTCTTAACTCTTTAATACATTTTGAGTTTATTTTTGTACATTTTTTTGTGTATGTATATCTAGTTTTCCCAGTACCATTTTTTGAAGAGACAGTCTTTTCCTCACTGCATTTTCTTGGCACTTTTTCAAAGATCAATTGACCATAAAAGCATGGAGTAATTTCTGGGCTCTTTCCTCTGTTCCATTGGTCTAGATGTCTGGTTTTATGGCAATACCATGCTCTTTTGATTACTATAGCTTTGTAGCTATTTTTGAAATGAGATAGTGTGATCCCTCCACCATCGTTCTTTTTCCTAAGAACGCTTTGTCTAGTTGAGGTCTTTTATGGTTACATAAGAATTTTGAGAGTGATTTTTCTATTGCTATAAAAAATGCTATTGGAATTTTGACAAGGTTTGCATTGAGTCTGTAGATCACTTTGGACAACATTTTTTTTTTTTTTTAAATAAGTCTGCGGTGGTTCTGATAACAATGAGCCAGACTCAGTCAATCTTCTTTGGGATCATTCATCTGTCTGTGTTTAGCCAGTTAGTCTAAATAACCTCTACTGAGCAACTCTGCTCTCCTCCATTTGTTCTCTCATCTTCTAGTTGGCTATTCTGGACTTGTTCTCATGATGGAGCAGGATTCCAAAAAACAGTGAAAATGTTTATCTTCTTGAACTCTAAGAGTGGAACTGTTATATTGATACTTCCTTCATATTCTATTGGCTAGAGCAAGTCGCAGGGTCAGTTCAGACTCAGGGGTGGGAAAAAGCTGTAGAAGAAACTATAAAGTTATGATACAAAATGTATACATAGAGAAAAGAATGGCGAATTGAACCATTTTTGCAATTAATTTACTGCAGTAACTTTCTCCAAAGACAAACATGTAACAAGCATAATTCTAGAAAAAACTAAGTAGATACTGAAATAGACGAGACATGTTTAAATTTCAAAGTGACATAAAACCAGATTATTTCTGTAATATATGTGGGGAAAATGGCAGCATGTAGATTTGGGTTAAGGCAATAGTTAGGCAGATTTGAACTAAGTTAAATGACCGTATAGACAAGTATCAACTTAAAAAGCCATTTCTAGTGGTAGAACATAAGGCTTTCTTCTCAATCCTATTCCATATAACACTTACCACCATTTATCATTGAATTGTATGAAAACATAATTATCCAAAGAGAAGATGACATGAATCTGGAAGGAATAGATAGCATTTTGGATGACAGTAGTAGAATCTAAGGAGGCTTTGGTAGCATGAAATAAGGATTGAATTAAATACAGACATTTTAATGTAAATAAATTTAAGGCACAGTAGTAAAATCAAAATGTCAAATTGTCCAATTATAGACTAGTTTAGCTAGATAGGCACCTTAAGAGCTTTAGAAAACAGTAGCTTCAATAATAATCAACAGTGTATTTAATTTATATAAAATATCATTAAATATAGGTCATATTAATATACAATGTATATTCTAGAATAAAATAATAATATTTTCTTTCCTAAATCTCAATGCTCTTTGTAAGTTCATTCTACAACTAAACTGTTTTATAATAATAATAATTAATTTTATTATTATTTTTGGCATTGAATTTAAGATAGTTTCTCAATGCCATTTGAAAATCATTTTTTTGGGCATCCAAATTCTCATTAACTAATGGAGAACATTAAAAAAGTGATAGTATTCTAAGTCAAATAGAAAATATTGAAAGTATTACATCCTCCGATTATAATGTAATAAAATTAAAAATTAATAGTAAACTTTTAACATCAAAAAATGAAAATAAGAAAAAAATGTTATCCATGTTTGGTACTATTAACAGCAATTTTTAAATTTTAAAAGGTATAATGATTTGTTAACTTAAAAATAATTGGCAATTATTTTACATAAAAATTGATATGTGGTCAAATGTACACTCAGAAGAAAATATATAAAAGTATTATTTTTTATTTAAAAGAAAGAGAAAGACATGTCTTTGGCTTAAAGTAGAAGGCTGGAAATAATGTAACTCCAAAACTAACAAAAAGAAAAGTCAGTACAGTCTATAAAATCATTACTTTTCCTTTATCAGATGAATGAAATTTTAGGGCAATCACTTCCAAATATTTGAGGAGCAATAGGATCATTGAGGAATTATCTTCAACCCTTCTATGAGAACAATTTCAACCCCTGAGATCCTGGGACAATGGGGCCTGCCTACCACTGAAGCTGAAGTAGCACAACAGAAAATTCCTTGGCTCCCAGCAGCAGGTATCAAGCACCAAAGATCAAGCAACAGCAGTCTATTGCTTAGTGAAACATAGGAATCTAGGCAGATCTTCTATGTTGTACACGTGCATAGAGAAGACCTAGAGCTGGGAGTGAAGGAAGCTGAGGAAAACTTTATGGCCAAGCACACAAGTATAAAAAATTCTAGAAAATTTTGAAGTCAGTTGTAAACTGAAGGTAACCATAACAACAAAACACAAACCCAGCTCAACTCTGAATATTGACTCACCCTAAAATCTACAGCCAAGATGAGATCCATAATATGATTTACTATAGTAAATGCTATATATGAACTTAAAAATAATGTGCATTCTGATTATAGAACATTTACTTTATAAGTCATATTTCTGACCTAAAAAACTGAAACCTCAACAAATTAAAACAATCGAAAAGAAAAAGAAAGTTCATGGACTAAAGTGGAATTGATAATCTAGACGTAATGAAACATCCTCAAATTTTTGTAAATAAATTAGCACACTTTGATATATCACATGGGCTATTAAAGAAGTGAAAAAAGAAATTTGAAAATATTTTCTATTGAATAAAAGTAAAATACAATGTATCAAAATTGTGCTGTCCTATCACAGAAATACTTAAAGAAAAATTTATAGCAATAATACTAATATTAGAAAGCAAGAAGTATCTGAAGTCAATAACCAAAATCTCATTTTAAGAAACAAATATAAGAAGAGTTAATTAATCCAAAATAAGTAGAAGTGAGATAATCATCATAAGAGCAGAAATAAATTAATTTTAAAGTAAACAATAAAATGCCAATAAAAACAAAAAATGATTTTTGAAAAGATCAATAGCATGAATAAATCTCTAGCCTGACTATTTAAGTAAAAGAGAGAAAAAAAAGCAAATTACTAAAAACAGTAGTGAAAGAGGAGACATCACTATAAAACTAGAAATATGAAAACTATGACAATATTATGAACAACTTTCTGCTTTTAAACCCAACAACTTAAGTAAAATTGACAAATTCTTAGAAAGACAAATGTCCGAAGTTCACTCCTGAAGAAATAACCTGAATGACCTTGTAACTACTTGTAAATTTATACTTAGTTTAAAAATATTTTTAGACTTCTGTGTTCTAGTTTGATATAAGGAGCTGGGAAGTCATTCTATCCTAACAAATAGTAAAAAGCTAAATAGTCTGAAAAATCAACATCAACAACTCTACTTGGATCCATAATAGCAGAAGACACAAGGTAAACCATTGCCCCAAGATTAAAAAGACAGGCAAGTGAATACAGGAAGTTACAGTTTACCAGAGCAGGGACTCAGAAGTAGAAGCTACTTTGGGAACCAGTTAGGGGTAGGAAAAACTGAACTATAATTGACAAATTCCTGAAGGGTAAATACAGGGATAAATATAGGTAATTCTGAAAGAGGACCCAGTCATGGGGTCCCCATAATATTGTAAAATTGACCTCTAGGAGCATAGGTTCACACAGTCAATATTAGAGAAAAATCCCCTCATGCTTCTGGCAGAGGAGAGGAAAAGTTACCATTTTGAAATATACTAGGGCACTCTGTTCTTCACAAGACCTGCTCTCAGGAAACTAGTTAACCAGAGCCTAACCTGCTGAGATATTATTAGAGCCTAACTAGCCTAGTGTAAGGAAATACCCAACTCCACGAAGCTCTAACCTTCCACATGAGAAAAGGGAAAAACCCAATTCCAGTTGCACTCTAGTCATCCTGTACCACATAAGGGGGAGAAAAGAAAAAAGCATAAGAAACAATTGAGAAGTTAATGTTCAGAGGCACAGACTCACTAAAAGACTGAGATCTAATCATAGGACTATAGAATGCTTCCCTTACCCCACACCCCACACATTACTAAAGGCCTATTTGCAGCAGTTGTTTTTAAATGATGAGTACATCATGTACAGCTATCAAAAAAATTATAAGACATACTACAAGGCAAAAAGCACAATATTCATAGTAAGCGTCAGAACCAGACATAGCAGGGGTATTGAAATTATTAGACCAATGATTTAAAAAAACCTATTATTAATATGCTAAGAGCTTTAATGGATAAACTAAACAGCTTGTAGGAACAGGTGGGCAATGCAAGCAGATAAATGGGAATCCTAAGAAAGGACAAAAAAGAAATACTAGAGATCAAGGACACTAACGAAAAGTTTAAAATTGACTGTTGGACTCATTGTTACACTGGACATGGCCAAAAAAAAATTCTCTGAGCTAGAGGATAGATTCACAGAATATACACAAAAACCTTCATAGATATATTTATAACAGATTTATTTATAATTGCCATGTCTTGAAAGTAATATAGGTGTCCTTCAGTAAATGAATGGATTCATAAACTATGGTATATCCAAACAATGGAATGTTATTCAGGGTTAAAAAGAAATTAATTATCAAGCCATGAAAAGACATGAAAGAACCTTAAATGCATGTTACTAAATGAAGATGCCAGTATGAATAGGCTAAATACTGTATGATTTCAGCAATATTGCATTCTGGAAAAGGAAAACTAGTTAATAATAAAAAGATCGATGGTTACTAGAGAGTGAGGAGAAAGGAAAGGATGTATAGGCAGAGCACAAGAATGTTTAGGACAATGAAACTACTATGTATGATACTATAATGGTGGATACATATCATTAAACATTTGTTCAAAGCCATAGAGTATAAAACACCAATAGCAAAACCTACTGTAAACTATGGACTTTGAATGTTATAATGTGTCAATGTAGGTTATTTAATTGTAAAGAATGTAACATTCTGCCAGGGAGTGTTGATAATGAGGAAGGCTATGCATGTATAAGGGTAGGGATATACTGGAGATCTGTACCTTCCTATAAATTTTATTATCAACCTAAAACTTCTGTTAAAAAAAAATTCTTTAGAAAATTTTCCCCTAGAGAAAACTTGAGGATCAAATGTCTTTACAGGTAAAGTTTATCAAATATTTAAGTTGAAAATAATGCAAATTTTGTGAAATTTTGTAGAGAAAATGGAAGAAAATGCCCTATGACTCATTTTGTGAAGCTAGTATTACTCCATTAATAAAAGCATGCAGACACTGCAAAACAAAACAAACTACAGAACACAACCATCACAAACATTGATATAAAACTTCTCAATTAAATATCAATAAATGAAATCTAGCAATATGTCAAAAGAATAATGAATTATAAACCAATGGAGTTCATTCCAGAAATACAAGTCTAGTTTAACATTCAACTCTCAATCAATGTAGTTCACAATATAAATGGACTAAAGAAGAAAAAAGGAAGATTATCTCAACAGATACAGAAAAGTGTTTGGCAAAATTCAGCAGCCATAAATAATGAAATATCTCAGCAAACCAGGAGCAGAAGAGTGCTTTTATAAATTAATAAATGCTTGCAGCAAATGGTGAAATACTTTCCCTTAATATCAGAAACAAGGCAAAGATATCCACTCTCACTACATCTATTCAGTATCATACTCAATATCTTATTCAATTCAATGAGACAAGAAAAGTAAATAAAAGTCATTCCACTTGGAAAGAATGAACTAAAATTTTCTCTATTGACAGAGTTCTTAATTGTCCATTTAAAAAATGCCTAAGTGTTTATAAAGGCAGAAGGACACAGAAACAATGAACAAGAACCAAGGGGAGAGAGAAAATGTGCGTGATAAATATTTAATGAAATATTTTATGAAGAAGAAAACCTAAAGACAGCAATTGTAGAAAAATAAAAAAATTAAACTATCAGAGAAAAGAATAATTTATTTATAAACTTGAGAGCTAGATTAAAATATATGAAAACACACTAGACAAACCAGAGACAAAACAAATCAAGAAAGTAAAGCAAACAAATACATTTTGCAAAAGGCAATATGAGGAAAGAGGATTAAACAAATATATTTAAATATGTGCAATTATAATTAAATTATTTTAAATTAAAGTCATTAGGGTGACATTGGTTAATACCATTAAATAAGTTTCAAGAGTACAATTCTGGAATACATCATCTGTATATTGCATGTCTCACCACCCAAAGTCTAGTCTCCTTCTGTCATCATATATTTGATTCCCTTTGCCCTCTTCAACCTCTCCTCACTGCCTGCCCCTCTGGTAACCACCACACTGTTGTCTGTGTCTATGAGTTTGTTTGTTGTTCTCTCTTTTATATCTCACATGAGTGAAATCACATGGTTCCTGTCCTTTTTTTATGTGACTTATTTTGCTTAGCATGATACTCTCAAAATCCATCCATGTTGTTAGGAATGGCAGTATTTTATCTTTTCTTATGGCTGAGTGTTATTATGTACATATGTACCACATTTTTAATCTAATCATCCATCAAAGGACGCTGGGTAGTTTCCATGTCTTTGCTACTGTGAATAATGCTACAATGATCATTAGGGGTACATGCAACTTTCAATTTTTTCAATTTTGGGAGGTAGATACCCAGAGAGAGATTGCTGGGTCATATGATAGCTTTATTCTTAATTTTCTGAGAAACCTCCCTATTGTTGCCCATAGTGGCTGTACCAGTTTAGATTCTCACCAGCAAGAATTTCTTTTTCCTCATATCTTCTCCAACACTTATTATTTCTTGTCTTATTGATAATAGCCATTCTAACAACTGTGAGGTGCTATTTCGTGGTGGTTTTGATTTGAACTTCCATTATAGCTAGTGAGTTGAGCTTCTTTTCATATATCTATTGGCCATTTGTATGTCTTTTCAGGAAAAGTGTCTATTCAGGTCCCGTGCCCCATGTTTAAATTGGATTGTTTGGTTTTGTTGTTGTGGCTGTTGTTGTTGTTGTTGAGTTGTATGAGTTGTTACATATTTTGAACATTAGCATCATATCAGAGGTGTTGTTTGCAAATATCTTCTCAGTCGGCTGCCTTTTTGTTTTGTTGATGGTTTCTTTTGCTGTGCAGAAGCTTTTTAGTTTGATGTAGTTCAATTCATTTATTCTTGCTTTAACTTCCTTTGCCTTTGGGGTCAAATTCATAAAATCCTCTATGACACCAAGGTCCATTAATTTAGTACTTATATTTTCTTCTATGCATTTTATTGTTTCAGGTCTTATATTTAGTTCTTTGTTCTATTTTGATCTAATTTTTGTGGATGGTGTCAAATAGGAATCTAGTTTCATTCTTTTGCATGTGACTTTCTAAAACAGAAAATTCTAACAAAATTCATGATTTCTTTGTTTAGGAAACGTTCAAAGTTAGATGAATGAAACTTAAGAATGATAATAATATTGTCAAGAAAAAAATCAGAGAAGCTCTACTCATATATCTTAGGCCTAGATGGTTTTGCCAATAATTAATCCTAAGCTGCCAAATAACAGAAAATAGATCTTCAATATTAATTATTGTTCAACATAAAACATAGAATAATAATTTTAAAGAATAAATCTAAAATTTAGATTTTTTTGTAAAAGTCTAAAATCTAAACATTTTAATATTTAAGCTTGAATTAAAAGAACAAGCAAACACAAAAAAAGTAATTGGAAACCACCTACTTGGGACTATAGTTGTGCTCTTACTCTCTTGTATCTTTTTATTTTGTGTTCATTCTTATACCCCGCGAAAATCCAAAACTTGGGTACATGACCCAGTACTGATGATTCTTATTAGTCTAGTTTGCTACATACAGTGACGGGTGGAATTTAAGTAAGATCCGTTTCCTAATGTTGCCTAATCTTTTGGGCAGGTTTTGGGAAGAGAAGTCCTCTTTCCACTAGGGTTACTTATGGGAAGATGTAATGCTCAGCATGTCCATAGCCATTATGAAGTTTTACTGACAGTTATATGAAACAATATGTATAGAAAAGTAAAGCTAAATAAGAGAGAAAAGGAGTTAGACAGTTGAACCCGTAGGACCAGTTTCATGCAACTCCAAACAAGTTATGCATTCCAACAGGTTCTCCTTTCTGCTTAAGCTAGTTTCAGATTCGCTTTTATAATTTGTCAACTTTAAGTGTACTGCTATAGCCTACATATCTAAGATTAATACAAGGAACAATGGTTTGAACAATAAATTGTATTTTCAGTAAAAGATATGTTATTTATTTCTAAAAGTTGTCATCCAATGTGCCACTACATGACTCATTGTGACAAATATCTTTTAAAATTAGGGTTTTTTGCTGAATTTCATTTTTGACATTAGATCTTAGCAATTAAATATTCTTCTAAACATTAGAAATTCTTTGCCACTCTAAATCCTCTTAGTACTTCTAACCTACTATCAGGCAGAAAAGGATGGCATTTTTTTCTATTATGATCTTATTTAATTTTAAACATTTTAAAATTAGTGCTCAACTATGACCTCATAACTTCTTTTTCTCTCACTGTGGATATTATTTAATTTATAAATTTTTAGGATCATTTTAGTTTACAGTATTTAAAATGTTTTCCAAAATGTCAAAAAATTAGTTACTTTGTAATTACTGATAAATAAATCATTACCGATAGTCATATAAAATAAAAATGAATTAAAATTTACCAATTTCATCAAGAGATGACTGATTTTAAAGTGCTTGCAAATAATATTCCTGTTCTATCATATATGTTCATATATACATATATAATGATATGTTCAAAAAATCAGTAATTTGTTGTTTAATCATATGTATACTCTAATACACTTAGACTTTTATACCATTCTATAGTCATAAATAAGATATTTAAATCATCCTTTTTGCGTACTATCTTAACTTCATATTAAGCAATATTTAGCAAAGCCAATTGATTCAAATAAGGGAAAACTTCTGTTTATTGCACTTTTCATACGTAACCAACACTAATAAAAAAAAATCAATCTGCTATGGGAGCTTTTAATGTACGACAAGTTTACACTATTTATTATTTCTGTCAAATCAGATTAGTGTCTTTCTGGAAAATATAGCACCTTTATTAACATATTATTTCAGAAAAAGAGAGCTATTTAGTCAAAACCACATAAAGAATTTTATATATTTGAATATTTTTCTAAAACCATCAATTCTAAGTGGATGCATAGTTCGGCCCTTTCTTATTTCAGGGAAAACTTTTACTTTAATGTGGTGCCATTCTAAAAACCAATTTCTCTCAATATTCTAGTCCAAAGACATTAAGAATTCTATTTTGTAATTCTTCTATCCATGTCCGTTCTCCTTAAATAAGTTTGACGTAAACAAATATTTGGTACCTATATTCCTCCAAATAGATTAAAAAACAAAAAGTCTGCCTTCCTAATTAGTGCATGACCAGCCTCCTGTTTTCCTGCCCAGTGTGCAGCTGACAAGAAGCAGAACAATTTGACAGCAATGTGTGTGGTGGCAAATGGTTTCATGGAAAATTGGAGAAGAAAGGAGCAGAGTCTGTACTGTCTAGTATGTGATTTTACTTCAGACGGTTTACCTTAATAAAGGGAAACTTAAACCACAAATTGGAGGCAACAAATATAGTGATCAAAAATGTGATTTTTATAATAAGTGCTATTGTCATTATCTCACTGTTTGGCTTCCTAAGGAGGACCACACAAGTTTCATAGGAAGACTATTGTGAGAATCAATAGCTGATTGTATGCAGCACAGCAGAGATATCATGCAAGGTTTTGGATTAGACTACTTTTAATTTTCTTCCACGTTGGAAAAAGTATGCTAACTTTGTGTGATTAATGCTAAATTTAATTCAACTGGAAACTGCTTTTCTCACATATTTTTCTGAATGCCCCGAATGGCTCTAAATTTATAGTAAAATGGAAAGCATAACATTTTTATTATTGAACTTAAATGAAGATTTTTGCATAAAATAATATGTAAGAAAATGTTTAATAAATTTTAGACAAGTACATAGATTATTATTATGCAGTTATAGGTAGTCACTGGCCTTTCTTATTGGACATTTTTATACTATGTATACCAATTCTGCATCATTTTAATCTTTATTTCCTTCCCTTGTCCAAATATGCCACCATAGAGTATGTCTTTATTTCTGTGAGCTTTATGAATTTTTCAAAAAATTATTACTTTTTAGGAATTTAGGAGACTGTTGGAATTGTTTTTATAAATATGGATTTGTGTTCTCAATACTACTAGTTATTTAGAATTATATCTTTAAATTATCCTGTAGAAACTTTCAATACAATATTTTATTTCTGAAGGACACCTATAATTAATATTTGGGTGTTACTTTAATAAATGAAAATATATTTATACTCATGTTGTAGAATGAATTTTTGTGTCTGTCCACTTTGTATCAGTGTTTAATCAAGAGCTGTATAATATAATGATTACATTTTGTCCAATAAAAAGCTAAATTCATTTTGAATCTCTTGCTGAGTTGGCCTTATGTAAGGTAAGTAACTATCTACATGGAGTGGTTTTATGGGTTTTGGGAAGGTCTTATAATATAAAATTAACCTTTATCCCCTATAAATTCTACTTTAAAATTATTAATTTAGGTTAAATACAATCATCTAGAGAAAGGAAAACTATGTTATCACAAAATTTTCAGATCTATTCTGAAAACAGGTTTCACTAGGACTGAAAAATGGAGAGTGTAAAGATCTGGACCATCCCCACCCAAGTTGCTAGGGAAAGTAAATGGTACACCCAAATGCAGAACATTTCAATTTGGAGAAATAGAACTACATTAGAATCTGTTTGCAGTTATTAATGAACCTGATGCTTTTTCATAGAACATGAACAAAAGAGGTGAAAAGGAGGCAAGAAATCTAGAATGGCAAAACCCATAGTAAAGTATCTGTTTTTAAAATCTGATTATCATACATAATAACCTTGCTGATTTTCACAAAAAATAATTAAGAGACAGACAGCAGCTCTAGCCTAATTAAAGTGTCCTTTGTGACATTTCTGCTCTTAAGATTGTTTCCTTTTCAATCTTAACTCCAAACAAATATAGCCAAATATTTTTCTGTTCTTACTGAATATTTTAGTTTTCAAAATAGTATTAAAATATGATGTTTTCTCTAAATCACTTACTAAAGTTAAAATGTAGATTTTTTAAAAATTTAAAGTGAATTTCAATGTAATATGAATGTATTTTCACCATGTCAAACTGACCCGGTCTATAATAGCAAACTATGATAACTGAAAGTTCTTTATACTAACATGTTTATACAAACAATAGTGATAAAACTCTAAGATTAAAAAAAGTTTTCAAACAATTTTAAGATAGGAAAGGAAATAGACTTTTAACTTAATTATAGTACTATATCTCCCCCAATGGAAGAGGATGCAATGAAAAAAACTTTTAAATCTGATCAAGACAATTAAATATTTATATAATTTTATTAAATATTCATATAATTTAGTTGTTCATTAAAAAAAAAAAGACTGCTTAAACAAACTTAATAAACTAGGAAAGTAGACTTCAAACTTTCTCTTTTAAAATGCCCGAAAGTCTCTCATTTGTAGTGTGTAATCAATCACATTGTTTCTTCTTCCTTCACTATAAATTTGCAGAAATGTTAAAAGTCTGCTTATTATATGATTTAGCATAGTATGATCTTTCCAAATACCCCAGTGATCAGTCTTCTCACCTTGTCGCTATTCTTTTTACATGTATCATAAGCTTCCTTATATTATTTATCATATTACAGAAAATTTATGCCTTAACAATTGTATTGTACTGAGGATCTTTTAAGGTCAGAAATACTGCTGTGACCATCCTCTCCACAAAAAGACATGTTTTCCCCCCTTATGGCTGATATTCAGAAATGTTTCTTACTAAAAGTTTTGGAAATAATATTAATAAAGTTGAGTTTAAGGAAATTTATATGTAGAGCAAATCATCACTAATGGATTTATTTAAAAACTGGATTTAACTTTGATAGAAAAATGTCTGGCCCTAAATATGGAACACCATTACCAATGTGTTTACTATTAGTTGTGGGCGATTTATTTCTTCCTGTGACTTAATTTTCATGATGATAAAACATAATGTTTAATTATACATGTTTTATTTAACTATTAGTTTAATGAGTATGTTCTGCAATAAACTAAGTAACTTTACAGAATACAGTTGATGTCATAGACCAGACTCTAAAAGAAGAAATCAAATATAGATGGATGTCTATAAAATGGAGCCAGTTGTACTTACAAATAAGTAAATCAGTAAACAGAATCTGTCTCTGCAGAAATATTTGCAAATCAACAAAATGACTTCCTTCTGAACAAAAAAAAAGAAGATACTTCTGTCAAAAAAGTAATCATACTGGCAAATTTATGATAAACAAGAGATGTAGACTGTGTTCTTATACTTGTGGTAGAGGAAAAAAAATGCAGGGATATGCAGCATACAAAGGATTGATGAAGTAGTGTAGTGAAATTCAACGTCTATTGAAAACTATAAAAACAATTCTTTCATTAGAAGAGTTACAATTAAAGTTGGTTTTATTTTTGAAATATGATAAAACTGCTTCTGAATGGCTAGAAATTATAGATAGCCTTGAAACTCTAAAAAAAAACAATGGTAAATTAGAATAAAGTGTGCACCACGCAACTCTAATTTTGTGAGATGCTCCCTGAAAGAGAAGTTTCTCTGTCCAGTTGATTAAGAAGAGCTTACTCTGTATTTCTATCTTGGAAAGAACTGCCCATTAGCATATGAAAATCTGAGAATGACAGCAGAAAAACACAAATTCAAACATAAACACACAATCTTGGTTAATTGTATTCAACTCCAAATGAAACCCTTTTGCAACCTGACACTCATGAAAGCTTCAAAACTGGTCTCACATTAGCACGCTTTGGAAGAGTTAGTACATTGTTCTTTTCTGAAACACGTGAAAAATATCCTGATTTATTATAGTAGTATTTGGTAACGACTCAAGATTACTGAGTTCATATTTGTTATAATAAAATGTTTATGATTTTAAAACATCTTTCTTCTGAACCTTGTATTATCTTTCAAATTAAAATGTCATGATAATGTAAACTAATATTTATGTTTAATAGATTTAACAGAAAGCTTTATAGAAGCAATTAATGATTTTAAAAAACTATTTTATATGGGAATCTATGCTTTTGAATGCCACAGGTATTCAGCTTTAAATATATAAATTACAAGCATCACTTGCCAATGGATAGGAATAATCATGATAATAATTACCTTTCCAGGAAGGATTACTATATCCCAGACAGTGAGAACTTTCTTTTCACTAACAACTGTCATTCTAAGAATTTTGTTTTACATTAGTGGCAGAATTACTATATATTTGAGTCTGTAGATGTCAGACTCCAAAAGGTATGTAAATTTTAAGCATATTACCCAGAAGGAAAACAGCAATCTCTAGGAGAGTCACCTTTTAAATGTCAACATAAAAGGTGTTATGAAATGTTACAGTAAGATTTATATAAGCAATAGAAAGAAAGAAGAGAATAAGATTGAGTAATGCTCAGAATGTGATTGCCATAAATTAGCTAATACGGGATCTAAACTTAAAAAAAAAAATCTGTGGAATGATATAAAATGTTCTTCCTTTAATTAATAAAAAAAATATATAGCTTAAATTTGCACAGTATGGTTATCGATACATCCTTCTGATATTTTTCAGGTGTTCATGATTCCCCCATTCTCTGCTATTGCTATAGCTCTGATTTAAAAAAATGAAAAAATAAAAACTAGAAGGAAACCAGCTCTTTAGTGGAACATAATTGCCACAGCATTGCTGCTTTTCCAAAAATCCGTTTCTGTCTCATTGAAGACTAAAAATTAGCAGACTGGGAAGGTGATC
Organism: Rousettus aegyptiacus; assembly: GCF_014176215.1. NCBI lineage: Eukaryota > Metazoa > Chordata > Mammalia > Chiroptera > Pteropodidae > Rousettus > Rousettus aegyptiacus. Next base: position 75,593,018 of record NW_023416307.1, read on the forward strand.
AGGCCACCATCAGCCATAGAAAGAGTTATCCATAATAGTTAAAAAAAGACACCAAGGAGTGAAATGCAAGGCACTTATATCATAGGACTCCAAAGATGAAATAGAAGTCCATGTAAAACTTAGGAAAAGAATAGTCTTCAGAGAATCAGAGAACCATCAACGAAAGCAGCCTGTTGATAGGTGAACAAAGAAAGTCTTTGTGTGAACATCAGCTAATTAAGTCTGGCAATTACCGAAAGAGCTTTCTGTTGTGTGGAGAAGAGAGACATAAAAGTGATGTACAAGTTCAGATTGAAAATGCTTATTCATATTCTTTGGGGGAAGGGCTATTTGCCTATTAATCAAAGCCAATGTTACCCATTTCTCTCTTTGAGTAGACATGGGGAGAATGGGAAGAGATAGGCTTCTAAAGTAGGTGAAATTGTTGGCCATGAAAAGTGCTTTTGACTCACAGTTTCAATGGGTTTAACCTTTATTAAATATAGAACCCTTATCAAAATAGCTATAAGCTGAGAGAATTGCTTCCAATACACACTCCTTTTCTTGGCAGTTGTAGAAAAAACAAAGCTCAATAAGCTCCTGGGACTGAAGTATTCTTCTCCCATATGGGAGTTATTATTTCCAGTTCAATGTGTCTCAAAGTAGGGGTCAGGTCTCTCAGAGGCCATAGGGGTCTGAGAGGGTTAACACAGAACAGAGCTGCAGACCTCTGAAGTGATCAGTGTTGATGATGGTGGTGAACTTTGAGCTACATAAACCAGATAAAAAAGTCTCTACTTACTAGCTCTAGCCTTCATTTGTCTCCTAGAGAAAGTTCAGATATGCACCATTTCCAAGAGGGGGCTCCAAACTGCTATTTGATGATAGTGGCTACAAGGAAAAGCTTAAGAAAATTAGGGTATATATTTTTTTTCTGTATGGATAGCAGGTAGCCAGCATGAGAACCTGAAGCAAGTGGAGCAAGGAGGAGAAACATAGACTTAGAGCAGTTACATATTTATGAAGAAAGTTGGCAAACCTCTATGGAGATAAAAACCAAAGATCCAGTACTCCAAATATTCAGGCTTCGGAGAACATAGGCTCCAATTATTTTCTTTCCTGATAAATTCTTATCCAACTATTTCCTGTCTTTACTCTTGTTGGCTCTTGAAATCTACCCAGTAACATTATATTTCAGAACAGTAATTTCATATTAGAAATGTCTCAGGAATCCATGAAATAAGTAACAGGGATTTTGTTCTTAAATACCTAATTACTGTTTGCTTTCTGAACACTTTCTCATGCTCTTATAATCAATGGCAAACAAGTAAACTGAGAGGTAGGATAGAGATTTTGATTATCATCAGAATCAGCCATTTCATCATTCACAACCTTTACTCATAGAAGAGCAAATAGACTCCTTTCTTTTCTCAGCCTCGTTGACACCTATAGTAATTACCCCCAGGAAGGTAACTCTCTGAGGCAATATTTCGCTTCTCTTTAATTACATAAGTATCAGCTTACACACTATCTGCATTGATAAGCAGTGACACCTCCTGTCAGCCAGGTAATTTGTTGGCAGAAAATGCTGTAGACACTTTAGTTTCCATCTTTCAAAATTTCTCATGCAAATGCAGCACCATAATTAGCGCTGACCTTCCACTACTACCAGTTGTCAATCAGCTGTGTGTCCTGCTCAAAGACTGTCTGCCTTATTTCATGCAAAAACGTGGGCATATGAAAAATCATGGGAGTACTAGGTAAGATAAGAGGACATCGTTCTAAAAATTAAACTCTTGATTGAATACAGTGATGGAATTTTGAAGGACAACATACTATAATTGTTAAAAAGCAGTATTTTTCAAAATATTATTCAGGAAACAGCTCTGCCAGTATCATTATAATGCCTCTTACAAATTCAGATTCTGAATTCACATTCAGGGCTACTGAACAAGAATACCAGCATTTGAATTCCCCTAAAAATTTTACACAAGGACCTAACCATGTACTCTCACGCTAAAATTTCAGAATTACTAAAGTAGCATGCATACATTTACAAAAATAAAGCCAGAGAGTATGCTTTCCCATCACTGAACTCAAAAAACATTATTATGTCTTGTTTGTGCAAGATACCATTGCATGTATAAACATATGAACAAGGAATGGCACCTGCTCTCAAGAGTTTTAAAGTTTATCACTTTAAGAAACATATTTAATCAAGGGCTATAGAAGGGATATTGTAAAGAACTCTTAATAGTGGAATACCTGGTATACACTAAGAAATTGTTATAAATTAGAATGTATTCGTTGCTTTGTACTGTCTGTATTATGTATTTTTAACTTTATGTCTAATATTTAGCAGTTGTTTATAATAAAAACGATACCACAAATTTTAAAGGACGTAGCTTTAGACTCAGAATCAACTAATAAAATGCTTTTTCACTGGCAATCTGGAAAAAGTATGTACTCAGAATACTTTGCTGTTTTCAGATATATATATAAATATATGTGAAATATATAGAACTTAGCTTATCTAGAAATCTGTAATTTTTCTAAAAATGACTGTGTTTCTTTACCAAGATTCAATGGGCGACTTATCATGATATTTTATTTTTGTACGAAGTCAAAGTATATCCTAAAGACTATTGGGAGAAATAGATAAGAAATTATAAGTTGAAAATAGAATTAGTATCCTCAAATATTCAAAAAACAAATGAATTAAACTTAACTGTAACGCAAAGATGCTTATATAATTTGGGAGAGTTTATTTGACAACAGGATAATAGATGAACATCTTTCCTTATTTGTGTTTGTTTTTTTTTTCTTAGAAATTTTAATTTTAATTTTACTGGAGCAATATTTATATTATTCTCACTATCAAAATCATCTAGGTGTTAAATATATCCTAAGAAGTCTATTTATTTTGACAGAAATTATTAATGTTGTTTTGAACTATGGATGTATTAGGCCTGATCATTTCCCACTGTGCTGTCTGTTCCTCTTGGGCAAGGTCTGACAACTAAAGAGTCGTTTGCTTGTTGGGGAGACAAAGTGCTGAATCTGGAAGTGCTGACTCAGCTGTGTAGGAGGTGGTAAGATTAATGAAACCAACCTGTAGGGAAACACAGTCCATGAGTATTAAGGGCCTTGGTGGGAGAAACATTTCCCCAGTGAAAGAAAGAACACATGCTTTGCTTTTCCATTCACCCCATGGCCAGGCATCCTGTTGTATATGTCGAAATCCCATGAAATAGTAGTGGTAAAAATTTATATCTCTATTTATTATTGATTGAGCAAGACCAACTTGTCAAACATTTTGTCATAAACTTTAACGATCATGATACTTTTAAAAGAGGTCAATTATATTTTCATCAATAACATGAATTTTAATTGTATTAACAAGTACAACTGTAACAAAAAGTCTATTAAACTACATGTACAAACAAAATATACTTGTGGGCATTTTTTAAGTACAGCTTATATACTACAAAATTTTGAAGAAAATTATAAATAGCTATGCAATGGAATTAAATGACAATAGATTAAAAGAAAATAAATGGAATACTATCTAGCTACCTTAGACTCTTTAATGTTTATTTAAAATTTGCATAGTGTGGGACAATGGGCAAGCAAGTGTTTTCCTGTTTCCCCGCACACATGTTCCATTTTTAACCCAAGTGTTCAATTGTATTGCAGCCAGAAAATTAACAAACAAACAAATTATGCAGTTTCATGTTTACAGTGTGTCCAGAATGTTTGACACTCTAACATATCCTTAATAGACTTCCAAAGAGTGACAGGAATAAAGCAATACTGCAGTGATTTAAATGGTGTTTAGCTAACAGACAATTTGTCAATATGGGTGGTTCAATTTCAAGGCTTGACTTAATTCAGTTGGTGTGTTAAAAAGATTAGAGTTTTGTAGATAGGAAATATAATTTATTTATTTCATAAATATTTTCTGAGTATCTCTCATGCACCATGAACTATTTGTAGCTACCGGGGATCTAGTAATAAATAAATGACTAATCAAGTGTAGAATAGTACAAATGTCAAGAGGGGGTAAAAATGGAGAGTTATACAATTCAAGGCAAAATTCAATGCAATCTAGAATGAATGTCATCATTTTCTATTCTTCCACAAAGCAAATAAGTAAAAATTACCTATTTTGTTTCTTTTATCTGTTTGTACTTTTGCTTTTGCTCTCTTCTTTGTAAACTCGGTGTTACAAGAATAATATAATAAAGACTGAAGAAGAAATAACTGGAAAGATCTAGTAATTTGGTTTCATCTCTCACACTAATTAACCTTGTGACATTAATTAAATTTCTCTGAGCCTCAGTTTCCTGGGATAATTTATAGAGTTCTACTTAAGAGATAAAATGATTTACTTTTCTAAGAGAGTAAATATTAGTTGTAAAGAAGAAAACACTAAATACATTTTTCAGTTGAAAAGTTATACTCAAAATACATTGATATGTATAGTAACTTAAAATACCTACAGAATCTCATGCTTTATAATCCCGTTGTGAAGTCTCCCTTTTATGTTGTCTCACAGGAACAGTCAAGAATTCAAAGGTAAAGAAACTGTGGTAAAATTTAGTAGGTTATGGCTAATGATAATAAGAATAATTTGTCTTTTGAAGAATGGTGAGAAGACCAAGATTCTCTCATATATATATAATATATATATACACACATATACATATACATATATATACACATATATATGTATATTTCTATATCTTCCTCCATCTACCTGAAACAATTTGTAGAAAGAGTTAGGTAGGATAATTCTGATGATATTCTTTTTCAATCCTTTCTTGTGGAGTGCTTGCCCCAGCAAAAGAGAGATGGAAGGTAAATTCATTGCACCTGGGGAAAAGTTCAAAAGTTTCTGTCGTTTCGTAAATAATGAAATGAAGTTATAAATAGTGCTCTTGCTTTCTATAACATGAACATATTAAAACTAATACAAGGATTTCCTTCATCCAAAAGTTGATCAGTGTTAGCTGTTTTGAACGTGTCTCCTAGTTAACACTTTTAACTTTCATCTCTAAACCATTATCTTCTTCCTGGCTCAGCAGGAAATTCTGCCTGTCATTAAATCAGTAACCCCTTATGTTTATGACTAGAAAGAGCTGCAAGAGCCAGACTTAAGTGTGGGGTAAAACTTGTCTAATTAGCATCAGGCTACACATCACCACAAGTTTGCAATAGCCTTTCATATGTTAAATTATTTTGGCATCTCTGATGGATGACACAACATAGAATAATTCTTCATTATTATTCTATCTCCTTGCTGTAACTTCTCAAGCATTATTTCCCTGTCTTTCCTTTTCTTTTTCTTTTCTTTTCTTTTCTTTTTTTTAAGATTTCTTGAATTACTCTCAGCATCATGACCTTTAGGTGCCTCATTCTTGCTTCCTGAAGAGGGATCACAGACAGTACTAAATTCAAATACGTTAACATCTTGTAGATCATCAAACATTTTTTGTACTTTACATTTCTATCTGTTGCTTTAGATCTACTTTAGGATCCATAATTCATTGCTCAAGATAGCAGAAACTGACTGAGATTATATAAGATCCAACTACTTTAGGCAAAAGGGAAATAGATGAAGAAGAAAAAAGAAATAAAAAGATTGTAGAAGAAATTAACTGTTCCTATTAAAATTATTTAATATTTATTTAAACAAAGTCAACTTAACTTAAAATCCTCAAGGATATTTTTGGAGTCAAGTTTCTGAAAAATTATATTTTGCCATTTAGAAAACAATACATAAAATATTTGGGATTTTATTACCATTATAATTTCTACCTTTTTTCAAATAATCTGTATAAATATTTTTCATCAGTTATCTTATACAGTGCTAAGATCATGTAAGATGCTTGCAAGTTTATTTTATACTCTTTTGATTAAGATAATTAAGATAAAAAATAATTTTAAACAAATGTATAAAACATTTGTACTTGTTGATTGTATGAGTGATTTTAGATAAATGGGATCAACTGATTTAAAAATAATAATTATCATGGGAAATCTGTCATATCCAGAATTCTCTCATATATTTTTGATAATTTATCCTATGATAATTTTTGTCATTAATATGTTTTATTTATTTGTTTGTTTGTTTATGTCTTCAGCATCCAATCTTCCTAGGTGGTCTCCCATCCAAGTACTAACCAGGTCCAACCCTGCTTAGCTTCTGAGATCAGGCTTCTTCAGGGTGACATGGTTATAGACCATGGACTGTGGCTCCACTGGAGTATGAACCCAGGGCCTTCTGTGTGTAAAGCAGACATGCTAACCTACACTATGTAACCACGTCTGTCATTAATGTTTTCGATTTTAACTCACCTTATTTGCCACATATATATTATTTCCCTTTGTATTTATATCTTTAAAATTTTTTATGACTTGTTTTCAGTTTGCATCAAGTTTAGAGTCTAGAATATAGAATGAGGTTAATAAAATAGTTCAGTCTGTCACTGATTTGCTTTGTGGCCTTGACTATCAATATTGTACAAAATAGCATAACATTTAATCTGGGTATCTGTTTCCTTCTTTGTCATCATTCCAGTGGCTGGAGAACTCAAAAACTGTTTAATGACACAAAAAAATGTAAATATATGTGTTTTCTTAAATGATGATAGGTGACAATTTTTTTAAATGAAAAATATATCATTCATAATAAGATTATTTTTAAATGATCACCCTAAGTGAATTTGATTAGACCATTGGTATGGTTTGAGGAGAACACTAAGATTCTAGATTATATGCTCAGAAAAGTAAGGGGAAAAAAAAAGAAAAAAAGAATTTATTTTACCATCTACAACATTATTGACAAAAGGCCTGATTCCAGGAGTGCTTTGCCTTTGAAAGGTTCAGGGGCTCCTTCCTAGAAGATCCAATTCCCCACCTACCCTGTGAAAAAAAAAAAAAAGAAAGAAAAAATATATTTTATATATATATATAATATATATTACATATATATATATTTTTTTTTTCTAGATGATTTCTCTTCTCTGGGTATAGTTCCTTGGCTGTTAAGTACAAAGTACATGCATACTTTTAAGTTAATAATTTTGCTTGCCTAATTTTTAAGTTTTAGGAAGTCACAACCTGTACATAGGTGGATGATTATAGTACAAAGAATAATCACAGAGCCCAGATATGTCAATAAGTCCAATTTAGGTAATACATTACTTGGATAATGTCTGGTTCTGAATTGTTTTGTTCGATATCTATTTTTGAACAAAATTGTTTTCTGAAAGATTTAAGAAATTTATTCTAATTTTGAACCATTTCTACTCATAAACCCAAATAGTGACCTTTATGAATTTTCTTCAACCACAAAATTCTCAAGAACATTCCACTGTTGATGTGCCTCTATTTCCTAATCTCAGGACTTAATTTCATGATGTAGTTTCTGGCCTTTTTCAAGTCCTTTAGTTTGGGAAAGTTATCACTGATCTCGTGTATATTGTAAAATATTTTTTTATGATCATTATTTTTATTTTTTTCCAAACTATGTGACACTTTGAACATCTTCTTGAAATTGTTCCCTTGATTTCAGTCACTACAGGGTTCTACTTTTATTTTTTACTCTCTATTTACTGCTTCTGTTTCCTTAGTTACTCTTACTTTGATGATTGCGTAAATTGTGACAAACGACTCATACTTTTTGTTCCTCTAATCTTCATTTATTTTCTCCCTTGGAGGTTTTATATCTAATGACTTCAACTATAAACTTCAGTTAAATGATTTCTAAATTTACCTAACTTCTCTGGTTCAGCCCCACATAAAAGTTATTTCCAATGGAATGTGTGATGATTGTCTCAAATTCCTAATGTTGAGCAAATATATCAACATTTTCCCCAGACTTGGTTCTTCCCCAGACAGCTTTATTTTCTTCTAGTAGAGCAGCATTTCCTGGCTTTTCAGGTTCACATGCTGGTAATTCTTCCTGATTCCTCCTTTTCAATCTACTTATTACATTTTGTAATTCCTCCACATCATGTTACTTTCATTTTTCTCCTTCTTTCCATTCCCATTGCTATTAACATCTTCCAGTCTAAGCTACTTAGACTATAATATATGACTAATTTAACTTTCTCCTCAACTGTCTTTTTCTCCTTTAAATATACCCTACACACTACTGCCAGAAGAAACTTTCATTCATCTTAATTCGCAGATATTATAATAGAAAAAGTCAAGTTAGCGTTTACCACTAATTTATATTATTTTTCATTTTCTCTTTTTCTTTCTTTCTCTTTCTTTCTTTCTTTCTTTCTTTCTTTCTTTCTTTCTTTCTTTCTTTCTTTCTTTCTTTCTTTCTTTCTTTCTTCCTTCCTTCCTTCCTTCCTTCCTTCCTTCCTTCCTTCCTTCCTTCCTTCCTTCCTTTCTCTCTCTCTCTCTCTCTCTCTCTCTCTCTCTCTCTCTCTCTCTCTCTCTCTCTCTCTCTTTCTTTCTGTAAATATTCTGAGTTTCCAAGTGAATCTTAAGCACTTTGGAGGCAAGAATACAGTCCTATACTTCCTTATCACATCAGCTTCTAAAACCTTTTCATTGTTAAAAAAGTAAAAGAAAAACAATAGACAAAATGAGAAATAGGAGAAAATAGGTGTTCTTATCAGTTTATTCAATAAATATTACAACAAATTTCTCTATAACTACCCTAAATTAGGCCAAAGTATAGCTAGGAAACCTGGTAATATCTATTTTTTAAATTTTAATGTTTGCCTGTCAGCTATATTACTAATTGCATCTCATAGTTCATTTATTTTTGTTAACCTTAATATAGACTTTATATTGAGTGAATCAGATCTAGGCTGTAGAACTACCATTTTAAACAATCATTTAAAACTTTAAAGCTTACATTAATATTTTCAAGCAGTTTTAGGGTATGTTTCTTTTCTTAAGTTAACTAAATTACAAAATATAAAAAAAAATGTACATAATACTATAAAAATATAATAGAAGAAAAAATAAACAAAAATATAAGCTATTGTGAAGCTTGCCATCATAATGTTGATTAACAAAACAAACAAATATAATCCACATTAAAAATGAATTCAGTTTGAGTCAGTGAACTTTGCATTTATTTTAACTTCTGTAATAAAAAAAGTACTTTCAGATTATGTTTTTATACTGTCATAACTAAAGAAAACAAAAAATTTAAAATTTAGCTTTAAATAATTTAAAGTAATATTTAACAATGTTGCAAGAACTATTAAAAAGCATATATTTGTGACAAATTAAAGCTCAAAATATTAACTATACTCTGCTACAACTATTAGTTGAAGCTCTGTTTAAAAGGCTCTTTGGAAAAACCAAGCAAACAAAAAATGGTAGCCCACATTTTATAAGGACATTACTTGAATCTCTTATAATTAAGAGTAAAACTGTAATATAGCTCTTTTTTTAAAAAATGGACCTAACAGTAATTATCTCTTCAGACTGTCACTTCATGTTTAAATAGTCTTTAAAGCACATCATGATGTTCTGAATCTATGCATTAGATCAAAGCTAAGTGCTTTCAAAATAAATTAGCTAATTTCAACATTAAATGTATGTCTAGGAGGAAGGTTAAATTTCTAGTTTTAAGCTATCAAGAAACACTTGAATATTGTGTCTCTAATCAACATAATATCGTAGAATTCTACATGTGGAGTGGACCTTAGAGATACCTATTTCAACCTCCTCATTTTGCTTGGAAGCAGTATTTGCAGAGATTAAAATGCAGCTTGCTCAATTTTTCACAACATTTATGATAAAGATAAGAGGCTAATCAAGCAACCTGGTTCTTACTATAATTCTCTTTTCTTCATAATCTTTTTTTTTTTTTTTTTTCTGAGACAACAGGAATCACTTCTATATCACACTGAAATAAAATACGAGCCTCTGGGAGTTCCTTGTACCATAGTTGAAACGAACACAGAGCTAGTAGTTAAAGCTTGATACATAAGCCACTACTGTTGTATTTATAATACAGTATCTTAATAAATGTTTTACAAGTTTGTGAGTTTTTTATGTAGGTAAGTGTTAAGTGAATGTTCTTGTGTTTCCTTTTTTAGGGGAGAAGAAAATCATTTGGTTGAATAGCTAAAACTATCCTGTTATGAATCTCATTTCTGTTTATCTTCTCTTTCAAATAATGTACTTTATATAAATTAGCTATCTAATTCACATATCTTAAGTATAAGTGAGCTTGTCAGTGCAATGGAAACTGAACGCATACAAGAATAAAATTTATCTTAGAAATTAAAAGAAACGGAAGAGAAAAGATAAGATAGTCATCTTCTTTTCATGTCCTGTGTGGTATCATACAAGTTGAAATAAAAGTTATGTCTTTATGACACAAAGAGAAGGTCTCAATTAATGCCACATGTTACATTTATCAAAGGTGAACATATTTTTAAAATGAAAGAGTATATGGCTGAATATTTACTAGCTCAGTATAAATGGATCTCTAAGTTAAGGTAAGTGACATTAAATATGGATTCAAAATGAATTTGTAAATGTATGTAAATAAATTTAAGAAGAACAATTTAGATCTCTAAGTTCAACATAACCACATTTTCTAAGAACCATAATTTAGAAGAGGATGATTGAAAAATCTGGAGAGTTTGTAATTCAAACGAGTAAAGATTTGGGAAATTAAAACTCTGATAAGATGTTAATCAATACTAATATGAGAAAAAGTAAAGTTCAAAAAAATGACATTGTAGACCAATTTAACTTTACTTTCAAAAAACACAAAAATTATTTCAACATCAATACATCATTTCCAGCAGCATATTTACTTTTCTTTACATAATGAATACTGTATGGCACTGCTGTAAGGAGAGACATATAAATAAATGAAATAAAATTATGAGGCCAAAAATAAACCCTTAATTGATTTTTGACAAATATGCCAAAAAAAATCCACTGGGGAAGTACTCTTTTCAACAAAGGGTGCTATAACAACTGGATATCCACATGCAGAGGAATGAATTTGCATTTTTAAGACACATCATAAACAATAATTAGCTCCAAAAGGAACAAATTATAAGTTTAAGAGCTAAAACTATGAAACTTCAAGAAAAAACTTAGACAACTTCATGATATCGGATTAGAGAGTTGTCTATTGGCATCAAAAATACAATTGACAAAAGAAAAAATAGATAAGTTAGATTTTATCAAAATGAACTTTTATCCTCCAAAGGACAATCTCAAGAAAAGACAATCTAGAGATTGAGAAAAAATATTTGTAAATCAAATATCTGAAAAGAGACTACTTTATACAGGATATATAAAGAACTTTTAACAAAAGACAATAATCCAATTTAAAAACAAGCAAATGTTTAAATAAATATTTCTTCAAAGAAGCTACACAAATACTAAGAAGCACATCAAAAGAAGTTAAACATCATTAGCTGTTAAGGAAATGCAAATCAAAATCATAGTGAGATCACTTCACGCCCACTAGAATGGCTATAATCAAAAAGATGAAAAATAGAAAGGATTAGTGAAGATGTGGGAAAATTGGAACCTTCATGTATTACTAGTGAGAATTTAAAATATTTTGGAAAACAGTTTGACATTCTTCAAAAAGCCCATTGTATCTAGTCTCACTTTGCACTGTGGCTTCAACGTAGAACAAGCATGAATACACTTTAGCTTTTGTACCTCTCAGGAATTGGAAACTAGAGACTATGATATACTTGGCCCTACTAACATCCAGTTTCTGCTCAAGATATTATCTACTTTAGTGATATAAATAAGAGCAGGAAAGTATGGAAGATAATTATGGCAATATACAATTATGAAAGTAGATGTCAGCTTGTGCAGGAATGGTTTAACTCAACAGACTTGGGTTGCTCAAACCTGCATAGTCCCAAGAAAGACTGACTGTAGGCTGGGTCTTGGAAGATGAGTTTTAAGTTCTTGAAATATTCTGCCCGATAAGAGTGGTTTTGTATGCCTGGCACATTGAACTTTGAGGTACCAGCTTGTTTAGATAATTTATGCTCTGTGATTTATGGTGAATGCTGACATCTGAGTAGCTAAGCTCACTTCACGCATATACTGCATGTCTACATGACTCAGCCCCCAAGAAAAATGCTAGGTACCAAGTCTTTACCGAGCTTCTGTGGTTGGCAACACTGTGTGTGTTGTCAGACATCATTGCTGGGAGAATTAAGAATGTCCATGTGACTCACTGGGAGAGGACATCCGAAAGTTTAAGTTTGTTTCTCCTGGATATCACCTCATGCAAACTTATCCCTTAGCAGATTTTAATCTGTATCCTTTCACTGTAATAAACCATAACCATGAATGTGACAGCTTTTTTTTAATACCCTGAGGTCTTATAGTGAATCATCAAACCTGAGGATGGTTTGGGGACCCCTGCACACAACCTCTCAATAATTTTTATGAGCTCCTTCCAAGGTTGGTGGAAGAACCAGATGTTCAGCTCTTTCCTCTCTCATACAGGGAGATATGTGCCTGTGATATAAGGAGGACTAAAGCTAAATGCATTGATTATAACCTATGAGACCTTATTTCTATGGTCATTTTGTGCTTTGCAATCTTAACCCAATAATTGTTTTATTTGACAAATTCTTCCATCACATTTTTAAAAACCTTAACATAAATCCCTTACTAATGTAATTAAATGCATACTTATTTATAAAGGATGCACAGCTGAAGTCAAGTATGAAATGACAATACAATAATTAAACCACCTTTCCACTGAACAAATAGGAAATACAAATTTGATATTCATAATGTTTTTAAATTGAATCTTAAGAGCCCATCCAAGTTGGTCATTTTTTCCCAAATGGTGTTTTGATCAAGCACAGTGATATTTCCCTTTCTACTTGACTACAGCAGTAAACAGGTCTTCAAATTCAGGGGAAAGCCTGATTCTACAAACCCACCCACACAGTTTTACAAACATTCAGAATTCTACATGTGGTATCATTCAGTTATTAACTTGAGGCCCATGCTGTCACCGTATTCCTGCACCGTGTGGACTTCTCTGGTTCAATGTAATGCATTGTCTTTCATTAGACAAGCAATACATTCTTCTGACTTTACTCGCAAAAAATATAACAGATGAAATAATTTACTACAATAAGTATCCTGGGGCTTGAAAACCCTCTTTTACAACATCCTGTGAGATATATCAACAAATGGCCACATGCAGCACTGGTTTTGGTAGACATCCATATTTCCATTTCAGAGGCAGATCTGTACTAAGAACAGCTGCAGGGTAGTAGGAAGAAGCGCACACATGTAAACCAAACCTAATATAATTTTATTTAGTCAATGTTTCCAGAAGAAAAAAAATATATTGTTGGTATGTGGTTACAAATTCTAAAAAATGTCTGTGCCTCTTGCAAGCAATATAAACTAGTGAGGCTATTAAAGCTTATTTCTAAACTTGAAGCATTTTAATCAAATATCTTTTCAAACTAGAAAACCTGTGGCAATATTATGTATTGTTTTTAGTATTCACTCTTCATATTATATTTTGACAAAGCAAAACTCTGCTACTGGAAACTTACTTCTCATGACTCTGATATAATTCCCTAGATGATCAGAATGTCATTTGAGTTTCAGAGCTCAAGTATGACATTTAAAGCTCCCAAAAGATAAAGCCCGAATAGTTTTTTTCAAGTGCTTCTTGGGCCTGAAGTTCTACCACTAGAGATCTAGGAAATATTTATTTCCTGTAGGAATGAGTGAAGGTGGTATCTTATAAAAATGTTATAATTCATGTCATTGTTTTTGTACTTTCATGCCTGGAAAATCCTCTTTCCCTTACATATGCATCGGGGAAAATTTATATTTGATGGAGTCTAAAGATTTTTGAAAGGTTAATTTTGTTTTGAAACAAAGTGATAAATATTTCATCCTGCACAGTTTTATTCAAGGATGACTAGACTCACTTACATCTCAATGATGTAAGATAAAATTGATATGTGGAAATATCCCATTATCCATGAACAGCTTCACGTCTGTACGGCAGCAAGTACTGATTTGACCGATTTGCGTCTGGCTTGATGCTACTTGAAAATAAAGGTTCTGCTCCTGCCTGCACATACCTATTGCCTGTTATAACCATCAATCAGGTCTTTGCTAGCAGAAGTTCAGGAAGTCATTGAATTTATAATGCTGATTTCAACAAAGAGGTACTAAAAGGAGTGGCTGCAGATAAAACTGAGATAGCTTTTATATAAGTGTAGAAATACTAAATACTTCTGAAAGATTCTACATATGGTATCACTCAGTTATTAGATGCTTTATCTTTTCCTGTCATAATGATAAATATTCCTTAGTCCTGTGTAATACACTATCTCTTATATTAGACAAATGAAGAAATCTGTTCAGTATTTCTGCAAAAGGTCATTAGACAGCTGTACTCCCATTGCCTGAAAATATACATTTAAAATGAGATAGAATTAGCTTTACTGGAAAACAGATACTAGTCTTCACTTTAGGTCATGTGTTATTCTTCATAAAATATTTTTTATGAAAACATTTTCATGACCAGCTCTGATATTATAGCTCTAAATTAACATTCTTGCATCTTTCCTGCATTCAAGTAGTTTTACTTCTATCACTGACCATGGTCCTGGTTGGAGACTGTTTGTAATCATTCAAATCTCTTTGAAGATGTTCAATAGTAATTTTGCCAAACGTTTTGACAAAATTAGACATATTTTAGTTTTAATTTATAAGTACCATGTGTCATTGTTAAGGCCATAAAAAACCTTAATATGGTAACTATATTATATACCGTGGGGTAACTGGCTGATCTGGTGAAACAACCTAGGGAAACATGCAGAATTATTCAAAAATCTAAACTATTAGGAAGAAGTCATCAAGGAAGAGTTGAGGCAACAAGATTTTAATAAGAGGTCAGACTAAGGTCAAAAGTAATAGATAAAGATAGTTACTGTGTTACATAGAATTTATGTAAATTAAGATGCTTTTCCCTCAATTTTATTCTGATATATGTCATTGCTCTCAGTTATGTGTCACATTTCCATTTTTGTTAAAAAGCATTATTCCACAAATACTGGTATATGTTGGCAACCAACGAACCAACACTGAGTGGCTGTATCAGTCACAAACCTCTGATTCCATTCCTCATGTGTCTCACACCCTGAGATACAGCCTAGTTGCCCAAGGACACTCAGGTGGCAGCCACAACCACAGGTCTAGCAAGAAAGCATTATTTATCACTTGTTGATGGCTCCAGAGGGAGCATTGCTAAAACTCTTTCTTCCATTTTACAAGTGAAACTGAGGTAAATCTTGGCCTAAACATCATTGATTCCTACTTCTCCTCTTCCCCTTCCTCTTGGTCTCCCGGGATGTCTGAGCATTTATCATTCACATGTTTAAGGATGTCAAACTAACTCATCAAAGAGACATCGGGCCAATACCAGAGCAATGTATTGAAGAAAGATAAACAAATCAAAATTTCACCGATATATAAGGAGTATCACACTTCATATTTTATAACAGTGCATGAGAAATTTTATATTTTCAGAGTAGCATCATCCTGACATAGTTCATAGGTCAGTTCTGTCCCATGATGATTTTTACTCCAAGGCCTTTGCAAACACTTCTGTTTAAGTATGGTAGGCTCTTGATGTCTTTGGACATTATTTCAGGATAAAGGAACTACCTCCAAAGAAAACTGTGCATCATACTATTTTTAAAAAGTTATTTTCAACTTTAACTTTAATAATGTTACATTTTCATCAGATGAAAACAATATTTATTTTCAATTGTTTGCAAAGTGGCCTCCTACTTTACTGGTATGAAGCTATAAAACATCTCATAATAACAACCAAGTCTGAGATAATTGATATTTTTCTCAGTTAAGTTCATTTTGTATTATATGAAGAACATAAAATGGACACCTATAACACTAAAATGATTTAGATGCGATGAAATAAAAATTGTGTTATATACCAGCTGAATCCTGGAACTATGGGTATTTAATTCTATCCTTATTGATTAAGCTACTTCTAAGAAATCTTAGGTTTCTTTAGAATTGGTTAAGATTAAAGAAAAAAACAGTCATAAAACTTCCTGCTGAGTCAATAGTTCTCCTGAAGAGGCATAGGAAATGTCTTAAAAAAGAAACATTAACTCGCACACTCTGTAATGGATAAAAAGGCTCTTGATAATCAAAATGCTTTATATATTTGGCCATAAAATGTCTAAACTTAACAAAACACAAAACAAATATAAAACCATTTCAACCTTTGACCATCATGTCAGTACAAACTGTTGCACTGTTTTTTAGACAGTACAGAACGGCATTTCCCAGCATGTTTTCTGCAAAACAGAAACCTAGTGAAAAGCATTCTTAGTGAAATAAATTCAAATGATGTGGAATGAACACCATGAAACATATGTTTTAGTGCTGTACTTTCTAGAGATTTTAACAAAGAACAAGCATAGAGATTCACCAAAGGTGGAATAGAGCATATAATATTTTCCAAAATTAATTAGTCACAATACCACTACTGCTTTTTTCCTATGGAGAACATTTTTGTGTAAACCATATCTTCCCTTCACTCAAAGAGTACTTTGTATTTTTATTTAAATGTACATAATTTGTAGGAACTATTATTAGCAATACATATTCATTGTAATCCTTGGAAATGAATCAACTATAACTCAAATTAGTGTATAACTACTATCTGTCTGTAGTAAGAACAACAAAAGAAAACAAAAATTGGCATGTAAAACCATTTTCCACAGGCAGTGCAGCCACATGTTTATGAGTGTTCAAATTTTTTATTTGCATAGAGACTTTCTAATGACCTTGGTTTGATTTCTACTATACTTAGGTTACAAAAATTTCTACATATCACAGAAAAATATTAGACAAAACATATAAACTGCATAGCTCTTATCATAAGCAGTTGTTCAGAGATCAGTTTTGTTTTTAATGGAACACTAATTTGTGTCATATTTGCTGTGTTGTGGTAGGAACATTAATGTCAAATAAAATATCATTGACCATTCATAAGGCTATCAGAGCTTTGCAAAAACTTGTGTACTCAGGGAATAGAAAAAGTGGGAACAAGGAATTTTGAAGCATTATGTATAATTTAAATTTTATTTTTCTATCAATAACATTTCTAAACTACCCTTAGTTCATACCAAATAAAAATAGTCAACATTCCCTTTTGATGCTTCACAACAACAACAAAAATTAAACACATAATCCATTATTACCTCAATCTTGGTAAAGTTTATTTTACACAAAAATGGTTCTTTTTAGGGAGCAATGTAGCAATCTAGAAATGTTTTGTTTTGAAATCAGTATATATAATTTAAAGTGGTCACTTTTTAGATTCTGTAACTGTTATACAATTGAAGAAACTGTGGAGAAAGACAGTGAGTCTATGGATAGCTTTGGAAATATCTTTCCCAGTGTTTTAAAAAATGTTTAAGGCACTAAAAGATAGCCAAAAACTTTTCCTGAAGAATTTTGAAAATAGATCGGGCTGGGATTCTGGAACTAAAAAGCCTTCTTTTATAAAACTTCAAAATTATGAGCAGCTGGTTCTATCCAACTCCTGTGAAGTGGAGTGCTCTGGTTCAAGAGTTTTCTTGTCATGCAATCAAAGGACGGAAACATTAAAATTGCAGATGTAGAGTGGTGACACATTGTAATTTCATACAGATCATAAGATGGTTTGGTGACATAAGAATTACTAGACCATGAGGCCTGGGGTCCATGAAACGGATTAAAGCTTTATTGCTCTTTGGAGTTCTGACAATGACAAATGCTCTCTCTTATGTCAGGATTATCTTGTCTAAACTTTTGTTTCCTTAGTTTCAGGTTTCACTTTTTCCTTAACCATCTTCTAAGATAGCAAATAACTTCCGTTTTTTCATTGTTATTGGAAGGCATTTAGAAACATCCCCTTGTTTTATGTATTCATCACTAGCATTGCATCGATAATGCATAAGTCATCATAAAATTTTCAATACCCTGATAAAGATTTGAATGACAGGCTTAATAATATAGTCACATGATCAAACTTCAAATTCTTATTAAACAATAAAAAGATGAGAATTTTACAAGAAAAATATTTGCATAAAATAGTGTATTAGATATTAGTAGATTTAGTACCTTGTTGGCGTCAATTAACTTAGCATATTTTTGACAGCAAACTTTAAGAAAATGTCAAACACATCATATATGTCTTTTCTACCATGACACTTACGCACACACACTCATAGTTTAATAAGTTTTCTGATTTAAGTTGGAAATAAAGAATTTAAGTAAATTTTGATAAGTGTGTTGCAAATTAATTAATTTTTCTTTATTGAAATGAAAAGAGATAACTAAATGTAAAAAGAAAAAAGATCATTTTCTTTTAACTCTGAATCTGATGGCACTTTTCTCTCTTCCTGTCATTTTGTCTTTGTCATTATCATGCATTGTGAAAACACTACTTCTGGTGAAGTGGGTGAAATCTTTAATATGAAAGGAATTATATAGTATACCAATTCAGCAAAATTTGAAGGTGTTAACACTCAGTGTTTCTCTAGTACCTGATAAAATGTGTGTGAAAGTCTTACAGATGGAAACAGATTTTACTTCTTGCTAAAATTTCCAGTAAGCCACATTGGAAATTTGGTTCTAAAAGCATTAGATTTCAACAGAGTTCCAGACTGCATTTGAATGTATTATAATTGCATTTGCTTTTTAAAAAATTTAAACAATTGAAAGGTGGTGTGATATAGTTAAATTAACTCACCTGTTGCTTTTTCTGTCCTACAAAAAAGAAGCACAACAATAATATAATCTATATACAAAATAGATATGTCAATTGCCACAACAAAATGTCATAAACTTTGCTTTAGAAAAGGTAGATAGAGAGGTGAACAAAAATGACTTTTTTTCTCAGAAGTAATGTAAATTTTAAAGTAGAAATTTTCTGTGATTTGAGATACATCATGATGGGAGGTTTTTAAGAACAAGGGAAAAGTACATTGGAGTTTAATCCATTTCTTATTCTTATTATACCCCAGGTGACTATTAAAGTGTTTGGTACATGAATGTTTAATAATCGTTGAAATAATTAACCAGTTGATTAAAACAATTGAAATTTCCTGTGTGCTAAGTATGGTTTTATATCTTAAGATAATTATTAAACAGAAAGAATATCCACTATTGTCAACAAGTTTATAATGTTAAAGTATTTTAATTTTCTGAAAAATAAAAGCAGTGGATTTAGAATTAGACAGACCTACTTTTAAGTCTCAGTTGTCACTTACTAGCTGTGTTGTTAAGCAAATTCTGATCTTCTATTAGGCTCAGTTTCTACACATATAAAATGAAGAAAATAATATCGATGTCATAATTTGGCAAAGGATTAAAAGAAATGTTTTTTGTTTTTGTTTTTTTTTTTTTTTTGTGGACTGTTGTCCCACACAAGGCAGTCTCATATCAGAGCTCTTAAATTAAAAAAAGATTCATTCTTTAAAATTTGAGAACTTCAGTATCATCAATTACATTGTATCTCATAGTTCCTGCATGGTAATACTGGGAAAATAAGACATCTAGGGTTTCAAAATTAAAAGTTCAAAAGTCCCTCACACCTATACCTCCATTTATTGTTAAAGATTGATGATGACTTTTGGAGACAAGCTGCCAGAGTTACAGTTGGTACTCTGAAAGTTTTTAGTAAAAAGGTATCTTTCAAATTTAAAAATGCTACCTGAAATACAGTTTTCGTAGTAGAAAGGAAGGTGAGGAACATGCAAAAATGTATAACAAAAATGTATGACAAAACTACATATTTTAGATACTATGTTATGTATCATTGCATTTTTATGGAATTTCTAGAAAAGGAAAATATGTAGAGATAGAGTAGGTCAGTGTTTGCCTGTGTCTGAGATTGGGAATGGAGAACTGTAAAGGAACACAAGGGAACTTTCTGAGGTGAGGTAAGTATTCTAAAACTGGAGAGAGGTGATAGTAGCACAATTTTTAAAATTTACTAAAGAAAATATCAAAACTATACAGAAATTGGGGAAATTTTATGGTATGTAAATTATATCTCAACAATGTGATATAAAAACTAGTTATGGTACAGAATTATGTTTGCATTTGGGAAATATCAATATCTTTACATCGTTGATTCAAATGTGCCATTTTTTGCCTACATTCTAAGAAAGCACACCCTTCAAAACAAAGTCTATCATTATGGTCTCTGTATCTTCCTCTCATACTCTCAGGACCAACAAATGGACTCCTCCACCAGAGTATGAACATCTTATTCATCTCTGTATCTTTAATGTATCACATACATTAGATATCACACCTGGCATCCATAGATATTCAATAATATTTCTTCTGCACAAATATTATACACATCATGAAGAGTAAATATAAGTACTAGGAAGAGTAAATAAATATCAATATTTCTGATTCACTAGTCAATATGCTTTCGCCAAGTCTATCTAAACATTTCATTGCTATAATTTGAAATTATTTGAAAAGATAACTGGCACTTCATTTAGGTATAAATGATACTAGTGACAATTTACACGAGTAAACAAAAATACTAAGACCAGGTCTGCAATATGGTTTATATTAACTTAGACTTTTTTAGTACTCATGGATTTTTCAATAAATTTTATCTTTGCATCAACAACAAAAGGGAGTCTTTTTAAAAATTATAAGGAAAAATCAAAAATATATAATGTAATGAACTTAATAATTTTGCATTTTTTATGTTTCCCAGTGTTTGTGAGAGTTTTAGTGATAAGTCACTGTACTTCCTATCTATTTAGTGTTACTATATCTACTAAAACTGATTAAAAATTAAGTTTTATTAAATACTTATATATATACTTGTGACAAAAATTAAGATAAACATCTCTAAAGTAAGAAGAATTAGTAGAATATCAGTACAGATCTATCAACATCTGGGTTTTTAACTTATGAAGCATGTGGACTTTTTATATGGATTCATTTAGTATATTTCTCAGGAAAATCTAAGAGAGTCGAATCTGAATTATATTATTTATAACATAGTATATAGAAAGACAATATATACACTTTAGGCCATTCAGATCATATTCAAAATAGGAAACTGAATGGAAAAGTGAAATTTATTTAGAAATTGCAGATAATCTTTATACTATTGAAAACATGCAATTTGATATATTATAGGCCCTGCCTATCATATTGTTGACACCCAGGAAATATTAATAGAAATAAAGGGGAAAAGAAGGAAGCCATGGAGAGAGGAAAAATACAAGAAAGAAGAAGAAGAAGGAGGAGGAGGAGTGGCAGAGGGAGGGAAAAAGGGAGAGAGAGGATGAAGGAGAAGGAGAAGAAGAAAAAATATAGACTCTTCCATATGTTTTTTAGAAAACAGTGGAATCCCCAGTAAAGCTGTATACGGCCAACTTCATGATAAAAACATGCTGTTAGCTGTATAATTAAGTGATGCAAAGATCCCCTAAAGGCAAATGTTGAGGCTAAGACAGATGTCCTCAATCATGAGAGTTCATACAAAAACATGCTCCATGTGGTTTAGGACAAAAGATGTATGGCTCAACTAGTTCACGAACAAGAGGAGTGCGCAGTGAACAGTCAAGGAAATGATACAAGATCAGCACTATGTTCATAATAGTGTTGGTGGTATAATAGCTAATGAGAACATACTATTAACAGTGGTTCATCTGCAGGCACAGGACTGAGCTTTTATTTTTAAGTAGTATTTTATAGTTATGTAAGGCTCAGTTGCTACATATGTTTGAAACTAAAATTAAGAGAAGCCTTTATCAAACCTCATCTTTTGATACATAAGCCTTTGACTTAGGGTAGGATAAATTATTAAAATTAGTTTCAGAACTAAAGGAAGAAATCATATCTAGCCCTCTTGGAAACTGTCTGTCTCACGCACACATCTAAGTAGCAAGTCAGTGTGCTCTAGCTCTGTTACAAGATCAACTTCAGTGATCCGCATTTAACATTTTAATCTAATGCTTCCTGAAATAAGCAGTCACTCTTAGGAAACCAATAAATTTGCTTCTTGCCCACAATTTAATAAGGATATTTCCATCACGAGTAAACAAACACAATCATAAAGCTATACAAGACTAAAAGCCCGCATAAAGGCCAGATTTTCTTCTCTAACAACCACATTGAATCAAACAGCTTGGAAAACTTTTCCATGCACTTACTCTATAGGATTAAATACTTCCTTTAATCAAAATACAAATTTGCTGAATGAATCAGATTGTCTCAGAGCCTTATGTATTTTCTTTTAATTATAAAAAGATGTTGGAAACATTTTAAATCATTTCAGACTTAATTTAATAATTTATGTGTCCTACATGGCAAGAAAATATATGGAGTACCCATTTACCACACTTAATATCTACTAGTAAATATATGTAGTAACACTGTAAACTAAGAATATATGGCTTATAATTTAAAACCAGGAAATGGAAATTAAGTTTTGTATTATTTAATTTGGGGCTGAAAAATAACTTCCATAGAAAGTCAAAATATTCTATTTCACTGAAGGAAACTTTCTACCTTATATAACTTTTATTATACATATTTCAAATGTCAAAAACAAAAGTCATTTCACTAATAATGAGAAATAAGAGAAGGCTTGTTCTGTTTTGAAAATAATTATTGATCACTTTAATGTAAATTATTATTATTGGTGTTGGTCAAACATCTAAAAATGGCTCCCAAATGACTTTTAAAGATTTGCTTTTTGAGCTCACTTTTTTCAGAATTCAATTTTGATAAACATAAATCCTAAGACCTGGCTTTTCACTGCACCAAGGTAAGTAAATAGGGGAAGGAAAGTACTACTCAAGTAGGTAAATGAAGGAAAAACACTTTACTTATAATGTTTCATTTTACCTTTCTAATTCTAATTATTATAATTATTTTTATATACATGACAAAGAAATTAAGTGTCTAGAATTTAGCAAATACTGAGTTCAACTAATAAAAACAGCTTAGGGTCTTGACCTCAGGTTTATTTGACTCTAACTCTTGATTTTTCCACCACAGTACTTTTTAACAAGCATAACAGAAAATATTCACAGTGACATATACTATCCGATGATATTTATATTTATTCACTTATCCATTCAAAATAGTCACTTTAAAAAACCCCTTTACTATTCAAAACATTAGAGTTTACAAATAATCCTTCACAAGTGTATAGTGTAATGGTTAAGGATGACCTTTAGACTGTTTTAGAATGTAGATATTAAGAAAAATGCATTTCATTTAACAAATGTAGGTTTATTTAATGATACATATATTGTGGAAAGGGCAAATTATCTTAGCATCTGAACTCTTGCAGGAGTGAAAAGAACTAAAATGTTTTCAGGCTTCAATGTTACCTTCAACATCATTATCACTATATTCTTTACCTTTCAATTTCACTAACATATCTAAACTAAGGCCCACAATCATGCCTGACAGAGGGTAGGTATCTCCAGCCAAGCAAATAAACAAAAAATACAGTATTTGTTGCCATTGCATAAATGGATGAATGTTTTGGCTTATTTTAGTACTCATAAGTAACTCGCTTAGTTGGTGTTTTTGTTTTTGTTGCCTCAGTTTATTGATCTACAACCAAATAAATAAATCACGGATGTGAGCTTATATTATAACAACACTGGTTTTTACAAATTTTAAAGATGTTGATGCCTTTATTAATATCTAAAGCTATAAAAATTACAAAAATAACAAATGAAGCTTTTTTTTTTTTAAAAAAAAAAGGAGAAATACAAACAGAATTTCTCCTACATGCCAAATAATCTATAATTATTATAAGAGGCCCCCGAACTGCTTTCAGTTAACTCTTTAAACTCTGGACAGGCCAGTTCAAAAAAAATTAATCAGTAGCACAAGCAATAAATCCATCTTTAATATTAATTCTTACAGAAAATATGACCATTTCAAAGAATATTTTAACTGATATACATATATATGTATACACAAATATATATGCATTCTTTCTGACTTAAAAATCAATACATGTAGTAATGCCATATTGTTTTATTTTTTCATATATAAGACTATAATTTTCAAATAAAATAAATTTATAGTCCTGAATATTAACTGCACTTACAGATTGTTAAAAAATGAAGAAGCTTTAAAAAACTACACTATTTCTCATTTAGTATAAGTAAAAAACAGACTCATTTCTTCTTCTAAACATTATCAGAAATTTTATGTATGGTCAGAGTTACATATGTGTATTATAATACTTTGAGCAACCACTAAAAAATAATATAAAGTGTTATATTAACAAAACAATAAAAATAAGCCAAAAGGGAATTCTAGAAAAGGTAAAGACTAAGTTACTCACAGGAAGGCAAGAAAAGAGAAAGAGCAGAAAAAGCAACAGAAGAAAAACAAAAACAAATAATAAATTGACAGACCTACGCTGCAATGTAATTACTTTATAAAAATTATTTAAATACTTTAATTAAACGACAGGATAGCAGAATAAATGTAACATTAATACCTAATTATGTAAAGTCTACAAAAAACTCATTTTAAATATAGTGACACAGGTATTGTTAATAATAAAACAATAGAAGAAAATATATTATGCAGATATTAATCTTATATAGCAGGAACAGCTATATTTGTATCATACAAAATAGACTTTAGAGCAAAGAAAATGAATAGAGAAATAGAAAGGTATCACATAATAATGAAATGATCAATCTACCAAGAAGATACAGTGATCCTAAATTTGTGTGCACCAAACAAAAAAAGAACTTCTCAATGCATAGAGCAAAAATGAATAGAGCTGAAAGAAAAAAATAAGTAAATTCACATTTATAATTGAAGATTTAAAAACCCCACTCTCAGCATTATATAGAAATGACAGACAAAAAGTGAGCAATGATATGAATAACTGAAAAATACTATCAAATGAGTTCTAATAGACATTGATAAAAATACTGCACTCGATGACAGCATAATATACATATTATTTAAGTGTCCATTCACCAAAGTAGACCATACCTTGAGTCATAAAACAAACCTCAACAAATTTAAAAGAATAGAAATCATATAGCATATGTTCTTTAATCATTATGGAATCAAACTAGAAAGAAATGACAGAAAGGCAACAGGAAAATCTATAAACATTTGAAAATTAAACAACACACTTGTAAATATTCTATGGTTAAAAGAATGTCTCAAAAATAATAAAATATACATAGCTCTAAATAAAAATTAAAATTAAATGTCAATATTAATGAGATATGCTTAAAGTAGCACTAATCTAAGGTCCTACCTCAAGAAACTAGAAAAATGAGAGAAACAAAACAAGTAGAGAAAAGAAATAATAAAGATAAGAGCAAATATGAATGAAAATCAAGCAGGAAATCAGAGAAAATCAATAAAACACAAAGACAGTTCTTCCAAAAAAGAAACAATAAACATGTTAAACTTCTAGAAAGAATAGAAATTGAAAATAGTTAAAATGTAAATCATAAATGTTAATAATGAAACAAGTGATATTACTTCAGACCCCATAGCTGTTAGAAATACTAGTATACACTACAAATTACTTTATACTCATAAATTTGACTACATATTAAAATTGATACATTTCCCAAAGACTACAAATTATCAAAACTCAACCAAAATGAAATATGTAAACTGAATAGTTCTACAACTGTAAAACAAATTGAATTTATAATTTTAATTCTCATTAGAAATAAATCTTCAGTCCTAGATAATTTCACTGGAAAATTCTATAAACAATTAAAAAGGAATGAATATAATTTTATACAATCTCTTCTAAAAAATAAAAGGAAATTATCTTCAACTTATTTTATGAGGCTTAATACTAAAAGCCCAACAAAAAAAGTAAAAAAAAAAAAATACAGAAGCAAAAAAGAGAAAGAAAACTGCATCTACATATCTCTATTGTATTTAGATGCAAAAATTCTTAAGGAAACCTCAGCAGGTAAAAAGTATTAAATACTTACACACCATGAACAAGGAAGATTTGTTTCAGGTTGCAATACTGGTTCAATACTTAAAAATCAATCAGTGTAATCTATAACATACATATATGTTAAAGAAGAAAATCACATGCTCATAGTAATTGAGACAGGAAAAACATTTGAAAAATTCTAACACCCATTTATGAAAAAATTCAGAAAACAGAGTAAAGAAGTTTCTCAATTTTATAAAACACACACACACACACACACACACACACACACAAACTTTCAACTAACATCATACTTAAAGATGAAAGACAGAATGTTTTCTCTCTAAAACTGGAAACAAAGCCAGAATCTTGCTCACCACTCTTATTCAATACAATACTAAAAGGTATAGCCAGAGCAATAAAGCAAGAAAAATAAATTTAAAATATATGGATTGGAAATGAAGATATAAAATTGTCACAATTTTTAGAGGGCATGATTGTGTACGTAGAGAAATTTCAAAGAATCTACAAAAATGAAAGCTTAAAACTAGTGAGTTCAACAAAGCAGTGGGATATAAAATCGAAACCAAAAAAAAAAATTATTTCTGTGGCAACTACAATAAACATGTGGATCCTGGAATCAAAACCACAATATCATTTATAATTGTGTCAAAGAAAATCACGTACTTATGTACAAGTTAAATAAAGCCTATTCAGGATATCAATAATAAAAATTATAAAACAGTGATGAAAGACATCAATGAAACTTAAATAAACAGAAAGATATATCCTGATCATGAAATGAAAAACCTAACATAGTAAAGATATCAATTCCACAAATATTATTTATAGTTTTAGTAAAAAAATCTATCAAATTTCACCATATTTTATACACTTATACAAATTGTGATATTTACTAAGGAAGTATTGTTTAATTATTTTATATACTTGAAGATATCAATACTTTCAATTTTCCTACAGTAATTCTTAATGAAGAAAGGACAGTGGGCGAAGGACTTGGTCCCTGCTCTCCAGTATAATAAAACTAATGTCTCCTTCTGAGACAAATGTTAGGTAGGTTTGCTTTCAGTTCAACATAAAAGGCTAAGGTTGTTTAAACTTGCATTTTCTTTCCTTCAGCACAATCTTTTCTGCATACAAGCATAACCTGGTTCTTTTTGCATCACTCTGTAGAAATTGGAGCTTGGGGAGCTAACACATGAAAAAGATGACACTCTGGCTACTGCTATTGCTTTGAGTGCCAAACCATCCATTGTCACTGACCTAGAAGCCTCATGTCTTCCACAAATGTCCATGAAAGTGTGACAGATTAACTTTGGTTTTTAAATAGGATAAATTCTCAGATGCGCCAAAATTCTTGATAGCTAGCTCTTTCACTGCCCTTTCCCCTGATATGCTTGTACTTGGAACTAGCCATTAAGTTGTGAGAAAGCCCAGGACACAAAAACAGGTCATGTGTGAGTATTCTAGCCAATAGCCTGGTTATGTCCCCAAATTACAGAAATATTGATAACTAGACATGTGAATAAATGATCCTTCAGATGATTGCAACCCCCAGGCTTTGATTTGTCCTTCTGAAGCTCAGAAAACATGGAGTAGAGTAAAGCTCTCTGCACTATGCCATGTCTGAATCTCTTACCCACAGAAAACTTGAGAGATACTTGAGTTTAATTGGTCTAGGGTTTTAAGCCACTAAGTGATATTACATAACCATAATACCAGAAACATTCATTAAAATGAGAAACAAACAAAAATTTAATATTTCTTGATTTATTTTATGTACATGTTGGTTAAAAGGAAAGGATTTCTGAAAAAAAAAATAGTCTTATTCTTGACTTTGGCATTCATTAATTCTTTAAATGTTAGTAAGTAATATATCACATATGTATTCTCTTCCTTCAAAACTGGAAAAGATATAATAGGATTCTTTTATTACATGTAGTGATATTGTATTAAAAGTATTTATCAGTTGAGTCCTATTAAGAAGATGGCAGAATAGGTAAATGCTCTGCTTGTCTGACAACCACATCAAAATTACAGCTAAACTACAGAACAACCATCATTGGGAATCTCCTGAAGTCTAGCTGAACAGAATCTTTACAACTAAGGAGAAACATAGAGGATATATCAAGACTAACAGGAGGTAGGGAGATGCAGAATGGGCTTGTTCCATACCCACATTTGGTGGTTAATAATCGGGAGAGATATCTTAGCTGCTAAGTCAAGGGGTCCCAGCCCCACACCAGGCTCCCCAGTCCAGATCACTGCCAGGAAGAAAAGTCCCCACAAGTTCTGGCTGTGAAAACCAGCTGAGATTGTGACTGAGTGAGACGGAGGGCTGCTGGAGTCACAGACATTCCTCTCAAAGGGCCTGTGTGTGGGCTGGACTCACTTACTCTGAGCTCCGGTTCTGAGGCAGCAGTTCAAAGGGTGCCAGGAACATACAAGGAGGAAATACATTTTCTGGCTTTGGGGCAAGGGCTGGAGGGGCAGCTTTATTCCTTTATTGAGCTTTCTCTCTTCCAATGTGCAGACACAGGCAGCTGCCATATCTGAGTCTCCATCACCCTGCCCTTCTGATTATTCTCTGAGACCCTGTTCCACCCAATTTTTAGGCCCACTCAAGCTGCTTCTGGTGACCTTTTCATACAAAGAGTCTTGGCTCAAACTGCAGACTTTCCTAATATCTCTCAAAGGTTCATAAAACCTAAGCATCTAGCCTTGGTTTGCCCTGTACCTCTTGCTAAGCAGCCCCATGCCCACTACTAGTGGCAGCTAGCCTTGGTTTTCAGCTTAGCCTCTCTCAGGCACCTCCAAGCCCAGTGCAGGAGGAAGATATCTGCAAATTGCTTTGTGGCTTGTGCCAGATGACCTCGGGCAGGGAGAAACTGAAAATGAACTTGGCCTGTGTTGAGGCCTCTCCCAGGAGGCCCCAGGGACTGGTACACCCAGTGGCCAGCTTTGTACCAGCTGAAGCACCACTGGGGCTGTATTCGAAGAGGACACACCCAAAGGGCAGACTGAGTAGGCACCACAGACTTGCTAAAGTGAATCCTACTCTGTAGTATGGCCTCTTCACAATAGCTTCTCCAGCGTAGTCACTCACCAGACTTCACAACCAATCAGCTTATGAGTCAGCCCCTCCCACTGACATGCAAACAACAACCAAAGCTCAACTACAACTGGAAGACACACACACAATATATACAAGGGACACACCTGAAGCACCCAACTTAGGTGATCAGGGAGACTGTACCACTGGATCCCATAGGTCACCTACTACATAAGACTACTCGACTAAGACCGGGAGACATAGCAACTCTACCTAATACAAAGAAATAAACAAAAAGAACAAGCCAAAATGGGAAGACAAAAAAAAATGTATTCCAAATAAAAGAATAGAACAAAACTCCAGAAAAAGAAAAAAAAAATTGAGACAAGCAATCTACCAGAAGCAGATTTCAAGAAACTGGTTATAAGGATGTTCAACAATCTCAGCAAGAACTTCAACAATATAGAAAACATGAAAACAGAGATAGAAAACAACAATGACGACAACACAAAAACAGTCAAAAATGAAGAATACAATAGCTGAATGAAGAATACATTAAAGGAATCAATAGCAGATTAGATGAAGCAGGAATAGAATCAACAATTTAGAAGATAAGGTAACAGAAAACATCCAATCAGAAACAGCAAAAAGAAAAAGAATTTAAAAAATGAGGATAGTTTAAAGTGCCTCTGGGACAATATCAAGCATATCAACATTCACATCATATGGGGTACAGAAAGAGAAGAGAGAGCGCGAGGAATTGAAAACCTATTTGAAGAAACAATGATAGAAAACTTCCCTAACCTGGTGAAGAAAATAGACATGCAAGCCCAGGAAGCTCAGAGTTCCAAACAAGATGAGCCCAAAGAGGCCCACACCAAGACATATCATAATTAAAATGCCAAAGTTTAAAAACAAAGAGACCCTTAAAAGCAGTTGGAGAAAAGCAGTTAGTTATGTACAAAGGAGCTCCCATAAGACTGGCAGCTGATTTCTCAACAGAAACTCTGCAGGCCAAGAGGAATTGCCATACAATATTCAAAGTGATGAAAAGCAAGGACTTTCAATGGAGATTACTCTACCTAGCAAAGCTATCATTTAGAATTGAAGGACAGGTAAAGAGCTTTCCAAAACAACAACAACAACAAAACCAAAGAAGTTCATCACTAACAAACCAGTATTACAAGAAATGTTAAAAGGACTTCCTTAAGAAGAAGAAAATGAAAAAATGATCAAAAATATAAATAATAAAATGGCAATAACTACATACAATCACTTTAAATGTAAATGGATTAAAAGACAGGGTAACTGAATTGATATGAAAATAATACCCTTGCATGTATTGCTTCCAAGAGTCTCATATCAGATCAAAAGTCACACAGACTGAATGTAAAAGAATGAAAAGAGATATTTCAGGAAAATGGAAAAAAAAAATCTAGGGTAGCAATACTTCTACCAGACAAAATGGACTTTAAAACAAAAGCTATAACAAGAGACAAAGAAGGACCCAGTAATCCTACTTCTGAGTATTTATCTGATCAAACCCAAAACACTACTTCTAAGAGATACGTGAATCCATATGTTTATAACAGCATTTACAGTAGTAAAGATGTGGAAGAAACCTGGGTGTCAATCATTGAGTGAACAGATAAAGAAGAGCTGCTACATGTATCCAATGGAATACAACTCAGCCACGAAAAGAATTAAATTTTGTCATCTGCAACAGCAAGGATGGACCTAGAAGGTATTATGCCAAGTAAAGTAAGTCAGACAGTGAAAAACAAATGCCATATGATTTCACTTACATGTTGAATTTAAAGTACATTTTTAGAGTTGCTAGATGGGAGGAAATTTGTGGGGGTGGGCAAAGAAGGGGGAAGGAATAAGAAGTACATATTAATAGTCATAGGGATGTAAAGTACAGCATAAGGAATATAGTTGATAATATTGTGATAACTATGTATGATGTCAGATGAGTACTAAATTTATTGGGGTGATTGCATCATAAGTTATATAAATGTCTAATCTCTATGTTGTGCATGTGAAACTAATATAATATTATATGCTAACTGTAACTGAAGCTAAATAAAATCATAAAAAGTAATAAATAAAAAAGATGAAAAAATAGTATCATTCAACAATTATGAATTGTTTCTATGGGCCAGGCCATGAACCAGGTTATATGTTAGATTATACTTGCCTTTACAAAAATCTCTCTCTCTCTCTCTCTCTCTCTCTCTTTCTCTTTCTCTTTCTAGTGTTTGAGAGAAACATTGTGCTAAGTGGAACTCAATTATATTTTATTCACTGGATTCATGCCATCTTAGTTGAAAAAGGTAATATTAATTATTTATTTTCTAACAATACATTTACAATTAATTCAGCAAATATTTATTGTGTACCCATTTATCTATTGTGTTTCAGGCACTGTTTTAGGGATTTGATAAATGATGCACCACTATTAGGCTACAATTTACAGCAGTTTCATGCTAGAAACTCCCATGCCCAAATGATGCCTCAAACTGAACTGTAGCCAACTAAACAAAGAAAATATTCTTATTTGCAAAATATCTTTGAAATTTTAAAATAAAACAATTTAATCTATTTAATTCTGTAAGCATATACTAACCATTCTTGTATTGAAACAATTTGGTTACCCTAAGATGTCACTGTAACATGATTTCAATCATTCACAGAGTATGAATATACATATATATAAAATCTCTAGAATCAGAAACATGAAACAAATTCAGTATTAAGGAATCTGTGTTCCAAGATAAATAATAATATTGGTGAATTGAGCATTGGTGAAAGAGAGTATCCAAATGAATTTTGACTGGAGTCTTTTTTTCCATTTTTGTATTGCTGAGTTGCTGATATGAAATATATATTTATTATATGAAGCATATCTATGGCAGTTAAATTCAGATAGTGTTATCTATAACAATTTGTATTGGCTTCCTCCCAAGGTTTTTGATTTGCCATGTATGAGAATAAATGAGAACCATATGAAAGTCAATAAGTTCTTGATAGTACATGACATTTTGTGTTCTCTCATCCTTGATTTTAGCAAACATTCCAAGGTTTTGGCTTCCATCATTGAGGGTGATAGGCTTCAAAAATGTTAGGGCTTTTTTTTTTTTTTTTTGGCTTCAGAAAAGAATCCCAACTTAACATACTTCCATAAATCATTGGTGTGGAAATCTGTCAGAAAATAGCACAAGAGTACTACTTTTTCCTTGTGGTATTTGGTCTCTCCAAATTAGATTATTTGTTGAATGTTCAAGGGAGCATATTTGCTTGAAGAGTTCACCATATGTCAGACAAATCTCATGCTCTTGAAATAGAGTTCACAGAAATAAAATCAAGGGTAACTGTCTGTTCCTTCCTCTACCACGGTGATAAGAATTGAAGAATTCTGCAGAAATATGACGCAGTCACTGAGTAATATTATGAGCATTGAAAAGGGCCAAAATGGAGACTACACAAGTTCTTAAACCCAGAGTGCATTTCATAATTGTCTTTCAGATTTTATCCTCATTATTAACATTATATTGACAGGTAGTCAGCCAGAGAAAGGATCCTGGAGTGATTTTGACTACAATTCTTCTACTTGCTAGCTCTATTCTCTGGCATGATTATTAACCACTTTAAGCCTCAACTTATGAAATAGATAATGTACTCCATCCACAGAGATTTTAGAGAAAATTAAATAAAATAATATACATTGAATGCTGGGCAAAGAGTAAATGCTCCATTGATATTAGTTATTTTTTGGAACAAGTAAATATAATACATTCATGTGTGCACATGTACATAACAGAAATTAGTTTTTAAATTGTTATTTGTTGTTATTATTACTGTTATCACTTTTAAAACTTCTAATTTAAGTGCAAAATCATCTCTCTTCAAAGAAGAAATTTGAGAGCCAACTTAACAAGGAAAATATAATTTAATTAAGACTATTTTCCATCAAACTGTAACTGGGTTTTCCCAGAGAACTTCAGGGTGAAGACTTCTGTAAACCTTCAAAATCTTCATTTTATAGTGTATTTAACTCTACCACTTATTTTCCTAAATTGGGTCTCGATCCCCTGGGTCAATAGAATGTGTATCCCAGATGCCCCATAAGAAGGGTTGGTTTTAGTAGGCATGTTGACGTTATTTGTACATAGTAAGAGAGTATAAAGGATCAGAAAAGCTTTGGCATTTACCTTGTTAAATTTTTATAGCTATGGTCTGGTTCAAGGGTCTACTTAACCGACTTAACTACACTAAGAAAAATGAGAGCATTGAGACCAATGAAAGGAGTCCACAAAATTCTATGAAAATGAACCAGTTCTAGCAGAAATCAGTATATTTAATGATCCAAGATACACAACTAGAACATTAACTAGCTTTATTGACCTTGAGGAAATTTACACATTTCCCTATAAGGACAAAAAAATTCCAGGGACATTCTCCTTTATTATATTATAAAAAATTGTTTTAATACATGAATTCAACATCAATTTTTTAAATGTTTATTATATACCAAGCATTGCAATTGCTAAGGGGGCACAGTATTTAACTAGGCACAATTTCTGTTCAAGCTACCCTCAGCCATGACTAGGGATGTGGCATAAAAAAAGACAATTTCAATAGAAGATGATGTGTTATGCAAGATCAATCACAGGGTTCTTTTGCTGCAAACACCAAAAGGACACCTAATCTCATTCTGGGGAGGTAAAGAGACTCGAAGAATGAATAGAGATTGCTTAGGTGATTCTGGAAAAGGAAAAGAAATGTCAAAGACTGATGCACAAAAAAAGGAAAAAAGTATGGCATACTCAGAGAACTACAAGTGATTCAGTGCACTGTGTACAGTGTATGGAGGTAGTGGAGAGGGAAGAGGATATGGAGAGGACCAGTATTTTATTCGAGGTAGATTTTGCATAAGAGAGCTAAAGTATTCTGGGTTTTTTTTGTTTGTTTGTTTGTTTGTTTGTTTGTTTGTTAGAAATGGTAAGTTGGGAGCTGCAGGCTAAGTTTAGCCCTTGAATAAATCTTCTTCATGATTAAATGGGTTACCACATTTAAAGAATATAAAAATTTCCCATAAAAACTCAGATTAGGAATTCTCTTGGAAGTTCAGGAATTTACATTGGACTCATGTTGCCTTGTCTCTGAGAAGTTTCTTTTGGAGGAATGAAGGATGCTTTCATGAGTCACCACACTCTTCACCTATTTCACTTGTTTATATAACTTGCCAGGCCCTTGAGGCATTTGTGTTTGCAATAGGAAGTACAAAATTAAGTGTGCTCTAATATATTAGTGTGACTGATATTGGAGATATCAGGACTGGATGCAGATGCATCATTTAGGACATTTTTTTTTGGTAATCTAGAGAAGTGATGAGAGACCAACAGAGGTTGTGTTGGGAGACAGAGAACACAAATTAGCATTCCTAAAATGGTGTATGGCTTAGGCAATCAAAAATTAAATAGAGGGAAGAGGAGAGGATGATATTTTACTTGCCAGGTTAATTACCTTAAGAGTCATTGTCTCAAGTTAGGAGCAGACAGCAAGAAGGAGTTAGACCTGCAAAAATTTTGGTGGAAATGACTAGGAAGAAATGGGACAGGTACTAAAAGAAGGCACAGGGAGCTTTCAGACTGAAAGACATCTGAAAGGAGAACCCAAAGGAGGGAGGATTGGGTACGAAGCTCAGATTTCAGTGCACCTCTGAGAAAAGGTTAGCCAGGATGGTTAGAGTATGAGATGAAGGTCACACATTACTGGATTCTATCACTTGAGAAGGGATGGTCCAGCTTTAGTAATTCCACCATGTTCCATGGGGTGGTGTAAACTATGCTGGAAATTTTGAAAGCACAGCAGCTTGAGGTTGTCTGTTAATTGCTCTCCTTCTAGTACATTCTCTCTTTAAAGGAGATCTAAACAGTTCATGCCCAAAGCAGACACAAGTGCCCATTGCTAGAAGTATTGGATTCAAGTAATGACAGAAAAGAGTTAAAAATGGTTGTCTGTAGAGAATAAAAAATGGATGGAGTTAGCAAGAAACTGATGCTTCCTTAATAGTCTTTTAGAATTAGCTGCCATTTACGTGTTACATATAGGTAATTATGAAGGACTTGTGTCAGAGATTGCTATATGGATTGTGAAAACTATTTAGGCACACTACCTCTCCCACATTCCCTTGCCATTAAGTACAGCAATATGATTGATTTCTAGTCAACAGAAGGAGAGAGAAGTGATATGTGCCACTCATAAGCAGGGCTCATAAAATCTGTCACATATAATTCTTTCTTTGATTTTACTGGCTGGAAGCAAAGGATTCCAGGGTCTTACACTCTCCACAGATGGAGAGAGTATGGGAACTGAATCATTGCAAGCTAGGCCACCTGGCTAAACAACTAGTTAGGGTTACTCCGTGTTTAAAATTGTGTGTTTTATTTTTATTTTTTTTAAATTTTAAACTAATGATATTTGGAGATTTAACTATTACAGTAGCTAGCATTAATCTAAGAAAGGTGGTTCAAAATAAAGATATGCTTGTGTATATCACAATTAAAGATATGTAAATTTTTACACATTGTCAGAAATACCTTTTACCTTTGAATTTTTTTCTATCGGTTCAGACTCACATCTTCAATACCTATGAACTTATTAAGATTTAGCTAACACTGTTAATTTGGCAAGTTCATAATGTTAAATTAACTTCTTATTCCCTACTTCGACTATAGTGGTGCCATCATTTCCACAAACAATCAGGATCTATATTTTATTTGATTCTTACCTTTTAAACATTCTCCTATTATATTTTTAAATTCTGTTTCTTCTCCTTTCTTTATGTGTCTTCGTATGCATTCCATCCTTCACAGTCTATTACCACTATTTTAGAGTAAGTGCATAGCTTCATGGCAATAACACTAAAACAGATTTCTAATATCATATAGTCTACTTCATTGACAGCTTCTCCCCAAATTATTTTTTGAAAATTACCACTGTCACTGTCCCCAGAGCATTTTTTTGGATTATAGTAGCAATTATATTATGGAAAGGACACAGGAAAAGAAGGTTCCAGTTTGAAATATCAGTTTTTCTGTTACTAGGGTGACCTCAGGAAGAATTCTGAGTCTTGATTTCATCATCCATTAAAAGGGGGTCAAATCTACTATTCACAGGATTGTTTCAAAGATTAAATAAGGTAACTCGTAGATAGTGATAGCAAAATACTTGTCTCATCATGGTGCTTAAGGCATGTTTATTAAATCAATAAATATATTATTCTTTACCTAATTTCCTTTATTTAACTAATCTACTTACAAATTAATGTTTACTTCAGTTAACATGATCAAATGCTTTTTTACCTTTAAGGAAAGCTTAAATCTGATCTGTTTTATTATCTTTCCCTGTATACTTCCACCTCTGTTCAAGTCTTGCTCACTTATCTAGCCTTACATTTTTAGTTAGCTTTATTGGTTTTCATGTACAATAATTTTCTTTAAGTAGATTTCAAATGACTAGGGACCTACTTTATACAAAATATCAGGTGTTGCAGTTATAGGTTTTTGGTTTTTTTATTTGTTTTATTTGGCCTGTCAAGAATTCCTTTTTTTTTTTTTTTTTCATAAATGATATTCTGACTTTCTTTTGAATGTAAACCACTCGGAGACCTCTAATCCCTGTAGATCATCAGTTCCACCTAACTATATCCACTATTTCCAAAGGTAAGAACAGGACTGAGTATTTGCCAGTCTGAGTAATTCATTTCCCAAGCAATTCAAATAGGGCTTGTGAGCCAAATAAGGGTCTAGAATTTCTATTGGAACTGGGATTACAATGTAGCATTATGTAAACTATAGCAATATTTTAAAAGATTTAAATATTGAAAATATTAAATCTGCAAATTAACCTAGTTAGTAGAAAAATAGGGTTAAGTTAACTATTTAAGACAAACAATAAAAGTTATATTTTATCCATCCGTGTCTGATCTCTTAGCTAGGAAGTTTATCTATCTACTTCTCAGTCGCATAGACTAAAAATTTTTTTCACTTAAACTAATTTATTTGTTTTTGTCACTTGTAATCAAATGAGAACTGCCTAATACAGTGTTTTTTGAATCATGAAGAAAATATTTACTGATTATTATTCTAGCTTACTCATAATGAGGTTTAGACAAAAAATGTAGATTATATATCATAAATCCCTCTTCACTAATGGAGAAAAAAGAAACAGAAGCACATTCTTCATGACATAGAAATTTCATTATTTTGCTGTTTAAATAAGCACATATTTAATAAAATTTTTAAAAGCTTCAAAGACCACTTCTGTATTCCAATCTGTAAAAAATATTTTCATTATGTTTATTATAAAAATATAAATGTTTCCACTACAAATCATTTTACATTAGTAAGAGGCCATCTACATTGTACAACATAAAATAAATGAGTAATGTTTTGAAAATACAAGTGTAAAGTAAATACATACTGCCAATCATATCACATTTATACATGGTTTAATTGCTACTTAGGACAGAATAATCTGGGCAAGTTACCAGAAATAAATAATATATGTAAACCAAATATAAGATACAAAACAATAATATGGTACATAACATTATGAAGAAGATGTGGTTTCATGTTTATTGAAAATCAATGCAGTTCCTGTACAAAGAGATGGCCATAAGCATTCTAGTACCTCTACTCCACAGTTAAGAATCGTACACTGTTATGTTTACATATGTACAGGGTAAGAATTGTGTAAAGTAAATTTATAAGAGGTCAGATAGAAAAATAGTGAAAAATGAAAAGCAATATACTGTGTATACAATCTCTACTTTGAAATGGACACGAGGGATGAATTAAGTGAAAAAAGATTCAATAATTCTTGATTTGTATTAGTTCTTGAAATGCACAGGTTTTGTTGAGTATGTTCAGAATAGTATCTATAAAAGTAAATTCTAGTGTGAGATAAAATGAGACTCAAACCAGACTCAGATCTCAATCTAACGTTTTACAACAAAATATTTGATCAAAAATGTTTTTTAGCTGCTTTTAGTTGGTTTATGTAAAATTTGTGATTAATTTCGTAATTACATATGTTTTTTAAAAAAATTCATGCTCTTATATATCCAATACATAATTCTAGTTAGATTATTTGATTATAAGGAATATTGCCAAATTTAAGAAATAATCTCATATATCAAGGATCACAACTTAAGCATTATGACACTAAATTTACAAAAGATAAGCACTTGTGAATTTTGATCTGTGATTGTAAGCTACATAATGTTCCATTTTGCATGAGAACATAAAGTTTGCAGCACTGTTTTATTCATTCTATTCTTGTTATGTATGCATTTTTTTTTCCCATAACACAATCATATGAGCATTAGAAGAAATATAGACAGAGCTAAAATGTTGCTTCGCAATACATTAGTGGCTAGATCTCCACCAGGTACATCTTTTCAAATATTACTGAGTATGTGCATATTTGACCTTTATGGAATAGTAAGTCTAAGTTCCTGCAATAAGAGATCTTTCCACTGTTTACAGATTTTGAACATTTGCTAGATAACCATCTATTTTGAAAATTATATGCTCAGTAAATGCTTCTAAGCTATACACCAAAATTATAACAGGTGCATTTCAGTGGAAGACTCTTAGAGATAATACCTGCTATTGATGATCACAATGTTAAATTAGTTTAACTAAATTTCAGTGATACAGATGACTATTTGAGTTATCATCATTTCCTAAAAACAGCTCAACAATTTTAAGCAAAGATATTGAGTGATATTTCAAAGCCAGTCAGCAAGTGATTTTTTGACTCATGCATTGGTCTATAGGCTGTGTTGCCAATTAATGCAGCAAACTAAATAAAGTTTCAATTCTTTCCAGGGTAGCTACTTTCTATTTAAGAACTCTAATACAGCTTCTTTACCAATAGATGGAGTTAATGGTTTCATAAGTACCATTGTAGGGCAGGTATGTCATTGAGAATCCATTACATACAAGCCAGTATATTACACTAAATTAGGAGCATACAGTTTATAACAAATGGTGAGACAAAAATGGATAATTTAGACTGTGGGAGATTTGGTTAGTTAATGAATAGGAAAGAGTTTGGTTTCTTTCTTTTTATACATATAGATGGTGATACATATAAGTGGATGGCTCAAAAATCTGGAAAAAAACCCACGTCATTCTCTATGTCTAGTTTACCATGTCTCCTACTGCTGACAATTTGAGAGAGCATTTGGCACTTGGCTGTAACAAATCCAAATTAAATCATCAAGGCATAAATAGAAAACAAAAACAATTCAAAAGAAAATAAATATGTACTTTTCTTCAACATTAAGATTTTTTTTACACAATAATACTTAAGGAAGCTAACAATTAAAAATGTGTAGTACTTAAAAAAACTACAGACTTCATTTCTATATGCTTTTAACAGATAAAAGAGAATAATACAATGAAAAGGTAGTAAATATGGCCAGATAGTTTGAGGTATAAACTCCTCTGTTTTGCTTGCTTTAAAAAAAAAAATACCAGTTACAGATTTCTTCTGTGTATAAAAATATCACAAGTCTTTTCTTTTGTGGCTATTAGCAAACAGAGCCACCATGTTTGTTGTGTTATTCACTTGTTTGTTTTTTCATAGTCAGTAGATATTCAATGGCTCTAAGCTAGTTTTTCATCATTTCGTGCTGAAACGTTTTAATTTAATCCATAAACTAATATAAAAAACAATTACAAAACAAAATACACCCACCCACCCATCCACTAAATGATAGGGGAAAATAAAGAGTTTTTAATTCCATTTTAAGGCATTTGTACTCATATCTGAGTATCTTATTGGGCTTGAAACTTCCGCCAGTATTTCCAGCATTATGATCTGTCTGCAGAGTGATGCTATATCTTCTACAGCCACCACTTCCTTCCAAAAGTAGCACTTTACACTGGAACTGGACCATTCTTTGATTGTGTTTCTAGAGCTTTAATGCTACTAATGATCTTCTTCTGTGGTCCAACCACAGTGACACCAACCTTTTTCATGTCACTGTAGAAAAAGAGAAAATGTCTGGTGAGAATCATGGTTTCCTGGATAGTATGTAAGCATGAGATTTTCATGTAGCAGCACTTGTACAATCATATATCCCAGTGCTTTGAACTTAATTTTTTTTTCATCATCTGTGTATTATATCCTGGCCGTTCCACCTCTATCCTTATGGAAGAACATAAATGATATAGTAGGTTAAATAGTGTCCCTTCAAAATTTCTATCCACCCAGAACCTCACCTGGTGAACTTATTTGGAAATAGAATCTTTTCAGATGTGATTAAGACAAGGATCAAGATAAAATCATACTGGGCTAGAGTGGGCTCCAAATTGAATACAACTATTCTTATTATAGACAGGACACACAGTAACACAGAGAAGAAATCCTCGTACAGATGGAGGCAGAGGTTGGAGTTATGTTGTCACAAACCAAGGGATGCTGGGTTCTACCAGAAGCTGGAAGAGGTAAGGAAAGATTCACCCTTACAGATTTCAGAGCAAGTGTGGAGCAAATGTGGCCCTTCCAATACCTCGATTTCTGACTTCTAGCTTCAAGAACTGTTAGAAAATAAATATTTGTTGTTTAAGCCAATAAGTTTGTGGTAATTTGTTATGGCAGCCCTAGGACACTAATGGAGATGGTTACACATACTTTCTGGGACATTATCCCATTTGCTTGAATCTGGGCTAGCTAGAGACTGCTTCGACTGACAGAATGTCAGAAGAGATGCTGTATTAGTTGCTGCACTTGGGTCTTCAGAAACTGTCAGGTTCCACTTGTTATCTCTTGAGACACACTCTCTGGGCCTCAAGGTGCCATATAAGAAATCTGAGTACCCTGAGACATTGGAGTGGCCATGCATAAGCGATTTGTCTGCAATTTCAGCTATGTAGCAATCTGCACCAGGTAAGACATGAATACAACCATGTAGCTAGAATGAATACAAGCCCCCGAGCTAGACTAGATTCAAAGTAGATGAACACTTCACTTAACACTAACACTACAACAGAAAAATCACCTGCCAGAGCTCTTCCCAAATTTATAAGCTGTAACACTGTGGTACACAGTGAAATGGTTGTTGTTTCAGACCTTAAGTTTTGAAGAAGTTTGTTGTTAAACATAGATAACTGAAACAATTGCTTTAAAATATAAAGTTCTTCCAAAGTAGAATAAAATATCTTTATTCATCAAAGCTATTAAATTTAAAAGAGCTTAAACTCAGAAACCAGATATAAAAATAAAGACTATAATAACATAAAAATTGTATTTAAGAAAAAGAGTTATTTAAACACATACCAATGATTAATTAAATATTCTTAAAACAAATAATTAGTTCACATATCTGCCTCTTCCAATTCATTTATCACTATTCGGCATATTGCCTTTCTTTCAATTTATTATTTTTTTATGCTCCATCTTGTACCACAAGAATGTGAATTACATGTAAACAGGGATTCTTATTGGCTTTGACTCTGATTTTCATCCACACTCTGAACAATGGCTATTGTTTAGTAGGGGCTCAATATGTATTTACAAAAGAATGAATCAATAGTCCAAATACATTTATCTGGAAATTTAACATAGGAGTTAAGTATCACTTGGCAAAAAACTTCAGAAAAAATTGAGCATGGCAAGAAGAAAAAACACATATGTGCAAACACAAACACACACACATATACAGACATAAACACACATAGAAGGGAGTACTCTATATTGAGCATAAAGTAAAGAATATAAAATTGGGATTTCAACTATTTAGAAATGGATGAACTGATTTCTTAAGAAGTGAGTTCCTAGGCAATAAGGTATGCAAGCAAAAAATAGTTAATTAACCTTTAAGAAGAAATTAGATGTAATTTTTTTAAGTATCTACTGCATTAAATTAACCACAACCGGTGTATTCCTATTAACCGAGCTGAGGGTGAAATTCCTGATGACCTGCAAGTCGCTCCCTGCTGCCATTTAAGAGGCGAGTTCTCTGTGGACAACTTATATTTTACCTGAGGTACTCTCTAATCATACTCTTCAGCTGCCTTGATGCTCCAGGAAGTCTAGTAGGGAGTGACATGGAGCTTGTCACTCTTTGTGTAAGCATGCATAATGAAATCTTTACTTACTGTAATGTAGACTATTTTATGTTTATCTCTGCTTTTGAGAATGTGTATTCTACAGGATTGTGATTCTTTATATACCATAGATCTATTTTTAAGATGAATAAAAACATTTCCCCACAACTCTTCAAACTATATCAAAGTCAGTTTATGACTATAGAGTCAGAAAATAGGGCATGTATAAATATATGTGTACAAATTGATAGATCTCACTCTCTTTTTGTTTTCCTTCTATCATTTTTCTTCCAAACTACATATATATTTTATGACTCATTGACTTTTTTCTCTATCTCTTTATTTTCTCCTTCTTTATAAGCTTTAAAAAACAAAATGATAAACATGGATAGCAGAAAAAAGAATGCTCCAGGGTTGTATACTACTGGGTTCACAGACCAGTTTGGGACAACACTAAGGAGCCATCTCAGCTCTAGGGATTTTGTTTCAACAGGAAGCGTCGCGTCTTCTTCAGCTCAATGCTCCCTCATCACTTTTTTATAGATGTATGTCTTAGGTGCACTCTTCAAAAATCTTTTGCATAAACCTGTTTCAGACTTTGTGTCTGAGATCCCAATATAAGCAAATAGATACATAATTTTTTTATAATTAATGTCAACAATTATATTGGAAAAGACCATTAAAGTAATTATTTCTTTATGGTATATTTTCACTTGTGTTTTTATATACTCTCTATTCTCTCTCCCCTTTCCAAAATGTCTTCTACGCATCATCCTGCCATGTCCAAAATTCTTCTGAATATCTAGCTGCTGTGGTCTCAGTAACACTTCCATATGCTTATATTGTTTTGACTACCCTATTCAGAAGGGCGGTGGAAAAATTCAAGACTAAAGAGCAGCTCAAGATTGAGACCAGAGGTTAATAAGCTATCTGGTACTTCAAAGGCAAAGGGATAGGTGATGACACTGAAAATGGCATCCAAGGGTGCAGGATAATGACATATAACAATTAATCTGCCTAATATTCATTCTACACACTTAAATGTCTCTCCAGAATCTATGATAACTTTTACCCCTTTTCACTCTCTCTTCCCTTCTCACATTAACCTTCCTAAATCCACCTTAGGCTATGAAATAAAATTTTAAGAAATATGTTATGCTTATTGAATAAAACTACATTTTCTGGATTTTACTCGAAAATTAGATGACTTGAGTAGCTTGCATGTAAATGAAATCCCTAAACTAATTGAAATAAGTTAATACTTATTTGAATATGAAGCACTATTGACATTTTCCCTTGACTTGATAGTCTCGATAGGAAAAAAATAAAATAAACTTAATATCATTTTTAGGTATCTCTGTCTTATTCTAGGAAAATCTCTAGAGTTATTTTTT
Organism: Rousettus aegyptiacus; assembly: GCF_014176215.1. Taxonomy (NCBI): domain Eukaryota; kingdom Metazoa; phylum Chordata; class Mammalia; order Chiroptera; family Pteropodidae; genus Rousettus; species Rousettus aegyptiacus. The sequence continues at coordinate 75,636,581 of NW_023416307.1, forward strand.
CAAAGAAATGATATCTGAATTGGGTCTAGATAGCACACAAAAAAAGGAAGTTAAGGGAATCAAATTCAACAATACACTTGAGCCTGAAAAAGAAGAGATGAAATATCAAGTTAAAATATTTTGTAGCATTTAAGTGAAAATGTTGCTTTGTTAGACTTTCCCAAATTGTTATGTATTAAATATTTTTTATAAATTCTCATTTTTATAGTATAAACTAGGGGTAGGAAGTACTGAGGAGACACAAAATAATTTTTTTCAAGGAGTTTTATTTAGGTCAATAGATCTTAATTCTATGTTGTCTCTGAATTCAGGACAAAGGACAGCAGAAAGAACATTGAGAGACCTGAAATCATCTGGCTCAGTGTGAAGGACCTAAAGAACTAAGTCTCTCAGGAGAAGTCGGCTTTCATTTTGAATGTAGATTCACAGTTTATGTAAATAATTATAATAACAATAATTAAGCGAACATATTCTAGACAGCAAAAAGAGCTTACTGCTCAAAACTATTGTTGAGACAAATACATTGCTAAGTTGGAAATGTAACAAGTTCTGCCATTTCACTTTTTTAAGCAAATAGCTTTCTTACAACATTTACAGCTTATAGTGTCTGAGTATATTTAAAATGTGAGCTAGCAGTCAATTAATAACGTTCTGCCTCATATACTTCAATTTGGTGTTTTGTGATCTAAAACCTGAGTGTTGATATTTTATTGAGAATAAACATTTATGCCTTTGAAAATCTGGCAATGATGCAGAAATATTCAACTTTGTGTTTGTTCTCTACTATGCTTCTGTGCTCTAAGGCAGGTGTCTTGTATATCATAACCCTAAGTGTGTATATTACTAAAATAAGAATTTATAAAAATATTTAAATATATTAATATATCCTGGGATTGTGTCTAATCAAAATAACTACCACAGAAACTCAAAGCATATTATAGATTGGCTCAGAATTCTATTCAATAAACAGTACATTTCCCTTTAAACAATAATGCCAACACATGTTATGTAGACTAGCATGAGTTTATTTTCTAAGAACAGTTCTCTTTAATAGTAATATACTCATCTTATTAGGTACTTTTGTAACTTTTTGTGTTTCTGAATTGAGTTTTATGCCATAAATGATAAACTTCTTTACCTATTTGTTAGGTAGGTACTTGTATCTCTATTATTTACATTGCACTTTCTTTTTTGATATCTAAATGTAGCTCTCCAGATTGACTCTGTTTAAGTGATTGACGGAATGAGAATGAAAGTCTTTAAATACTCAATAACATTTAAATATTTAAATATTGGTAAGAGAGGTTAAGATTTAAAAGAACTTGATGGTAATAGTTTATTTAAAGCAACAAAGATGAAAGATAAAAGGCTCTGAAACAAAGATGGACACAGTTTTCAAACAGATATTATAAGCCACAAAATTGTGGACAATTTTTGGTGTATCTGACCAACACAAAAACTTTTCCTTGGAACAGTTTTCTTTTTTCTCCTTAAGAAGGGGCCCCTAGAGCCAAGTTCCTGCTTTCATAACCCACATCTTTTGAACAGAAATGATTATATCATGGTAAATGTATGCCTTTGAAGGTGCCGATCTATAAGCAGAACTGAACCCATCAGAATATTCTCCTGAGGACTTAGAATTAAGAGGTTTGGGTCTCGACCAGATGGGTACCACACCAAAGTTGTAGGATCTATGGCTGAAAAAGCCATTTTTAACTGCACCCATTCAAGAAAAGTCATTGTAAAGAAGAAAACACAATGATGCAGTTACATTAGGAAGTGAATTGGCTCTAATTCACAGAGAGATGAAGACTCCAGTTTTCAGTTCTTCACTGCCAGTTCCCAATTACTGTGCCTTGTGAATCAGTATGAATTTTATGAATTATTCCCTGGATTCACTCGAAAACCCCTTTTCCTTTAGCCCATGGGTTTCTCATATCAAAGGATTCCTATTACTAAAAGGGTCATGTCTACGAAATACAGCCTGCTATACTCGATTATTGGTTTTTAACACATAAACCGTATTAATTATGATTTTCTGTATTTCTAAACTGAATATAAGCCTTTCAAGAAAATCATTAAAGTCATGTCTTAAACCTATTTATAACTCCATTTTCAAGTATGATATCCTTCGCAGAGAAGACACGTGATAATAAATGATATGTTTATTCAGTAGCTGTGAAAACTGATTTTAGACTTAACGTGTTCCCCTCATCCACATAGTTTTCACTTTATCTTTCTATAGAGGTTAGTTTTTGTTAAAAATAACAGAAATTCAGAAATGCTGGTATATACTAATTATTGCATTATATCTGCTTATGTTTTAAATTAGGGGCTTCAGTCTGTGAGGTTGAGTATGGATATGTATCTGTTAGTCTATTAAAGGAGGTCATAATTCGGTGAAGACACCTATTATAGGAACCTATTGTGAGAAAAGAAGACACATTAACATGCATCAATCCAGAAGGTGTCATTTATGAGGAGAAACCCAAGACCCACCTCAACATTAAACGAGAAAGTGTCTTAGAGGTTTAATGAATATTTATAATTTAGTGAATAAAACCTTTTCTTACTCTGTGGAAATCTTGGCTATGGTGTCACAAGAACTGTATTCCACGCCTGTGAAGATTTCCTTGCACTGTGCTGTCCGGACACCATTAAGCCAGTCACCTGTTGTACGGAAGGTAGTGATGTCGACATTGCTTTGGTCCAGAAGAAGGTTTGATGGCCTGCAAGAAAATAAAACATCAATGGGAGAAATCAGAAGTCAATAGATTTGCTGGATGTCAAAATTGTACACCAACATCATCAGGAACTTTCAGACTTCATGCATTGTTCTGTTTATTTGTGGAACATTTTTTTTTTTTTTTAGGTGAGGCAACTGTTGGTTGACCTTACAGATTGCAAGGACTTTGTCGGTTTATAATCCCTTATTTTTAATTTTTCACATCTACAGCACCAGGTCTTCCTAGATGGTCTTCCATCCAAGTACTAACTAGGCCCTAACCTGCTTAGTTTCCAAGATCAGATGGAATAGGGCTTGTTCAGGGTGGCATGGCTATATATTATTTGTGTAATTTATCTGCCATGAAGGCTTCATCTGTTCAAGTTGGCAGCTTGTAAAAATCCTGTATAATCGTCTTGTATCAGTGTTCCTCTTCTCCACTCATGACTGTTTTTTGAATTATTGAAATTTTGCCAGTGAAATGCATAAATATATCCATAAGTACTTTTATTTTTTAATGTGTTTAACCATTAGCAAAGATGGTGGCAATTTAAGATTCCATATAGCAAACATGACAGACTGAATAATTTGCTGTCCACTTTGATAATGGATTTGGTTTACCATATTAAATCCTTCCCACTGATGTTCCTTTGTAGATATTGTAGAGTTGCTGTCTAAAAGACAGTTTAAACAACCTAGGCTGTACCTACAGCAGGACATAAAGTCAGCGCAGATTTAAATAATGTCATAAGTGTCATTAAAAATAATAATTATAAAAAGAATGGGGAAAAATAGATGAGTAACAATAAATGAAATCTTCATAACAAACGGATTGTGTGTGTGTGTATGTGTCAGTTTATATATATACATATGCACAAACGCTCTCTACAAACACACATGCACACATATATAGATCAATCAATTGATTGATTGTGACTGTTTATTATAATACACAATAAGTCAGCGCTAAGAGGAACTTTTAGGATTGTTAACAATTGCAAGATCTAGTGAATCAAAGGAACTTAAGAGGAACGAAAGAGACCATGTATTATCCCTGAAGACCACAAAACGGAACCTGAACTATGTTTTCCAGCCATCGGTGACCTCTTTAATTGTTCTTTAACTCATAAGACTGAGACTTGTCACCAGGAACACAGTTGATTGTCCTCTCAAGTCTGTCCTCTTAAAACTGTCCCTGGGTTCAAAAAGCCCATAATGTTTATTTATACTTTTAGTTTATAAGTTATTTTATAAAAATGCTATCACATTTTCTTGGTCCAATATCTGCATTATGGCTATACTGTTAATAACCCTTGTTACGTCAGTAGCTTAACTGGTAATGGAACATGGAGTTGGATAGACGGGTAGGGGTTCAAATCATATAGTAGAGCAGGATCTATATTAACTATACATTCTGAGGAAGAGCTTACAGTTAGAGAAGTGCACAAAGGACAGGTCGAAGATGGGATCTCCTGATGCATGGTGCATTAATATGCTAGCAAATTTCTAGGACCTCTTTGATGTAGACCAAATGTCTCTGTGGATGTTTTAGAGATGACTAAATATCCCGTAAAGGTATCATAACCTAATATTTGTCTGATAATCGAGAAGGTACATTTGGATTTTTACCTCTCCAGAGTTATTATTCAGAATGTTTCATGTTTTGTGATATTGCAGTTGAATTTAATCAGCATTGAGATCTTGAAACTTTTAAAAATTATTAAGTTCCCGATATTAGGGTTTTTAAAACTAGAACTTTACGTTTTTATATATTAAAAAATTAATAATTTGCCTAAATGAATTTATCATTTTCAATGTTTAAATTCAACATTTAGAATTAGTTGTCAGAAGACACCAAAGCAAATGACGAATATACTGACATGGATTTTTTCTTACTTTAGTAATGAATTTAGCTCTTTAAGGTACTAATTTTAATGATATTTTTTGAAATAGCATTAATTTACAAAAAGTAAACAATTCGGATACCGTTAAACTGCATTGTGTTTTATCTATAAATACCAACCACCAATTATCATCTGGAATATGTGGTAAAAATTCATGTTCTCATGAGAAAATCTCTCTGTGAAGCAAGTCCTTAAGTAGCAAACACTACCCACATTTAAAAGTAATTTTTAATTGGAAGATTTTTATTATATTGATGATGATATTTCTTCAACTCACTTCCTGATATACAAGATACATGTTAAGTGTTAGGTTAAGATTCTTAAATCTAAATAATCTGTTGACATGCGTTCTGTTGTTGGGGACACATGAAAGAAGTGTGAATTGACTATTCATCTGGCTTTTGATTTAGATATATTAAATTTATTTAATAAAAATAGTCAAATTTTAATGAAATTATAATGCTGTGTTTAAGAAAAAATGGTACTGTGACAGTTTGGTTCTGCTTAGATACTCATCCTCTGTGGAAAATATAGACCAATAGCTAGTTTCCTCCTTAGGATAAAAATCTGTGAAATGGAGGACAGCTGAAAGCAGAAAACTTTTCTACCTTCTTTCCCTTAGGTTAAACTCAAGTACTTCATTCTTCTCTACCTCAAGTGTTTTAATTATAACTAAAAAAATTAAATTATAGAGTTTTTAATTTATGTTTATGTGTTGTGGTTTAGTTTTAACTAACCCTCAGAGGTTATCTTATCTAAAAAGGTAGAAAGAAACAAAAATTAGGCATTATTTTACAAATCATTAATTTTTTTCCTTTAGGAATATAGAAAATACAAAACATAAACATAAATTTTTATAAATTATTTTCATTTGAAACATAGATATAAATACTTTTATGTGATTAAAAAAATTACTCATCTAAAAAACATTTAATAATTGAAAATCTCTCGTTTTGTTTTTTCTTAAGAACTTGAATTATGAAGAGATATACAACCCAGGTTCCAAAACTTACATGATATTTTTGGTTTATTTTAGATGACCATCATAAATGAAATAGCCTTTGTCACTAGCAAGCATTAAATATAACATTGGACCCACTGGATCAATCAATGTCTTAGTAAATAACATTGATAAGAATAACATTAAATTAGATGTGAGGAAATCTTATAAGAAAAATGGGGCAAGATCTAGAAAGAGGACAATAAAATAATAACTATCTGCGCGCATGCGCGCGCACATGCATTCGCGCGTGTGCGCGCACACGCCCCCCCACCACCACCACCCACAGCTTAGATTTCTACGGTAGCTGTAGCATAGAATCTAACATCGGCTCCTGTCGACTCTTGGTCTCATGAACAGCAATACTTTTTTATTTATGGTTTGTGGGTATGAGGAATCAAACCCCAGGACGTTTATTCAGAATATTTATGAAGTGTGCCTAATAGCAAAATGGAGATTTTTTTTCTTCTCAATTCAAAATGGTTTGTATTTTTAAACTCAACACTATAGCCAGACTCAACAAAAGTTTAGAGAAAATTAATATAAACAGATTGAAATAGAACAGGACGTATGTATTAAGGATTAGAATGACCCCAACTGAGTTTTTCTATTTATTACTTGAATCAAAGTACAATAAAGACAAAAAAAATGACCTAATTTCAATGCCAGTGACCTCAGAATAACCAGCTCTGCAAAGTATCATTTTTCCACTCCCAGGATTTCTCTGGGGAATTCAAATAAAAATTGGTTCCTTTCCTCCTCCAAGAGGACAGGACATCTGGAGAGTTTATCAATGGATAGGAATTTGTCTCTCACTGTGAAGAGCCTGTGATGTCTCTTCATGCGCACCAAGGGAATGTGGGCTTTTTGAGCAGCTGCAGGCGCTGGCGTTTTTTTTTTTTTTTTTTTTTTTTTTTTAGACCCAGCCCCAGACATTGGGTCTGAAAGGGAAATTTATAGGCTGGGTGATGTGCACTGTGAGCTCACACTTTTACTGGACAAATGAGATAGATTTCAATCCGCGCAGCTGTAAACGATGTCCTGCAGAGTTCCACCTGATCTTTTACAGCTTTTCATAAATCAGTACCTACTGGCCGCGGACCGCAGTCATTAAAAAGAAATCATGGAAATTACATGTTTGCTCAAGGGAAGCAAAAAAATAACTTTCCTCCCGTTTTTTCTCCCTCCTTGTATTTAGGTTTGTGAATTATTCCTTTATGGATTGTCACACCGTAGCACTAAAAAGGTACACATGTATTTTCTTCCCATCGACTCCTATTTTATCTACAAATTGTTCTGTACTAATTATGCCCAGATACTGAGGAACAAATGTTAAGTAACTGCAGGTATCTAAGAATGTCTTCTCATAGTGACCTTATTTCATATTGCATTAGAAGTCTAAATTACTAATTTGAATGTTTGGTTATTTTTTAACATAAGAAGACTTCTTTTGGTTTACAAAGGGCTTTAGTTTTCATGAATTAAAAATAATAATCAATACACTTTTTGAATGAGTAAGTAGATGCTTCTTACTCATTCTACTGAAGAATAAGTAGAAATAGATACCAATTATATTGGATATTTATGCTATACCACTATAATTTTTTGTTTGTTTCAAGTGGCAACTTACTGTATTTCAGGGAGAAAAACTTGTATTTGCCAATATTTTTAAAATGCAGATTTATAATGATCTTGATCTTTTTATCTCTAACATTAAAAATTCAGATATGAGTAAATGAATTTAATTGTTATCAGTAACTAAAAATATATATATATGTGTATATATATATATATATAGTTCTCATGTAGATAAATAACATATTAAAGAGAAATAAAGTCAATGTGTTTATTTTAATTATCTCTAGGCCTTAAGGACAAAACGTTTAGCAATTATAGCTACTACATCTGGTTTAATATTTCTCAGTGCTAAAAATTACCTACTTTGATTTTTAAGATAAAAATGAGATTCCTAAGTATTTGGTATATTTACTTCCCTCTAAAAAGTTCAATATTATATTTGTTCAATGGAGGAAGTCACCCTGTCAGTTTCGGAATTGGACATCAAAGTCATTTTGAGAAGCAGAAAGTTCTTTGGTCGTTAGACTTCTCTTAAAAGACATTTGTCAAAACAGCAGTTATTCTCTAAAAGAATTACATTATATACTCTCAGAGATCAGAAAAATTTTTGTAAGGCTAATTTAAAGTCATTAACAGAAAAAATTGGAAGTATTATTTACTTTTTTCTGTTTATCCTGCAAGTAAATAAAAATAAATCTCTTCAACGTTAATGATCAATTCAAGGAAACAATATATTTAAAATTATTTTAATTAATTATGTATAGCTGGGTCTTCAGAACCTCCTTTTAAATATAGTAAATATATTAAGTCTTTATTCCATTTCAGCTGCCTTCGCTTTAGAACCTCACTCTAAGTTTATTAAATATATTGTTTAATTCTTTATGCCAAGAATTCAGATTCTATACATTTACAATAATATTGAAGAATCCAATGACCTCAAGTATGAAAATATTATGGCTTTAAAGAACAAGTCATTTCTCTGTTTCATTTGTATGTATATAAATATCCAAAAATAAAAGGATATCTTACTGCCTTCATAGAAATGAATTCATCTCTCATTTTTTTTATTTGGCTTTTTTTATTTTTAAGTTACCTGCATTCATAAAAGTAATGAGCCAATTTATTTAAAGTAGAAACTATATTATAAAACTAGTCTTGCAAAAACAGTTTTCTTAAACAAATTTGCTTATTTCTCTTTTATGTATAATGAATGCATGTGTTGTAAGAGAAAATTTGTTACTGTAAAACCATTTTTCATTTATTTATATAGCACCATTTTCTATGAAGAACTTCTTTGAGAAAGATTTATTTGATTCTTAAAAAAAATATGAGGGGGCTTATTATTTTTATCCTTTTACACATGTCTACTATGATCATGCTTTTTTTTTCTCTTTCTAAATTTCTCAAAAACACTATGTTCAAATTGCCTTTTTCTTTTCATCATCCAACTATAACTAAACCTCTTAAAATTTTGTATCTCATCTATCACTTTAAAAGAATTAAAATATTTCTCTAAAAAGAACCCAATGTCCCTCTTTTTGCTTCATTGAAAGGCTTTTTTCCTCATTTGTCTTTTTTTTCTCTCTCTTACCTGTCTGCACTTTTGGAAAATTCCAAGAGCAGTAGTTATTTGTAGTCTAAGTCTTGTTCCTAACTCTGATTGTGTCTATTTTCCATTTCATATTCTGCTCTATAATTGGTACTGCTCTCCAAAGCTCTAAATAGAGACACTTTCTTTCTCTCTGAGTGAGAGTCTGTGCAGTGGGTTAATGTTCTGAGATGTCGACTAATGTTCCATACTTTCTTCCTTCTAAGATTACCATTCACTGGCACTAATTGGCTCTATAATCGCCTTATAAGAAGCCTGAAATCTCCATTGGCTACCAACATACCTAGTTATATATGACAGAAGCATTCACTCATTTCAATTAGCTTCTTGGCTCCTGTAGACACTTGAGTTAGTGAATTCTGGACTTAGCAACTGAAGCTTTTAGAGGTTTCAAAATCTCTTTGGATCCCTGGGTGGCACAGAAGTGGCAAAGAGAAGCTTAAAAGTGGAACCTGACACATTGGGATGAGGGATATACCAGTGTTAACCTATATGAACCAACACCCTCCACTATTCATAAATTAAAGTTTCTTGATAATCCATGGGATATGAGAATTTTAATTAGAAATAAAATAATTGTAGAAAAATAAAAATAGATACATTCATGGTGAAAATGAGCATTAAAATATTGAGGATTTGTACCCACTAGACATGTTTCTGACTGTGGTTTCTTTTATTATCTTTGCAGAGACAGTGCTCTAAATTTTATGCCTGGATATGATTTTAATGCCTTCCCCAGCTTGAGATGGGAACTTCAAGTTTCCAGTGGGACTTGGTCTCATTGTGTCCAGAATGCTTATCTGTCTTGCAGTCTGTCCCTTCTGCCCTTCCTACCATTATCAATAAGAGCATTCTTCTTGTGGTCCTCCATGTTCAGAATCTGGAAATCCTCTTGGATACTTTGTCACTCTGCACATCTCATTAGTCACCATGTCTTATAAATACTTCAGTAAAACTTTCTGAATTCACATCTTTTTATTTCCTCTGCTGTATGATAGCATGAGACACTGAAATCACCTCCAAATTTCTTATTGTGAACTTCTTCCCTTTCAGTACTTCTTAGGTATAGCTGCCAGAGAACTATTCCATAGGTTGAGTGCAATATATCACTTAAGTATCTTCAGTGTCCCCCTTTTCCTCCTGGATAAAAATGTGGATTTCTAGAGATGACATTAAATCTTTTATTAACTGATGAAATTATCTATCAGGCTACTGCCTTAAGGAAGAAGTGTGAAAAGGAGAATCTAAGCCAAGTGAACTTCATGTGCTACTGTCTTTATATCTGAAATACTCTGGCTTCCTGAAGGAACTGGAAGTTAGCCACTGAGACTAAGTTGTTTAAGTGAAAGTGGCACAGGTTGAAAGGTTGAAACTCTTCTCTCCTCACACATTTGCCCCTCCCTGCAGAAACCAGTTGTGTAAATTAAATCATGTCACCTCTCTGCTTCAAATGCCTTAATAGATTCCTCATGTATTGCAAATTCCAAAGCCTCACCACGGCCTGGGGAGCTTTAAGTGCTCTGGCTTCTGTTTGCTTTCTCAGACTCATGACAGACTCTCCCTTACCCTACTTTTCTTCAGTTTTCTGCCCACTTCCTAGAGCCCTCCAAATGCAATTGCGGTTTCTTATTCCTATGCCAAGATTACTTTTTTGGGGGAGTGGATTTGGACAGGGGTATTCTTTAAGCACAGCCCTCTTTTTCTTTCTTAAAGTCTCAGCTCATTATCAACTTCTCAGAGGGCTGGATCTTTTCTAACTACCTTTTTATTATCTCTCACAACCATCTATTTATTTCCTTCCTATAATCTGTATTTGTCTATTGTGTATTGCGCATCTTATATAATGTAAGCTCCAGGATGTCAGAAATCATATGTCTTCTTCACTGGTCTCTAGATTCTACCCATATCTAACACATAGTAGATTGGCATATAATAAATAGTTGTTGAAAAAATGAATAAATAAATATTTGAATTAAAAAATGACATTGAATAAGCATGACTATTTAAGTTATTAAAAAGAGTCTAGATTCTTTTCTAAGTGTTATGGGAAATTAAGGTTGGCTATAAACAGGTGCCTGAAATCATAGCTATATCTATCTATCTATCTATCTATCATCTATCTATCAAAGAGTTTTTTGATAAAGAAATTACAAGGACTATAGGAAATGATGCTTAGAGTAGGGCAAGAATGGAAGCAGGGAGCATCTTAGAGGGCTACTACAGTGGTCTAAGTCAGAAGGGGAAAAACGTCATAGAAGAGAGTGTTTGTAGATGGAATTTGTTGATTCAGTCATCAACCGAATAATAATGTGGAGAGCAAGAAAATGGTGCCAAGAATTTTTTGATCCTCATTGGTCAAATAAATAAGTACTGGTATATTCAACTAAATTAGAAAGACAGGAGAAGGATGAAGGTATCCAGAGAAAACAAAAAGATTTCAAAATATTTATTTTGAGATGTCTATTAGACTCCTGAGAAGTTTAGCTGTGAAGGGTGGTAGAAAAATAAAAAAGTAGTTGGCAGAGATGTGAGACAAATAGAGGTGATGCTGACAAACAGAATGTCTTAAATTCATCCAAATTCCAGTCTTTTTTCTTGAAGATGCTGAATGAGTAGCTAGAAAAAGACCTGGACACTTGTACATGTAATAAGTTCTCCCCAGCAATTCTTATCATGGAGGAAATTTGAGAAACAATGCAATAAAACATATTTAAGTGACAATAATCCTGCATAAAGAAAGTGCCTACATATGTGCGTATTTGTAGAGGGGAGATGGTTGAAAGAGAGAGAAGATATTTGCTTCTGACAAGTAAAGGGACACTTCTTCTATTCCTCTCTTGCAATTAGAGGAAAGAAGGACGTGATAGGGTCATTAGTAAGTTTTTATTTTGCTGCTAGAATTTTCCATCTGATAGCTTGTATTTTTGCAATAAAGCATGTGGCAAGGGCATCACTGGAAAATTAAAGGTGAAAGGAAATGAGTTTAATCAGCTAAGAAAAAGGATGAAATAAGAATTGTCAAAAGTAGACAAGCAAATTTTGTAAAGGAAAAAAATTAACATCTTTATAGACAACTAGAGGTTGTTGCTAATAAGTTTATAACACATTCCACCCTGTTGTGTATTTTAATGTCAATAAGTAAACACATAAAAACAATTTCCAGAGCTTTTATATGTAGTAAATTAAAATGGATAATACTTTTTTAGAAAAATACTTATGTTTTCCCAAAAATAACATTCATTGTGACAAAATATATAAAATTTATTCAACTATTAAAGAATATATATTAGGATAAATATATAATATATTTCAATAAGAATGGAAAAGTGAATTTAAGGAGTATGTTAAAATTTGGATGCTAGGACATATCCTGACATACTTTGATCTGATATTAAGACTATTTTTCCACATAAAATTGGATTTAAATATCCCTAGATCATATTATATGAGTTAGTCTTTATATTGCTAATGCCATCCTGTGGAAATGGTTTGAATGCCTTTTTTTTATGATATGGAAAGAATTGAAATTATGTTCTTCTTTTTTTTTTTTTTTTTTTTTTGCTATGATTGCCATTGAGTAAAGATCAAAAGAAATGGCTTCAGGGTGCAAAATGAGGACCATATGGCCCAGGGAAGGGCAGGTTTGTTATATCCTGTTAGTTGTTAAATTGTCAGGTGGATTTTCAAAAGAGTCTGTACAGTCTCTCTCTGTGAAGTTTAGAACAGAGATTCACCCCTACAGGATAAGTTATGGGTAGTTTTACTTACTAAGGGTATATCAATAAGTTCAATCTTAGTGACCTTTAAATGTTATTTCAAACAAATAATCATAATTCTCATATATCGATATTTAGACTTTGGTCTGGGTTCTTCTTAGTCATCTTATTCAAATACAATGTAAAAACAGGACCATAAATATTCAATATAATATTCAATATAATATTCCTATTAGGATACAAAATCATATACTCTATCATAGAGTGCATTAATAAGTTCTCTATCAATCTGAAAGTCATTCCTCTTGGTGATTGTCAGTAAAGAGAGCAGATGTGCATAAAAGAAATAAGAAAACTCCTTTCAGTAAAGCTTTGTATTATGCCTTTACATATGAGTCACAGTACAACATCATTATACAGTATTGATACATATCACTTAATACTGTGGATTTATGTGCACACTAAGTATAGGTTCTTTTACTAAAAATTATGTAATTTACTTACAAGAGCACACATCATCAATATATAAAAGAAATATTTTTCTCTTACTTATACAATGAGAAACACCAAATATATTAACACTCCTTTTCTTCTCATATGACCTGAGAAAATTTATCTCACCTTTCTTATTTCTTCTATTACACTTTGTAGGTACACCTTCATTTACATTTCTCAAAAACCTTTAAGAGAACTCAGTGATTCTTAATGGAATATGCATAAACTTTAATATACATTGTTCATTCTGGATGGCATTATAGTTATAATGTATCAGCATTTGTGTTGCTGTTTGGGAACACTGAAGTTATTTTACTCTTAGTTTTATCCTTGGTGGTATCTAACAATGTAATTGGAACACAATGTGGTTGTACAAATATTTGTTTAATTAAGTTGGGGGACATTGCATTCTCTTAGCCATTGCAGTGTTATAGAAGCATTTTTATTATTTTTGAAGATTTATTTTAAATGTGGAATAAATTAGGACTTCATTAGAATTCCTCAGCACTCCTAGAAATTACCATTTGTTTGTTTGTTTGTCTGATTTCTTTTTTGTTTCACTACTTTGGAGTGAAAAGAAGCTATGCGTACTGGATTTTTATTTTCCAAAGACTAAAATGAGCCTGAATGTAAGTTCACTTCTAGTCAAAGTGGAAGTTAAAAATAATTCAGAATTTCATCATTATCATTAAATGGCATGAGCTTCCTTCTGAAAGATTTAAAAAGAAACAAAAATGTCTTTTCAATCTTGAGGAATATAAGTATCAAAAAAATACAGTTGGGGGAGTGGGGAAAAAATTAGACAATACATTCCTTTCAGAATGAGTGCAAGAAGCAAACTCTAATGTGTCACCTTGCTGCTGTACTGGTGATGATCTTCAGGCTGCCTGGGTTCCGGATTAGCTTGTCCAGAATGCTGACGATCTGCTCAAACTTGGGTCTGTTGTTTCTGTCTTTCTGCCAGCAGTCCAGCATTAGCTGGTACAATGCAGCTGGGCAGTCCATTGGGGGTGGCAGTCGGTAGCCCTCATCCACAGCTTTAATTACCTGTGTGAGAAGCAGAGTTTCCAGGCACTTAAGACATGGGACTTCTTTTACTTCTTCATGGGCAGGGCACATTAATATGAATATTTTAAAGTTAAGTAAAAAAGCTCTGATTTTAAGTCGATTAAAAAGACAACAACTTGTCAAATAAATAATATTAATGCTCGAAAATGTTATACAAAGAAAGATCAATAGAAAGAAAGTAGATTTAGAAAAGAAGTGTTTGTAAAGATCTTTTCAGACTAAAATCAAAAGAAATGTTCCATAATGTAGGAAATTCAGCGAATTATAAAGAAATTTTTATTTAGTAATACAGGTTTTATGTAAACTGTATATGAATAAATGCAAAACAAAATAGTATACAGATTTTAGTCATTCCACAGTTCAAATGGCACCCTCCAAATCATAGTAATCACTTTGGTAAAAGCTCATATGCTGCACGATTAAGTATCTATCTGTTTATTAGTATTTTAAAATCATGTAAAGCAGTGATTTTAAACTTTACTATGAATCAGAACCATTTGGAGAACTTATTAATATCAGAGGTGACTAACCTCTAATTCCATAACTCAGGAGTGAGGCCTGAGAATGTGCATTTCTACAAATTCCGAGGCCATGATAAAACTGCTAGTCCAGAGACCACACTTTGAGATGCTCTGATACAAAGAGAATTTGGAAAATAGAAATGTGCAAAAGTGAGTCTGATTTTCCCATTTCTGTTATATAAAAAAAAATAGCTTATTTAAAGAAGTACGAAAGGGTTTTTATATCCAAATATGTTAAAAGCAATTTTATATGTGGTGAGTAGGAAATGAATAAAAGCATCTTAGCTTTCCTTCTTATGTATCTTTGAGATCATGCTCAGTTTCTGGCTAAGCATAAGGAAAAATCTCTGAGTGCTTACCCCACATGCCAAGAGCATCCTTTTACTAAGCATTAGCAAAATATGTCTTATCGAAACAAACAACAAAAAAACTCTTGAAAAATTATAGCACAGTTATAATAGAGTTAAATATGATTTTTTTTCCATCCAGAGACTTCAATTTGCATAACTAAATTCATGTGCAACTTGAATACATTACAAGAAATAACATGTTAGAGACTGGTTGTTTTGGCTTATTTGGGGAAATGCTATATTTAAGTAAACAAATGTTGGCATAGATGCATTAATTAAATCTACAAACAATGGCTGACATATGTATCTTACTAATATTATACAGAAACAATTTTGTAGCAAAAATACTTCAAACATTCCTTGGTATCTATTGGTTATCTTGTTAGTCATTTATTTCCTTACATTTTGTTACAAATGTCTTCATTTTGTCTCATTTCTAAACCCCTGCTTGAGAGAAAAATGTAAAGCCATAGGAACAACTCAATTAATATTCTTTCAAGATTTAGAAGCAATTTCATTTTTTAAGTATTCTATTTCAATGTCACAAACAGGGAGCCACCTGGTTTCATTATGCTCCACTTCTTTGCACAGCTTGATCTTAGTCTGAAACCATAACTCATAGGTTGCAAATACTTACATCCTGATTGGACATTTCCCAGTATGGTCTCTCTCCATAGGACATCACCTCCCAGAGAACAATCCCATAACTCCATACATCGCTGGCTGAAGTGAATTTGCGGTAGGCTATAGCTTCCGGTGACGTCCACCGGATGGGGATCTTTCCTCCCTTGGAATATAAAATCATATGTACATACATGATAAATGCACAAAACATATAATGTACATTATAACCTGGAATCTTATTGAATTTGTCAGAGTGTTTCTCTTCTGAGCTGGAAAGTAGGTTTCTGTTGTTATATCTTGATATTCTTTTATTTTAATGCAAAGCAGAAGTGAGTGGCATACTATTTACTGCAATATTTACTTCCAACTAATTTGGAAGAATTTTAAAACAAATAAAGGGGAAAAATTTAAATTGCTTAAATACTGACATTTTATATCAACTATGGTCCATTAATTAGTCATCTACAACAAAACAACCTGAAGTAGATGTGCTATACCATATATGAGAATTGAATGAGGAATCTAAAATCAACCTTTATTGATTTAACATAGATTTATGCTCTACTATACAATCTTAGTTCATAATGTGACTAAGTTAATATAAGTAAACAAGTTATATCATTCCTTGACATGAGTTCTTATAGGTATTAGTTAACTAAGCAAATTTAAAATAAAATTATACTTCAAAAAAACTCTCTTCAACACATTGATCAGTCACCTCAATTTCTTCACTGTCTCACTTTATAATTATTCACTGAAGTACCTTCCATGTACTGGATAGGCACAATGTGAACTAGAAAGGTAGAATAATTACATTCCTAGAACTTATAATCTAGAGGAGAATATTGCATCTATGAATTATAGGAGACATAAAGATATTATTCTCATGGAATTTGCTCTCAGTTTAATAAATACATGTAATAAAGATGTGCCAAGTAGCAACCATATAGGAAGTATTATGCTAGTCACTCTGGGTGAGATAAATATAAGTAAGATACAATCCTTCTGTTTGGAAAATATCAGGCAAATAATAATTAGTTAATGTGAATAACTAAATGAAGAAAGAAATAAGTATCTAGTGTTTGCTTCTCAAACTTTACAATGAATATGAATCATACGTGGCTCACTCTCATTAAAATGGAAATTCTGATTCAGGGGTTCTAGAGTATAGCCGGTGTCTGCATTTTTAGAAGACTCCAGTTGATGTTGATCACACTAGTCATGAAGCTCACTTTAAGTGAAGACTGTTGTGATGCAGATCATGGAGCCGAGATTCTCACTGGAGAGTTTGTGGAGGTCGACTATAAACTGAGCTTTGAAAGATGTATCAATTTTGGATACAACAACAACAAAAAAAGAATGGAAGTTCCAAAGAATGTATGTCATCAGAATCTTAAGCCACATTCATCAAAACATGTGCCATTGATATTGAACCTCATAGCACTTCACTGGTTCTGAAGTAATGCTCAAGGGAGACATATATTGCTTCAGATAAATGGTTTGACATCTTCAGAGGTAGGTTATTAAACCTCTCTATGCCTGAATTTTCTCATTTGTTATTTGGGAAAGTAATAGTACTGATTCATAGCATTGTTATGGAGCTAAATGACAAATTTCAGTAAAATTTTTAACATAGTCCCCAGAACATGGAGAAGCTTCAAGAAACATTAGCTTACTAGTCACGCATTGAGGAAAACTGCATCAAGCAAAGCACAGAGGAGGAAAATATATGTTCTGGAAGAAAGTTTCCAGTGTAAAAAGACTACAGAGTATGTGGAGGAACATAATGAGAGAGGATGGGAAAAAGTCAAATGCGAAAAGGTCAAATTGGGATCTAATCACAGGTATGCTAAGTTTTATCCTGTAGGAAACAATGACATATGTGATTGGAACTATCTCAGAAAACTTGACAGTTGTCTTTGATGTTTTCATATAAGTGAGCTGTTCAGAGAGTACTGCCAGAAGAACTTTGTAAGAGGTAGGGCTTACACTAGGTATTGAAGAATGTGTAAAATTGTAGAGAAGCAAGCACAGAGAAGCCTCCAACCTGACGGTAGTTGACAATTTATAATAGTGAAGTAAAATGAATCAAATTGGAGAGATGGAAGGCAAACTAAAGAGAGCCTTGGGACTTAGTGAGAGACACCACAGAGCTCAAAATGCACTGGAGCAACAATGGTCTAAAACCAGAAAAATAGAATAGAAAACTTCTATAGTCACATAGATAAGAGAACATAGGTCTTACAAGTTTTCCCATTTCTCTCTCACTCATTTATACTCACTCATTTACTCTCTTTTTAAGTTTTTTTTAACAAAAATTTTAAAAGGTTGTTTTTCATATTTAAAATTAGAGAGTCTGTTTTCAAACCTAGTATTGCCTACTTCTCTGTCAAATTCAATCTGAAAAATAATGATAACATTTTAAACCACCCAAATTAACTCATTTGTACCCGCCTAGACCAATCTTGACTTTTAAGTCAAGACTTCAAATAATACCTCTTAATTTTTATGAAAACATAATTATATGTATAACAATTAACAAACTCTATTTAAGATGCTAAATAAAACCATTGGGCATACTTTCTCTCCCTTTAAGAATTCCGAGAATTAACAGAAGTTAAACAAAGCTTTATTTATGGTGCAAAAGAAAGATAATATTTTAAAATCTCAGCTAAATGTCTTATCTTTGCTACAGACACTATCATTTCCCTTTCTTTGCCTAGAACCAAATTACGAAAAGCACAGAAATGGGACTAAAAAAAGAAAGGAAAAGAAAAAAGAAAGCCCTTTCCATAGTAAAAAGTTTGTATTTATTTAGAAAATATAAGATACAGATGTATGTCATCTTACTAAGATCCCTAGTTAAAATTAAAATACAGACATTAGTAAAAGCAAGAGATTGATGAAAACCATAAATACTTATTGTGTTTTAATTCAACCAGAATTAAAATGCTGCATACCAAAGTTGTTTCATCTTAAGTGCTTTATCACTATTTTCCAGAGAGGAGAGCATTTAGCATATTTTAATGAAGTTTCTTAAAATAGTGAAATACTAAAACGTGCTCTATTTTTAGGAAGGACATGACCAACCCTATGTATAAGCTTGGAAAGAGAATCTTTTCACATGCTGTTCTGGATACAGATACACATGTTATTGGAGGGATCTCTGCGGCTTTAGCCACATCCGTCTCTTTGGAAGCTGTGCTCTCCACAGCCTCATAACTTGACTGGGACTCTTGCAGTGTGTTATCAAATGTAACACATGGTTACAGATTCAGGCAAATTGTTTCTAAAATGATTTTCCAATCAAGGGCTTTTTATTTGCTTTCTTGTGTCTTATTAAAATGTTGAATGCAGACAAAAAAGAAAATGTGTTTGGAAAAATATATGAGAAATTGTTTTAATGAAAACACATTTTGAATTCTGTCTAATATGTGCTTGCTAAACACACACACACACACACACACACACACACACACACACACACCCTTATTAGAATAACAATTTCAAACATCAATATAACAATTTCTGTAACACTGGCTGATTAAATAATTCTTACATTACTTTAACTTCAATTGCATTAATTCTTAACAAAATATTTTGGCTCTTAGCTCACTGTATTACTTTGGGAAAGTATGTTGGCCAAATTGCACAGTAGTCACCTATGAATAGACAAAAGCTTCTCACTACAATATTTACTAACTTTGGAAATGCAGATAATGGCCTCTCTACTTGTTTGTTATTTGGGTTTTTAATCTCAGATTTCCCCTGGTTCCTAGGTGTATCAGAACTTAAGTTTCCGGCCTTATGCAAAAGCATAAGGAAGTGGGACAGTTTGATTGTTTTCCTTTTATTTCAAACATGTTATTCTAAACACATGAAGAGTAAATAAGTAGCATTTAATTAGCTCAACAATTAAACCAGTTAGCAAAGTTAAATGTTTTCTTAATTAATCTAGAAGTTTCTATAGATCAATCTTTTAATGTACTAGTTTTTTCCTTAGTTGTTAACTCTGTTCCATGTTATTGTTGAGTGAGTCCATATACTTAAAAGTAAATATTTATTTATTTCCCAACAGAAAATTCTTAATTCATATTTTCTTGTGCGATTCCCATAAAACTCATTCTAAATGAAAAACTAGGGCTAATTTGAAGTCTTTATTTAAAAGGAATGGTGAATAAATAAGTATTGCTTGCCTTTGCTTAATGCTATTGTTGAAGTTCCTAGTTAGTTAGTTTTAAACTCTAGAATTTTAACCCTAGAATGCTTAGCTCTACTAGAAGATTTTCATTATCTGCTTTTAGGTAGTGTTTTAGACTGACTGGCTTTGCTCTGAGAATGATGTGATAATCATAAATTCAAAGACTCTTATCTTGCCTTTGGCTAGCCATCTGGTAAATGATGCCATA